>NC_080784.1:15381250-16035625 GCF_028018385.1 Neofelis nebulosa
CAGTACTGCATTACATACTTCAACTGCTAAGAGACTAGATCTTACTGGTTCTCACTACAAAAAAGAAACGATCATCGTATGGCATGATGGAGGTGTTAGCAAACACTAGGGGGGTAATCATATTCCAATATATAAATATCAAATCAACACTTTATTTTTAAAAAAAATTTTAATGTTTGTTTCTTTTTGAGAGCGAAAGAGAGAGAGTGTGCACAAGCAGGGGAGGTGCAGAGGTGGGGGAGCGGGGCAGACACAGAATCTGAAAGCAGGTTCCAGGCTCTGAGCTGTCAGCGTCCCACGTGGGGCTCGAACCCACGAACCGAGAGATCACGACCTGAGCCGAAGTCTGACGCTCAACCGACTGAGCCACCCAGGCGCCCCTCAAGTCAACACTTTAAAACCTACCCACTAGGTCAATGATATCTCAGTAAAAAAATTTTAAAGCTCTAGTAATCTTTTAAAAAGAAAAAAAAAAAAAAAAAGTAGAGTACGCACCAGAGAGCAAAGTAAAGAAGCTGTTCGGGGGAGCTGCCTTGGCCTGTTGGCCTGAGGAAGAGGGGCGGGAGTCCGTGGGGCCAGATGCGGACACAGGTTCTCACACAAAGTGCTCACTTTGCAGCCCTCGGCCCATTGTCTACGTGGAGATGCCTGACAGGTCTTTCCTACGAAAACCCTGTCACTCAGCATTTCTTTCAATACTAAATAAAATCACTGAATATGGAAAAGGGGAAAATCGTGTAAGGGTTAAGTGTAGGAAGATGGAGGAAGAAATTTGAAACTGATCGTCAGTCGCTCCAGAAGGACATTCTCCTTCTGCTTGAAGAATCACAAGGTGGGGGTCAAATTGGAGTATTTTTTTTGTTTTTAAGGACTGACTCAACACAGTAGTAAGTCGAATTCCTGCCATACAGCATGGTGTGTTAGAGTGACTCACAGGGACAGCTCAGGTGCCAAAACAAACGGGTTCTGCAGCTTACATTAAAAAAAAAAAAAAAAAAAATAGGAGGTTTGAAGAAAATGCATGATTCTGCTCTAAATGAGAAGAGAACTAAAATGTTAAAGCAAAAATCCACACGCTGCCAATAAAATCTGTAGAATTCGGTCCTTGCAGTCTCTCAAAGTGAACTCTGGAGGGTTCTGTGAGATGGCTTGGGGTCAGGGATAAAGCGTCCTTGACGCTGTCTGGCTGGCCGACTTTTAGAATTCACCCCCCTCTGACTTCCCGCCATCTTTGGTCCCATCTAACGACTGTTCTGGTTAAATCCAAGATCATTTGATGGGATCCTACTGAAACCCTCACAAATGTTCGAGGCAAGTGGCAAATTAGAATTTAGAAAAGGAGTTTTCAGTTGTCTCAGAAATAGAACACACAGTACCTTTTATACCTCGGCCAAGTGCATAAACACACTGGTTCTAACAAACAAGCTGAAAATGTTTCACAGAATGCTGTCTACTCTAGAATTTATATTGTATTCGGATCTTTTTTTATTCTACTCTGTTCATTTTTTTAAAATGCTGCTAAAAGCCCACTAAATTGAACGTATATCCGCTAACAGGTTATGCACCAGTATGAACAACACAGGTTTAGGAAATGCATTTTTCTCTATTTTAGTTACTTAGAGTGGAATGACAGATAGCTAAGATTATAAACTAAAAAAAGCTAAAAAGCACCTGATGTTGACATTCAGGGACATCTGATTTAAGGAACAGAGGGGACAAGGATATTTATTTACAAAAACAGTGGGGCACCTGGGTGGCTCAGTCAGTTGAGTGTCTGACTTCGGCTCGGGTCACGAACTCCGCAGTTGGAGAGTTCGAGCCCCACATTGGGCTCGCTGCTGTCAGTGCAAAGCCCGCTTCAGATCCTCTGAGCCCCTCTCTCTGCTCCTCTCTCTCTCTTAAAAATAAATAAACGTTTGGGGCGCCTGGGTGGCGCAGTCGGTTAAGACTCCGACTTCAGCCAGGTCACGATCTCGCGGTCCGTGAGTTCGAGCCCCGCGTCAGGCTCTGGGCTGATGGCTCGGAGCCTGGAGCCTGTTTCCGATTCTGTGTCTCCCTCTCTCTCTGCCCCTCTCCCGTTCATGCTTTGTCTCTCTCTGTCCCAAAAATAAATAAAAAACGTTGAAAAAAAAAATTTAAAAAAAAAAAATAAATAAATAAACGTTAAAAAAATTAAAAAAAAAAAAACCCAACGATCCAGTAGCTACCACTTACTTCCTGCTCTGTCCCCATTGCACCATCAGGCTCTTGGAGGACACTTTCTCTCATTTTCCCAACAACCTGGTAATTCAAGGTACTATTATTCTTGTCCAGGGAAGAGCCCCGGTCTCCTTATCGCTGAAGTAGAGGCCGGGAGAGGTCATTTCCTTGCATTCACACACATGGTGCGGAAGGCTGATTCCGGGACGGGTGCTCTTGTCACAGCCTCTGACTGACCCCGGATCCTCCCTGGTGCCTTTCAGTCGGGGTGCACCCGAAGATACCGATGCTGGTCAGGGGCAAGTAAGAGTACAGGCCGCTATCCGTGCACATGGATCGTCGTGCACACAGACAGGTGTGGAAGTGGGAACGATTTCTCGAAGTGGAATTTCTGGGCCAAAGGCTTTGGTGATTGTGACAGATGTTGCTGGGTTGTCTTTCATGAAGGTTGTATTGACTTACTCAGAAAGCTTTGCAAGAGAGAACCTGTCCCTCACACCTTTGAAAATGGTGTTACCAGACTTTTCAGTCTTTGCCAACCTCATAGAAGAAAAAGAGAATCTCACTGAAGTTTTGATAGCTCTTGTTCTAAGAGTTCACATCATTTCCCCAGTCGTTGATATCTCCTTTCCTCAAACTGTCACTTTCTGGGGCACCTGGGTGGCTCAGTCAGTTGAGCATCTGACTTTGGTTCAGGTCACGACTTCATGGTTCATGAGTTCAAGCCCCACATAGGGCTCACTGTTGTTTCAGCACAGAGCTCGATTTCAGATCCTCTGTCTCCCTCTGTCTCTGCCCCTCTCCCACTTCCACTTTCTCTCTCTCTCTCAAAAATGAAAATAAACATTAAAAAACCTGTCACAGGGGCGCCTGGGTTGAGCGTCTGACTTCGGCTCAGGTCAGGATCTCCCAGTTTGTGAGTTCGAGCCCTGCGTTGGGCTCTCTGATGACAGCTCGGAACCTGGAGCCTGTTTCGGATTCTGTGTCTCCCTCTCTCTCTGCCCTCCCCCACTTGTACTCTCTCTAAACAAAACAAAACAAAACAAAAAACAACAACAAAAAAAACCTGTCACATTCTTTGCTTCTTTTTCTATTATGTTTCTTCTTGATAACTTCTAAGAACTTTAGATACACATATATGCATATTGAAAGCAATTTTTCTTTCAAAAATAAATGTTTCTTTCAAAAGAAAGATAAAGCCAGTTATCTTCCTTATGGGAATTTTTCTATGTAGAATGTTTTCACTTTTACTTAGCATTTTCTTATGGCTTTAGATTTTTGTGTCTTATTTACAAAAGGCCATCTCATCCTGAAATGATGCATTTAAGAATCTTCAACCTGTTCTTTTTTCTTGATGTATCTAGAAGTTACTGAGATGTGAAATGTGAGATAGAAATGCTTTTCCCGGGGCATCTGGGTGGCTCAATCGGTTGGGTGTCCAACTTTGGCTCAGGTCATGATCTCACAGCTCATGAGTTCGAGCCCCACATCGGGCTTTGTGCTGACAGCTCGGAGCCTAGAGCCTGCTTCAGATTCTGTGTCTCCCTCTCTCTCTCTCTGTCCCTCCCCTGCTTGTGCTCTATCAAAGATAAATAAACATTAAAAAAAATTTTTTTTAAATGCTTTTCCCATGGGGCGCCTGGGTGGCTCAGTCAGTTAAGCGTCCGACTTCAGCTCAGGTCACGATCTCACGGTCCGTAGGTTCGAGCCTCCCATCGGGCTGTGTGCCGACAGCTCAGAGCCTGGAGCCTGCTTCAGAGTCTGTGTCTCCCTCTCTCTCTGCCTCTCCCCTGCTCATGCTCTGTCTCTCTCCCTCTCTCTCTCTTTCAAAAGTAAATACACACGTAAAAAAAGAAGAAGAAGAAGAAGGAGAAGGAGAAGAGATGCTTTTCCCTTTCTTCCCCGTAGGTGGCTGTCTAGTTGTCCTAATGCCATCTATTGGAGAAATCGTATTTTCTACAGACCTATCATACATTCAGTTCTTCTATGTGTGTAGGTCTATTTCTGGAGTCTGCTTCATGTCACTGACAGGAGCAGATGCCGCCTCCTTACTGATTTATTTCCTGTTGCTTGAAAGATGCTTAACTGGTAGAACCCTTCTTTTTCAATGTACCTTCTGGCCATTCTTGTACACTTGGCTTTCCGCAAGGACCTCAAAATAAGTTTGTTTCTTTCCTTAAGAAAGTCCAGTTGCAATATCACTGGGATCACCTGAAATTTATAGAATAATTTTAAAAGCATTAATATCTCTATCAGTTTTATTGATCGATGGGTTGATTGCACTTGCGCAGCTCAAAAACTTAGAGGGGTCATTTTTGATGCACGTCTGTCTCTCCCACAGCCTCCATCCCATCCAACGGCAAATCCTGGCAGTGGTTCCTTCAATATATATCCAGGAACTGACCACTGCTCACACACTTCCTGCCAGTTCATGCTGTCACCATTTTCCACCCACACTTCCGCCATAGTTTCCGAACCGGTCTTCCTGCCTTCCTTCCATCTCTTTTCTTTTTTTTTTTTTTTCGCTTTTTTTTAAATTTATTTTTGGGACAGAGAGAGACAGAGCATGAACGGGGGAGGGGCAGAGAGAGAGGGAGACACAGAATCGGAAACAGGCTCCAGGCTCCGAGCCGTCGGCCCAGAGCCCGACGCAGGGCTCGAACTCACGGACCGCAAGATCGTGACCTGGCTGAAGTCGGACGCTTCACCGACTGCGCCACCCAGGCGCCCCCTTCCATCTCTTTTCAACCCAGAAGCCAGAACAAACCATTCAAACCTAAGTCAGATCGCCCCACTCCTCTGTTCAAAACTCTCTGTGCAGCGGTGGAATACTACTTACCCACGAAAAAGGAAATCCTGTCATTTGTGACAACATGGATTGACCCGGACGGAGGACGTTCCATGAAGTGGGAGAAGTCAGACAGAGAAAAGCAAGGAGTGTGTGATCTCACTTGGAGGTGGAACCTAAAAGAGCCGACCTCACAGAAACAGAAAGTAGACTGGTGGTTACGGGGGTGGGGGTGGGGATGTGGGGGTGCTGGTCAGAGGGTACAAACTTCCAGCTAGAAGATGAGCAGGTTCCGGGGACCTGATGTCCAGCATGGTGACTGTGGTTAACGATACCGTATTAAATACTTGAAAGTTGCTGAGAGCGTAGATCCTGAATGTTCTTACCCCACACACAAAGATAATTATGTGTGTTGGTGGGGGTGTTGACTGGTCGTACTGTGGTTATCATTTTGCACCAGGTTAAGTGTATTAAATCATCATGTTGTACATTTAAAACTTCCACAATGTTACATGTCAATTATATCTCAATAAAGCTGGGGGTAAGACCCCTCTGGAAGCTTTTTGCCTCATTCAAAGCAAAAAAACAAACAAAAAAACAAAAACAAAACCAGACTTGCAGCACAGATCTGCAGGTGAATGAGTTCACCACGTGATTATTTGAGGGAAACAGTCCCAGGCACAGCCAAGAGCCGGAGCAAAGGCCCTAAGGCAGGAACGTGATGGAGAGTCTTGGAGCTGAGGTTATACAACAGCAGCAGATCACGGACCAGGGTCTTGTGGGCCAGTTTAAGTCACAAATTATTGAAAGCAGGTACTTACGTGGGGTGGGAACTGGGGTTGCGGGGGTGTGGCAGGGAAAGTTGACTTTTACATTAAACGCCTTGTGGAACAATTTGACTTCTCAAAATATACGTGTGACATTGATAAAAATAAAAAAAAATTAATAAAGGATTTTAAAACACTGACATACAACAGAAAAATATAGAAACGAAGGGAAAATCTTAACAGATGGCATTTGCCAGCACGTGGTGGGAGTTGAGCTTTTCTGTTAGCAGATGGATGGACATTCTTGTAGCCAAACTCCACAATTTCTCAGTCATCCTGATTTTAAATAACACCCATCGATTTACATTTTTATCTTTGAGCAGCCCCTGCAAGGTAAGGAATATTTAGTTAGTGTATTCAGCACTTAGCAAGTGACATGTCAAACCGACAAATTCTCTAGATTTTGTGATCTTCAGAGATACAGAAACAAAGGAGAGAAAGGTTTCAACCGTTTTTAATTTCTTTCACTTTCGTGTTAAAAAAATCATATTATTGGGTAGAGTTTGAAACAGGTGTGATTTCTTAAAAATGTTTTTAACGTTTATTTTTGAGAGACAGAGACAGAGTGTGAGTGGGGGAGGGTCAGAGAGAGAGAGAGAGAGAGAGAGAGAGAGAGACACAGAATCTGAAGAGGATCCAGGCTCTGAGCCGTCAGCACAGAGCCTGACGCGGGGCTCGAACTCACGGACCGCGAGATCGTGACCTGAGCCGAAGTCAGACACTTAACTGACTGAGCCACCCAGGCGTCCCAAAAGTCCCAGGTATGATTTTTAAGGGTACAAAACAGATGGTGAAAAGAACGTAGGAGCTGATAAAGTGACACCTGAGGGACTGACATTTCCCAGGGTCTGGGGTCCAAACCTAGTGTGTTCCTTCACAAACAAGGTGGGTAGTAAGTGACTCAGGACACCCATTGCCCTGTGGAAAAGCCCGGAGCCTCACCTCGCACCCCGGGCAGGAGACATGCAGTGCGGGAGCTCACGGGAGTGCGTGGTCAGACTTTTCCTGCAATTGCACAAGTTAAATCTCCTCACCTTTCTGTACTCCAAAAACTGTCATCATATGAGAATTTTCAAGGTTAGTTTCTAGCTGCTCAATAAGAAAAAAAAAATGTTTTCATTTGTGTTTTTTTCCTTGTGAAGTTTCCGTTATATATACATATATGTATGTTTTAATTAAAATATTTTTATTTATTTATTTTTTTAAATTTTTTTTTCAACGTTTTTTATTTATTTTTGGGACAGAGAGAGACAGAGCATGAACGGGGGAGGGGCAGAGAGAGAGGGAGACACAGAATCGGAAGCAGGCTCCAGGCTCTGAGCCATCAGCCCAGAGCCTGACGCGGGGCTCGAACTCACGGACCGCGAGATCGTGACCTGGCTGAAGTCGCACGCTTAACCGACTGCGCCACCCAGGCGCCCCTAATTAAAATATTTTTAATGTTTTATTTATTTTTGAGAGAGAGAGAGGGAGAGAGAGAGAGAGAAAGCGAGCACACAAGTCAGGGAGGGACCGAGAGAGAGAGGCAGAATCTGAAGCAGGTTCTAGATCATGGCACGGGGCTTGAACCCACGAACTGTGGGATCATGACCTGAGCTGAAGTTAGACGCTTAACTGACTGAGCCACCCAGGTGCCCCTATATGTAGATATTTTAAGCTTTACTTATTTATTTTGAGAGACAGGGAGGGAGTGGGGGAGGGGCAGAGAGAGAGAATCCCAGGCAGGCTCTGGGCTGTCAGAACAGAGCCGGACGCGGCACTTGAACTCACCAACTGTGACTTCATGACCTGAGCGGAAACCAAGAGTCAGACGCTTAACTGACTGAGGCCCCCAGGCACCCCAGAAGTTTCCTTTTATAAATTGCATTCTCCTTAATTAGCAAAAGGACAAAACTAGATACAGAGATTGCTTGTTACTTAAAATACCAAGAATAGTGTCCCAACAGGCCAAATCTTTGTGGAAGCCACAGAAAATGATAGCTCCAGAAGGCCGCAGAGAGGTACACAAGGTTACTTAGAACTTCTCAAGTGCCAGCAGCAACAACAGGGGAAAATGGGCGCTGGGGGTGGTGGGGAGGGGGATGTTTCCTGTCTGTGTTATCACCACCATCAGCCTATTACAACAATTTATTTTATTTTAAAAAATTTTTTTAATGTTTATTTATTTATTTTTGAGACAGAAAGAGAGAGATGGGGCGCCTGGGTGGCTCAGTCGGTTAAGTATCCGACTTCAGCTCAGGTCAAGATCTCATAGTCCGTGAGTTTGACCCCCACGTCGGGCTCTATGCAGACAGCTCGGAGCCTGAAGCCTGCATTGGGTTCTGTGTCTCCCTCTCTCTCTGCCCCTCCCCTACTCACGCTCTGTCTCTGTCTCTCAAAAAATGACTAAACGTTAAAACAAAAAGATTTTAAAAAAGAAAAAAAAAAAAAGAAAGAGAGAGAGAGGCAGAGAGAGAGGGAGACAGAGAATCCCAAGCAGGCTCTGCACTGTCAGCACAGAACCGGATGTAGGGCTCGAACTCACAAACCATGAGATCATGACCTGAGCCAAAACTAAGAGTTGGACACTCAACTGGCTGAGCCACCCAGGCGCCCCTACAACAATTTGTTTTAGAGACTAGATTTAGATGGGAAACCCAGGAAGAAAATGATTATTCCTCTAGAAATGGTGGGAAACATAGAACTAATTTCCTTATGTTTGGTTCTTATCAGTGAGAAATGAAAGCCGTTATTTACCCCCGATTCGGGCACTCGCTCTTACAGGTGCTCTTCAGCTCCTCATGCAAGTTCTTCAGCTCAAAAGTTGTCATGTCACCATCGCGCTGAGCCAGCTTCGCGGACAGTGTGGAATTACTAGGCGGTACCTCTGAAAATAACGCCACATTGCGTGTCAGCTAGACTCGAGTTTAAAAAACAAGTATTGAAAAGTTTTCAACAAGATTTCTGAATGAGAAAGAAAGAAAGAAAGAAAGAAAGAAAGAAAGAAAGAAGAAAGAAAGAAAAGAAAGAAAGAAAGAGAAAGAAAGAAAGAAAAGAAAAGAAAGAAAGAAAGAAAGAAAAGAAAGAAAAGAAAGAAAAGAAAGAAAAGGAAGAAAGAAAGAAAGAAAGAAAGAAAGAAAGAAAGAAAGAAAGAAAGAAAAGAAAGAAAGAAAAGAAAAGAAAAGAAAAGAAAGAAAGAAAGAAAGAAAGAAAGAAAGAAAGAAAGAAAGAAAGAAAGAAAGAAAGATGGAAGCATTAAGCCTATAAAAGACCAGGCCCTAGAACTCCCGACAGGGCAGCTCCTGGAATGGTCCCAGGGCTGGAGGGACTGGTGTGCACCACAGTAAATGTATTTTTGAATCTGAAACTGATTTTAGGTTTTTAAAAAATTTGCTAACATTATAGGCAAGTCCTGCATACTTCTCCCCCAGTTTGCTGTATGGTTAGCATCTTACTTTATTACCTGCTTACTTAATTATAAATCTTCATATAAAATCTGTCCCATGTTTTGTATGCGCTGATCAGTGACTTTCATACTTTTTTTTGCCATGACTCACTTTAAGAAATACATTTTACCTGGTACTCACACATATACACCCCAAACCCAAACAACTGTCACATGCACTCAAATACCCTTGTGTGTGTGTATATACATATATGTATATAGAAATATACATACATGTACATATATGTGGAATAGAAGAGAATGCGACAGAAAATACCAGTGTGTGTGTGTACATATATACATACATGTGTATGTACACACACACACTGGTATTTTCTGTCGCATTCTCTTCTATTCCATTAGGAAAATGGCGGGTAAAGACCCTCAATCAGTTTCTTCAGTAAATGGATTGCAAACTGCAGTCTGAAAAATACCTTAGGTCACAAAATTCCTTACTATTTTGTCACCTGACTGGAAACACTGAAATTTAGAGTTATGCATTACCAAGTAATCCCTACCGGATAATGCCTCTTTTCTGTTTGTACTCTGTGGAATATCTGATGACAAAACAAATCTGTTTTTACACAGCTTGATTTTTACATTTATTATTGTTGTTGTTGTTGTCGTTGTTGTTAATTTTTAAGCAGGCGTCGTGCCCAGCCCAGAGCTTAATGTGGGGCTCGAACTCATGACCCCAAGCTCAAGACCTGAGCGGATATCAAGAGTCAGATGCTTAACCGACTGAGCCACCCAGGCACCCCTAAATTTATTATTTTTAAAGCTATCGCTAATAGCCCTCTGGATACCCACTGACCAATTCCTTGTCAGAAGGACGAGGTCTTCTGAAACAAGATCCAGGGAGGCACAGGCGCGGTGTCAAGCTTCTGGAAAGCTCCAATCACCCAGCTAACCTAAAATGGGGCAGGGGAGGGGCTGTGAAGAAATGATGTGGAGACAGATTCTAATGTTGCGATCAAAACGAGACAAAACCCTTGGGGCGCCTGGGTGGCGCAGTCGGTTAAGCGTCCGACTTCAGCCAGGTCACGATCTCGCGGTCCGTGAGTTCGAGCCCCGCGTCAGGCTCTGGGCTGATGGCTCGGAGCCTGGAGCCTGCTTCCGATTCTGTGTCTCCCTCTCTCTCTGCCCCTCCCCCGTTCATGCTCTGTCTCTCTCTGTCCCAAAAATAAATAAAAAAAAAAAAAAAAACAAAAAAAAAACGAGACAAAACCCAACAACGCAACTGAGTACCGCTTTCGTTCCAAAGGATATTTATACTTCACATTTGCCGAAGCGCACTTTGCAAGCAGTACTAGTCTTCATCTGTAACTTTAATTCTGTTTTCACTTTTCGAGAAGCTCTATTTGGCTCTTTTTCAAATCTGTTTGACGAGCCTTAATAGTTTCTCAATCCTGATTTAATTCCTCTTAACATGTAAGAGTCTCTGTCTGATCAATACGTCCTCGAAGTCCTCATTCCCTCAAATTCCCTGCTGTCACAACATCCTGTTTCCGGGTACTGTGGCTTTTGACTACGCCTGTACATACTCTAGGTGTGCAGCTTCTTCAGAGGTCTCTGGACGGTGGGTTCTTTCAGGGCCGATCTGTGGTCATTTCTACCAGTTGCCCAGAGGCTCTACCCCATTGGTAACACTTTTTCCTTTTATTTCTAATGTTTATTTATTTTTGAAAGAGAGCGAGCGAGTGGGGGAGGGACAGAGAGACAGGGAAACACAGAATCCGAAGCAGGCCCCAGGCTCCCAGCTGTCAGCACAGAGCCCGACGCGGGGCTCGAACCCACGTACCCCAAGATCATGACCTGAACCGAAGTCGGACGCCTAACCAACTGAGGCACCCAGGCACCACTAATTCTGCTTTAAGATTTTATTTTTTTAAGCAATCGCTTCACCCAACGTGGGGCTCAAACTCACAACCTCAAGACCAAGAGTCACATGGTCTACTGACTAAGCCAGCTAGGCACCCCAGTTGATACCACTTCAAAATCCTGGGTTGAGGGATTTTTTTTTAGATTGCTCATACGGGGAAGAAGTTGGGCTGAAATCCAGGTGTGAGGTAACGTGTAAGTCATTAGGAGGGTACACGTTTACATTTCACCCTTCCACCTAGAAAGAACCAAATTTCAAGACGGGAACTTTCCCTCAGGGTCCCCACCTCAGGCATGCTGTGCATACGTGCGTGTGCCCCTTTTTACCCTGAGTTGACCGCAGACTTCATGTGTCTTCTGGGCCCCCCGACTCTGTAAAAACCAAAGCTGTTCTTAACCTCAAGCTTCCAATCTTCATTTATTGGACTCTGGGTACTCCCTACCTTCTTGTCAGCTCATTACAAAATGTCTTCTTAACCCAGCATTTTAAACAGTATCTGGTAGGAGGGCACATCTTACACCCTAAGTCTGTGCAAATCTGTAAAATCAACAATTCTCTCGCAATTGATCTGAAATAAAACACATAGAAAAATGAGCGTGTAGTTCAGGTTTTATTGCTTATCAATCATGTCATTCCATACAGTTTCAGGTGAACAGACTTTGAGAAAATATACTGGGGTGTCAAACAGATGATGGCAATACAGATGAGAAAGTTCAAGTGTTTCACAGAAGGTAGTTAGAGGCACCACTGCCACCATCCCCCCCCAAATTTGTACAGTTCATATAAAAAGAGTAAAAATAGTTCATTGGCATTTAACTAGCATTATTCTTTGTCATCTAGGAGCCACAATGTGAGCCTGAACGATGTCACGGTCTTCAGAGCAAAACACAGTTCGTCCCACTGGCGGATATAGCTGTTTCAGTTTCTTTAAAAACAAGCCAACAAATCATCTCAACCAAAACCACGCACGCAAGCCCCCCCCCCCCAAAAGATGGCATGTTCCAGTGGTCTTGCCAGTGGTCTCGAATTTTACTGTTTCCATTACGTAACTTCAAGATATGAAATGTGATTCAGCTTTTGAAAATCAGATTACACTCCTTCACCATGATTGCACAGTATTTACTTTGCAATTCAAACGATTGAACAGAGCCTAATATTAACCCGGGGAAAGCCGGGGATACAACTCAAACTGCTCTTATGCTGAAGACACATCTTTAAAAGTTAATTATTCGTTAAAAACTCAGACCCAAGCTGCCCGGGTATAACTTGAGGAACCGACAGTCTACCATTCCAGACAATACAGCAGCAGTTCTTAGGGTTTTAAAGCCGGGGAGCAAATGCAGTCACTGGAAATCACACACACACGCACACACGCGCGCACACACACACACGCACACACACACACACATCAGTAACTTCCTGCTTACGCTATACTAATAGTTTCCCTATTCGGGGTTTTGAAAACAATCAAGCATGAACTATGATACAGCATTTGAAAGACTTCTATGTCTCTTATGATAAAGTTGCTCAGGCCGAGAATTCCATGTAGATACTTGAAGGGAAACAAGACTTGAAATGTGGCTTTAAGACCACTTCGAAGACCTCAGTTACCAGACAACTAGAAACACACAGTCTCAGATAAATAGGAATTTATTAAAACCATGGTCTCCGACAATACAAAAATTAACTAGTAAGGCATTTTTACTTCCGTCCTGGCATATGCAGCAAAGAGAGACGTTTTAAATGGGCACCAGCACTTCTAGTCAAATGCTTTCGAGTGTATTTGGCAGATTTATTTTTATATTCTCCTATTCCACACACCACTGAGAACTCTCACGGTCAAACATCAGGACCCAAACCGAGAGAAAAGCGTAAGACAGATGCTCATTTACTAAAAGGAAGCAGTGCACCCTTGAAAACAAAGAAGAAACTACCAAGAATATTATGTGTAACGTTCAAATGCTAGTATTTCGGTTTCCCTGAAGCCATTTGTGCTTCAGTAACTAAGAGAAAGAAGAGATAAAGACACTGTTCAGACGAGAAGTCTACTGGTAAGGACCATGCTGGAGAAACACCGTGGACTCGGCATTCTGCCCCACTGGGCTGAGAGTTTCCAAGGGGCTGCCGCCTCCTCTAAAAAATATCACAGCCACTAGAATAAGATCATATAAATTCACCTTGATTGCTTATTTCCCATTTTGTCCGTTTACGAAGCTCAGCCACCTTTATAAGGTATACTAAACGGTAACATTTCACCTTTTATTAAGGCAAGTTTGTGAAAATAATTTCATACGACCAGATCTCTTCACGAACTTTCAGGTTAAAACATTTCTTCACGTAAGAAACATACAAAAAAAAAAAAAATTCCGTTTTTATAAAAAGCCACCTCAATACCAGAAAAGAGTAACGAACGATTTTGAACCCGAACCCAGTTTACTTTTTAAAGGACGCTCTTCCTTTGCCTCCAATTCCAAGCACTATTCATCATCTTTAGAGCCAGTTTTGCTTAACTGTAAAACAAGGTAAAAGACATAGTCAACAAGGTGAAGCTATCATGTTATCTGATTGTTCATTACTTCCACTTAACATCAGAAATACATATTTATAGTTGATAGAACACCACGCAACAAGATTCACGTAACTTACACCATCTACAGCTTTCACTGTTTAACTAGTTTTCATCTTAAGGCTCAGCTACTTTACACAGGATTCATTAAAAATATAACCTCAACAGATCAAGGGCGGCGGGGGTGGGGGTGGGGGGGGAATCCCTCAAAGTTTTCCAAGAAATAAATTGGAACCACAACAGGTGCCATTTACAAAATGAATATTCTCCTATTTTTGCTTTCTATCACAAAAAATAAGCTTTAAAAATTTTTAAAACTGCGGCAAAAAAAACCCAACAAAACCCACATAAATTAAGTACAGTTTTAAAAAAGTGATACAGGGGCGCCTGGGTGGCGCAGTCGGTTAAGCGTCCGACTTCAGCCAGGTCACGATCTCGCGGTCCGTGAGTTCGAGCCCCGCGTCGGGCTCTGGGCCGATGGCTCGGAGCCTGGAGCCCGTTTCCAATTCTGTGTCTCCCTCTCTCTCTGCCCCTCCCCCGTTCATGCTCTGTCTCTCTCTGTCCCAAAAATAAATTAAAAAAAAACGTTGAAAAAAAAATTAAAAAAAAAAAAAAAAAAAAAAGTGATACAAATCTTAAATTGCAAGTCTTTTCTATAACAATCCAAGGAAGTTAGCAAGCCGGGGGGTGGGGAGGGAGGGGGGATGTCCCCAAAGATTGGCACACACACAATTCTGACCAGAATAAAGACCCAGCCACCAAGAAATCCCCACTGAACTCAAAGCCCGAGGACCCCAGAGAATGTGAGAGGCTGTGAAAGGCAGAAACTGCTAAGAGTAGCAGTCCTCAAACATTCTGGCCCCAGCTCCTCTTTCCACTTTGAGGATCTTAAAAAGCTTGTTTTTAATGTAGGTTATACCTACTGCATTTGAAATTAAAACTGAGAAATTTAATTCATATAAAAAATAACAATCAACACATTGCATGATAACTGAATAACATTTCTTAAACGAAAAACTGCATTTTCTAAAACAAACTAATAAAACTTAATGTGAAGAATAGTGTTGTATTACATTTTTGTAAACTCCTTTATCATTGAGCCCAACAGAAGACAGCTGGGTTTTTGCGAAGCTGCTTCTACTGTACGGCAGGTACCATGGAAAACGGCTAACAAGAACACGGTACAAGTGTTAAGGACAAACTGACTTCATGTAAAAATGCACACACACACACACACACTTAGATTCTACACCTACTCACTACCTTAGAAAATTCTGGAAAACACAAGACTCTAAAATCGCACATTCTATTAGTGCTCTAACAGAAGAGTATTAGTGATGGCACCATCACACTCCCCGCAGCCTCCGGTAAACACCACCGTCCACTTGTGAGAGAATGCGGAAAAAGGACGAACAACACTTTAATGTTAAGATATAAATAGTTTTGACCTTGCAGACCCCCAGAGAGCCTCTATGACCTCTAGGGGTCCAAAGACCACACTTAGAAACAACTATTCTCCAGCACTTGGGCTAATGGCTTCTGAGTCCAACCCATGCCTCGGTGGGAACCTCCCTCTTAAGACGACTGGGTTATTTATATCTTCATTTCTTTTATGTTTCTTGAAATTCTAACTTATATTAATGAGGACTCTCTGAAAAACAAACAAAAAACGAAATTTCCGGAGCTAGGGAAGGAGGGGTACTATCCCCCCGTCTGGGACAATTTTGGATTAATCGGACAATTTCGTCTTCCCAGTTTCCAGGGAGATCTGCTGCCTGAAAAGAGGCACTTCTGTTCTGAGTTAGGAGACAGCTCGTTCTCAGGCATGAAGCATTCTGCAGAGGGAAACGACCGAGCTGGTGAGGTACCTACAAGCACACCTGGGACAACACGCAGTACCCAGCAGGCATCGGTGGAGGGGCCCGGGCAAGTGACAGGATGCTGGAGAAGCTGCTCCCATACAGGTGTCTTGTGTACGGTCAGTCTCTGGCCCCGGAAGGGGACAAGACACACCGCTTCTTTATTACAATGGCAGCTCATGGTTCCCTACTCCAAGGGACTATTTTTGTACTAGATTCTAGAAGCACAAAGCTTCTTTTCAACAGTTTCTATAGAAAAGGTATCCCACGGCCCAGAGGACTGACTTTCACAGAAACTTTAAGAATATACTGCTTATACATGACGTGTATTTGTAGGTGCTCACTAAAATCCTAACCTTTAACCACTCTTGAATCATATCAATTACTTCTCACAGCAGCAGTGGCACTAATTGTCATGCGAAACTCATTTCACGAAGTCCTACAGAGAGAATTAACTTACTGTGCTAAGTATCACTTTATTTAAAACTACGAATAACTCAAGAAAAACAATCAATGGAGAGAAGTTGGCAAAATACTTCAAGGTGAAAAGTGAACGATTTTAAACAAGAAAAACAGAAAATTCTTGTGGACAGTGATGGGAAACCCCATCTAGGGTTTGCTCTAAACAAACAAACAACAGACAAACCCTCCAAAACCCAAAAAACTCATTTCTATTAAGAAATCAAAGCATTCCTTTCAATGACTTGTTTCTTCAGCTTCCATACACGCTCCTGCTAGTTCAGAGCCACAGTGAGGCACATTCATTATTCAGAGGTAGTTACGTAAAGTCATACTTTAGCGTACTCATAACTTGGTTCTTCACATTTTCCATTATTTAAAAAAAGAAAATCTAAAGCTGAAGGTGTAGGAGAGAAAAGAA
The DNA here is from genome assembly GCF_028018385.1 of Neofelis nebulosa. Taxonomy (NCBI): domain Eukaryota; kingdom Metazoa; phylum Chordata; class Mammalia; order Carnivora; family Felidae; genus Neofelis; species Neofelis nebulosa. The sequence goes on from NC_080784.1 coordinate 15,397,676, forward strand.
TGCGAAGGATATTTCAAAAATACTTACATGCTGAAGTAAAAAAGGAAACAGCCATCCCAGTAAAATTCAAAGGTGGAGGGGGGAAAGAATGGAAGATATGAGTTTCATTATTTGATGGCATAATCGTAACAACTGTCTGAGGCTTAGATTATGCGCGTTACGTACCTTCACCACGTCAACCCAGTTCCATCCTCGGGGAAGCTGTCCTTTGTGATCTAGAAGAGAAAATAGGGACTTTACTTCCAAGACCAAGCAGTAATTTTTAAATTAATTACCATTTGAATAAATCAGCTTTTGCACACTATCCCATGCAACAAATTAAAATTTAAATCACATATTATGAAGTGGGAAGGCTAGTGTATCATCACTGGGAATTGGAAGCACGGCTCTGCCGGGTATACTGGCAAAGTAATTCGATGTACTCCCTTTTCACATTTACCCCATTTCATTCAAGACAAAACCTGATACTAAGGGGGAAAAAATATGGAGGTGAGCTGGAAAAGCCAGAAAGAGGAGCTAATCAATTTATTAGTTTCATGCACTTGTACGATTTTATTTGCTTTCTATAAGCTCACGGCTTATTTAAGGTAAGGAGTTGTGTTACTTTGCTGCTCCGGGCGTGTTTCACACTAGGGAGCCAGGCTCAAGACAAGAGACCTTGTAAACAAACGTTCAGCCCCAAGACTAAGAGGAGGCCCGGGCAACTTCTTTATTACCTTTTGTGGCCTGAGAAAATAGGACTTATTTCGTCTAACATTGTTTAATCTGACAGGCCTTTAATCTATTGGGAGCACTTGAAAACAAGCTCAAACTTTATGTAAGAGTTTATAGTTTACAACGCGATTTCGTTCTGGTGACGGAATATTTAAACTTGAAGAATCGTTTAATAAATACAATATAAGTGTTTTGATTTAACACGGCTTGATTTCCTGTATGCTCGATATATCTATATACATCTCATTTTATGGAATCTTCAAAATCTGCATTCAAAACCAGTACATTAATTTTACACAGGGAAGTAGACACTAACCTCATGATTCTTATAGGACAGAGGCAATATTAGTGGAGCTCAATTTTATTTTTTTTTTATTTTTTTTATTTTTTTAAATTTTTTTTTTTCAACGTTTTTTATTTATTTTTGGGACAGAGAGAGACAGAGCATGAACGGGGGAGGGGCAGAGAGAGAGGGAGACCCAGAATCGGAAACGGGCTCCAGGCTCCGAGCCATCAGCCCAGAGCCCGACGCGGGGCTCGAACTCACGGACCGCGAGATCGTGACCGGGCTGAAGTCGGACGCTTCACCGACTGCGCCACCCAGGTGCCCCGGAGCTCAATTTTAGATGCTAATACTTCTTTCCTCCTTCATGTCAGTAAGAATCTTATCCCACTGTTTACTGGTTATACGGGGCACGGGGCAGGGCACCAATGTGGGTAACTAAAACTTACCCGTAGCGCCATGACTGTCCTATTCAAGTTTTATTTAGAATCCAGGTCCCAAACTCCTATACCATAACTATAGAAAGATAATCCCTTTTAGGTGGACGTCACCAAAAAGATGGAGATAGGGAACTATTAATGAAAGGGAATGATCATAGGTCATTATGTATGAAAACAACAGGTGACGAACCGACAGAAATGCTACAGCTTAAAAGGATTAACTAAAATTCTAGAGAATAGATTACAACAGCTAACAATCCACTGCTTCGGTTGTTCATGCTTTAATTCTGCTCTGATATTAGGTATAATGGATTCCCTGATTTTTTATTTCACAAACCATTCAACTTCAAAAATGTATCTTGAGGGCCAGCACAGGGTCGTGATCTTTTCATTCTGTCACGCAGGATGTTAAACAAAGCATCAACAACCAAAAAACTGCCATCACTTTGTAAAAGAAAGGGCATTATTTTAAACTTCCTCACCAAAGTACAAGGGTCAGTTCCTCTCAATGAAGGGCGACTTGTAACCTTATATCAATAACACACACACACACACACACACACACACACACACACACAGACATATGTACACATGGACACACTTGTATGTATGTATTCAAATGGTTATATGCATCCACGGTAATGTCCTCATTGTTCTTGACCAGAAAAAAGTTTACGGACTGATACCAATTTGCAAACTTTCAGGTTAAATAAAGAGATCAAACATTATTGATGGTATGAGCTAGAATTTAGAACTCTCTTCTAAAGGTGCATACAAAATGACTCTGCTTTAGTAGACACAGGAATTCTGTTCTTAAATCTTACTGTAGTGGTAAAAAATGAATTGAGTACAGACAAAAGCATTAAACCATTTATTTGTGCAAAGACTGCATGGTATACCAAACTTCATTTCAAACGAAAGCTAGAGTTCAAAATAATCTGGAGTACTACACGTGTCTCCCATAGAGATAAGCAAATAGGAAAATCCCAACATGTGGCGAAGGGTACGAGTTGGACCCACTTTGCTATGCTATTCTGCTGTTTCTCAGTCTCAAGACTCATTTGTGGTTATTTTGCCGCTCAGCTACCTTCTCCTCACGTGGTGATGTCTGGTGGTGAATTAGTGGTAAATATTTTCAATATATATCCGTGACCCAAGACAGTGTCTGATCCAAATGTTCCAAGAATGAAGAGATGAGACCTTCTCTTCTAAACCTAGATATACTGATTAAACACTCATATCATATTAAAAAGCAACCTATTTATCTATGTTATTAAAAAAACAAAAACAAACACAAACCTGTTTTATCTGCCAGCTTACGTTTCTGAGCTTTTGAAAGTTGTTCTTTTTTGTCTTTTTTCTTACTTGATGGGGCTGTATTAGGAGTTTCAACGGAGATGATACTGCTTATGGGTATCTAGAAAAAAAAAATAATTCCTATACCAATGCCTTAAAACTTATCGAATTACACTAAATATGGCCACATCCACAAGTGAGTTGACAATTTTTAGATTTATGAAGTAAAAGAACCCTGTATTATAATATTCATTTATTAGGGCAGGTGTCATTAGCACATTGATGTCACTCTTCCAAAAGTTCACATAGAAGGGCTTACATAATATTAGCTCAATTATTATAACCAGGTCCCGAGAAAGAAGATCTGACACCAGTAACACACTGAAGCTCTAAAATACTAAGGTAATTTCACAATTCAATTGATTTGCTTTATTTGGAAATTTAAATAGGTCTTTAGGAAAATCGCATGTGCCTACCTAGAAAATCCTGATTCTCTGAAGAAATGAAGAAAAAGATTTCAATTTGGATTCATGCAGAGTGTGATCCACACAATTTAAAATGCTTCCTAGTTGCCAAGCATTGCTGTAAATGATGTACGTATAGTACTCATCTGATCCTTACTGAAATCTTACGAGGTAGATGCCGTTATGATCCCCGCTTTTACAAATGAATAAATCGAGCCTAGTGAGGTTAACACATCTGCCTCCTTCCTCCCACCGAGAGAAGTCACATCACATAGCAAGCGATGCAGGGAGGGTTTTCCAGGCCACGTGGTCTGGCCCGCAGGACATGAGCTTTGCTGCCCTGCCCGATGGCCTCTCTGGCTGCCCTCCGTGTTCTTCCGTGTTCTGTTAGGAAGGTGGAAGCCAGAATTGCTCATGTAGAAGACACGCAGCCTTTGCTGTCAAACAGCTTACAGTTTGGTTCACCAAACTCGACGGACCCCGACCGCTGAAATTCTTTAAGCACATGGCTTGGTGCAAAGGGGTCTAATACGTAGATGCCTAAGATCATGAAAGATGATTATTTCCTAAAATACTCTTAATGAAGTCTCTTTAAGCTTGCACCAACTTCAAAGTGAACTGTGGCAAGACTATCTACAACTAAATTTGCCTCATGAAGAAAGTAATTTCACATGTATCTTAGTGCTACATAAGAATCCTCTATAAGCTTTATGAAAACATTAAATAAATTAAAAAAAATACTTGGTTCAACAATGTCTCTCTTTTTTTTTATAACATTCCTTTTTTTTTTTTTTTTTTTTTAAGTTTATTTAGTTTTGCGAGAGACAGAGCAAGAGAGAGAATGCAGGAGGGGCAGGGGGAGAAGGAGACATAATCTCAAGCAGACTCTGCACTCTCAGGGCAGAGACTGATATGGGGCTCGAACTCACAAACCGCAAGACCATGACCTGCGCCAAAGTCAAGAGTCAGACGCTTAACCGACTGAGCCACCCGGGTGCCCCAACAGTATCTGTTTGGGCAGGCACATGAGGTATTCTAGCCTTATATGAAGGGTAAGATCTAGGGGATACAATTTCATTTTTGAAGTTAAATAAATACCAAGAAATCTAAAATTCATTATTCTTATTTAACTCAGATGTAACTCATTTTAAATCTAACACAAAATCGGGGCGCCTGGGTAGCTCAGTCGGTTAAGCAGCTGACTTTGGCACAGGTCGTGATCTCGCCGTTTGTGAGTTCGAGTCCCGTGTCGGGCCCTGTGCTGATAGCTCAGAGCCTGGAGCCTGCTTTGGGTTCTGTGTCTCCCTCCCTCTCTCTGCCCCTCCCCAGCTCGCACTGTGTCTCTGTCTGAAAAATAGATAAAACGTTTAACACAAAATTTCCTTCCAATTAAAAAAAAATAGTAACCAGTAAAGATTAATTAGTAGCAGAGTGAAACCAAAACAACAACAAAAAAACCTGACCCAAACTAATCACAAGCTCACCGTAGAATTAATGGGGTGGTGATTCTCCATGAACTGCTCTTTATTGTCCTTGGCATATTCAAACAATGTGTAGGTCATGGCGGTCCCGAGATGAATTTCCACTGCTTCCTGTAACTTGGCTAATATGCTCTGCTTTACAGCTGATGATCTACAACGCACAAGAAATATACTGCTGAGAAAAAAGTAAGGGGGAGTGTTACAAAAAAACAATGAGAACAAAACACTACTCACATGGTGTTGTTAAAAAAAGCGTTCATAGATATAATTGGAGGTGTTTGGGGATATGTTTCTGTCCAGGAAATCTCTATTAAGAAGGCTTTGGGATCGCCATTTTCACCTATCTGAAGAAAAGGGAAATCTTAGGCTTGTAAAAAGTGATACAAAGACAGAGTATTTACTATAACTTTTTAAATGATGAATTATTGCCAGTGCTCACGATCAGGTCAGAAACGTAGTATTTTGAAAAGTTCAGGAGTACGGGCTAAGACCCGTAGGAGTTGAGGGCCGTATGAATAGAGTCTGACTTTTGATGTTCACGGCCTGTCTCTCCAGGCAGCCCTTCAGCTTTTCCCAGTCCCGAGACTGTCTTACATAATTTTTGTCTCACCAAAACTTTTTGAAGGCAGACATCAACTGTGGGGGACAGGAAGGGAATGGACAAAGATAATAAACCAACCTGAAACCCTTCATCTTTGTCTGAAGTTTTCTAATTGCCAAATCATAAAAGGCATCGAGAACAAGTGAATTGCTACACATTAGCCCAATTCCAAGAGACCAGAAAATGAAATGTAAAATTTAGAGGAAAAAGGCAAAGAGATAAGGTTTAGGAATGCCTTAGGCTAGATGAGAACTTTCAAGATCTACTCTCTTACCAACCTTCAAATATATAACACAATACTATGAACTAGAGTCACCATGCCGAACGTTACGTTTCCCTTACTTACTTTTTTCTAACTGGAAGTCTGTAGCTTTTGACCCCCTTCACCTGAATAATTTAGAGACGACTTTTTTCTTTCTTTTGCTCGCCCCTACTTTTCACTTGGAAAAATGTTAATCTCGCAGAGAAACTAGAATAAGACAACGAGCGCTCATTGACATGTACCTTATTCACCAAATACCTCTGCTTCCATCCATTTCCCTTTCTTCCTTTCCACTACAGAACCGACCCCTGGCCCCAGGCGGGTGGCTTGTTTTCCTTTGTTTTTTTTGTTGAGCTCTTTGAAAGTAAGACATGGTAAAACGTCCTGAAATATTTATTGGGTAGACTATCCTAAAAACAAGGACGTTTTCCTTTATAACCACACTACCATTATCACACCCAAGAAGTTCAACATTGATACAGAAATATCATCTAATTCGTAATCCATCTAAAAAGTTCCCCAAGCATATCTAAAGTGTCTTTAATAAACCACCTCCTCAACCCGTAAATCTGTAATCCATTAAGGATCATGGATGACATTTGGCTGCCAAATTTCAAATCCTGCTTTAATTTAGAACAGTACCCAGCCACCCTGTCTGTCTTTTAAATATCTTTCATGACAAAAATAATCGAGGGCAGTTTTCCTGTATAATGTTCCCAGATCAGGACTGATTGTTTCCTCTATGCCAAGTCTGATTAAATATTTTGGTAAGGATACTGTGCAGGTGCTGTGGTATATTCCCATAGCATCAGATAAGGAGGCACATAAGATCTTCTGGAATCGTCACTGGTGATACTAAGCTTGATCACTTGGTTAAGGTGATATTCTCCAAATCTCTTCAATGTAAAGGTATCTTTTCCATTTTGTAATTAAGAAGTAATCTGTGGGGTGACACTACAAAACCATATGAATACATTGTCTCGCAACATCTTCTCACCCAAAGGTTTTAGCATCCATTAATGATCCTTGCCCGAAACCATCATTGTGCTGGCAGCAGCAAAATGGTGATTTTTAAAAATTAATTAACTTATTTATTTGAGAAAGAAAGAGAGCGAGCGAGCGCACACGTGCACAAGTCGGGGAGAGGGGCAGAGGGAGAGAGACAGAGAGAATCCCAAGCAGGCTCCAGGTTCAGCACAGAGCCCCACACACGGCTCGATCCCACGACCCTGGGATCATGACTTGAGCTGAAATCAAGAGTTGGACACTCAACCAACTAAGCCACCTAGGTGCCCCCAAATGGTGATTTTCTAATACAACTATGGAATAACTCACAAATCAGCATCTCCTTGCGCAAAGCTACGCTAATTTCCACCGTAATAGTTCTAGTACATATGTTGGGGGGTTTTTAATATTTATTTTTAGACAATAGCAACAGATTAAAAAAAATTTCATCCCAAATTGTTATTTGATTTACCTTTACTCTCTCTGACCACTACATTTTTATTCCCCTCATCCTCAATCACAAGACACAGCAATATAAGGTGAGGCTTAGAAATTATGTCAAACTTAGGGCTCTGTTGATATTCACCTATGTAAGTTGATTACATACTTGGTTTATGCTTGTGTTTCAAATGCAGAGATGATAAAAAAAAGTGATGAAAATTACTTGCTTTATGCACTGAGTCCTTTTTCAAGGTGCGTGTAAACAACGTGCCACATGGCTCTTGCAGTGCTAGGTATGGAAGATGCAGAGATAGAGACAAGACCATGCCTGTCTTCAAGGGGGGCAGATGTTTAGGTAATACACCAAACTGCATCATGATTCAACGTTCAAGGGGATGGAACAAAGTGTGAAGACACGGGGGATGGCCAGTTCGGCTTTAAAGTCAACGGCTAGGAGACATGGCCCAAATACATCACAGAGGAGCCTGAGATAGGGATTAAAGGAGAAGAAGGCTGGATGAGGGATGTGAGGTGAGGGGCAGAGCAAATGATGTGTCCATGGGCACGGTATTAAAAATGCAGGAGGAGCACCTGGGTGGCTCAGTCGGTTAAGCGTCCGACTTCAGCTCAGGTCACGATCTCATGATTCATGAGTTCCAGTCCCGCGTTGGGCTGTGTGCTGACAGCTCAGAGCCTGGAGCTTGCTTCGGATTCTGTGTGTGTCTCTCTCTCTGCCCCTCCCTCGCTCGCACTCTGTTTCTCTCTCTTTCTCAAGAATAAATAAACATTAAAAAATTTTTTTTTAATGCAGAGAAATGTTCCACAGGCTACTATGGCTAATGGACAGTGGTGGCTGGGAAAATCTGGAGAGGCAGTGTGGGGCAAACAGAAGGGACTTGAGTGTCAAGCTAAGGCATTTAATCCTTATTCTATAGGCAGGAGAAACCTTTTTATTTTTTTTATTTTTTTTTTTTTCAACGTTTTTTATTTATTTTTGGGACAGAGAGAGACAGAGCATGAACGGGGGAGGGGCAGAGAGAGAGGGAGACACAGAATCGGAAACAGGCTCCAGGCTCCGAGCCATCGGCCCAGAGCCTGACGCGGGGCTCGAACTCACGGACCGCGAGATCGTGACCTGGCTGAAGTCGGACGCTCAACCGACTGCGCCACCCAGGCGCCCCAGGAGAAACCTTTTTAAAAGAAGGGCTGGGGTAACTAATTACATGTCTCAGAGAGCTGACTAGTAGCCTGAGAAGGACTAGTGGGGAGGTGCTGAGGGAAGCTGAGGACAGAACCAGAAGGGAAGAACTGCTCAGCAGGCTACTAAACCAGTCTGCACAGGAACTGAGTGAGGGGTCTGACTATAACCCGGCCAGGACCGTGCCCTTGTCCTCCGACTGTCACAACAGACAAGGTTTCTGAACCTCACTTTTTATTCCCTTTAAATCCATCCTGTAGGACACACGCACGTCCTACTACATTCCGTACACTGTGCTCAACGAGTAGCTGCTGTTGTTAATACGGATATTTAGGAAAGGATGGGGCAATTCTCGGTCTCCCATTTGCTAAGGGGAGAGTGGCAGTTATTGGGGAAGTCTGGGCAGGCAGGTGGATTCAAACTGAAGGTCTAGGACTTAACTCCATTGTTAACCTTGGCTATTCAAAGTCTTTCGTCTTCCTATCCATGGAGTGGCCTAAGAATTACTGAGCTTGAAAGGGAATCAAGAGGAGTGGAGCAGAGGGGAGAATATCTAAAGAAAGTAATTGTAGATAATCTATTTCCTGTGATGTCTATAATTACGTATGTATCGTCTAACTTACTTTAGATGATGACATAAATAACCGTAAATCTTTTACAAAAAAAACTTTCTCATATTACTACCACTTATAATCATCTGGATAAGTGGTTTTTACATTATTTATTTACAAAATAAGATACTGGCACTGTTTCATGTTGAAAACAGTTATAAGCAAACTCCCTTTTAGAGAAAAATTGACGTAACACATAACGTAAAAAATATTCGCACATATTGATTATATGGAATTAGGAAAATATCAACTTTTCTTGACTATAACATAAGGTAGTAAAAATAATTCTAGATTTGGATTAGAGACCTCGATTTTAAATCTAGTATTTATCAGGATCAGCTTGGAAAGCTTAGGAAGCTATGACTGAGAAAAATTATCTTTAAGATTAGAAGGCAAAATTATATAATTTCCAAGGTTTCTTCCATTTCTAACATTTGATGATTCTGTCACAATAAAAACAAATTTATCTTGATTTTTAAAAGTTTCTGAATTGGGGCACCTGGTTCGCACAGTTGGTTAAGCCTCCAACTCTAGATTTTGGCTCAGGTCATGACCTCAGATTCGTGGATTTGAGCCCCTTGTGGGGCTCTGCGCTGACAGCATGGAGCTTGCTTGGGATTCTCTCTCTCTCTCTCTCTCTCTCTCTCTCTCTCTCTCTCTCTCTCTCTCTCTGCCCTCTCCCACTCATTCTCTCTCTCTCTCAAAATAAATAAACTTGAAAAAATAAAAAAATTTCAAAAATTCAGAAAAAGTTTCTGAATTGTTTCCAAAAGTTAGAAATAACTGATGTCATGGTGTAAAGCTTTCATTCAAATGCTTTGGAAAACCCAAAGATGTAATAAATTTAAACCACTAAATTCAAAATACAAAATCATTAAAAAAAAAAACCACACAGCATTTTTAGCAAGCTTCAATCTTTTATAAAAAAAAATTTTTTTTTTAATGTTTATTTATTTTTGAGAGACAAAGAGACAGAGTGTGAGCAGGGGAGGGGCAGAGAGAGAGGGAGACACAGAATCCGAAACAGGCTCCGGGCTCCGAGCTGCCAGCAGAGAGCCCGACGCGGGGCTGGAACTCACGAACTGCAAGATCATGACCTGAGCTGACGTGGGAAGCTTAACTGACTGAGACACCCAGGTGCCCTTAGCTTCATCCTTTTCTGGAACAGTCGCAAGGGCTCCTGTCTGTGCCGCGTCTTACCCTGTACTGGAACGAAACTGGACTCAATTCCCGGAAGCTTTCGTCTCCCTCATAAATAGAACGTAATGCTTCCAGTTCCATCTGAAAAAAAATGAATCAAGTGAGTTTTGCTTAATGGTGTAAATGGATCAGTTTCCATGCAAGACCACTCCACTGTGTAAAACTTAGCTACCTTTTTCGCCTTCCATGTTTATAACATTTGTATACAATGTATATAGTCCATGTGCAACATAGTAACACAGTATTAATGCTAATAGTTACTTTAATCCTTCCCCCAGAATGCCAAACTTGAAAAAACATTCATGGACAACAGAAAGAACTTAAAAAAAAAAAAGATGGTTAGAAACAGGTTGACAAGGATCTACCCAAGACGCAAAAGGGACTGCAAGAGAAAATGTCACTAATAATCCTTGCCTGGAAATATTTCTGAGAGCACTGTGGGCTGACGGATGAGGACTCCATCACACTTGTGATGACTGATGAACGCCCGAGAAGAGAAGCAAGGAAAGACATCACTTGGGTATGTATTTTACGTTTCAAAAAGATGCGGGTCATGAATTCTACAGACTAAGACAGACAAATCTGAGAACAGATTATTAAAGAAACGGTTCTTGGGGTCCCAGGGGAATAAAGAGTAGAAGTCCCTGAGCATTGGCAAGCGGACGAACAGCAAGATAAATGGAAGCACCCTTTCCTAGAGAGGGTGACTTGGCTGGCACATCAGGGAAAGGCCCACATGAGTTTCGGCAAGGCACCTCTTGCTACCTTCACAGGAAAACAAATACAGGAGTTCAAACTGGATTCAAGGGCAACTGAGATTAGATCAGAAACAACAACCTTATTTCAGATCTAGTACTCCTCCTCCTGCCCTTAATCCTTTCACATATTTTAACTAAGGAGTAGGACGGGAACAAAAATTGAAGGCAGGCTTAGCAAGTTTATGAATGACAATTTGGTGGGATAGTGAATCGCGCTGGTAGCCCAAGAATTCAGAATACCCTTGCAAAACCATCTAACCACATGAAATTTTACAGGGTGGGTGGAAGAATGTATCTCAGATACCTAAACAAACGAAAGGAGGATAAAAAACTAATTGCTTTGTACACGGCACTTAAAGGGTTGTAGTTGACAGGAACTACCCGTAGAAAACAGGACACAAATAAACGTAATCTGTGCACAGACACGATTCCAGGAGAGCGAAAGAACAAAAAGAATGGACATATGGAGAAAAGCTAAAAGGAACCACTGCGTATGAGGACAGGACATCGGAAAAACTGGGCAGAAAACTGTCTTCAAAGATGTGAAAGTCAGTCATGTGGAAGAAGCATGGAATTCTATTATTAAAATAGAGATCTCTGGGCTCCCCAGGAATTCCAGGTCGGTAAATTCCAGGCAAAGTACAGGCTTCCGTTTGTCTAACAACCACCCCAAAGGTTCTAAGCCTTGCTCCCTGGGCCAGACTTGGAGAAACATTACATTTTATGCTCCATGGTTCACAGTACCAACTTGTTCATGCCTCCGCTTAGAAACTCACCAGGCAAGAACGGTTTCGAAGGGATTCACATATCAATTAGCTTGTTGGACACTGGGGTCCTTTACAGGTAACTTCCAGTCCAGAGAGACTACCACATCTATCATGGAAAGTGCCACCTTTCAAGAAATATATTCTAAATGAAGAGTGAGTTACGTACCTGGGAGACTCGGATTCCAGTCCTGAGTCTACCCACAAGCTCACTGCGCAGCCCTGGGGCGTTCACTTTGCCCCCGCCAACTCTTTTCCATCTGTACACACGACACCGCTAGAGAAGGTTCCCCTTAGAGATGACCTGTGTTACTCCCTGATCATATGATTCAAAGTCAACGTGGCATTTCACGAGAGAATATCTGAGCACAAACCATACGATTCAGGTGGCACGTGTGTGCTCAAAATAGACTTCGTTTCCACTGGACAACCACCAGATGGATAAATGATGCCACCAAACAATAAGGCCAGAAACCAGTGTCATTATCTTCCTCCACCAGAAATTTAACTAACTCAGGGAAGCCTCTCCCCACCGGCCAATAGACTTGAAAGTTTAAAAGTGATCAGATGCCAAACAATGTAACTCAGTACACAAGCGCTACAACAAGAACCTTGAGAACTGAAGGTGAGCCGAGAGCACTGGGTCGCCAACCAAGGACACTCATCCTTGTTATTAAGGAGGCGTGGGGCCACCCCCCGGGCTTGCAAAACTGAGATGGGGTGGGGGGAGCGGAGGCAGAAGCTAACCCTTCCCCTTCCCGCGCGCCTGCACCCTCCCAACCCCCCCCCCACCAGGACACCGGTCAACTTGGGGCACCCCAGCCAGGCTCTGTGCGCTGCAGAGGGGCGAAGGCACGTGCGGGGGCGCTCGTCCCGGAACCGGGTCGCAGCCGGGCCTCGCGAGGTCAGTCGCCCTCCCTCGGAGCCGAGGCACCGCGCCAGCGCGGGGGAAAGGGGAACCCGGCCAGGGGGACTCACCTCCTGGTCCTCGTTGGCGCTCATCGCGCCGGTCACGGGACGCCTCCCGGGAGGACGTGCGCGACGACGAGAAAGCGAGAGCAGCGGCTCCCAGCCCCGGGCGTCCTCCCGCTTCCGCGCCCTGGGCTGCGGGAGGCACACCCCTCGCACTGCGGACGAGAGTCACGCGCGCCCCCGGCCTTCGGGCAGCGTGAAGCCGCCTGTGGGGGGGGGGGGGGGGGTGGGGGTCTGTGGGCGGGGAGCCCGAGGCCGCCGAGGGTGGGGCGCCGGGGAGACTGGGGAGCTGCTGCAGGGCGGTAGCGGCAGAAGCCCCGCCTCCTCCCCTCCTCGCTTCTCCTATTGGCTCCTTCTCTCCCCGCCCCTATTTCCTGCTCCCGTAGGAAAGGGAGCGTCTTCCTACGTTTCGTGGAGCAGCGTGAAGTTTCCGGACCGCCGTTGGTGTACGGCGCTGTCGCTCAGGTCCGGAAAGTGCTTCCTGTGCCTGCGAAGGCAGTACCGGGAAGTCTCGCTCGCGGGGACAGGCTCTGGGGCGGTGGCGGTAGGGACGGGCCCCGGCGTTCCGTGACACCCGGCCTGCTTCCCCTCGTCCACCCCCGGCCGGCGGCGACCGGCCACAGCTGCGGCGGGCCCGGGGCGTGCGGCCTGGGTGAGTCCGGCCCGGGAGACCTGCGGGGCCAGGCGAGACCGTCCAGGGAGAGAGCTAGCTCTTCACAATGCTAGTTGTGGGGGGCCTGCGTTTTCCTTCGGCGTCTGCGGGTGCAATCCTGGCATGTCCCTTCTAGCCCCTGAAGACCAGACGCACCTGTTCCTAGGGCCTCCAGGTTTAAAGGGGAGGGGGAGGAGACGGGGAAGACAGCCTCTGCCGTGAGGGCTGCAGCGTTATTTCTCCGCCTATCCTCTGGGTCTGCTGGGGCAGAATACTGAGAGCCTTGGGGATGGGAGCTTCTTAAGTCGGGTTGTTGCTTCACGTTTTCCACATCTGCCCCCGCCCCATCCTGGCCCCCAATTGTTATTCCTTTTAGGATCGTTTCGTAACTGGACTTCTCCGAATCTCGTCCTTACTAACCTTATGCACTACACCCCGAACCTCCGTAAATTAAAAAATAGTGACCACCTTGGGATATTTTTGTTTTGTTTTGTTTTACCTGCCACTTTGCTGAGGTCGCCTTTCTTTGCAGTATATCATCCTTTTCAAGGCTCTTCCTTATTATTTTCCACGCCAGCTTCCAGATTATTTCCCCTTGCGTTACATGGTCTCCCATCCAGAGTGTTCACATTATGACTTTTGCATCTCCTTCCATGTCACAGTTTATTAGTTGCTTCATTGGCTTCTTCCAGGAGATCTGGAAATTTCTACAAGCTGTCACTGAGATCCAGACAACCTCTGCACCTGCCCTTTGCCAGTGTTGTTCCCAGTCCCATCCCTGTGCTGTAGAATAAGCAGTACTGTCTCAAGTGCCAAAGGCTTTTAAGGTAGCAGGTGGCAAGAATTTCTGGCACGGTTTCCATACGGTAGTTTTTTTGGGACAGAATTACAACAACATAAGCTGGGCTGTCCATTATGATAGCCAGTAGCCATATGTGGCTTCTGAGCATTTGAAATAGGCTAGCCTGAACTCAGATGTGCTGTGAGTGTACAATACATTTCAGATAATGAAGACTTAGTTCAAAAAAGTGAAATACCTCATTAGCAATTTACATTAATGTTGAGGTGATAATATTTTGGACATATTGTTTAAATAGAATATTATTAAAATTAATTCCACCTGTTTCTTTTTGTTTTTTAATATGAGTAGAAAACTTAAAATTATTTATGTGGTTCATGTTCTATTTCTCTTGGACCCACACTGTGATTTAGAGCTTTCTAACTCATTTCTAGTTCCCCTTAATGCTCCATATTCAAAGACCACAGCCAATTCTCTTGAGCCTCTGGGGATGTTAAAGGAAATGGCCCTTTTAGGGTTCTAATCTAGATTGTTTGGTGTTAAAGCAAAGGCCTCCATATCTCCAGATAGTGTGTTTTGGCCGTCTCTTTATTTTTCACCTCCAAATTCCCTAGAACTAGTTTTTCTTTCTCTGAACTTGGCCCTCATCACTTAAATCCTATCTGGAAAATGTCTGTTTAAATAATTCTAAAACCTCTATCTCTTGTAGACATTTATCATTTTTGGTAACCTTTCCAAATCATCTATTCAATACCCCTTCTTCCTTCAGTACCTAAATTTGAGAAGCCTCATGATTTTTTTTTTTTAATTAACTTTTCAGTTAAAATTATTTGGTTATCAGGTGGTGACGGCTTCTCACTTTCCACAAAAATTGTGTTTGAGTTCTGTATGCTATACAGGTGAAGATTACCTCTTAAACTTTAGATACGTGATTTTGGAAATGAGAAATTATCTTTAAAATATAATGGCAATTTTGTTTGGAGTAAACGTGGTTTTTATATATTGGTTTTCTTTTTTTTTTTCTCTAGATTTAAAATTTTTTCTTTTAAAAAAATTTTTTAAATGTTTTATTTATTTTTGAGAGAGAGAGAGAGGCAGAGTGTGAGCAGGGGAAGGGACAGAGAGAGAGGGAGACACAGAATCTGAAGCTGAGCTGTCAGCTTGGAGCTCGATACCGGGCTTGAACTCATGAACCATGATCTGAGCTGAAGTCGGTTGCTTAACCTACTGATCCACCCAGGTGCCCCTAAATTTTTCATTTTAGAGAGAGCATACACGAGCAGGGAAGAGGGACAGAGGGAGAAAGACAGAGAGAGAGAGACAGAGAGAGACAGGGAATCCTAAGCAGGATCCGTGCTCAGTACAGGGCCCAATGTGGGGCTCAATCCCACAACTCTGGGATCATGACCTGAGCTGAAATCAAGAGTCAGGTGTTTAGCCAACTGAGCCACCCAGGCGCCCCTATATAATTGCTTTTCTAAAGTTAGTGCGTATTAGGATTCATAGACTGATTCTCAGCTGAAAGATGCAGTAGAAACGTGCCCTCCTAGAGGTTTTCACTCATTGTTTTTCCCTTCTAGATATTCCTTGTGGAAGAGTGTGAAAGCATAGCTATTTATATAACTGGCATATTATTTTAATAATTTCCCAGGAATTCAGAAATTAGATGTTAGCAGTTACAGAGAAATTAGAGTTGTATTTATCGTATATGTAAGTCAGCGGTTATTTTTCTTCATGTCAAAAATTGCTCATGAAACTGATTTTAATTTGATCACCTTCCTGCTTTCTTTGCTCATCCCAAAGTTCTGTGTGCATTTTGAGATGTTACTGAAAACACCATTTGTCATGAGTTGACTGCAACCTTTGTAATAGGAAAGATTTTCTAAAAAATATGGTACCACTCGTTATTCAGGAATTGAAGTTTTCCCTTTTGTTCTCCTATTTGGTATTTGCTTGACAATTTGCAGACACTTGAAAAGACTCAAAGTCTTTGGCCTTTTTGTAACATTTTTTAAATGGTGGAGGCTCCTATATTAGATATGGGTGTGGACTTTTAAAACATTTTGAGTGTATTTACATTTGTATTTCAGATTTTTTGTGACACCTTGAACATGAGCCCCACACAGTGGGACTTCCCTGTGGAATTATGTTGTCGGCCTATGGCTTTCGTTACTCTTACGGGCCTGGATGTGGTTTATAATGCTGTCCATCGAGCTGTCTGGGACGCTTTCTGTGCCAACCGGAGGGCTGATCGGGTACCGATTTCTTTCAAGGTGCTCCCCGGTGACCATGAGTATCCCAAATGTAGACCTAAGGTAATGATGTTATGATTGAGTGAGGGCTTTCCTTCTCTCCCTCTCTTCCTCTGTGTGTGTGTGTGTGTGTGTGTGTATCTTTTTTTTGTTCCTGATGTCTGTGCTGGAAAAGCGATGGTTATAGTGATGCGTTAGGAAAACCCAAGGCTTTTTGTATGTATTACACTGTAGGTATATTTAATGATTTTTTTTTTTAACCCCAGGGGAATAATTACGTTATCATTATTAAGCTTTCTATCCTCGTTTTTTTTTTTTGTTTGTTTGTTTTGTTTTTGTTTTTACTTGCTTAAAATCACCCCTAGTCTCCATAAAGTCCTCTCTAAAAGTAAGGTCTCACATTCTCCATTTATCATTACCTGTTATCATTATAGAATCCATGGCTGTCACAGTTTGGTTCAATTTCACACACATATTTTTTGAGCACTTGCTTTGTGTTAGGTACTAGGAACTATACAATAGGCTGGTGACAGAAATTTAAATAAGACATAAAGACATACTTTCTGTCCCTGGAGACTTCTACATAAAATAAAACAATTTATGTAGTATGGAGTGAGAAAAGGCATTAAGTTCAAAACTGACTTTTAGGTTGAACATCGTAGTGGAGACTCTGATTGACCTAGAAAAATAATGGGATGATGTTAATAATAGCAGCTAATAAAAGTGCTTACAGTGTCAATTTACTTTTTAAAGAAAATCATATATATTCACCTGTTATTATAATCTTATGAGTTGGTCTGGTCTGAAAGTCAGTTAACAAGACATCAGAATAAACCACCTGTTCTGCGTGTGTGTGTGTGTGTGTGTGTGTGTTTTCCCTGCAGCAGTGTTTCTGACAGACTGGTCTATGGACCAAGTATATCATCATCACTTGGGGGTGTTGATTAAAACACGAATGTAAGACCTCCTTGATGAAACTGTGGATCTGGTCGCCAGTCGATTCTTTTGCTTATGTGTAGGAGAAGAGTGGAGACACTGTTTTACGTTCCGGGCTGTAGAAGCCGTGAGCTCTCTCTGGACTTGTGCCAGTCACAGCACCCCGGCGCTCACATGTTTGTTCTTAGTTGGTGTTTGTGTCCAGGAGGGCCAGTGCCCAGCACAGCCGTCCCCCGTTTGTCCTGGATCCATTCTCCAGGGCAGGGAGCTTTTCGTTTGCCCATTCCTTGTTCCTTCCTGAGTCCCTAAGCTTTTTGTGTTGGGTTTCCTTACTGTCCTCATCTTTCCTCACTTGAAGTGGATGTTGGATCAGCCTGGGTGGAGCAGTCTGAGTCGGCGCGGGTCCTTTGGAAGTCATTGGAGGCTTCCACGAGTTTCTTCAGGGCTAATGTTCACATCTACCACCTCTTTCCCGTGATGTGGCACTTAGCGCTGACCCCCGAGTGACTGCTATGACATTTCTGTATTTAAGAGTTGTCCTGCATTTCTTTCGTCATCACAGTAAGGCGAAATGCCATCCTGGTAATATGTCTTTGAAACAAGCAGATCCAGGGTTGAGATTCTGCCTCCCGATGCTTGTTAGCTCTTACTTTATCTCCGTAAACCGGAGCTTCCTCATCTTAAAAATGTGTCGTGTGTATGTCGAATGAGATGAAGGCACGTAAAGTGCCCGTCACTCAATAACAGGGGCTTCTGCTGCTACTTTATCAAAGAAGTCTCTTCAGCTTTTGCCCCTGTTCGCAGAGGACTTCCTACGAATGGTACATTCCCAAGGGGATCTTAAAGACGGGTTGGATGAACAAACATCTGAATCTGGTGCCGGCCCTGGTGGTCGTGTTCTATGAACTGGACTGGGACGAGCCTCAGTGGAAAGAAAAGCAGTCCGAGTGCGCCACCAGAGTGGAAATTGTCAGGTATGGGTTTCCCCGTTTCCCAGACTGACCACGTTAGCTGCCCATGTCTGTTATTTACCAGCACTTACCGAAGGCAGCCGAGAGCTGTTCAGGCTGCGCTGCCCTCCAGTGAAACTCGTCCGGTTCCTAACGGGCAGCTTCACGTTAACTTGTACAAGGCTAAGCTGTGTGAAGAAATTTAGAAGACACATTAGTCCGAATTTCCAAATGCTTTCCTCTTGCATGTATAATATTTTGGGGAGAGAAAACCTAATTTGCTATTTAGTCTCACAAGACACTTGTCTTATCACCACTGCTGTTTTAAAATACTTCTTTTGGATGACCAGTCTATGATGTATCGCTATAAAGAGAGAAGTTGTGTTATGACTTTTACACGAAAGTGTTTATTCCGCTTTGCTTTTGAAGCAGATTTTTGTTAGGATTAGAAGCTCGATACAAGAGTATACTTTTAAAACCTCAATCATTGTAGCATAGAGGTTTCTTTGTGTGCAGGAAAAGATTTCCTCTAATCTTGGGTGTTTTTAGTTGAAATTTATCTTCCTTCACCTGAATCATCAAGCTTGTACTTTATGTAAAGTCTGGAATACATTGTTTAAAAGTTAAAAGTTATGTTTAGTTAACTTTATTATTTTCCCATTGCAGGCAAAGTTTACAAGGGAGAAACACAAAAGTTGCAGTGGTTCTGATTCAGAAGAAAACTCCATTGCCCCCAGGTAACAAAAGATTAATTAATAACGAATTGAATTAATTGCTTTATGTTTCCCATCCATGTTATCAGGAGGTGTAGTTTTTGATGTTAAAATCTTTCATGCGTTCAGTTACGGGAAAGATGGTGTGTTCACTTTAAAAGGTACAAATAATGCATGAATAAATGCTTATTGTAAAAAGAATTAAAATATATTAAAATGTTTTTAAAAATTAATGTTAAAATGTTAAATATTAAAATATTCTCCCCCGGCCCCAGTTCACTTACCTCACCATGTAGGCATATATCTATCAACTGATGAAACAAGTTATTCACTTGATCTTTTAAAAAAGAATGTTATCTGAGGTCTGTTTGAAGTTATATTCTTTATGTAATTTTTTTTCTTAACATGCAATGGGACAAAGAAAAATGCCATAGGATTTCTAATTTCTTATAGGAAAATGTCTTAGTTTCAAATGCTTATTTCTTCTACCTTCTAAGACTTTGAGAGGCCAGAATGTTTTTTGTTTCTCTTTTGAAACTTGTGGCATTTTGGAAACCACTTTCCTGGATTATTGCTTCCATTTTTAGTTACGGTTTTTGAAATAGTTATGTGGCATCTCTGTTGGCATAACTTGGCCTGTCTATCTTGGCTCTGTAGAAAATTCCACAGGGTTTTCCTAACAGATATGTACTGTGTAACTTCTGAGGACCCCAGAGAGCCCTCAAGGATCCCAGGAGACCACCTGGCATGGTGAAAGGGGGTTTGAGTTTTTCTTCCTAATTCTGTTGTTTAGATTTGGGGAGCCGTTCATTTAGAAAAATGCACCAATCATTTTATTTCTCTATCTTTATGGGATTTGTTAACAGGAGAAGATGTCACGGCGTCAGAAAGGGCTGCGGCTTTATGTAATGCGTGTGAACTCTCAGGAAAATCTCTGTTTGTGCTGCCCCACACTGACCACCTGGTGGGTTATATTATAAGGTAAATCAAGATCTTAAAATGTTTCTTCTTTAGATTGTTCATGAAGCATTGAAAAATTGGTGGTGTAGATTCATTTAATTAACAAAAACACGTGATCATGGGAAAAAATATAAACGGTGCACAAGCTATATATATATAAGGTGAAAAGAAAAGTCCCCATTATTAACGTTTTCCAGTTCCTTAATATAACCACTACAACAGCTTCTTAAGTTTCTGTCCAAACATGGCTTTTAATATGAAAATAGATGTAATTGTACAACACATGCTGAACTGCCACTTAACGTTACCTCATTGACACCATATATACATCTAGGTCAACTGCAGTTTTTTGTTTTAATTTTTTTTAATGTTTTATTTATTCTTGAGAGAGAGAGAGTGTGTGAGCAGGGGAGGGGCAGAGAGAGAGGGGGAGACACTGAATCTGAAGCAGGCTCCAGACTTTGAGCTGTCAGCACAGAGCCCGACGCGGGGCTCGAACTCACAGACCGCGAGATCATGACCTGAGCCAAAGTCAGACGCTTAACCGACTGAGCCACCCAGGCGCCCCTCTTAAATATTCTTTATAAATCCCTTGTATCTAAAAGGCATATGACTTGGGGACACAGCAATATCTCACAGAATATGTGACCATTATCTGTTGTTTTCTAGCTTTCGGTGTTGCAGAGAAGTTTTATAATATTACATTTTTGGCCAGGTTGTATTTTAGACTTGAACCTTTTCACTGATTTTGACCATAAGATGGTTTGCCTTTTCATTCTGTGTAAGTGCCCCTCTTAAACTCAGGAACAGTGTAGTCAGTCTTTGATTATTAGTTCCCTTCCATTTGTTCCTGTGTCTCAGAAGCAAACTTCTGGAAGTGATGTCCTATAGGAAGTAATAGGTCATTCCCGTTGGTGTGTAAATGACACAACTTTAGGAAAGAGAAGTATTAATTCCACAGTAGAGAGCTTGAAAAGGCAACAAACGAAAGGATGAACTGCGAGAAAACTTAGATGCAGTCAGCAGGTAGAATCTCCGCATGGAAAGTGATAAACAGTAGGTGGTGTGGATACTCAGTCAGATCGGTGGTGCTGAGGCTGAAATTGCCATGATTGCCCAGAACGCGGAAGGAGAGGGCGGTGCGTTTTGTGTTTCCAACTGTGAGCATTGACCTCTGGGGAACAGAGAGGGGGCAGATACCTAGGAAACTGGTAGCACACCCGTACTGCTTTTCCTCCACCAGGGCCCATCCCAGCCCCCCAGCTGGTCTCGGACTTCCTCTCCAGGCTTTTGACAGTTCCTGCCTGTACGGTGCAGCATTTCGCCGTTCACGGCGCTGTTTCCCGTCACCGTGCTTTTGTAGGACTCCTGCCTTCCAGCTCCCCTTCCTGGGCTCTGTTACTCCACTTCTGTGGCTGAGTTCGCATGCAGCCTCCTTAAGAAAGCCATTGTCCTCCATCCATCCTGCACCTTCATCCACTGATTCTTCACTGTGGGGATTTTGGCCTCCAGGGAACATTTGGGAATGCCTGGGGACATGTATCAGGGCCCCTACTGAGGCTTCCTAATACTGGCATCTAGTGGGTAGAGTTCAGGGGTGCTGCTCTGCACCCTTCCGTGCACAGGAAAGCCCACAACAAAGAATTACCTGGTCCAGAACACCAGTGGTGTTGAGGTTGAGAAACCCCGCCTTCACGCCCTCCTCAGCTTTCAAATTGAGTGCTATCGTGGGTGCAAGAGAAACAGAAACTGTGGCTTCTGCCCTTAACCGCTGTGGTCTTACTGGGGATAATGCCACATTTGAGTAAGGAGGGCTGTGTCGAAATTACTGATATAAAAAGCAAGTGCTCTGGATCCGTCCACTGGACGTGAGGGAAGACATTATTACACCTTTCCTCATATGGATAGTTCATCTTAAGAGAGAGGGTAATGCTGAATATCGGTAAATCTTCACATTCAGTGTCTGATCCGGGAGGGAGTTAGCAGAGTTCCCGGTGGCATCCTCACTCATTTGTGTGCTTTCAGAACATTTTGATGTACATATTAAGTATATAGACTACAAGGTTAAGTGATTCAGTTAAGTTTTTTTAAATATTCATTTATTTACTTATTTTTTAAAAATGTTTATTTTTGAGAGAGACAGAGAGAGAGAGAGAGAGAGAGACAGTATGAGCAGGGGAAGGGCAGAGAGAGAGGGAGACACAGAATCTGAAGCAGAATCCAAGCTCCGAGCTGTTAGCACAGAGCCCGACGCGGGGCTTGAACCCTTGAACTCTGAGATCGTGACCTGAGCTGATGTCGGATGCTCAACCGACTGAACCACCCAGGCCCCCCTGGTTAATGTGTTTTTTTTAATGTCAAAGAAACAGAATGTGTGTAAAACTCCTGTGATGTGTTGAGTGATCAGGAGACTCTTGTGCTTCAGAGGTTCACTGATCATTTCAAGTGAAAATACTTAAAAAAATTGTCAAGCTTCTCATGAGTTAAGCATTTTTCTTTTATAAAAATGTGTTCTAAGTCCAAAGGCCTTCGTCTTAGGACAGTAGACTATCAGTGTCATGCTAACCAGCAGATTTTTTTTTTTTAATCGTATTTTGTCTTTCAAAACAAAGGTTACCCATTTATAAGACTTTATAGTTCAGCTTAGGTTCGTATGTTCTTTCAAAGTTAGAACCTAACTTTAGTTATTTTCGTATTTTAACATTTTAAAAAGTGTAGTTTTAAAAATAGAAAATCTTGCCTTAAAATAGCAAATTTTTAAAGTTTAGGCTTAGCCATTTTTTTTCTTAGCATATTTTCCTCAGATGTACCTAAACTCTTTGAATACAGCTTCAAAATTGTGTTTTATTCCGAGGAGGAAAAGCCTTGAAGTCCAGCCTTTATCTGACTGTGAATTTAGCTTTCTTTCATGCTGTAGGCAGATACTTTTGATACATACTTATTTTCACAAAAGGAGCTTTGAGTTGTTTATCTGTCTGTGGTCGAATTTTCTTTGTTCTTATGTTATCCCAAAGTTAGGGAACAAAGTGGGATTTGAATCCTGTAAATGCTACTGTTCTGTCAATTGCCAGTTCTCATTTTTGGTCCTTTTTTCCATCAGTTTTCTTATCCTTTAACCTTAAATATTAAAATCAGAAAAAATAGTCAAATTGAATGAATATTGTATATCTGTTTCTTTCACACTTCCTATAAAATTATAAAATAAAAGAGTGGATTATAAATAACTAAATGGTTTTGGGGGTCTTTACATTTTTTATTTAGAAATTAAGGATATTTTGCTTTTTATCTTTATCATGAAGTAAGCTACAGACATTATCTCTGTCATGATTTTACTTTTAGGTCTTACAAATATGACTCTTGAGAATAGTTTGGTTTAAAATAACTTTAGTGTTTGAATGTTGATTTTTTTTTAAACAGATTAGAAAATGCCTTTTATGAACATGCACAGACTTATTACTACACTGAGATCAGAAGAGTGAAATCTCATAAAGAATTTTTGAATAAGACAACACACCAGGTACATTATTTTTCCTAAAGAAGGAAATAATAGAAGCATTCATCGTTGATTATTTTAGAGGAGTTTTTTAAATGTCTGTAATACTTTGATGTTTTTAAATAGCTTCTATGCTTTTAAATTTTTTTAAAAGCTTTTAAAAACTAATTTCTCTTTCTACTTTTTGCCCTTAAAGTTCTTAGAGATTTTTATAGCTTCCTTAACTATACTTGCTTGTTGGAGTAATTCTTGATCTTTAATTTTGAATACTTTTGTGTTTCCTCTTAATAAACATTATTGTAATTTTTACATTATAAGAGAGTATGTGTAATGATATTTTTTCTATTCTTTTTTTTCAGCTTTTATTTGTTAGACATCAGTTCAAAATAGCTTTCTTCAGTGAATTGAAACAAGATACACAGAATGCCCTGAAGTAAGTTTTTAATGGTTGTCAAACTAAATTTTTCTTATCTTTATGTTAACAGTAACGTATTAATGGCAGTGTCTGAATCTCAACAAAAGTTTAATTAATTTTAAAATGTTTATGTTGGTTAGGTTTGTGTATGTAGTATTTGATTTGTTTAGAGATGAATGGAATATAATATTTTGAGATTTTAAAAGAATTTCCGTTTTATTATCAGAAGTAAATTTCATACTCTCATAAAGCTTTCTGGTCTAATTTGATTACGTTTTGTGATCTAAAGAAACATTAAAATTCTTCCCATCCTGTTGACTACTTATTTGTATAATCGGTAAAATCTTTGTGTTGACTGACTTCCACCGCTAAATATATGTTAAACATTCCTTATCTAATACGATGAATTTCTGAAGATGTATAGTGCATTTAGTTAGTTAATCTATGATTTTACTTATTTAAAAAATTTTTTTTTTGGTTTATGTATTTATTTTGAGAGAGAAAGCAAGCAGGGGAGGGGCAAAGAGAAAGGGAGAGAGAGAGAATCCCAAGCAGGTTCCATGCTGTCAGTAATGAGCCTGATCTGGGACTTGAACCCACAAACCGAGACCGTGACCTGAGCTGCCCAAACTAGGAGATCGTGACCTGAGCTGAAACCAAGAGTCAGACGCTTAACCAACTGAGCCACCCAGGGGCCCCCATGATTTTGTTTTTAATTAAATTTTTGTTAAAGTTTATACATCTCAGCATCATTTTTCATTCGAAGGCTCTGCTTAGAGCTTTGACGAGTAGTTGTGTATGTGTTGGTAGTGGTTACGCATTTTATTCCTTTGCTTTTACTAAGCACAATTTAGTAAAACATTTTTTTCTAACTTTAACTCAGTTTTTAAAGGTTGATGGCAGTGTAACATAGGAATAAAAACTGAAGAGAGGCTAAGTGTGCAGGGCAGAAGAATAAGAGAAACAAAAGTCAATCTACTATTCAGAGGAATATTGCAGAAACATCTTTTTTGTTATTATTGAGGTGGGGAACACCAGATTGTGTTGTGTAAATGTCAGCAACTCCATGGGATGGTAACTGGCTTCAACGTAGTTCACTTTGTACCCATGGTACCACTTCTAAGTCTTCTCAAAGGTAATTCTGGAGAGACAAATTTTACCAGGGGAAGTTAGGAGCAAAGAGTTGTCTTTGGAGAAGCCTGGAGATTTTCTCATCCCCTTCCATCCTCAGGGGAGGCATTCTTCTAGCAGGCTCTCCTGTCTCAGCCCACTCCCCCTTCTCCAGCCAGTGCCCGAGATCGGCAGTGGCCACTGAACTTGTAGACATACTTGGGTTTAAAAGCTGTTGACCTGTGCCCTGTCTCGATTAGCACCTTCTGTGCTATTACAATTTCTGTTCATTGGAGAAGCTCACAATGGTGCTTTTAAAAAAAAGCTTATTTCTTTTTAACAGAATGCTGACTTTTTATTGTAATTCTGGACAGTTGTCTACTTTCGTTTTCAACTTACTTTCTATCAGTTATTGACAGACGTTAATGACAGAACAATGCACTTGCAATGGTTCTGTTCTTAGTGAAAAGTCATTGATTCCTCCCACATACTATTAATCAACATCATTTTTCAGATGGATATGTATAAGTTATTCCTAAACTGTTCAGTGCTAAGAAGTGTTTCCTTTTTCTAATAATTTGTTCTTGGGAATCTTTTCTTAAGATTTACTTATATCATAATTAACCATGTTCCCCATGTTTGCATTAGGAATTATAGGACCGCCTACAATCTTGTGCATGAATTGAGAGCCCATGAAACTAATATTCTGGAAATTAAGACAATGGCAGGATTTATAAACTACAAGGTAATGGTTCTACTTCCAAATGAAGAAAACATGTCTTTAAATATTAGATTATCTTTTTGAAATTTGAAAATCCGTATTAGTTACTTGCTTTGAAAGTGAGTATTTGATTAATTAGGCTCTCCTCTTGCGATGGTTCTGTAGCAGAACCGGCTGTAATGCTTGCTTTCGAGTTTATGGGTCCCAGAGTTCTCCCTTAGGGCAGTTTTATTTTTGTAAGACTCCTTTAGGAGGGGTTTTTGTTTTTGTTTTTGTTTTTGTTTTTAAGTTTATTTATTTGTTTTGAGAGAGACAGAGCGCAAATGGGGGAGGGACAGAGAGAGAGGGGAGAGAGAAAGAATCCTAAGCAGGCTCCACGCTGTCAGCACAGAGCCCGATTTGGGGCTCAAACTCACAAACCGTGAGATCATGACCTGAGCTGAAACAGAAGTCAGACGCTTAACTGACTGAGCCACCCAGGGGCCTCGAGGGGCTTCTGTTTTTCAGTGGGAATAGGAGGGAGAGAGAGAGAAGAAAGCTGCCTATATTCGTGAATTTTTAAAGATGCAACACATTCAAACTATGTAAGCCTCCCTTGGTTTAATGGCACAGCCATAGAAAAGGCGTATCTGTTCACCTCGGAGGAAACTTTTATACCTATTATTTGAGCATTTTCAGATTGTATGTGGTAGAAATAGATGCCTGCAGAAGGCAAGCGAGGGGTTTTTGTTTTGCTTTTAATCTTTCCACATTCATGTTTTTTTTTTTTTTAATTTTTTTTTTTTTTCAACATTTTTTATTTTTATTTTTGGGACAGAGAGAGACAGAGCATGAACGGGGGAGGTGCAGAGAGAGAGGGAGACACAGAATCGGAAACAGGCTCCAGGCTCCGAGCCGTCAGCCCAGAGCCTGACGCGGGGCTCGAACTCACGGACCGCGAGATCGTGACCTGGCTGAAGTCGGACGCTTAACCGACTGCGCCACCCAGGCGCCCCTCCACATTCATGTTTTAAAGACGGCTAACACCGGGATGGTGACGTGAGGGCGGATAGACACTTTGACTCCTTGTGTAAATGTAAACTGGTACAACATCTATAGAGAAGGTTTTCGCAGTAACTATATGCATTGAAAGGGGGTGTTTCCTTTAACCTAGCAATTCCATGTCAGGAAATTTATCTAATGTATGTGCTAGTAATAAGACTTGTAAGTCACGCATGTGAGGATATTTATTGCACCTTGTGTAGGAGGAGATTGGGAGCAACCCAGCAATAAGTGACTGGTTAATGTAACTTATAACTCCAGACAAGGGAATATTCTATAACTATTAAGAATGAGACAGCTCCACTTATTGATATGGAATATTAGGTAAAAAAAAAAAAAAAAAAAAAGTGAATCACTAAACATATTGTGAAACTATTTATTAAAAATGATAAGTTATATATAAATGACCACACACTTATCTGTGCAGAGACTATATTCTGAAACATACTGGGAGCTGGCTGCCTCTGGAACAGGAAATTGGATGGCTGAGGGGCAGGGATGGATGAGAGACTTAACTTTTCATGTATTCCTCGTACCTTACAAATAAAACTGATGATAAGCATATGGAAATAAATTTAGGCCGTGTTTCTTCTGTTTTTCCTTTTACCTTATGTCGATGTAGATTATTACTGTTTTGAAATAGCATTCCAAATAAAAAGCTTTCAAGAATTTCTGTAATCCTTATTTGATAAGGAGGCCATTGTGCTGTAATTGTGGTACAGAAAAATCTTTAGCTTTCTGACAGTTATAGTCTGTGCTTGGGGAGGTGGTATTTAATTTTCACCAATCTTTGTGTTCTTCATTGAGTATAATTTTTGTGTATTCTACACTTTTTTTGTTTTTAATGTTTATTTATTTTGAGAGAGAGAGAGAGTTAGGGCGTGAGCAGGGAGGAGCAGAGAGAGAGGGAGACACAGAATCTGAAGCAGGCTCCAGGCTCTGAGCTGTCAGCACAGAGCCCGACGCGGATCTCGAACCCACAAACTGCGAGATCATGACCTGAGTCAAGTCGGATGCTTAACTGACTGAGCCACCCAGGCGCCCCTATTCTATACTTTTAAGAAGGTTTTCTAAGGTATACGGTGCAAATATGGAATAATTTTATTTCATCAAGGAGACATAACCTCTGGTTTTAGCATAACGATTCTAATAGAGAAAATCAATTCCGTTGCCAAGAACCTGAGAGGAAATTTCATAGTCTTTTAAAGTGCGTCTCACGTTTTACATATTTTTAAATGAATATACCTTTTGACCTTATTTTCTTCTTTATTTTGGGGTTGATTCCACATTTTGCAGATCTGCAGGCTGTGTTTTCAGCACAACACCCCACTGGACGCAATCGCTCAGTTCCGAAAGCACATAGACTTGTGTAAGAAAAAAATCGGAAGCGCAGAGTTGTCCTTTGAGCACGCTGCATGGATGTCTAAACAGTATGTTTTAAATTGTACTTTTGGAATTTTTTTTTTTTCTTTCAATACTTGGGATTTGGAGGGATGGAATTAGCATGGACTCTAAGTTCTACATGGAGCTAAGCTTTTTGTCAGTGAGTGGGCTTTTAGAGATCTAGCATAAGTATGTTTCCAGTAATGGTAGATATTGATTCATAGAATTCCTTAATGGAAATCACTTAATTCATGGTACCGTCTCTCTCATTCAACGTGTATTTACGGAGTTTCTGCCACATGTCTAGGTACTGAGCCTATAGCAGGGAATAAAACAAAAGCCTTGCTGGCCTGGAACTTGCTATTTGAGAATGATGTTTAACAATCCCAAAGTGAAATTGTTCCCAGAAACATGGATGTTTCTGACTGGTGGGAACTATGTTGACATAACACTTTGATGGTATATTTGTCAAGGTTTGCCAGTACAGAAGAGTTGACTTAAACGCAGAATTTATCTATAGCCTATAATTAGTGTGTGTTCGTATTTACAAAGAAACCCCCAAAATTTGCAGTTCCTCATTAGCATTATTTTAACACAGTCTGCTGAGGTTATGGTTTGAGAATGAATAATTATTAGAAGTAAGCTTCTTTTTCTTTCCTTTTTCTTTTTCATCTTTTTTTTTCTTGATTTTTTTTTTCTTTAAGATTCCAGGCCTTTGGAGATTTATTTGATGAAGCTATTAAGTTAGGGTTGACAGCTATTCAAACTCAGAATCCTGGTTTCTATTACCAGCAGGCAGCATACTATGCCCAGGAGCGGAAGCAACTTGCAAAAACCCTCTGTAACCATGAGGTAAGTTACCAACTCCTGGCTTACGTGGCATTTAGGAAGTGGATTAACCTTCTCTTGAAGGAAGATAAGACTGATTAATGTTGATCATTTTTTTCCAAGCCTTTGAATATCATCCGTTTTTATCTTTAATAGTTTTAGGGATTATGATTATTTTCAGTTTTAGCCTGAAAATAATTTTCACCTGTGGATTAAGCAGAAGTTTTTCTGTGAAGAACCAGTTTATGATTGACAATAAGTTAGTGATTTAGACAGGAGCAAATTACTTTCAAATAAAAGTCACAGTTAAAAAAAAAAAAAAGTCACAGTTTAGTCTGTGCCGTAACATAACTCCATTGTGTTGTTTCCACTGATCACGGCTGTAGGAGTTTGAAGGACTTTGGAGGAATGTGCTTTATTTTGACCCACCAGAGAGGATGACGTTGGACTTCTTTCTCTTCCTGGGGTTTTTCTCTGTGGAAAACTCTTAAGAATCTGTGGCAGAATTTTAATTGCAGTTTCTTAACATTTCATTTTGCCTTTCTTGTGGGTGATTATAGTTAGATACCAGTTTCCCCAGAAGCACTTTTAAAATAACGTGGCGCGTACATGTATAAATACATCTACGTTTGTATAGTTGTATCAGTTTTTGTCCTTTAAAATCTGCAGTTTTCTTCTCTGAAGATAGATGAATATTATCAACAGTACTACTTAAAAAACTGGTCCAAAAACAGAGTTTGCATATTAGTACTTAAAAGGTTGGTTTTTTTTTTTTTCCTTAAACCATGATATAACCAGACTATTTTCTACCATATTATTTGCATATGATTTTCATTTTCAGGAAGTCTAAGGCAGATAAAGGATCCTAAGAGATAAATACTAAGATTTAATTATAAAGTTCTTCAGACAGATTTATTAATTATAATGTAAAATATAAATAACAAAATGAACAATAGGGAATTTGTTAAAATGTAACAGCAGGCAGCCATGAAAAATAATGTTTTAGAAGGATAATGATGTGAAATTTACAGAATGTATTTAAAGGAAAAAAGCAGGTTGAAAAATTGTTCCAGTTAATAACAAATAAATGTTTGTGTACAAAATCTGGAAGACTAATGTATACATTGTCAACAGTGGTAATAGGTTTATAAGTAATTTAAATTTTTATTCATTTCCTTTTGGATGTTTTCTATATTTTTCAACAATGTACTTGCATTATATCTCTGTGCCGTTTCAGAGGGAAAAAATTATAAAAAAGAAAAAAGTATAAATTTGCAAATTCTGGTGCCAAAAATATCCCTCCCCAGACAATACCAGGATTGAATACACAAGTGATAAGGAAGGAAAATAGTGTCTTCTTTTTAAAACTCCTTGTCACTTTACTGTATTTTCATTTGCACAAAAGCACTTGTATGTGTGGAATAAACATCAAGCATAATTTGTAACATATTTTTATTGGTTTATTTTAGCAAAGATGAAAAGGAAATGTAGAAGAGTTAGCTACTATGAAATCGTTTGTCACAATCAGACTGATTTATTCAATTTAATTTTTATGATACTGCCTAAATATTAAGTGAAACATTTATTTCAATTTTTGTGAAAATATAGTGTATGTTGAAGTATTCACAACTATGATATCTGAACATGTATTTGGTATTTGTATTTTTGGAAATGTTTTTATTCTGTCAAAGACTGAAGAGAGTTGGTTTGTGAGAGGCTACATAAACTCTTATTTAGGGTTGTGTTTTACTTTACAGGCTTCTGTGATGTATCCCAATCCTGATCCGTTAGAAACACAAACAGGTGTTCTTGACTTTTATGGACAAAGATCATGGCGACAAGGAGTACTAAGTAAATAATTTCTCCCTCCTTTCTTTTCTCTCAACCTCAAAAGGCACAGATTGCTATCACAGTTTTTCCATTGGCTCTATAGGCCATAACACATTATGTTGAGGTAAAAATGTGTTTTTTAAAGCATCTTCTTAAAGATTTTCAGTTCTTTAGTTTTTAGAATGTTTTATTTATATCAGTACATCTTAGAATAACTTCTAATTAAAGATGTGAGTATGATTAAAACATTCGGGCATCTCTTAAAGTCACAATTAATAAGCCACTTTAGGCTATTTAAATATTTTAATTCCAGTTAACTTTAATGATTTATTAGATTTGATATTTTAAAACAGTATTAACTTGTATCTCCTTAAAAATTTCTCTGTATCTTTTTTGTGTTTGATAGATACTTAATTTAGCAATTTTTGTGGCAATCACACTTTAACTGTTAAGCAATTATATACTTTAACCTCCAGAAAGTGTATTCTGTATTGAGAATGATAATTGATATTATTCATCAGGTGGTTGATATCGCTAGGCAAGAGAATGCTGAATTCAGTAATGTTCTCTTCAGAACAGAGATCACAGAGAAGTTCCCATGCTCATAAAGCTGTCTCTTAGGATCTTTAAAATTCTAGAATGTCTAAGAATCTTAAATACGTTATATTAAAGGATTCAAGGAGTATACACATCCAATGTGCCTATGAAGGATTTATGTTAAATGAGCTATCTAAAATGGGTTGCGTCTTATCTTACACAGGTTTTGATCTTTCTGATCCTGAAAAAGAGAAGGTGGGAATTCTTGCCATTCAGCTGAAGGAGAGAAGTGTTGTTCACTCTGTAAGTTTTTTGTTTCCCAATCTAAACTATGTTTTGGAATAGTCGAGGAAGACATGAGATTCTTTTTATTGGAATGTTTCACACTTTTCTCTCTTCTAACAGGAAATAATAATAACTCTTCTGAGCAATGCTGTTGCACAATTTAAGAAATATAAATGTCCAAGAATGAAAAGTCATCTAAGTATGTATCCATAACATGCCACAGTTTCATGCAGCTTTGAATAACTTAAAATTATGCACATACAAATCTTATTTCCTTTACAGTGGTTCAAATGGGAGAGGAATATTATTATGCAAAGGATTATACCAAAGCTTTGAAGTGAGTCCTGTTCCCTATTTATTTTTTTAAGTAATCCGGTTACCTTACAGCAAAATCAGAAGAGAAATTTGTTTTGAAGGATTGATTATTTCCATGTTTCTATTTCTATTAAACTCCATTTCTGCGGTATTTTTTTCAAGTACTATCTGTTGGTACACTCATTCTCAAAGTCTTAGGAAACCTCACGTTTAGCTAAATGTGAAAATACCTGTTAAACTATTTCAGTAAGTTTTCTGACACGTATATAACATGGGTAAGGCACGTTATTTTCTCCACGGAGTCTTTAGGCCCTTTCTTGTGACTCCGTTTCAGCATGTCTGACATTTTGCCTTCTGACAGGTTGCTGGATTACGTGATGTGCGATTATCGGAGTGAAGGGTGGTGGACCCTGCTCACGTCCATATTGACTACAGCTCTGAAGTGTTCCTACCTCATGGCCCAGTTAAAAGATTACATTACTTATTCCCTAGAACTCCTTGGAAGAGGTAACTTGGTGCTCTTACAGTAAAATTCTGATGCTTTAAAATTCTGCAGCATCTTTAAGCTTCTTCGAACCGAAAGAATAATTCTCAAATCTTTGATAGTGCTTTTACCATGTGCAGATCAGTTTGCCAAGCGAAGGGACTCTTACTTTCATGGAACTTACTGTAGTCGAGGTCTCATGATAGTTGAGAAGAACAAAATTCTTCTTCCTGTCTTTTTTTTTTTTAAACATGGCATGAAACGCTTCTTCATATGGAGTTCAAATGCAAGTACATAGAGCATTGGGGCTAACATAGAAAGCTGTGCGGTTGCACGTCGTCTGGAATGGTGCTTAGCCGTCTTAGAAGACATACTTTTTCTATGGTATTTTGATCCCTTCGGTGGGGCTAGTAGACTTACTTGCTCATCTTACAGTTGTAGCTTTTTTTCCTTCTTTCATGTTAGCTTCCACTCTGAAGGATGACCAGAAATCTCGGATAGAAAAGAACCTCATAAATGTTTTGATGGTAGGTTGGAGTTCTTTGTATAAAATATGTCCTGGGGATATGTATACCTGGATCTGTACCTGTGTATTTTCTGTAACTGGCTGAATGAATTGTGCTCTGTGTTGGTGCAGAATGAAAGCCCTGATCCTGAACCTGACTGTGATATCTTAGCAGTGAAAACGGCTCAGAAGCTGTGGGCGGACCGAGTTTCTCTGGCCGGCAGCAATGTTTTCACAATAGGAGTGCAGGACTTTGTGCCATTTGGTGGGTAGCTGGCATCTACACTGTTACCTCAGAGAGGTTATCCTTTTTGCTACGAAATGAATAGATAGAGAATAATAAATAAGAAAGTCAAAGAAAGAATGCTCAAAATACGTCATTCTATAGATAAAAATTGTGATTTCTTTTTTCCCCTCACCATTGACTTAAAAAGATGTTCAGAATTTTAAATAGTTTACGTATTAAAATCTACCTTGCCTGTTTGTACTTTAGATGTGATTTGAAATGCATTTGAAAAGACAGTTATTTAAAGAGTTTATTCTGTAATGCCTGGGCAGGTATTTTGAAATAAGTTAAAAAGAACAAAATGGTTTTTTCCCTTTAAAATTCTGTGTTCGTTACACTTCAGGAGCAACTATGTTTTTTTTTGTTTTTTGGTTTTTTTGTTTTTTTTTTTGTTTTTTTGTTTTTTTTAATGGTTATTTATTTTTGAGACAGAGAAAGAGCATGAACGAGGGAGGGTCAGAGAGAGGGAGACACAGAATCCAAAGCAGGCTCGAGGCTCTGAGCTGTCAGCACAGAGCCCGACGTGGGGCTCGATCTCCCGGAGTGTGAGATCATGACCTGAGCCGAAGTAAGATGCTTAACCGACTGAGCCACCCAGGCGCCCCAGCAACTATGTTTTTAGAATTAAAGGTAGTTTTGGAGTTGTGTTTTATTTAAATTTGTTTTGTTTTGTTTTAAGTGAACTACATCTATGTGTTGAAATGCTTCAAGCGCAGAATTCAGTAAGAATGCCAGTGTAGGGGTGCCTGGGTGGCCCAGTTACTTGAGTGTCTGACCCTTGATTTCAGCTCAGGTCATGATCCCAGGATAGTAGGATCAAGCCCTGCATCAGGCTTTGCACTGAGTATGGAGCCTGCTTGGGATTCTCCCCCTATCTCTCTCTCTTCCTCCCTCCCTCTCTCTCTCTCTCTCTTTCTTTCTTTCTCTCCCTCCCTCCCTCCCTCCCTCTCCCTCTTCCCCACTCATTCTCCTTCTCTCTCAAAGAAATAAAAAGAGGGAAAAAAATTTAAAAATTAAAGAGGCATCTGGGTGGCTCAGTTAAGCATCCGACTTTGGCTCAGGTTATGATCTCACGGTTTGTGAGTTTGAGCCCTGTGTCTGCACTGTCAGTACAAAACCCACTTGTGACTCTGTCTCTCTGCCCCTTCCTCACTTATGCTCTCTCTCTCTCAAAAAAAAAAAAAAAAAAACCACTTAAAAAAAAAGAGAAGGGTATCCCATGTAGGTGTTTCCTTTCTGAAGAGTAAGTGCGAATCAGAATAATTTGTCTAGACGGTCTTGTACTGTGTGACTCTGCTCTCTCTGTTTTATTTCTAGTTCAATGCAAAGCCAAGTTTCACGCCCCAAGTTTTCATGTTGATGTTCCTGTGCGGTGTGATGTCTATCTGAAGGCTGATTGTCCACATCCCATTAGGTTTTCCAAGCTCTGTGTCAGCTTCAATAATCAGGTAACGGTCGCTTTTAATGTATTTTTACCCTGTATCTTAAAAAAAATTTTTTTTTAATGTTTGTTTATTTTCGAGAGAGAAAGAGAGCATGAGCGGGGGAGGGGCAGAGAGAGAGGGAGACACAGAATCTGAAACAGGCTCCAGGCTCTGAGCTGTCAGCACAGAGCCCGACGCGGGGCTCGAACCCATGGCTGTGAGATGAGCTGAAGTCGGACGGTTAGCCTACTGAGCCGCCCAGGCACCCCAGCATGTGTATATCTTAATGTAGCTTATTTTAAATAAGATGAAACGAGCTTAGTGAATTTTAGGTCATAACGGTTTCATAGTAACAAATGGGCTTTGGTAAACTCTATCTGAAAATAAATATATTTATAGTTCTCACTTCTGTATCAGCCATTCAAGTTTTACTTACTCTTACACTTTTCTTTAAGTTTTGTTATTATTCCATCCTTACGAACTGTAAGAACTTTATCTTTTGTGATGCATAACTTGAATTTCAAATGAGATCTATTCAGGATGAATGTAATTTAGTTTTTAAATCACTTGTTTTGTATTCTAACAACGGTATTGGTTTTTTATTATAAAACTACTAAACGGTTGGTGTTAAAGTAAAGTGGACTGGATGGATATAAAATGAAAAGTAAGCGTGCTCTGTCCAACTCCATTGCCCAGAAGTCATTGCTAGTAACTTCTTGAACAGTCTAGACGTTTTCTGTGTGTGCACATATAAGCAGCTTTTTCTTTCTGCAGGGCCGGGATTATATATACTTGCACATTTTTGTAGTGTGTTACAGTGTGGTCAGCTACTTGATTACATTCCAAATATTCCGATTATAAGCTCACATAATAGATAATTATCTTCTGGTCCCCCAGAAAGCACATGGAGCCTTTAACCAGCAAGCGTTTAATGAGAGTTACAGTGTTCTTAGCATCGAGGTGAGCCTGCGAACGTTTAGCATATGTCAGCTCTGTTAAAATGGAAGCGTTCTGGGGGCAGGGGCCAGGACTGACTCACAGATTGCCCTAGTAGGTAACGAGGACTAAATTACGTGGCGTAAGCCAGAAATACAGTTAGAGTAGGCGTGCCAGAGAAGAAGGAGGAAGTTTCAAGAATGAAGATGAGATGAAGGGAG
Source organism: Neofelis nebulosa (assembly GCF_028018385.1). NCBI lineage: Eukaryota > Metazoa > Chordata > Mammalia > Carnivora > Felidae > Neofelis > Neofelis nebulosa. Next base: position 15,433,242 of record NC_080784.1, read on the forward strand.
CTATAAAGAGATGAGAGGGGGAGCAGGCTTGGCAGTTGCAAACGCCGGGTGGAGGCAGGCGTTCCCGTTCCGGGCGTGTGGGCAGCGAGGGGCCCGTGGGAGGCAGGGCTCCGTGGCTTACAGGAACTCGAGCTCAGCGCATTTAAAGGTTTCTTTATTCATTCACTTATTCATGTTCTATTTATTGGACAGTGGTAAAGAAAGAGCTTCACCTGCTTTACTAGATTTTTCTGTCTTCACAACTGAGCAGTAACCCCGTAAGAGAATCTGTTGGCTGAACCTGGGTCACCTGCAGACCGGTGTGCTTCATTCAGTTTTGAACGATTACCCAAAGATTCCTTCTGAGTAGTTGGAGAATTTCATTTATTTGTATAGGAAAAACATTTTTTTAATGTTTGTGTTTGTGAGAGAGCATGAGCAGGAGAGGAACAGAGAGAGAGGGAGACACAGAGTCCGAAGCAGGCTCCGGGCCCTGAGCTGTCAGCACAGAGCCCGACGTGGGGCTCGAACCCACAGACCGTGAGATGTTTAACCGACTGAGCAACCAGGTGCCCCTAGTTTGAGGATTTTAAAGCAAGAGCATGAAACTTAGAATTTAAGACACTTTATGCCAGTGACAAAATAGAAAGAAAGGATCTTCTGGAAACCAACCGGAGCCTCTTTAGTGTGCTTCCCAGTACTAACGTGTGAGAACTTGGATGAAGACGCTGTCGGTGGGGATGGGAAGGAAGAAAGGGCTACGGGAGGCGTCTATGAATAGAGAAGTCTGGATTGCTGGGTGTGTGTACAGGGTAAAGAATAAAGGACAGCCCCTGCCCCCAGCCCCACCAAAAAGCGATTCATTTGTGTGTGCATTTTATAGCTAAAGTGTACCTACAAGATGATTTGAAACGCATATACTGCAGAATATGACCACAGTTACTTAACATCCATCACCTTACATGATTACCTTTGTTTTGTGGTGGGAACATTTAGGATCTACTGTCTCAGCAACTTTCAAGTATGTAATACAGCCTTATTAATTATAGTCGCCATGCTGCCCCTTAGATCCCAGAACCTGTTGTCTTGTAACTGGAAGTTTATACCCCAACCCTTCGCATCCACCATTTTACCCTGTTTCTATGAGTTACAGATTCCACATGTGATTGAGATCACACCGTAGTAGGACAGGAGTATGTGATGTTACTTCTTCTTAATTCCTTTTCATGTTTTATCCCCTTAAAAGCCTTACTTCCTCAGGGACCCCCCCCCCCCCCCCCCCCCCCCCCCCCCCCCGCCTAGCTGATTTTCCTGGCCGTAGCCCTCTGTAGTACTTACCACACCTGTGGTTTCATTTTTGTCTGTGTGATTCGTTGGTAAGTCATTGGTTTTCCTTGTTAGCATGTAAGCTCTCCCAGGTCAGATACTTTTTTTTTTTTTTTTGCTCGATGGTGACAGTTTTGGGGAGATATTCTAAATCTGGAATTAGAGGATGAATAGAGAGATTCTTATTGTACTTTTGCTGTTAATATCCTACTATTCCATTTCTTTCCCCCCTTTTCTTAAACAACAAACAGACTAATTAAAAACTAATTTAAAATGTTAAAATGTAAAGCAGTTCGTTTTTAAAGTTAGATTATATTCCGAATATGTGTCATTTGAAATTCAAGATCTGAATCAGAAGAAAAAAAAAGTAGTACTTAGGTTTCAGAAGCACAGAATAGAAATGAAAACTCAAAGGCAAGTATTAAACGTAACTAATAAGAATTTTCTGTAAGATAACTCATCTGCTGGGATAGAAGACAGCTCTTGGGAAGTTCTTGCTGTTTACTGAATGGATGAGAATGTTGATTCCATAGACGTGCACAAGAAAGAGGTCTCCCTTCAGTCCTCTCCCTTTATTCTCACCTCTGTTTATCACAGAAGGAGTGTGCTCTTCTAGGAAGGTAGATGTACATTGAGTTTGGGACATGCTAAATTTGAGTGGTAGTGGAATTAACCTCTTGACGTTTGTGGATATGAACTTTTGGTTAAGGAAATAGGACAGTGTTAGTTTTTAATGTGGGAAATATTAGCATAGAGGTACGGAACATGTAAAAATGGATAAACTCTGCAATGAAATGAACATAAAGAGAGTAGAACGGAAAGCCGAAGACTGAGCCTGTGGAGCCTCTGAATTAAGGGGACAAGAAGAAGAAAAGACCTTTGAGGGAAAAACAGGAAGTAGTCAAGAAGGATGTCACAGAAGCTGTAAAAAGAAAGCTCTTTTTATTTTTATTTTTATTTATTTTTTTTTTTTTTAAATTTTTTTTTCAACGTTTTTTATTTATTTTTGGACAGAGAGAGACAGAGCATGAACGGGGGAGGGGCAGAGAGAGAGGGAGACACAGAATCGGAAACAGGCTCCAGGCTCGGAGCCATCAGCCCAGAGCCTGACGCGGGGCTCGAACTCACGGACCGCGAGATCGTGACCTGGCTGAAGTCGGACGCTTAACCGACTGCGCCACCCAGGCGCCCCAAGAAAGCTCTTTTTAAAAAAGATAGTAGATAGTAGTGTCCAGTGAAACAAAGAATAAATCTTTGCTTCTCTGGGATTTGTAAATGTTTTCAGAAATCAGCTTGTATGTGGTGAATTGTCTCTACCTTGTGGCAGCAGTGAGTGGATACGTGTTTCCGTTTGGCATAAAATACCTCCCATTAATCACCCTTCATAATGCTTTAGTTATACTGCAGGTAAATTTACCAACCTCCGAATCATTTTTGTTTAGTGTGAGCAAAACATGTGACACTTGCTGTGTATAAACAGTGACGCTTGCTGACCTCTTTTACAGGAATATAACCAGTTCTGCGTAATCGAAGAAGCAACTAAAGCAAGTGAAGTTTTAGAAAATTTGACCCAGGGAAAGATGTGCTTAGTTCCTTCTAAAACGAGGAAGTTTTTATTTAAATTTGTTGCAAAAACTGAAGATGTGGGGAAGAAAATTGAGGTTAGTGATGAAATTTGTTTAAAACATGCTTTAAGTGACAAAAGTAATATGTGTACGTCAGAAAAAAATGTCAGTAATACACAAGTTTATTAAGTAAAAAAGGAAAATATTCCACCTGGACTTCCTAAGGGAAATCGTTCATCATGGTTTGGTAGGTTTTCTTTTTTTGAGACTATACTGTACACAATATTCTATAGTTAGCTCTTTTTACTTACTAGTATATATGAGGCATCCTTTCCGGTTAGTACATAAGACCAACCTCAGTTTTAATGGCTATGTAATCAGTTAAGGAATTTCAAACAAAATACTATATTATACACTATACCAATTATGTTTTATATAATGACATAATTCACACTAGAGATATATATCATTTTGATGTCTAAACATTTCTGAATGCTTTTTTTTTTTTAAAAAACATGTATATATTTAAAGGATTCCTTTAATGTACATAATTAAAATGACTTTAGAAATATATGATAGAAAAAAAAAACGTTGAAAAAAAAAAATTTAAAAAGGGGCGCCTGGGTGGCGCAGTCGGTTGGGCGTCCGACTTCAGCCAGGTCACGATCTCGCGGTCCGTGAGTTTGAGCCCCGCGTCAGGCTCTGGGCTGATGGCTCAGAGCCTGGAGCCTGTTTCCGATTCTGTGTCTCCCTCTCTCTCTGCCCCTCCCCCATTCATGCTATGTCTCTCTCTGTCCCAAAAATAAATAAAAAAAAAAACGTTGAAAAGAAATATATGATAGAAGTAATAATTTTATTGAGCGTAAATTCTGGAGCCAAACTTCATGGGTTTAAATTCCAGCTCTCCAGCCTACTAGTGTGGGGCTCTGGGCAATTACTTAACCTCTTTGTGTCTCAGTTTACTCATCTTGTAAAGTGGGGATAATGATGGTCCCTACCTCTTAGTGTTTTGTGAGGATTAAATCAGTTAGTTAACGTAAATTGGAATAGTGATTAGTATATGGTAAGCTTGTTTTCCATGGCTTAAATGGCGATAGTTGTTGGTTCATCTAAACTTTGAGCCATTTCTAAGATAGAAACATAAGACTGTACTACCAATATTCCCATAACAGTATCTGTGAATCTGTTGATTTTATTATTAACCAATATCCAGAGATTTTGCTTATTCACTTAAAGTTTTTTTTATGATTTTGACTAAATCCCTAATTACATATTTTTTATAAGATACTAAGGAAGCCTACCAGATGGAAATCATAATTGTTTCGAGTACATTTGTTAATGGATTTTGTTGAAAGGAATATTTGTTCAGTTAATAGTATTATACGTGTCTTTGGGGAAAAAATATGTGTGGAATTAGGAATTCGGTTATGTGTGCTAATGGTCATGAAAATATTCATGTATCTCACTCAGCGACCACTAATTGAGCATTTGTTATGTCAGGTTATTATCTCTGTTTAAAGGTGAAGCGGGTGGAACCTAGTCAGTGTCACAGCTAACAGATGTCGGGGACAGCTGTACAGCAGGTGTTCTGACTTCACCCTGGGGGGAGTCCCTCGATGAACTCCACACACCAGCAATTGCTGTGTAACTCGTCGAGAGGGGATGGTGACAAGTATGAGGTGGCATTTCTGACAACCCTCCGTCTTTCAGATTACTTCGGTCGATCTAGTTCTGGGCCACGAGTCAGGAAGATGTGTGGTTTTAAATTGGCAGGGAGGAGGAGGGGACGCTGCCTCCTCCCAAGAAGCCTTGCAGGCCTCGCGTTCTTTCAAAAGACGACCCAAGCTCCCTGACAATGAGCTTCACTGGGACAGCATAGTCATTCAGGCCAGCACGATGTAAGTCGACCTTGCTAGGCAGATTGAGGAAGGTCATCTTACTTCTTTTAAATACTTTGAAGAACTTGTTTTTTTTTTTTAATCGGTTGCTTAGCTAAGCTTTTGGGTTTTTCTCCCCCCCCCCCCCCCCCACCGAAGGATTATTTCCAGAGTTCCAAACATTTCCGTGCATCTGCGGCATGACCCTCCTGCCCTGACGAATGAAATGTATTGTTTGGTTGTGACTGTTCAGTCCCATGAAAAGACCCAAATCAGAGACGTGAAGCTCACCGCTGGTTTAAAACCTGGTAAACATTCCTTTTCCACATTTGATCAGTGTTTGTTCAACAGAAAATAAGTATCAGTGGTGTCAACCACAGGAAGTTTGTTTAAAATAGGGTCATGAGCTCAGAGCCTGGAGCCTGTTTCGGATTCTGTGTCTCCCTCTCTCTCTGCCCCTCCCCCGTTCATGCTCTGTCTCTCTCTGTCTCAAAAATAAATAAACGTTTAAAAATAAATAAATAAATAAAATATAAAATACGGTCATGAAAGAGTGCTCTCTATGCAGTAGTAATTGTTAGAATAATGTCTGAATGCCCCGTATTTTAAAACACTGATATTAACACTTTCAGGACAGGATGCCAATTTAACTCAGAAAACTCATGTGTCTCTTCATGGAACAGAACTATGCGACGAGTCCTATCCGGCTTTACTCACTGACATTCCTATCGGAGACTTACATCCAGGGGAACAGGTGAACTTGGTCACCTATGACTGGGGAGGAAATCAACTAGATTGAGGTTTTAAATATGTAGTGAGTTTTAGAGAACATTGTAACGACATATTCTGAGACTACAAATGGGATTTAGCTAATGCATGTTTTTAACACTTAAATGTGTAAGATGTTTACACATATTTAGATGCATAAGATGTTGTAAGCAGTTTTCTGCAAGGGGTTTTAGAACAAATGGCCCTGATATGGAGAATTCGTTGCCTGATAAAATAACTGAATAACATTAAGTTTGTAACTTTGTGAAATAGGCTTTCAAGCAACTTTTATTTCCAAACGAAACACAGTTCTTGGGCAGTTGGGAATGATAATAAAAAAGGTGGCATAGTACTGGTTGGTACCACATATACTGTGGCAAGAACAGCCTGTAAACAGGGTTCAAGAATTTAGTCAGCTGGCACAGTAAACTCCAAAAGGTGGGAACATTATCCTAGAGTATATACCAGGAAGAAATCTCTAAATTATTAAATTAAAATACTTTTATTTTGTCACAGCTGGAAAAAATGTTATATGTTCGCTGTGGAACAGTAGGTTCAAGAATGTTTCTCGTGTATGTTTCTTACCTGATCAATACAACTATTGAAGACAAAGAAATTGTTTGCAAGTGTCACAAGGTATTACTTCTCATGGCTACTTCGGGAAGCATCATACGTGGGGCGTTCCCTATTTTATGTTTTTTTTTTTTTTACCTGTAAAATAAGCAGCTTAGGTGCTTGTAGTCTATTACAGATTTTAATTAAACATCTTGGGTTTTTTTTTTTTTTAATTTTTTTTTCAACGTTTATTTATTTATTTTTGGGACAGAGAGAGACAGAGCATGAACGGGGGAGGGACAGAGAGAGGGAGACACAGAATCGGAAACAGGCTCCAGGCTCCGAGCCATCAGCCCAGAGCCCGACGCGGGGCTCGAACTCACGGACCGCGAGATGGTGACCTGGCTGAAGTCGGACGCTCAACCGACTGCGCCACCCAGGCGTCCCAGGGTTTTTTTTTTTTTTTTTTTAATCACTTATATTTATTATAAACGATGTACTATGGCATTCACTGGTCAAACATTAGAAAACGGGCCTCCATGGCTTTTTGTACAATCAGCAGGTTTAGGATCTCATGCAAAAAAGTTTTGAGATTCCAAACCTGTGTGTTTCTTTATAAAATCGCACATTAGGTAAAATCTGTAAGTTGATTATATGCTGAAGATTTGAGGGGCTGGAAGGTCTCCCTTTATGAGATATTTTTTCTATTAAAAAAGATTCTTGTGAAAATTGTGTCTAGTTACATGCAGATAGAAGAGGATGAGAATAGCATGGTCATAGTCAGTGCCTTGGAGGCAACTGCTGTCAGCTTTTTGGAGTGTTTTCTGTTGGTTTTCTATTTATAGTGATCTGGGGGCACCGTGTTTTTATTTAGACTTAACCATATTGTATATAATGGCTTGTACCCACTTTTAGTAATGGAACATTATGATACTGACTGTCCTCGTAGTCTTATCTGTATTGTTTCAGCCCGTTCTCAGGAATGGATTGATTCCTCAGCCAGCAGAGGAGAAGGCCAATCAGTCTGGGGATTTGTAGTTTGGTCATTGCCCAGAGTCTGGGCCGTCCGCCGTTGTATGAGTCAGTAGGAGGCAACACTCATCCTACAAGAGTTAGGAATATTTCCCAAGTGGAAGGGAGGAAGGCATACAATATATCAGAGATTTCACGTAGCCTGATGCACTACAGTGGATCATGGCTGGTGAACTAGGAGGGGGGGTGCCAATCTCAGCATGGCCTCCTAACGTGTCCACTCAGCCTAGCCACGTAACCGTTTGACCTGAGTTTCCTTATCTACAAAATAAGAACATTCAAGTTCTATACAGCTTTGGAGTCCTGTGCCTTGGAAAGGACTTCTGATAATGAAGCTTCTAGTAGACTTGGAACATTATCTTTTTAAAATGATTGTTTGCTATGTAGGAACTGTCCTGGAATCAAGCTACAACAGTGTGTAATGCTCTCTTTGCCTCAGGACACGATATTTTTGAGGTGCATGCCACTTTTTTTTTTGATCCCTTCCATCTACTTCACCCATCCCCCCCCACGCACCTCCCCTCCGGTAGCCACCGGTTCGTTCTCTGCAGTTAAGAGGCTGTTTTTTTGTTTGTCTTTTTTCCCTTTGTTCCTTTGTTTTGTTGCTTAAATCCCACATGTGAGTGAAGTCATATGGTATTTGTCTTTCTCTGACTTATTTCGCTTAGCACTGTGATGTCTAGCTCCATCCATGTGATTGCAAATGGCAAGTTTTCATTCTTTTTTATAGCTGAATAATATTTCACGGTATATATATACCCCGTCTTTTTTTTTTTTTTTTTTTTTTTTTTTTTTTTTTTTAATTTTTTTTTTCAACGTTTTTTATTTTTTTATTTTTGGGACAGAGAGAGACAGAGCATGAACGAGGGAGGGGCAGAGAGAGGGAGACACAGAATTGGAAACAGGCTCCAGGCTCCGAGCTGTCAGCACAGAGCCCGACGCGGGGCTCGAACTCACGGACCGCGAGATCGTGACCTGGCTGAAGTCGGCCGCTTAACCGACTGCGCCACCCAGGCGCCCCTACCCCGTCTTTTTTATCCATTTATCTGTTGATGGACATTTGGGCTGCTACAATTTGGTTATTGTAAATAATGCTGCAGTGAACACAGGGATGCATATATCCTTTTGAATTAGTGTTTTCATATTCTTCGGGTAAATGAATATTCAGTAATGGAATTACTATGTCATATGGTAATTCCATTTTTAATTTCTTGAGGAACCTGCAGACTGTTTTCCACAGGGGCAACGCCAGTTTGTATTCCCACCCACAGTCTACAAGGGTTTCGTTTTTGCTACATCCTTGCCAGTACTTGTTTCTTGAGTTTTGATTTTAGCCATTCTGACAGATGTGAGATGATATCTCATTGTGGTTTTGATTTGCATTTCCCTGATGATGAGTGATGTCGGGCATCATTTCTGGGTCTTTTGACCATCTGTATGTCTGTCTCCTTTGGAGAATTTCTGTCCATGTCTTTTGCCCATTTTTAAATTGGGTTATTTGGTTTTTTTGGTGTTGGGTTGTATAAGCTCTTTATATATCTTGGATACTAACCCTTTATTGGCTAGGTCATTTGCAAACATTTTCTCCTGTTTAGTAGGTTGTCTTTTAGTTATTTTAGGGAGGGATACTAATTCTGAGGGATAGAAATAGATGTTACACAAAAAAGAATGAGTCGGTCAAATTTGTTTGGAAAATATGGGTTAAGAGGTATTAAATGAATACTTTGACCTTAAGACTTAGCACAGCATTGAATTTGCTAATGTGTGTTGAGAATTTCACAAAAGGCTGGGGTGATTATCTTTCAAGATTATTGTACACAGAAGCACTTTTCTCATGGAATATCTATCTTACAGGTCCCAGTGTTACTTGTAAGACATTTTTGGAAATTTAAATGGAAATTATTTTCCCTTCACTGGATTGAATCTCATTGTTACCTGCATGTGTGGAAATTTAAAGTAGGCCACATCTGATCTAGTCATTGAGTTGTTTCTTCATTTCCTTAGATCTTTTCTGTGGGGAAATTCTGAGGCCCTGCTTTAGATTCGCAGACCCAATGCAGGCGTTTTCTACCACTAATATCCTGCTTATTACACTTTCTTAAAAAGTTAGCTTGATGGTGTTGAGAGGAAGTCATTTGAAGTATGTGATAATAATGAACATGGTTTAGGCATTTCACTAGTGCTTTATATATGTCATCTCACTTCATTGTCAACAGCCCCACGAGGATTATGAAACTGAGACTCAGCAACCATGGTTCTTCCTCAAGGTTACCTCACTAACCCCAAGGTCTGCATAGCTAATAGGAATGTGTCCTCCAGGATTAAAACCCACATCCACCTGGCATTATCACAGCCTGAGTTTTTAAATCAATGTGATTTTTAAAAAAGGGTTCTCACTAACAGGGTGGGTGGTTTGTTTCCAAAGACATAGTAAGCCCGTTGCTTCTTGAATAGACCGAGGGAGGGATGTAGCGTGTAGGTTAAGAGTACAGACCCTTACGGTCAGATCCAGGTCTCTTTCTGCCTTTGTCACTTACTAGCTATGCGGGACTACTTCATCTTAAAATAGCGAGTATAATGGCATCTGTTTCCTTGAGTTATTACAAACATTATATAATGCATTACATATATAGCGATTGTAGCGCTGTTATATTATTATTGTCATTATCATTATTATTAGTCGTCTTGACTTGAGGTGAAGTAAAGAACTTAGACAAAAAGAAAACCCAGATTCTAGGCTTGGCACCACTAGCTTTGTGGCCCAAGGCCAAGCATTGAAACTTCCTTAACTTCTGCTTCGTCCTCTCTAAAATAGTGACATTGCCTGTCGTGCCCACTTTTACTAGATCCTGAGATAAATAACGTGTTAGAAAGCACTTTGCAGTGTGAGCTGTTTTAAAGCCATAAGATAATTTATTAGAAATTGTAGTCTGGTTTCTCTCTATAGGTTTTTATAAATATTATCTGAGGGAAAGCTTCTAGCTTCTTAATATATAAATTGGGATTATTTCTTGATCAGTTACAGATTGTGTTTTGCATGTCTTCTATTTTTAAAACTATTTTTAAGTTTAGAAAAGCTACTGAATGTGCCCTTTAAATTCTTACAGGATGAAACTGTAACTATAGAAACTGTCTTTCCATTTGATGTCGCGGTTAAATTTGTCTCTACAAAGGTATGTTCCTATGAAGCATTTTGGAAATCACTTCAATTATAGAAATTAACAGAAAAAGTAAAATGAATTATTGTAGTTCCAGACAGATCTTTTGTCTTCATTTGTGACAGTTTGAGCACCTGGAAAGGGTCTATGCGGACATCCCCTTTCTATTGATGACGGACCTCTTAAGTGCCTCACCTTGGGCCCTCACTATTGTATCCAGTGAGCTACAACTTGCTCCTTCTATGACCCCAGTCGATCAGCTAGAGTCCCAAGTGGACAAAGGTGAGAATGTGGACCATCCCACTTAAGTAGAAGACCAGGGTGTGTGTGTGTGTGTGTGTAGGCTAGCAGTGTAAGAGTTAGCTTTTTGCTAATGGAGGGCACTTGAGACTGATAGAAAAGTAAATACATTTAGAATTAAAGTAGAATTAGTATCAGTTACCACTTGCTTGAGTATACCTTATTTTAAAAGATAAGAGTTTTGCTACTATAAGGAAGTTACTCAGAAAAATGTACTTGAAAATAAAATAGCATTTTTTCATATTTGGATTTTTCATAGATTGTTTTTTCTTATTGATTTTTAATTAATGTTTACCATCTCATAATTTGAAATGGTGAAAGATGGTTATTAAAGAAAGTTGGGAAAATATAGAAACATAGTAAGTTTTCTAAATCAACTAAAATAGTTTAGAGAAGAGATTTAAACCCAGGATATTACTTTTCTGGTGCATTATACCTTGGGCTTATATGCTTCTTGAGCTGTTAGAGAAAAATAAAAAAAATTAGTTTGAATGTTAACCCAAGCAAAATTGTGCTCAGCTCTATGATAAGGATAAAGATTGTACGAAAAAAATCACGATGTATTTTTTTAAGTTTATTTATTTATTTTGAGAGAGAGAGCACATGCTCGCAGGAGGGGCAGAGGGAGAGGGAGAGAGAGAGAATCCCAAGCAGACTCTGTGCTGTCAGCATAGATCCCAGTGTGGGGCTCAATCTTACAAACTGTGAGATCAAGACCTGAGCTGAAACCAAGAGTTGGACGCTTGACTGACTGAGCCACCCAGGCGCCCCTCACCCCCATGATTAAAATCAAATATAAATGAGTCATTTATTTGCTGTATCTGTTTATCGATCTACTACTTGAGTTCAGTGTCATAAGTCATATAGTTGATTTGCAATACAGATTAAAATTAGATGAGTAGTTTCAGAATTCCAGTATTTTTTTTGTATCCGGCCTGTGAATAAGTTTCAGTATCTACCAATAAATAACAACAGGTATTTATCAAGTTCACTGTCTGGCCCCATGCTAGGTTCTCAAGAAAACGCCAAGAAGAGTTTGTCTCTACAAGAGACATGGTCTTCATAGTCACTTCTGTGCATTTTAGGAAAGTCATCATAAAGGAGGAAAGATAAAATAGGTTAAAAAGCCTCTTTATTTAAATGCTACAAATAGGTCCTACGTCCTGTAAAGTAATAATAATACTAGAAAACAATTTTGCTTTCAGAATGCCTTGATAAGTTTTGTTTTTATCTTTTGAAACTTGGCTTTCTCTCATGGTTTTGGAAATCACTGTCTGTGGTTCTGCTTTGTTTCTCTGTCCACACTTCTTCCTTTTCTCCTCCCTGGCTAACGTGGAATGATCACGAGCTGTGGAGTCACGCTGAACTAGATTCCATTCTCCGACCTTCTGCCTGCTCTTAGGTTACGCTGGATGGTTCACTTTGTTTCATCCCTTGTCAGAGTTAAAGAAGATAACACACGTGAAATAGCGTGTATGAGGTAGTCTGTATGAAGTATCTCAGCCCGGTGTTTGTCTCCTCACAGCTCAACACAGGCTGGCTATCTGTCCATTCTTTGCTGATTCCTTTTCTTACTCCTTAAATGTGGGTCGCTTCCAAGATCCTGACTTTGGCTCCTTTTACTTTTTCTACAAGTCTTCACCTGCCATGCAACCTCAGCCTCCCCGCAGTCCCCAGTCCAGAGAGAGGAGTCAGTGTATACTTGGCCCCAGGTAGAAACCACAGAAACAGACCAGACTCCCTCTTACGTGCGCATCCATCCTGGCGCCACGTTCTCCCTTCTGCACGTCTCTCGAATCCAGCTTCTGCCCATTCTCACCGTCTCTCATCTGGCCTTCAGAAACACCTTCTTAACCGCTTTCCTCTTTGCCGTTCTCTCCCCTGGTCTGCCTTTCATATTGCTGCCAGAGATTGATTTCGCAGAAAGCAATTTTGAACTTGTTTTTCCTTCTTAGAAAACCTCACGACCTACCAGACCTTCCCCTGGGAAGCTTCCCTTTCTAGCTTCTTCCGTACCAGGCTCCCTACTTCCCCTTCCTCTTTCCCAGACTTTGACCAAGCCCGGATTTGTACATTCAGCAAACACTGCCTCCATCTGGTTTTGAACATGTTAGTACGTCTGTCCAAAACCCTTTCCTTTCTCTTTCCACCTGTTCAACTCTTGTTTGCTCTTTCGGTCTCATGTAAGCTTTGACTTTTTGATCTTCCTAAGCGGGACTAGGTAATCTTCTTTCTTTGCTCCCAGAGTTTCTTTACATCTGTTATGACACTTATCCACTTATATTGTAATAGTTTACTTACTCTTACGGCTCCCCTGCTACACTATGTGCTCCTTTAGAGCAGGAGCCATGACTTACCCCTTTTTGTATTGGCAGCCTCAGCTGCATAGTAGTTGCTTAATAAATGTTTGTTAAATGAATGAAGAAATACCTACCTTGAATTTCCCATTACTCGTTTCCTATTGCTGCTGTAACACATTATCACAAAGTTAGTGCTTAAAACAACACAGATTTACTATCCTAACGTTCTAGAGGTCAGAAGTCCTAAAATCAAAGTGTTGGTGATGCATCCCTTCTAGCTCTGGGGAACACCCTTTTCCTGCCCTTTTCAGCGTTCAGAGGCCATCTGGATTCCTTGGCTCATGGTTCCTTCCTCCGCCTTCCAAACCAGCAGTGTAGCATCTTCAGATGTTTCTTCTTCTGACCTCTGCTTCCATTGTCACATGTTTTTCCTCAGATTTCCTCCTACCTACCACTTTCCCTCAGAACCCTTGTGGTTACATTGGGCCCAATTGGATAATCCAGTATAATCTTCCTATTTTAAGATCCTTATCTTAATCACATCTGTAAAATCCTTTCTGCCGTGTAAGGTACCACATTCACAGTTCTGGGAATTATGATGTGGATATCTTTGGGGAGGGGGTGGCATGGCTTTATTCTTTCTGCCACCTCCAAGGACACCAGCACTAATGCATTACAAACTTTGTATTTGACACATTAAAGATAACAACTTTCCTAGGTCATAAAGTTGACCCCAATGTTAATTGTTAATAAACGTTGTGATCATTTTTGTTAACTTCTTAGAATTAAGGAAGGCTTGAGCTGGGGAGAAGCAATATGAATGTCCTAGGTTTTTAAAAAAGGTATGTTGGGGCGCCTGAGTGGCTCAGTCAGTTAAGCATCTGACTCTTGGCTTTGGCTCAGGTCTTGATCTCTCGGTTCGCAGGATCAAGCCCCATGTTGGGCTCTGTGTTGACAGTGTGGAGACTGCTTAGGATTCTCTCTTCTCTCTTTCTCTGCCTTTCCCCCGTTCTCTATCTCTCTCTCTCTCAAATAAACTTTAAAAAAATGAAAAGAAAACGGGGCAAGGATCCTGAATTTAAAAAAAAAAAAAAAAAAGGTATCTTAAGAGGTTTAAATTGGTGTATGTTTTACTAACTGGGCTACAGTATCATTTCCTAGTCCTTAAAAATTACTTAAAAGTGGTTAGAGATTGGCCCAGCATTTTCCCCTTTGACTTCTAGTATCTGCTCACAGTCGTAACTAGTAATTTATCACAACCTTCTTCATTAGAGAACCATGAAAACAACTAGTTAATGTTTAGAGACCTTGTTATTACTGTTTGAAAGTTTCACCCACAGATTTGCCCAGGTCAGCCTCAGATGGGCACTGTTGCCAGCTTGCATCGAAGGCACTGCAGGCTGGGAGGTGCTGGTGGCAGGGAGGGCTTGGTTCAGGCGAACCTTTATCTTGGCGTCAGGAGTTTAGGCTACAGCTGGCAAGAGGAAAGCAGCCTTGTATGAGAGGTAAGTCACCACATTAGGCAATAATGAGGCAACGTGTAATGTATTTCCACTTGACGGTCTCGCTAATATGTGTTTGTCACAGAAAGCCAGAGTTGCCTGGAATGACACTTTGAGTACCTAAAAGGTTAACTAAAAATTTCTTTTTCCCTACTGTGAAATGTTTCCTTTAGAGACATGAAATAATTTGTAGAAAGAAAAATAATCACCAAATGGTATTATTCCAACTCCAGACTTTGCCCTGTCATTAGTTCCTATAGGATCTTGTCACAGACCTACAGCTGCTTTGCTGAGTTTTATTATAATGGAATATTGATGTATTAGAAAAAGCACTGGATAGGGACTTTGTGACCTTGAAAAAGTCATTTAACATCTCTGAGCCTTAGTTTTTAAGTCTCTACAAATAATGTATAACTGATATTCTTTTTTTGTTATATTACTTAAAGGTAAAACTCTCCTTTCATAGAGGAAATCGTTGCGTAGGATTATAAAGATTATTCCTTATAGTTGTCTTACAGACTGGAGAGAGCGCTAGTGAATGCTTTTGTCTTCGGTGCCCATCTGTTGGAAATGTTGAAGGTGGAGTAGCAACTGGTCATTATATTATCTCCTGGAAGAGGTGAGTCAGCCCTATCTCTTATTCCTTCTCTGTCCTATTCTACTGCCTTTATTATTTGTCATTGTCATTTAATATTTGAAAGCTTCTGTCAGTCCTGGAGAGAAGACTAGAAGTCACATGCTATCACTAAATGTTTGTCAAGAACACAAAGATTAAAAAGGATAATTAAACTTTTATTTGTATTTGTCACAATTTGTGACCTGTAGACTGATGAAATTTTAACCAAGCGAATTCTCATGACAGGACCGTTAAAAACATTAAGAGAAACTGTTCTTATTTGCAGTCAATAGGATTGTCTACATAGAAAACCCAAGGGAATCAACAAATAACTTCCATTATAGGAGTTCCAGCAAGGTTGCTGGATATAACATCAATATACAGAAATCAGTTGGCTTTCTATATATCGGTAATAAACCTCCAGGCAATATACTTGTAAAACAGGTATCATTTAGATGATAACAAGAATTATAAGGTAAGTAAGAATATATCAAATAGAAAATGAGTGTTGCCATTATGGAGAAAATTATAAAACTTTAAAACATTAAAGGAAGTCCCTACATGGGACATACACAAAATTGTCTTGGGTAGGATTTGGATAAGATCTGATATTGTTTGTTCTGTAAGTCACTGCAATTTGCTTCAGGATCTCAATAGCTTGTTTTAGTTTGTTTTTGTGGAGCTTGACACTGTTGATTTTAAAGCTTATATGGAAAGGCAAAAACTCAGAAATAGTCGAGATACTTCAGAAGAAAAACTAATAAACAAGGGTACTTGGCTCTTCTAAATTCCCAGACTTAAGGTAAAGCTACAGCAGTCATTGCTGTGGTATTGGAATGGGAATATGTGAATAGGCCAGTGGAACAGAAGAGAGAGTCTAGAAATATATCCACACATATGAAAATTATGTTTTAGGGAGGTAGCATTGCAAATCAGTGGAGATCTGGTAATTGGTGGTAAACAATTGGGTATCCTCATATCTCTACACTGTGTATAAAAATTAATTCCAGGCATATTAAAATTCTAATTGTGAAAAGCAAAACATTATTACTTTTAGTAGAAAATAAGAGAATTGTTTTATGACTTTGGAATAGGGAAGAATTTCTTTAAATAAGACATAAAAAGTGTAAGTCTCTAAACTTGATGAATTTGATTTGTTAAAATTAAGTTTCTTAGTTCATTAAAAAATACCTATAAAAATACAAATTGGGAAAAGCTATTTACAACATGGAAAACTGAGAAAGCATTAGAATTCATTTCAAGAACTTATACGAATCGTAAGAAAACCAAGTCTCCTAACAGAAAGTTGAGCAAAATCTTGAGTATGCGGCGTTAAGAGAAACAGAAGAGGCCAGATGGCCAGGAAACATAGGGAGAGAAAGTCAACCTTACTAGGAATCTGAGATTCAAATGTGCTCCCACTAATTTGGAAAAATAAAAGGGGTTAACAATGCAAAATTTGTCAAAAAAGGTAGAGTATAAAATAGAACAGTTACTTTGGAAATCCATTGAGCAGGGCTAGGTGAAACTGAAGATATCTATATCCCTCATAGAAAAGGTCTCAAACAAGTACACAAAGATATATGAAAGAATGTTCATAGCACCTCTGACTATAGTAGTAAAAAGTTACAAACTAAATATCCATCAACAGGAAAATGGACAAACTATGGCATGGTCATAGAACGGAATGCTATGTATCAGTGAAAATCGATGAACCAGAGCTGCTCCTGTTAACCATTAGTATTAAGGGAACAAAGCAACTGCAAATGTTGAAAATATGAACAAATTGCATGTATGTAATATTGGGAAACATGTAAAACACTGCACATTTCTTAGGGCTACCTTCATAATTTGGAAAAGTATAAAGAAATACGTAGCAATGATGACTCCCAAGTCAGTACTCCTAGGGCACAGGTGCAAGCAGGAAGGGGCACGTGGGGAGGTTCAACTATATTGTGATGTTTTCTTAGGCTGGGAGGTAGATATGTGATATTTCATGTGTGAATTTCTTGGCTCAATTTTTTCATAAATTTAAAAACTGCGAATGAGACATATGAAAAATGAGAAAGGAAAAATCATGGGCTTATTTTTTTTAAAAAGCTAAGATCTTTCTTTCTCCCACTTCTGAATTTGCCACATCGAAGTTTAGTTTAATTTATGTTTACAGGAATTAAAATTGGAATTTGAAGGCACTGCTTAATCATCCCATCACATTACTGTAATACCCTAAAGACCTACTAACGAAGAGGGGTTAGATGTTTTCGCCTGGGGCTTTTGTGGTGTAATACTTTGCACCCAGTGTCCGCTGTTCCACATCTTGATCCCGACTCTCCCCAAGGCCAGTTCTCGGGAGTCAGCCAGCCGCCCTGTGGTTCCCGTCCTAACTGTGACACAGGGGAAGATATTTGACAGTTTCATAATGTTACTCACTTTCTCTCCGTGATGTCAGAATGCTGCGTTTTTATTGGTAGTAAAATACTTTTTGTTCTTTGGTTTCGACTCTGTACTTTGGGTGTAGCTAGGACGGTACACTTGGAAGTGGTCTGGTGCTCGGCCTCGAACTGGCCACAGGGGGAGAAGGTCTGTGTCATAAGGTCAGTCCGCGCGCTCCCACCCACGCTGAGCCCTCTGCTACCACGCCCTGTGTTAAATGGTGGGTTCCATGGTATGGCTGATTCTCATTCTGGCCCCTGGACCAAACGGCAGCCTTGGGTTATACCATCGATTCACTGGAAACATTCAGAACCCAAACGGGATTCTAAAAGCCTTTTCTTCACTAAACTACTTCCAGGAATAAAGTTTTAGGAGATGTCTAAGCCCTTTCTGTTTCCTTTGAAACAAGTTGGTGAGTATACACGTGGCCTGTTTTTGATTCCACGTTTCACGTAAAATGCAGATTTGAAAGATTCCCTTTTCTGTCACAGGACCTCCGCCATGGGAAACGTCCCTGTCATCAGTACTGCCATCACTCTGCCACACGTGATCGTAGAAAACATTCCCCTCCATGTGAATGCAGGTAACGGCACCAACTTGTACTTGGTAAAAAGAATCCAGTGAGAATACTTATTTTAGCTTCTAAGATTTAAAACTACTTTTATTACAAAAAATGCCCAACGTTTACAAAAGTAGATTATGATCAGTCTTGTTTCATCTGTACCTCAGGCTCCTCCTCCTGCCTTATTTTAAAGCAAATCCCAGATATTATTTCGTCTATCAGTATTTCTGTATTAGTGGCTATTTTTCTAAACATCATCACAATTCTATTGTCATCACCTTAAAAATTAGCAATAATTCCTTAATATTAATTGCCAAATTCCAGTGTCGCAGTTTCCCTAGTTGACTCTGAATGTTCTTTAGATTGTCTTAAGGTCTCATCACTGCAGCTGGTGGATGTCTCATACTTTTGAAATCTCTGGGCGGGCAGACTCCCTCTCCACTCCCTCACCTCCTTTACCCCCCCGACCTCTTCCTTGCTATTTATTGAAGAAATGGAGTTAGTTTTCCTGTAGAGCGTCCCACAGTCTGGGTTTTGCTGATTGCATTGTATCATTTTTAAGTGTCCCTGTAAGTTGGTGGTTACATCTGTCGTCTTGATCAGATTCAGGTTCAAGTTTTTGGCAAGAATACTTCATGGTTAATGGTATGTGCTCTCATCAAGGAGGCACACGATGCCTGTTATTCTTCTTGAACCATGATGGATAGTTAGGGACATGTTTTATAGATTCAAAAAATTATTCCTAAAGTATAATTCAGTTCCTGATAGCCAAGACCCTTTCTAAGTCATGCAGCTTTAGAAGGAGACTTGATTCTGTTTAGCCTGTTTTATCACAGTCCCATGGCTGTTGTCCAGTCCAAGAATGTGCTTCTTTAGCAAGAGTGCAGTATTAGCACTAATTTAAATAACCTCATGTCTACAGAATGAGATTCATTTACAAGAAGAACTCATAAATGGTACACCGTTTTCTTTCACCAAGAGAAACGTGTCGTCTTTCTCTGCAGATCTGCCATCGTTTGGGCGTGTCAGAGAATCCTTACCTGTCAAGTATCACCTACAGAACAAGACTAACTTAGTTCAAGACGTGGAGATTTCTGTGGAGCCCAGTGATGCCTTCATGTTCTCTGGACTTAAACAGGTATAGGGCCTATCGCATTGGGCTGCTTGTGTAGACACAGACGTGTGGCCAGGAAATGGAGAGCTATATACTTAGTTTTTACAAACGAACTGATAAGGCTGATTATGGTCCCTGTTATTTTGATAATAGGAAATTTTTCGTCACCTTTAAATATTAAGTACAATTTGTGTAGCAGCGGATTAAGTGGACAACCCTTTTCACACGGAGATCATACATACAAGTTATTTCTTTCTGTAAAACAAGAATGCACAAATCCTCAGAGTATAATAGACTTTCTGAAAATTTTAGATTTCCCTTTTATTACTACTGTGTGTGTGTCTGTGTGTCTGTGTGTGTCTTTTAACTTGAGGCCTAGAAACCTGACTACCCATATTAAAAGCCTGATTCTCTGGGGCGCCTGGCAGGCTCAGTTTGTAAAGCATGTGATACTTAATCTTGGGGTCATGAGTTCAAGCCCACACTGGGCATGGGTCCTATTAAAATTAAAATTAAAAAAAAAAATTTTTTTTAAAAAGCCTGATTCTCTTCTGAACTATCAGTGAAATTTTTTAGAGATTTTTAACCTTGCATAGAATTTACTTATCTTTGGCGCATTAGACATAATTTTATATTTACGCATAAAAATAAATTATTCAGGTGTTTTGATTCACCCATTCAAATCAGAGGTGGATTCCACATTTTTTGAGTGGAATATACACTTTCAGGCAAAACCAATTTTCATGAGAATACTGTTTTCTGTCAAAGTTGATAATAGACGCCCCTCAAGAGTCAGTAAATACTTTTTGTTAACAAGGGCATAATTAGAGGAACAAACACGTCATAATACTTAGAAGTGTCTCCCTTGACTAGTCATTTTTGCTGTGCATATTCTGGGTGCTAGGTTTGTTGTGAAATGTAAAATAGAATTCTTGGGGTGCCTGGGTGGCTCAGTCGGTTAAGCGTCTGACTTTGGCTCAGGTCGTGATCTCATGGTCCTTCCTTGAGTTCGAGCCCTGCCTCGGGCTCTGTGCTGAAGGCTCAGAGCCTGGAGTCTGCTTCAGATTCTGTGTCTTCCTCTCTCTGCCCCTACCCCGCTCGTGCTCTGTCTCTCTCTGTCTCTCAAAAAGAAATAAAAACATTAAAAAAAAAATAGAATTCTATACGAAGTAGAGTGTAAGTCCATACACTAATTTAAGTTTATAACATATAGTACATGTCGTATTAGCTGTTCTATGTTGGTACACACACGTTATCTTTGACACGTACATAACGTATGTACTCATTTGCAAATGCGTAAGCTTTTCTTGAGTGTCCTGATCCTTTTCACATACTGACTTACGAATAAATAATGCACGATACCAAAATCTTACCTTTGTGTTCTTTTCTAAAGGAGCACTAAAATTTTCCAAACATCTTTTTTTCCGATAGTATTTACCTCACTGCAAAGATAAAATCCCGAAAACACCAGAAACAACTAGCTTGCCTTCTGTTGACATAGTATTTACAAAGATACTTTCCTACAAATTATCTCATGGCGTAAGTGACTATAAAATCTACATGGTCAAGACAGAAAATGTCAGTCCATCTAGCGTTCCCCTTTTTAAGCTGGTACAAGCTGCCATTTAGATCTTGGTAGAAACTGTAGAAGCTGAGATGATCACGCACGTATTTTTTGCATATTTATTATGTGTGTGGTCCTAGTCTCATCCTAATTCAGCCCTATTAGTAGCATCTGTCTGGAAAGTGGAGTAGGAGAGAGAGCACATTTCACCAGAAAGATGTGGGTGTCCAGTGGTTTCTAAATAACTAAGGGGTGATACCATGAAGATGCTGTAAGTGTATATACTGATTATCTGTCTCTACCATTTGTTATGATGTAGATTCGACTGCGTATCCTCCCCGGCACCGAACAGGAAATGTTATATAATTTCTAT
The DNA here is from genome assembly GCF_028018385.1 of Neofelis nebulosa. Classification (NCBI taxonomy): domain Eukaryota; kingdom Metazoa; phylum Chordata; class Mammalia; order Carnivora; family Felidae; genus Neofelis; species Neofelis nebulosa. The sequence goes on from NC_080784.1 coordinate 15,454,266, forward strand.
CCTCTAATGGCCGGATACCAACAACTGCCTTCTCTCCACGTCAACCTGCTTAGATTTCCTCACTTCACACATCAGCTGCTCAGGCGTTTTATACCTACCAGTATTTTTGTAAAGGTAAGTCTTAGGACTTTTAAATCTCCTGTCTTGAACACAGACCAAAGGTGGCTTTTCATGTAAGCTTCTCAACGATATTTTGAGACTAACTGATAGTTTTTTGTTTTTTGGGGTTTTTTTTAACGTTTATTTATTTTTGAGACAGAGAGAGACAGAGCATGAACAGGGGATGGTCAGAGAGAGAGGGAGACACAGAATCTGAAACAGGCTCGAGGCTCCGAGCTGTCAGCACAGAGCCCGACGCGGGGCTCGAACTCACGGACCACGAGATCATGACCTGAGCCGAAGTCGGGCGCTTAACCGACTGAGCCACCCAGGCGCCCCATGACTAACTGATAGTTTTGACGTGTATCGTATGAATTTGGCAGTATTGCTTTTCATTTCTGTAAAGTTGCTGTTATTTTACAGAATCTAATTTCCAAGATTTTTATTCCCTCAGGTAAAAATGATTTACCTTTACAGTATCCTTAGACAGGTTTTTTCCTTTGGCTTATAAGTAAAGCATATTTTTAAGTTGTGGTTAGTTTATAACTAATTTTTAATCAAAATGGATTAACTTTCTAAATATGACCCTTGAGCTTTCCTGACTCTCTATGTAATACTGGATTGGGGTCTTTTCTGAAAATGGTCCTGTGTTGGAAACTGTAGTCTGGTCTAATGTTTTGATTTTTTTGACGCTGGTACCATTTCCAGGTTCCTGCAGTAAAGGAATGTGTAGGATGGTCGTGGTCAGTGTGGGAAGGAGTGAATCGGGCCACACAGGTGGTTTATTTAGCACAGTGCTCACCTCCAGTGAAGCCGTTCTCGATGCCTAAACTTAAGGCTTCCCTCCAGGTGGTTGTGGTTTCCTCAGTAACTCGGATATAAAAGTTTGGAGGAACTGTCCCTTCTTTATATAATCTGGGATTGGGTACATTTTAAATTACTCTGTATTAATGTAGCCTTCATAATCTTCCCAGCTTTTATCTTTCCAGACTTACACTACTTCTTATTTACATTTGCAAAAAAATAACTTATTAATGTTTCCAAGCACCATACTTTGATTAAAAAAAAAATTTTTTTTTTTTTAATGTTTATTTATTTTGGAGAGAGAGAGAGACATACAGAGAATCTAAAGCAGGCTCCAGGCTCTGAGTTGTCAGCACAGAGCCCGACGCGGGGCTCAAACCCATGAACCGTGAGATCATGACCTGAGCTGATATTGGACGCTTAACTGACTGAGCCATCCAGGCGTGCCCTAAGCACCATACTTTTAAACTATAAAAGAAAAATCTCATAATTCTAGATCTCCTGTGTTTCAAAAAAGTAGCTTTTTAAGAGACTTTATTATTATTTTTTTTTTTTGAGCAGTTTTAAGTTCAGAGTAAAATTGAGTGGAAAGTACAGAGGTTTCCTGTTCACCCCCTGCCCTCCCCACCCCCCCAATAGCAGTGGCTTTTTTCACATCTCTCCCCATTCACATTCTGAAGCTATGTCTGTTGCTCTTCCTCCCTGTCATGTCTGAGGTCACCTCGCAGGGAAAAAAATCTCATGACGGGTGGGGAGCACTGGGGAAGTGATGGCCTCTGATGTCCTTTTAGCCGTTTGACCTTCTGAGGTCTGCTGTTCCCAAACTCAGAAGTGCAGCTTAATTAGTGTGAGACAGAGGTGTGCAAACACAGCCTGTTTGAGGTGTGAGAGTGGATTGATTTGAGGAATCAGGATTTCAGGTCCACCAGTTAATCTCCTCCTTTCCTTTCCCTGTGGGGCTCCCTACACCCCACCCAGTCCCAGCTCCTGCTGGTTCAGTCTTCTCATTTTCTTCCACAGTAAACCTCCTCTGGGTAGTGCTTTAATCTAAGGAAAGGTTCCAGAACAATAAACATTTGCAAGGTTGAACGTAACCAACGTGCCCTTTTGACCTGCCATGCTCTTTTTTCTGAATCCAAGTACTACCTTCTAGTAGCTTGACTACTGCCAAAAAAGTTGGCTGGGATCCTCAGAGCCAGCTCCTTTATCGGGGAGAGTCAGAACTACAGTTGTTTTACTTGTCACACTAAGGACAGTGACTAAGGGTTACCCTTTTCCCACCTAGCAAACAGTCTTACTCGCGCTGTATATCCCTTCACATCTTTACTAAACTTGAGCGCCATGCTGTTCCAGTATGACAGCCACTGGCCACGTGTGCCCTGTCAAGGTTTAAATTAAAATTAATTATAATTTAATTTACTTTAAAAAGTAGTTGCACCAGCCCCCCTTGAAGTGCTCAGGAAGTCAGCGTTCTGGTGGCTGCCATGTTGGACAGCACTGACACAGAGCATTTCCATCATCACAGAAAGTTCTGTTGGACGGCGCTTCCCTCCTTCGAAGCTGGATGAGTATTTTTCTTCCTTTGAAAAGTAGATTCCAGTCTTCTAATTGCATGACGTCCTTGTCTTCTGTTTCTGTTTGTAAAGCTGTGTCTCGTAAGGATTTAGCCACATCGAGCCATTATTCGTTTTCTAAAACTGAACATCCTCTGTCGGTACTAAAGATGACATGACGTATAAAAGAGCAGCACCTCTGCTTTCCTTCCTTCCGTTCCTGCCTCAGATGTCAGAGGCCTAACTTACACAAGCACACACGTACATATACGCACGCACAGGCACACATACGCACGCACATACGTGCATAAAACGCACAGCAACAAAACTGAAGGCAGGAGTGCTCCCTTCCTTACCTCAGGGAGTCCCTGGGGATCATTCTGCATAAAGCATAGTAAATGGCTTTTGGTGATGACGTTATCACACTGTTCTGTTTCATGTCTTGAATGCCATCTCTGTCGTGTGTTACCACAAAGGTCTGCTGACATACATCTGCTTGATCAAATTATTTGCAAGAATTTCATTTTGGGGGCACCTGGGTGGCTCAGTCGGTTAAGCATCTGACTCTCGATTTCGGCTCAGGTCACGATCTCACAGTTTGTGAGTTCAAGCCCCAAGTTAAGCTCTGTGCTGACAGTGTGGAGTCTGCTCATTCTCTGTCTCTCTCTCTCTCTCTCTCTCTCTCAAAACAAATAAGCATTTAAAAAAAAAAAAAGTTTCGGGGCGCCTGGGTGGCTCAGTCGGTTAAGCGGCTGACTTCGGCTCAGGTCATGATCTCGCGGTCCGTGAGTTCGAGCCCCGCGTCGGGCTCTGTGCTGACAGCTCAGAGCCTGGAGCCTGTTTCAGATTCTGTGTCTCCCTTTCTCTGACCCTACCCCGCTCATGCTCTGTCTCTCTCTGTCTCAAAAATAAATAAACGTTAAAAAAAAAAAAAAAAAAAAAATTAAAAAAAAAAAAAAGTTTCATTTTGTCAGTTACTTGATGACACCCTGAGGTGTTGCTAACCTGTCAGAAGTTTGATACCCTAAGTACAGCTACAGTACCTTTTCTTCCTGCTTAGCCTTTACTCTGCTCATGTGATGGTTTAAGTTTTTCCAGTGACCTTGAGGAAGGGGAAATTTTTGTTTTCATCTACTGCTTCTATCCTTGCACTATTCATTGTTAGACACCGTAGTTCATCGCGGATTGCTCTTTCTCAAACAGGAGACTGGGAGACCTTGAATCCCCAAGAACTTGTCTATCAGCTCAGGTTTGTCGCCTGCGTAAAGCTTGAGGTGCAGGAGGGCCCTGAGCGAGACAGAATAAAGCTACCACTTAAGCGGGAATGGTAACTAGGTTCCCTCTCACCCGCTCCCGGTGATAGAGTAGCTGCTAGAAAACAAGGTGAAGAGAAACAGTGCCTGCGGCGGATTTGGCAGGTGGACGTGTGTGGCCAGCGGGTGACGTCTGTGGTGTCAGAGGGAACGAGGGGGGAGCACCTAGGCCTGCAGTCTGCCATCCCCAGGTTCAAGTGCAGAGAGACTGGGGTGGGAGAAGGAGAAAAACAATGTGATTCTGATACTTGTACACTTCATTCTGTTTTGGGGACACCGTTCCAAGAATTTCAGAATCTTTTCAATTCATAGAGCTTTTGTTGTTACTATGTTGTAAACCTGTTTTGTTCTCCCACTTTCAAGCCACAGGGTCGACTCATGGATGATGCCTCTATTGCCGCGGCATGATGCTCAAGACTGGCCGTCGGCCGTTCTTACAGAGAAGGTGTCCAGAACTGTATGGTTTTCATTGTGAACTATATCTTTGATCATGGTAAAAGTTAATCTTTTCTATTTTTTGATGGATGTTGTACCAACTATTCGGAGGAACTCATGCTTAAAATATTAGGAAAATCTATCCTCTCTTCTAGTTTCGCTAATAAATATTTGAAATCTCTCAGTGTGACATGGAAGGATGTCAGACCATTGCTATTGTTAGAAGCCATTTTATGAATAGTAAGTTCTCCTAAAAGTAAGTGATTTGCGTGTGCAATATTGGAGGAAACGTAAGCATCCCAAATACGAGTGGCCAAGGAGAGGAAAATGCCCTAGTATCTGCCCCAGCGAAGTTCTGAATCCCCGTGAGTCACTTTTAGAGTTGACTGAACCGGACATAAGCCCATCCTCACCGACTGGATGTGTGCTGAGAATACATACATACAAACTCATGAGCAGCTGTATGACTGATCCAGAAAACTTCCAGAAAGTTTTAATCAGAGCAATTTAAAAGCTGTCTAAAAAAAAAAAAAATCTTTGCTTGGCACCAAAACATGTGAAATAGGTTGAGCTTGTAGCCTAAGTGTGGATCGGTTATGAAACAGGTTTGTGTTTGTAAGTGCGTTAACAAGATTTTTGTCTGTCAGGATCTAAACTATAAGGATGTGATTATAAGCTGAATTTCTTAAGCTAACAGTTTTTGAAAAAGATGCAAGGTCTAAATGAGAGCTTTAGTTATATTGGGCCGTTTCAAAAGGAACAATTTAAAACTCTTGGAAATTCATGTAAATAAAAATCATATTGTGGAAATTTTCTTCTGTTAAAATATCTTAATTTAAAACTTACCAGATTTCCTGGAAAATGTTATTATTTAAAAGTGCAGGAGTTGTAAAAAGGAAGTAGTGATGTAAATAAATATGTTCTCTTCTCTTTCAAGTATGCTCGTCTGTATCTTTTATTTATTTTGAGCCTGTTTGGTTTCAACTTCACAAAGCATCTTTTACTAAGAATACTGCTGCCTGGGGTCTAGGGAGAGCGTAGGATTGGAAATTAGGAGCTCTGCGTTCCCGAACTGACTCTGCTAACCTTCCAGGAGACCGGACGGTGGGATTGGTGGTCTTAGGAGGACGTGAGTTCCCTGCGGTCTTGGCTTTTCAGATAGAGGCCACGGGGAGCTCGTCTCCACGGTCAGGCTGTCCGGGGTCAGATCCTGGTTCTGCCGCTTGCTTGGGAGGCCTGTTCCAAGTTACTTACCCTCTGTGCGTTTTGGTGTTCTTATCTATAAGGCGTAGGCAGTGGTAGTACCGATCTCCTACGCTTAGGAGGAGAGTAACAATGACTGCATGAGAAGAGCTTGGAAACGGTAGCTGACGCACAGGAGTGCTCAACCAGTGACATCTCTCACATTATTATCGTTGTTGTTGTTATTGTTATTATTATTGTTATTAGAAGACTGAAGATGATATTCATGCACCTCCTGGAGGGTTCATGTTATCAGAATTTGTTGATGTTTATGTCGTTCAGTTCTACATACATGAGCATATATGTGTGTACATATATATAACATATGTAAGGGTCTAAAACCATGAGCAAAAACGCCATGGAGCAATATATTCTATATACTCTTGTATTCTATATCCTGTACTTCACGACCCACCAATGGGACATAACCTGCAGCTTGAACCACTCACAGGTTCCTTTGAATTTGAAGATGGTCTGATGCAGAGCTTATGTAATAAAGATCTCACGTGTTAACACTGCTGTCGTCAAACGCGAAGTAGGTGTTAGAACAAATGAATCACCGGCACTCCCGTAAAAACGGTTAACGTTGTTGTGAGGGTGCTGTGTGCAACTCTGTGCGCCTGCAAACGCACCAGACGCACAGCCCCGCGCCTCCCCTCATCTTCCTTGGAGCTGGCAATAGAGTAACCCTTCCCCGGCCAGGAGTTCTCCCAGACCAGGAGTGTTCCTGTTTTCTTATTTTCTACTCAAAAATACATGAGATCAGCAGCTTCCCCGGGCCCCAGAATCAAAACTGTCGCCGTGTTTCCAGAGCTGCTGATTAACTCAGGTTACCAGGGCCGAAGGGGGACCTCACGGTCTTTCCCTTCCTGCCTCCGTACCATCAGCCACAATCATCTGTGTGCGTGGAAATCTCTTACTTTCTGTTTTTTACTGGGTACCGTTTGGGTCTCAGTATTGCTCTCCACCAACTCAGGGGTATACATTTTTAATTAAAGAATTATATTTTGGGGGAGGTATCCATGGAACTTTGACTCCTTTTTTTTTTTTAATTTTTTAATGTTTATTTTTGCGACAGAGAGAGACAGAGCATGAACGGGGGAGGGGAGAGAGAAAGAGGGAGACACAGAGTCCGGAACAGGCTCCGGGCTCCGAGCCGTCAGCCCAGAGCCCGACGCGGGGCTTGAACTCACGGCCCGCGAGATCGTGACCTGAGCCGGAGTCGGACGCTCAACCGACTGAGCCACCCAGGCGCCCCTTTCAATTCTCAATTTGCCTAAACCCGTATTTTATGATCCTAAAAGTTCAGTTTGCAATTTAAACTCAGTTTTCCTCAGAAAATCTTAGGTTCCTTATCCTCAAATTCCTTAAATGATTTTATGGAGCTTGACTCTTAGAGTAGATTTTTAAAAATCTGTTTTTCATGTTACTTGAAGGAGGGATTCTTTAGTTTTAGTTCAGTCATGTCTTTCATGGCCCAGGTTATATCTCCATCCCAGATATAAAATGTCTTCCGGTCGAGATACTGTCCCTAATAATAGCTGTTAAGAATTCTGAGTTGTGATTTCTACATTGGCACTGTCATGAGAGAAGGGCCACTTGTAAGTGGAGAAGCCAGGCTCACCCTTCCGATGGTGTGGGCTCCTGCGGTCCCAGGTAATACCTTTCTGAAGCTCCCCCTCTTGAGCTAAAACCCCAGAAAAGGCACCTGAAGTGTCCCAACTCCTAGAGTAGAAACTACTTAGAGAGGAGTGGTATTACTTAATGGTACAGTGAATAAATAGTAGTGACTCTAATCTTCAAGAAGCAGGTATGTGCAACATTGGTGATCGGAGGTTGTTAAATGACTACGTGACACCAGATGGAGATGTGTGCTCGCTCCTGTTCCCCTCTCTTTTTTTCAGGCCGTAAGTCCTCTCCAACTAAAGTGTTATGAATGGATGCTAAGTAAAAAAAAAAAAAATCATTGATCCTGTGCATGAAGATCTATAAGAAAACAAGCTTACATTTTATTTCATTATCCTAGCATTTCAAATACCTTTTTTTTTTTTACACATACGGATTTGTTTGGAAATATTTTTAACAAGTGATACTCATGCTGCCCTTTGGTGAGCTCCAGAAAATATCTTCCTTTTTTACTTTAGCAGACACCGCCATTCTCAGACACACGTACTAAAGAAAGAGCTCCATAAAATCCGCTACGGGAGTACAAAATCCCGCGTTTTCAGGTTTTCTTCAAAGAGCGTATTTGTGAGAAACTTTCTCTTCCACTCAGCTTACTGTTTCTGCTTTCTCAGGCATGTTTTCCCACACAGGGAAGCGGAAGCACAGTCATAGCATCTTTTAAAAAATTCTGTCTTCTCTTCAATTACCGAAGGAACTCCTAGCAACCGTGAAGTCGATTTTTCACTACGCAGTAACAAGCCTTATTCAAAAGGCATTAGCAAAGGGTATCAGCAGGCATGGCAAACGGAAACTTGCAAATACTATCTTTATTAGGTTGGTCAAGATTTCTAAACGATGCGTGTTTCCCAAATGATGATCGCCAACATCTTTTGAGTGCTATAATGTGCCAGTGATGTTCTTACCTCAGTTAATACTCCTGACATACTGTGTAGGAAACGTTTTGGAGAAGTGGAAACTGAGGCATAGAGACCGGTGGTCTGGTTTTCTCTTCAAAACAGGCCACTGCAATAGTTAATGGGTTTTTTTTGTTTGTTTTTGTGTTTTTAAAGCCTAATTTTTGTTATTTTTTTGTTTATTTTTGAGAGAGAGAGGAGAGCGAACCCACGAGCAGGGGAGGGGCAGAGAGAGAGGGAGACACAGAATCTGAAGCAGGCTTCAGGCTCCGAGCTGTCAGTACAGAGCCCGACGCGGGGCTCGAACTCATCAACTGTGAGATCATTACCTGAGCCGAAGTGGGACACTCGACCAGGCGAGCCCCCCGGGCGCCTCTAGTGGTTTCAAACAACAGTGATTATCTATCTTTCATGGTTACAGGGGGTGAGGAATTCAGGAGGGGCGGGCTGTGCAGTTCCCACTGTAAGGCCGTCGTGGTCCCACAGTAACTGGAGTTAGAACGGCAGCGAATGGAACAGGATTCTGAAGTGGCCCAGGCCCGGCCGGGAATCTGTGCTCATTGAGTCTCGGCCTTCCCAGTGGTCTGCAGGCCACGGACGGTTTGCAGGACCGCGCGGAGCTCCAGCGCGTGTGCCCTAGGAAACCGCATCGCCTTTTGTGACCTCACCTTGGATACCACACGACATCACTTCCATTGCAGCCACCGGCCCACCCGGGTTCAAGAGGAGGGAACATAAACTCCACCTCTGGAGGGGGAAACGTGGGGGACAGAAGATTCTGCAGCCATCTTTGGAACCCACCATCTGTCGTTGCCAGTGACATCCACCGCAAGCAGCCAAGGGCAGGGATTCAAGTCCAGGCGCCCCACACGCCCACTGTCCTAAATACTGAGTGTTTGGATGAGTGTGTTTTTGATGACTGAGGCGTCGTGCATTCTGTGAGCGAAGACCTGTGTTCTGAATTCTTAAGTCTCCGGCAATAAAGCTGCTGCCCTTAATCGCACGTTCAATTCCAAGTGTTTCCTGAGCACCTACTGTGGGCCAGTTTCCGTGCCGCTGCCAAAGCCATAAAGGACCCCCTCCTCCTGAAGAGCAACAGGGGAAAATGTCATGCACACAAATTCCACTACGAGGTGAAAAATGCAGAAGTGGGGAGGAGACTGGGAAACTACTGGGATGGCTGCCATTTGTTTTAAAATGCTCCCGGGGCGGGGGGGGGGGGGGGGGAGAAAATTAAAAGAAACTGGTCTGAAAGGAATGGATAAGATTTTGAAAAGTTCTGATAATTGTTAACGGTGGGCCAAAGGGTGCCTGGGGGTTCATCTCACTCTATTTTGGGATGTGTCTGAAAATATCCACGATTAAGGAAAGAATAAAAATACAAGGTAGAAGGGAGCCACAGTGGAGGTGAGCACAGGGCAGGAATGAGGAAGCTTCGGTGAGGCAAGGGCTTCCTCCAGGAGCAACATCAGCTTTGTTTTCATATTTGCAAGAAAATCACCGTGTCTTTCTTGTATGGGAATGCATTTCCATTACCCTTGTACAGATAATGTACGAGTGGGTTTGGGAGGACCTATAAAAGTTTGTAAAATCGACAAATCCATAGAGAGCCTTCCAGGGGATGAAGGATGTGCTGGCTGGCACCCATTCCTGCCAGCATGATGGCGTGCCAGGTGCTTTTAGCATAGACTTGTTGGCTATCAGGTAAGTTAGTGCTGTTTTCCTATCCAGGGGGTTCATAGTCAGTGATAAGAGAAAGAAGGGCCACGAAACTCACTTAAAACTGAAAGAATGAAGCTTTGTCACCGTCACCACCACTGCTACTGGAGAGCGGGGCTTTTTCTGTTGAAATTCAAGGATTTGGGGATGACGCTGGTCTTTTTTTGGCTTTGTCACACTCATCAGATTGAAGACCTGTAGTTTGAGAAATGTTTGCTCTTGGATGATCATCAACAACCGTTGTCTCCGCAAAGGACTGAATCTGAAATGCCAAACTTAACTGGAAGAAATAAACAGCTCTATATTCAAGATGAAATACGGAATTATTTAAAGACAATACAGGAGGAGCTCTGTGATAGCTCATCTATCAGAGGTGTTGATGACCAGCAGGTACTCAGACCACGTGGACACTATTTTCTCCACTTCTGATGGCTATCCCTGTATTTCCTTTTTTTTTTTTTTATCGTAAGAATTTCCAAACATACACGAAAGTAGACACTGTAACACACTTCCATGCTTGTGCTCATCTTCAGCAGCTATCAGTACTTTGCCATGTACTATTTAGTCTCAGCCTCTTAATTTCACCCGTAAAAGGCCTTTTAAAAATAAAACCACAATGCATCATTACTCTAAAAAATTACCAATAATTCCCTGAGATTGTCTAATACACAACGTGTATTCAGTTTTCCCTGATTGACCAAGTAGTCTTTTTATAGCTGGTTTGGATCCTAACGAGGATTGACCGAGTAGTCTTTCCATAGTTTCACCAGTATCCTAACAAGGTCTTCCATTATATTACGTTTCTTAAGTCTTGTTTTCTTTTTTTTTTTTGTTTTTTTTTTGTTCAGTGTCATGTAACATAGAACAGCACCCCCTTTTTATCCCTTACGTCAAAGGGAGGTGTTGAAGAAATGGGGTCGGTTGGCTTAGAAAATATTTCACCTTTTGGTGTTGGCTGATTGCTTCCCCAGGGTGTCATTTAACCTGTTGCTCTATCTCCTGTATTTCCTGTGGTCTGAGGGTTAGAGTCCAAAGCTTGCCTGAGTCCCTTCCTGCCTTGCTTCCCACCCCCCTCCCTTTTTTTGTAAGAATATCTCAGATGATATGCTGCACATCCTATTGCCACCATGTCTGGTTGCCTCACTTTTGGTGATGCTGAGATTGATCAGTGGGCTTAGAGGATGACAGCCTCAAACTCTGAGTACACGCTGTCAGCGAAACATCCATCAATGGCAATTATCTGAACCAGAAGTTGCAGAAGGAAAATTTTAAATGCTATCCTACATTTTATTCCTGCTGGCTGGAATTCTGTATTTTTTCCCCACATCGACTAAGTCTTTTTAATTACCCTAAAACGTAAGAGAGAATTTTTAATAACTTAATTTTCTCTTTATAATATTCAGAGTGGTAAGTTGGTGCCTTCACAAAATCTCTAATGTTATGCAAGAGCTTTGGTTTTTGTTTTGGTTTGCCCTCCTCCTTTTGGCCCTATTCTTATGAAGTAGTCATGTAAATGAAAAGCTGGAGGACCTGGAGGACCGGAATGTCAGGCTGGTGTGATGGCTTTATGACATTTTTGGTAGCAGCTTTCACCTTCTTTAAAAGAGACCCAGCACCCTCCATCCAGCTTCATCGACTCAGAGGGATATTTGTGCCTATGTTCACCCGTGCAATGCTTCTGCTTTGAAAAATAAAGCTTGCAAGGAATCTTCAGCTGTACGGATAAAATCAATGAGATCACTTCTTCAAACTGATACTGATATCAGACTTTCACTCCTGTGAACCTTTTTCAACTATGCACTTAAAATCAGTATTATATGATGTTCTAAATTATTACCTTGGGAAAGCACATGAGCTTGACACAGAAGCAAAATGAAATTGTTTAATGAGTGTATTTTATACTAATTCTTTAAAGATGTAATCATTACGTGATGGATCTTTTACCACACACCCCCACACATGCATGCATACACCATTAGAAACCTGCTAAAAAAATTATTCAGGACACGTTAGAGACAGGCAGCCTTTCTTTATTCAAGAGGGGCTCCTACAATGGGGTTGTGTAGGGGAGAGAGGTTGGACTCAATTCTAAAAAGGACAAATGGGGATGTACAGGCAAGGCATAGGGTGGGGGGGTCAGTGGATGGAAAATCACCAAGAAGGGGATGGGGGATTCTTGCTAGACCAACTCAAAAGAATTTTTTTTTAAGTTTATTTATTTTGAGAGAGACAGAGCATGAGCAGGGGAGGAGCAGACAGAGACAGAGGGAGAGAGAATCCTAAGCAGACTGCACTGTCACACATGGGGCACGAACTCACCTACTGTGAGATCATGACTTGAGTTGAAACCGAGTGGGACCCTTAACCGATTGAGCCACCCAGATGCCCCGTCCACAGATTTTTTGCTGAAGGCAGCCCAGGGGGATCAGATACTAAGGCTGGGGGTCGGGGATCCCCCCAAACTGATTTAGCAGGATTCTTGCTCAAACAGGATTCTCCAAAGTCAGAGAGAAGCCCAAGGGCAGGCCAAGTCGGTGCATACAGGAGCCTGAAGAAAGTGTGGTCCGAGGACACTCTTGTCCATGCACACTTGCTTACAACCACTTCCCACAAAATTGTAATTTCAGGTCAATAACCACCACCACCCCCCACCCCCACCCCGTCAAGTAGTGGAGTGTTTACTGTTCTTAAAGTTCGAGCGCACTGGGAGAGCAGAACTTTTCTTCTCAAGCGTTGCTTCCCCTGCCTCGTGGAAAATTAAACCAGGGTCGCCCCTTCCGAGAGAGCTTTGCCGGGTAAAGCTCATGCGTCAATAATCCAGTGGCCGGTGGGACAACTGCCTCCAAGTTCCGCGGAGCATAAAGAAACTTCCAAAGTGGTCAGACAGGCTGGGTGACTTCAGGACAATGAACCTTTCTGTTCTAACAGACCGGCTGTGGCCAACAGAGGTTTCCACGCGCTTAGCGGACGTGAGCAGCCGACTCGCTGCAGGTGGAGGGCGTCCCAGCGCCGCGCATGCAGTCGCTCTGGTCTCGGGGTTCAGAGACCCCCCCCTCCCGCCCCGCCGCGCACGTGCACGTGTCCCCCGCCGCGCACGCGCCCATGCCCGCCGCGCACGCGCGGCCCAGGTGTGGCCATCGCAGCCCCGGGCTGCCGCGACACTCGCGTTCCCGCCGCCGGTGCACGCCTGCCTCTGTCTGAGAGACGGCGCAGCCACTGCCAACAAGCTGCACGGCCGCAGTTCCCGAAGAGGCCCCCGCTGCGTTTCTGAAGCATAACGCAAAATGCCTTCTGGGGACTTTGCAAAGGCCACCTAGGAGGTGAAGCCGTGTTGAGTCGACCTTTCCTCTCCGGGAGCAGCACGGTCCGGAAAGAGAGAGGACACGTCTGATTTATACCATCCACACCCCTACAATCCGCCCCGGGTGCTAATCCCGCCCCTCACCGCACGCCCCCTCACCCCACCTGTGTCAGAAGCCCAACTGAAGAAAAGTGAGAGCACAGCGTCCAGTATCTGAAAGGGAGGCCGGGGCGGGAGAGCCGCAAGCCGGTTGCAAGGCCTCCTGGCAGACGCAGGGCGGTGCTTCTGGGATTTGCGCTTCCAGAAGGGAGAGCGTCCGCAAGGCTGGTGCCCGGCGGTGTTACCCCCTCCCCACTCCCCCCCCCCCACCCCCCGGCTCCCCGGGCCTCCTTCCTCCCTGTCCTGTCTGTCGGGTTTGGCAGATCTGGGCGCCCACCCCAGCGCGGCCTGAGCCTGGACAGACGAATCCTTCTTTGTGACAAGGGTCCTCCTCCCTGGTGAAACCACCTGTCGTCCGGATATATCGATCTGGTCGTAGAGAAAACAGCACGTGCAATACGATCCTGTCTGAGAGGACAAAACCAACACGGCCCACACATTCCCGGGGGGTTCCAAACGACCGGAAGTATACACATCAAACTATAGTTTGGAGTTACTGGATTATAGGTGATTTTAATTGTCTTTATTTTATCATTCTGTTGTGTTTTCAGCAGATGTGGTTTTTTTTCTAACAAGAATAGATGATAAATGTTATTTTTAAAAGGAAAGTATCCCAGCCACCAGAGGGAAGAGAGTCAGTGGCCGGATCCTGGCGCGACCTTGCTCCTTTTGTGACCCGTGACAGCCACCCTGGAGGTAAGGTGTGCGAAGGCTGAGTAATATTCTAGGATGAGGATGTGATTAAGCAGTTTATATCCCCACTCACATCTCTCTCTTCCTATTTGAGAAAGTCTCCCCGGAGTAGTAGGTGGATCTTTGGCCATCTGATTTTGGGAGAAGGTGAAAGGTTCTACATGTCTAAATGTAACGCTGCAATTCCCTTTGGGTGCAAGAATTGTTAGGTGTCCGAGACGAGGAACATTCTACTCAACTCGGAGGCACAGATACATCTGCTTGTGAGCTGTGACTACAGACACCCCCCTGAGAAGCATCCTGCCCGGAGGCACAGGCCTGGCTAGAGGGGCCCCGTGGGGGAAGAGCGTGAAGGGAGGGAGACTAGCAAGGTAAAGACAAAAAGGTACATTTTTGAGGGGTCATTATTTCCTTCTTCAAGGCTAAGCCTGGAATGTTCACTCACACATTCCAGTGGCCAGAGGAAGTAAGGAAATGCCATCTCCCTGGGTGCCCAGGAAGTAGAAATGGTGTGATAGAGCATCGTCTCTGCCACAGGGACCCTTCAAGGCTCAGCTGCACCTCGCCCTCCTCCACAGCCTTCACGGTCCTTCCATCGCCCTCCAGAGCCCTCTAGCATTTCCTATACATATTGTGCATCTTGTGACTTTGGAAAGGATGCATTCTGCCTCCCGACTGGACAGAAGCTCTTTGTTTTTCACCTCTTTCTTCTCCAGTGCCTAGTATGGGGCTCCCGAGGGAGTTGGATGCAGCCATAAATGGCCAGGAGGTGAGTTAGATGCTCAGAAGTGTCACCTGTGCTGTCTTTGTACATTACTGAGAACAATTATGCAGATGAAATACCAAAGTTAACAACCAATTGCTTGTTACTCAAGTTACTGAACTGGATACAGAGGAGAGAGAGAATCCAAAACTGAGGCCAGCTGCCTTATTGATTTGGTCAGGAGGGAGAAAGTTCTCTCCACCAGCACACCCTGGAAGTCTAGCTCCCTGCCTTCAGGAACTTCATCCCGCAAAGTGATAGGTCAACACCTATGACTTTTTGAAGTTGAACAACGATTTATTTACTGATCAGACAGAATTTTTTTAATGTATATTTCCTGCTAAGAATGCAATTAAGGGAGCTAATCTTTGTAGAAATTGCTGATTCCTTTTCTGAAATCAAGATATGTAAAGATGAGTTCAGAACATTTTGTCATGCCAGAAATCAGGGAATAACCAAATATTGCTAGAGTCATGCCAAAATGACCTTGGGGCCAACAGGAAGAGGCTCCCAATGGATCTATACATTCACAATGGCACTCGAATAAAAGAAACAAACAAACTTATAGGCCATGTTGGAAGATGTTAAAGAACCACCTTATTTTGTTTTTTGTTTTTTTAAGTTTATTTGTTGAGACAGAGGGTGGGGAGGGGCAGAGAGAGAGAAAGAGAGAGAGGGAGAATCCCAAGCAGGCTCCACGTTAACACTAACGTGGGGCTCAATCCCACAAAATGTGAGATCATGACCTGAGCTGAAACCCAACAGCAGATGCTTAACTGACTGAGCCACCAGGTGCCCTGAGAACCATCTTATGTTGAAAACTGACCAAAAAAAATTTAAGTGTTTGTTTTGCCATGCCTAAATGAATTGTGCGTTAGGGTAACCACATAGTTGATAGAATAATTTTTCCTATGGGAGCATTCCAGCTAATAATGACTCTTGGTAATGATTATCAATAGCTTGTGACATCTCAAAAAAGGGAAATAACTTGACACTCTATGCCTCCTGATGGAAATACACAGTTCACTGAAGTAATTTTGCCCAAAACTTCATTCTGATTCTGATAGTGCTTCTAGATGTAACTACCAATTTTCGGAAAATATGGTGAAGTATTAAATGACACTATAACTAAGCAGCAAAATCCACACTATAGGTAGTTTGGGGGGACAACAGCTCCTCCAACAAATAGAATTTAAAGAACAGAGCAAGTGGTAGGGAAAGAAGGGACTTACACACTGAAAGATACTTGAGAAACCTCAACTGCAGTGTAGGAACCTATAAAAATGCATGTTTGAAGCAATTAGCAAAAGATGAACACTGAAGGCTAATTAGATAACGTAAAAGGAGATGTCAGCTATTTTAGACACGACAGTGACACTGTGGGTGAAATAAAATGATATGTAGATAAAATAAAATCATTTGCTTCAAAATAATCTGAGGTTCTTGGTTAGTGGTAAGTGAAATGAGATTGGCTTTGAACTAATCACTGAAGTTGGACGATGGGCGCCTAGGCACTTCAGTGTGTATTTTGATTTTTTTAATAAAATATTTTTAATATAAAAAGGCAGCTAGATTCTTAGTGATTTCTTTTTTTTTTTTTAATTTTTTAACGTTTATTCATTTTTTGAGAGAGAGAGAGTGAATGAGAGACAGAGCACGAGCAGGGGAGGGGCAGAGAGAGAGGGAGGCACAGAATCCAAAGCAGGCTCCAGGCTGTGAGCTGTCGGCACAGAGTCCAACACGGGGCTCGAACCCATGAACCATGAGATCATGACCCGAGCCGAAGTCAGATGCTTAACCGACGGAGCCACCCAGGCTCCTCCCATTTTTTCATTTTGCTACCTGTTGTCTCTGGGGGAAAAAGTGCCTCATTGAAAGAGATTGTTTTATTCCCCCTCATTGTGCTCTACCTTGTGTGAATATGGTGGGTTAACACTGGTCACAACACCGTAGGAGCACCGGGGTGGCTCAGTCGGTTGAGTGTCTCACTCTTGATTTCAGCTCAGGTCATGATCTCGCTGTCATGAGATAGAGCTCTGCATCAGGCTCTGACGGGGCGTGGGGCCTGCTTGGGATTCTCTCTCTCCCTCTCCCTCTGCCTCTCCCCCACCTCAAAAACCAAAACAAAACAAAACAAAACACTGTAGAGTGTGCTACCTAGAAGGAATTTAACCTGATGCCATGAATTGGTCAGGATTTGACTTGCCTTTTTCTATTGTAACAAGATTTGGCAGAGATCCTGGACCTTAAGAGCATTTAATGTTTAAGGGCACATTCTTGATTCAGCCAATGCTAAGAAAAGCTGTTTGGCCAATTACTAGCGGGTCCCGTCTTTTGCACAACCATTTACTGGATTCCGTTCAACCCAAGGGGCGTGGCAGCGATGAATGTCTCTGAACTGTGTGTAAGAGGGAGGATCTCCCTCTCTGTTTCGGTTCTCTGCGATTAACAGCAGTCTGGTCATTCATTTGTCTCTCAGTCCGGTGCAAATCCCGTGGGGACAGGCAGGAACTTGGTGGAGCAGGCTGGTAGGAGAATCACAAGAAACAAGTGCTCTTTGCCTAAAGGGCAACTTCCCTGGAAGTTGACATGGTACTGTATCTATTCAGGTGTTCCTTACCACCCCTTGGAAGACAACGGAGAAGAAACCTGCTGGAGATTTCTGATCATCTCAGCCTAGAGTCCTAACTGCCTGTGACTAGAGATTGTGAATATTTTTATTGCACTCTGAGTCGCCCATTCGTCCATTCAACAGATGTTTACTGAACACTAACTACGTGTCAGGGGGCTCCTTTAGGCCAGTTCAGGTACATCGGTGAATGAAATATACCAAGATTCCTGCCCTCATGGGTCTTAATAGGAGTGCAGATAATAAACTATAAACGTCATCAATAAGTAAATTATAAAGTGTTTTTAGAAGATGATAAATGCTCTAGAAAAAGAAAAAAGCAGAGTAAGTGATTGAGGAGCTAGGGTGGGGCTTCAGTTTTAAATAGGAAGTTATAGAGGGCCTCACTGAGAAAGGAACATTTAAGCAGACTTGAGGTAGAAGAGGAGGTTGGAATTGAGCTAGTTGGAGAGACAGTGTTCCAGGCACAGAGAAGAGAAGAGAAGAGAAGAGAAGAGAAGAGAAGAGAAGAGAAGAGAAGAGAAGAGAAGAGAAGAGAAGAGAAGAGAAGAGAGAAGAGGGGAGGGGAGGGGAGGGGAGGGGAAGGGAGGGGAGGGAAGAGCTAATTCCAATATTCTGCAGCAGGAGCCCACTAAAGGTTCAAAAACAAAGTCAAAATAGCGTGGGGAGCAGGGCAAACAAGGGCTTGAGTAGTAGGAGATGAGATCAGGAGTAGAAGATGTCTGATCTCGTAGAACCTTCCAGGTCATTGCACGGACTTGGCTTTTCCTCTGAACGAGACAGGAACCACTGGGGAGATGGAGCAAAAGAGTGACAAGATCTGAGAGCTTCTGCAGGATTGTTCTGGCTGCTGTGTTGATTCTAGACCATTGGGATGTGAAGATAAGACTAAGAAGCAGACGTTGCAATGGTCCCAGTGGCTGGAGAGAGTAGTAGCAATGGAACTGGCGAGAGGGGATCAGATTCTGGCTAGAATTGAAGTGACTTGCCCAAGATCACATGGCTAGTTGGCAGAGCCAGGTGAGAACCCATTTTCCCCAAATTACAATCTCATGCTTACTCACTACCCCTCCCCTAGATCCTCTTGGTCTTATTGCCGTGTAGGGATGCAGGTTTCTGCATGTGATTGTTAGTTGTCTTGGAACTATCGATGCATATTCGTATGTATCTAGCTGCCTATTCGCAGCACTATTCCCTCAGAAATGTTTTGGGTCAAGAAGGTAGTATATCAGATGTCTGCTCATTGCCAGCTACTGACATTGTGTCAGGTTTCTAGATAATTGTTACAAAATTTCTGGGGCAAATTCTGCCTTTCAAAGGAATGCCTCGGAATGCGATACCACTATGCTAACTGGAAGCCCCATGTGGATTCCATGTGGAGAGATTCTGCCCTGTGTGTGATAAACATCTGCTCCTGTCCCATGGCTACTCAAGGAAGAAGGAGATGAGCCACCACTGTAATTAAAACCATGATGCTTTTCTCTTACCCAGAAGACTTCTGAGGACTTGGTGACTCTGATCGGTTGCTTGGCAACCTACTCACTGAGTCGGTTGGTTCTCTTTCCCAATTTCCAATCCTATCTGGCCGGGGAGAATTCTCATAGCAGGCACTCTGCTGTATCTTGACTTTTAGATTGTAAGAGGCAGATCTGGATTCAGATTTCTGACCTAAGGGATGATGCCAAGGGACCTGAAGACATTCAAAGTTTTAACTAAATAGGACGTAGTAGCTTCGGCCTTGCCACACCTTCCTAAATGGGCCTTCCAGCAGGACCACTAGCATGGAAGTGCCAGAAAGGCATGTTTGATTCACTGCTCTGTCTCCGGCTCCTAGAACCATCCTTGACACATTAGAAGGGACTGGTGAATATTTATTGCATATATATAGGTAAACTATAGACTTACTCTTTGGAAATGTTTATCTCCCAGTACTTCAGATTTCTTTTTCCTGTTCTTTTTTATTTTCTTGACCTTTCTTCCTCCCCTTCTCCTCTTCCTCCTCCTCCTCCTTCTTTCTGACTTTTATACCTATACTTGAGAACGCCTCCCTCCCCCCGACCCCTGCCCTTTTATCATTTGCCTGCTATCATTCTAGTCATTCATTCAAAAATTGGCCCGTCTGAATGACAACTGAAATCACAAGCCACAACCATGTGATTCCTGGAAGCTTCCCAGTCCCAACACAACAACGTCTTGAAGCATTTAAGAGGAGAAACCAGAACCCAAATGATTCCAGCTGTGCCCTTCATTTTCATTTCCAGCTCCATAGATATTTGGTATTGACTGGAACATAGTGTAATGTGCATTAGTGATGCCAATGGTTTTTGTCAACACATGAGAATGAAAAGTCTTATCAGACACCGTAGGCAGATGGGCCTGTGAAATTTGTGTAATTCAGCCAACACAGGCCGACTGACCCTGTTTCCCTTTGCAGCAATCCTTTTGCCTCTCACCAAGTTGTGTTTCTATGTCCCGTGTCCCGTGGAGTGAAAACTCCAGACAGTGTTTTCCAACTCAAGTTGAGTGATCAAGGGATGCCGGGGTGGCTCAGTTGCCTAGGTGACCAACTCTTGATTTCGATTCAGGTCATGATCTCACGGTTTCGTGAGTTCAAGCCCTGCATCGCGCTCTGCGTGCTGACCTTGCACAAGTGCTTGGGATTCTGTCTCTCCCTCTTTCTCTACCCTTCCCCCACTCAAGTTCTGTCTCTCTCAAAATAAAGAAGTAATTTTTTTTAAATGTTTATTTTTGACAGAGATAGAGAGACAGAGCATGAGTGAGGGAGAGGGGCAGAGAGAGAGGGAGACACAGAATACGGAGAGGGGCAGAGAGAGAGAGGGAGACACAGAATCCGGAGAGGGGCAGAGAGAGAGGGAGACACAGAATACGAAGCAGGCTCCAGGCTCTGAGCTGTCAGCTCGGAGCCCTATGCGGGGCTTGAACTCACAGACCACAAGATCATGACCTGAGCCGAAGTCGGCCGCTCAACTGACTGAGCCACCCAGGCGTCCCAAGAAGTAATTTTTAAAGTCAAGTGATCCGGGGACGCCTGGGTGGCTCAGTCGGTTGGGCGTCCAATTTCGGCTCAGGTCATGATCTAACAGTTCGTAGGTTTGAGCCCCACGTCGGGCTCTGTGCTGACAGCTCAGAGCCTGGAGCCTGTTGCGGATTCTGTGTCTCCCTCTCTCTCTGCCCCTCCCTTGTTTACGCTCTGTCTCTATCTCAAGAATAAATAAACATTAAAAAAAATTGTTTTAAGTAAAAAAAAATCAAGTGATCCACATTGAAGTGTACATACATTTGCTAAAAATACTAGGGTTGACTTAGTAGGTTGTCAAAATCCAGGATGACATTCAAATCTCTGACCTCTCCTGGACTAAATGTTCAAACACTTGAGTGAATTGCTTCATTAGTCGTCCTCACACTGAAACAACTTCTCTCTCCAGCTTCTCCATTTCTATCAGTTGTATTGCACTCTTGTGGGCTCCCAAGCTCCAAACTGGGAAGAAGGGAAGTGGTGTCTCTTCCATATTGTAACTCAGGAATACCAGAACGTTGTTTTCTCTTTTCCTCGTCCTCTCCATTCAGATTCTTCCTGGTTCGCTGATGCCTGAAATTTCACAATTTACTGTTTTGGCTTAAATCCAGGAGGAGGAAAAAGATGTAAATTTCTTCTTTTCTAGTGCTGACTGTGTGTCAGATACAATCTTATTTATTCTCCATATCAATCATATGCTTTAGACCCTTTTATAAATGAGGGAAGTTAAGTGATTTTTTTCAGGGTCACAAAGCAGGTAAATAGAAGAGATTATAATTGAACCCAAGTTGGGTTGACTCTAGAATCTGATTTATCTACTACTCCAGGGTAATGTTTCTGTGAGCCTAGCACTGTATTAAATATTTGTCTTATTAGATATATATATTCTGAAAGTAAACAATTTTATCAGTGTAGTTCCTGATGAAGGTGTCCCACCCATACCTCCTTACAGTTTATGATGGTAGTGCACGCTGTGGGATTTCTGATGCCTGAGGTCTTTCTTTGGCTACAGAGCCTGTCTCCTCAGAAATGTTAGTATAGCAGACTAAAAGTACATAATCAACCCCTCACCCCAACCCCACCAATCCTCAGTCAGTGACTGATGGAAATGGTGTACTAAGATCAAAGTTCCCTTGCCCCTAAGGTGGGCTAACCCTCCACTGAGTCCCAGAACTCTCCACTGGCCTTAAGCTCCAGTTGTCCACAAAGAGATGTGCTTCGTAATACACCTTTTATTGGCTGCCATTCTTTTCGTTTCTCAGTTCCCAAGTTACCCACAGATGTTCCTGGGATCCTTTCCAAAATAAACAACTCACACTTGAATACTTTTCTCAGGATTCTCAGGGTCTGCATCTTTGGAATCCAAACTAAGGCAATCAGTAACTGTCCTTTTTTTTTTTTTTTTTTGAGTTTATTTATTTATTTTTGAGAGAGAGAGGGCATGCACATGGGGCAGAGAAAGAGGGAGATGGAGAATCTCAAGCAGGCTCTGCACTGTGAGCACACAGCCCAACATGTGGCTTGAACTTTCAAATCATGAGATCATGACCTGAGGCAAAATCAAGAGTTGGACACGTAACTGAGTCACCCAGGGCACCCCACAACTGTCCTACATATAGCTTTTCATGAGAAGAAGAATCAGCAGACTTTAAGATCATCAAACATTAGAAGGAAAAGAAGAACCTGTCAGCTCTCATTTGTTCCCAAAATAGTCTTTACTAAGTCAGCTGTTTATTCGTTATCTCATTAGCTCCAGCCAGGGAGATGAAGGCATGTATTTGTCTACGAACAAATATCATTCCAGTTCTAGGGAACAGGGATAAAGCAGGGCACTAAGTGCACTAAAATGCCCTACCCTTCTGGTGGTTGTATTCTAGTGCCTGCAAGGAGATTTTGAAAAAGAGCCAAATATGGGGCGCCTGGGTGGCGCAGTCGGTTAAGCGTCCGACTTCAGCCAGGTCACGATCTCGCGGTCCGTGAGTTCGAGCCCCGCGTCAGGCTCTGGGCTGATGGCTCGGAGCCTGGAGCCTGTTTCCGATTCTGTGTCTCCCTCTCTCTCTGCCCCTCCCCCGTTCATGCTCTGTCTCTCTCTGTCCCAAAAATAAATAAAAAACGTTGAAAAAAAAATTAAAAAAAAAAAAAAAAGAAAAAGAGCCAAATAGATCTCCTGGAATTAAATAATACATTTCTGATATAAAACATTGATTTGATACACTTAACAGCGGAAGAAAGAATCAGTGAATTTAAAGACAGATGGATAGAAATCATTCGAGCTGAAGCAAATAGAATAAAAAGACTTAAAAAACATAAACAGAGCCTCAATGATCATGGGATAATATCTAACATGGGGTCCTAGAAGAAGAGGAGAGAGAGAAAATATGGCAGAACAGTTATGTGAAAAACAATAATGGCCCCAAACTTCCAAATTTGATTAAAAAGTATTTCAACCTATAGACCCGAGAAGCTCAGCATATCCCAAGCAGGATAAATTCAAAGAAAACTATCATTGGGTAAATCATCAACAAACTGCTAAAAACCAAAAGATAAGCAGCCAAAGAAAAAAAGCACTTCACATCTAGAAGAACAATGATCAGAAACAGTGGAGGGAGAAGACAATGGAAAAACATCTTTATAGTGTTTAAGGGAGAAAAAGATTGCCAACTTAGAATTTCATGTCCAGTAAAAATATCCTAATCATCCAAAATGAAGCTGAGTGAATTATCTGGATAATTTACTCTGTGAAAACAACGGATTTGGTTGACTTAAGCTCCAAAGTGCATCATATGTGCAGTAGAGCATGATTCTGGAACCAATATGCCTGAGTCCAACTTTTTTTTTTTTTAATTTTTAAAAAATGTTTATTTACTGTAGAGAGAGAGAGAGAGAGAGGTATAGAGTGCAAGCAGGGGAGGAGCAGAGAGAGAGGGAGACACAGAATCGGAAGCAGGCTCCAGGCTCTGAGCTGTCAGCACAGAGCCCGACGCAGGGCTTGAACTCAGGGACTGTGAGTTCATGACCTGAGCCAAAGTCAAATGCTTCACCAACTGAGCCACCCGGGTACCCTGTCCAACTTCTTATTGCAACATTCACTAGCTTTCTTCACAACATGCAAACCACCTCCGCGGGTCATTGTAAAGATTAGATGAGTTGACCCTTGCAAAATGCTTAGCATGGTGTCTGCAAAATGGTAATCGCTCAACAAACCGCATGTATTGATTTCAACAACAACTGTCTAAATTGACTGAATGAACCAGGCAGAACAGGACCTTGAATGAGTTACCCAGGGCTGCCAAAACTAAGTACCACAAACTAGGTGGCTTTGAACAACAGAAGTCTCATAGCTCTGGAGACTAGAACTCAGCAATTCAGGTGCTGGCAGAGCCATTCTCTTTCCGAAAGCTCTAGGGGAGGATCCTTCCTTGCCCCTTCCAGCTCCTGGTGTCTGTTGGCACTTCTCGGTGCTCCTTGGCTCGTGGCATTATTGCAATCTCAGCCTTTGTTGTCACATGGCCCTCTTCCTTCGTGTGTCTATTCCAAGTTCTCTGTTTTTCTGAGGATAGCAGTCGTTGGATTAGGGCCCACCCAAATCCAATGGGACCTCATGTTAGCTTGATTACATCTGCAAATACACTCCTTCAAAATAAAGTCATAGTTACAGATTCTGGGTGGACAAGAATATTGGGGAGACACTATTCAACCCAGGATAGACCTCAACTGTCCACATCTCTTGACAACTTTATGTAGATAGGCAAGTTTCTATTTTTCTTCATCCCCTTCGGACAAAATATTTTCAAACTCCCTTGCTTACTTTTCCACATTTTAAGATCAGATGTACTGATTGCAATTGTGCCTTTTTTTTTTTTTTTTTTTGGTAGATTTAGGCCATCAAATGTGTGTCACAGGGTCTGTGATGAGGTTTGAAGTCTGCTGTGCTCTCTGGTAGTTGGGTTGGCACTAGAGGGTTTATCTCTTTTCTTTCCCTTTATTTGTTATTACCTGTCACTTCTTGCTGATGTTAGCGTTTGTGTGTGGGTAAATAAAGCCTCTGTCGTTTCTAATTTCTGTGAGTTAGAAAGCCAGAACTCCCAAGTTTGCTGTAACTGTAGAATTTAGCCTTAAGCAGTCTCAATAACAGGCTGAGGGGCTTCCCTTGAACAGGATAGATTATATTGAATGCAAGTGTTGTTTGCAGCACTCCCAAAAATAAGCCAGGAATCTAAAGGTTTACTAACTTGGAACTTGTTGAGAAAGCTTGAAATCAATGAGACAATATTACAGCCCATTTAGACAGGAATATAAACAGTTGTAGGTATTGATATTGCTTGCCTATTCCTTGTAATTAGGGTCAGCTGATAACATTTTGTCCTCACAGCTAAGGGCAGAGACCCTGTCCCAGCCATCCAGGGCACCTGCCCTCTTTGCATTGCCCTTGTGCCTGGCTCTTCTTTTCTGTGTTGAGTTGCCCACCCCCCCCCCCTTTTTTAATGCTTGTATCAGTAACCATGGCTCAGTGCACTTGTTCAAAGCAGTCTTGAAGCAGACAAGTTTCATTAATGGATTTCTTTAGAAAACTTTGCTTCCCTCCAAAATACTCTACAAAATGCGGGCTGCCTGCTTTGTGGTTTAGTAGGAATGGTTGCACGGTTCTCTGTCTGTTGGTCTGACTGATTGTCCCTCTGTCTCTACCCCAAGCATTGTTTTCCAATGCCTATAATCTCTACTCCATCACAAGCCCTTGTCTGCTTTCCTGGTTCCCCCTTATGCATTTGCTGTATAGTTGGGTTGTAGATGAGTGAGGTGTTACTGTATTTATTCAGTCTGATAATGTGTAGAGGCTCAAGTGATGATGGAATGCACAGTTCTTGTATCACTGGGCCTTGGATTCCCAAGTCCATTAACCTCTGGCCCCTTTCTGCGAGGATTCAACAAAGAAGTCAGAAGTTTAACTCCCGGGTAGGAGAAAATTGACTGCGTAAATGCAGATTCTTCTAAGCATTAAAACGAAGGCTCAAATACTGACCCCATTGTGTCTTGCAGTAATCTCTTCTGAGAAGAGAATCAGCAGACTGTTTTCATTGAGCGTATTTTTAGACACTCTGCATTAAATCCAATTTTGCAGGTATAGGCCTGGCTCTGGGTAAAACATGGCCACGTTTGACTTTGCTGCCTTTGCAGCTCCTGTCTGATTCCTCTGCCTGTCTGATAGCCCTTTCTCTGCCCCAGGTCCCCCACTGGAACTCGCTCCTGTAGGCAACACCCAGTGCTCCAGACCTTCTCATTTCTAAAAGCATAGGCCTGTCCTATGTTCTGTTTCCTCAGGGTTGAGCTACATAACTAATGCAATGCGGAATCCTGGAATATTCAAGCTAGAGGAACTCTAGAGGTAAATTAGATGGATTAATTTTTTTTTAATGTTTTTATTTATTTTTGAGACAGAGAGAGACAGAGCATGAGCGGGGAAGGGGCAGAGAGAGAGGGAGACACAGAATCTGAAGCAGGCTCCAGGCTCTGAGCAGTCAGCACAGAGCCCGACGCGGGGCTCGAACACACAGACTGTGAGATCGTGACCTGAGCTGAAGTCGGACGCTTAACTGACTGAGCCACCCAGGCGCCCCAGATGGATTAATTTTAGTTAAGAGCTGGACAAAGGATATATGTATATGTGTATATACATATTTATATGAGGGTGGGTAGGTGCATATGCATATATATATACATATATACACACACAGATACTATAGAAGTATAGTGTAGTACTAGGATGCTATGAGGGGAGTCCTCCCAATGATTCCACGTCAAAGATTTACTCTCTCAAAAGACCTGCCCAGGAAATGATACACAGCTGAAATGATCTTATCTCTTTGGTTCATTGAGCCACTCAAGACATAGCATTATACCAAATAGGAGATATTAGTGATCCATTATCTTCCTGGAGAATTTTTGCCATGAGAGTTCATTCTTCACTTATGAGGGCACAAGTGTCCTTGAAATCTTGGAATTCAGTAATGTTTTTAAATTAGAATTTTTATTTTGAGCTAATGAGCTGATCACGTGCAGTGCGAGAAATGTATTCAGTACTTTTAATTTAGGTAACGATTTCACAATGCCTTACATACTGTAGGCGTACTCAATGTGTAATGACTGATGGATACATTGATGAAACAACTATAATTTGTGCCTTACAAGAGGTCTCTTGAGGGAAATATGTTTGGAAGTTACTGGGCCCGGGGATAGAAAGTAAGTCTCCTGGATCATTCAGTGGCTTTGTGTTTTGTTTCTTACTCGTTTTTCACTCTTAGGGTAGTTTGATTTCATTTCCGCACATGCACTTAGTCTCACTGTGGTTTGCTATTGTTGGTGGACATGAGGAAATCTAACCTGTGAAATGCTAGTATTCTCTTCACTGAGTTGGTCGGGGGGAGAAGGAACTGAGGGGTGCAGGGGCCCGGTTGAGCCAAGAGCTGGATAGCAGCACCTTCCTGAAGGCCACGGGCATCTCTGGTTGTGCAGCTCCGAGGAACAGCCTGGCTCACAGATCTGTCTCCCACGGCGCAAAAGGAAAATCACTCCTTTTCGACCCAACTCACCCGCAGTGGATTCTATTTATCATTCTCTTCTCTGCCTCTAGAATCCTGCCAGGCAAGAATGCTGCCTCAGGGCCACCAGGCTGCAAAGTACGACAGCCTGCTCTCAGGGAACCATAAATAT
Source organism: Neofelis nebulosa (assembly GCF_028018385.1). Taxonomy (NCBI): domain Eukaryota; kingdom Metazoa; phylum Chordata; class Mammalia; order Carnivora; family Felidae; genus Neofelis; species Neofelis nebulosa. The sequence goes on from NC_080784.1 coordinate 15,481,300, forward strand.
TTGGAATTTGAAGTGCATTGCAAACTTAAGAAAGAAAGAAAGAAAGAAAGAAAGAAAGAAAGAAAGAAAGAAAGAAAGAAAGAAACAACACCTTAGGAAACTAAAGTTTGGGAACAAGTTAGCTAAACCCTGGATTCCTTGAAATGCATTTGATAAACCTTGCCTTAAAGTTGACCTTTTTGCAAGAGTTTCTGGAAAGTGATGGTTAGTGGGTTTTTTTTTTCTTTTAATGTGATAAGAATTCACTCTGCCAGCTGAGCATGTACTTTGGGGTGAGAGCAGGTTCCTTTCTCTGTGGGAGACAGAAGCGTTCGAGTGAGGCCCTCTGGGGGAGTTCTTGATGCTGGCTACAGCTTTGATGAAGGCTTAAGCTGAAAGATACATCAAGTTTGAAATACATATTTTACAAGTGGAGGGCGTGGGGCACTGTCCTGGATTCCGTCAGGCATGCACAGAGCATCCTGTCACGCAAGGCAGAGGGCGGGTTGGGCTTACTGCTCAAGTCCCTGAGGAGACAAGGTCCCCTCACTCACCCTCAGGAGCAAAGTCACACAACTTCTTCTGAGATCTGTCTAAACTAGGAAAATGAAATTATCTAATTCTGAGGAAGGCAAAAAGCAATGCTGCACAAAGAAAGAACAAAATAAAGCAATCATTTGGCTAAATGGTTTGGCGAAGTTTTAATGCTTCCTCCTCCATAGTCCTAAATGGGAAACTCCCGGAGCCGTGGTTTACTGTGCGTAGACCAGAGTTCTCGAGGCCATGAGCACGATGGACTGTCAGGGTCAAAGGCAGGGCCTTGTATCCTAAACCGCCACATCCTTTTGGGGAGCTATCACAACTGGAAAGGGAGCGGTGGTAGGAGTCAGGGCTGGGGCTGGGATCTGGGACGTGGGGAGAGAGCAATGTCGGCAGATAGGAAATCAGACCCTTCAGACTTGTGCAGTAGGACTGTTTCCAAACCATTTCCCTCCTTCCACCCCAAGACCACTGTCACTGGCGGTGGGGCTAACCCAAATTTCAGCGTGAGGGTTAACCCCCTGTGTTATTTATCCTTCCTCTTGACGTCTCACAGAGGGAAAATCTGGTGATGGCCTACATCGAGGGGAGAGCTAAAAGGAAAGAAGGACAGAAAGCATCATCAAAGGCCCCGAGGTGTGGAAGGCAGACACTCAGCCCTGACCGCCCTCGTACCTGGGGCATGGCTGGCTCAGACCCTTTTGCCACCAACTGGAGCACCAGCTCCTTCTCCATCCTGTGCCTCTGACCCCTGCCAGCTTCACCACCCCCAGTCCTGTCACCTTAAGCCTAGTTCTGATCCCTGGTCTCCAAATCCAGAGTGGTAAATTCTAGGAATCCGAAGGAGATGTGAGAATTTGATAGAATAGCTCCAGGGATCAGTTTGGATCAGAGTCTGGTAGTAAAGAACAGTTGTTGTTTTTTTTTTAACCTTATATTAGGCAAAATGGTTCTATTTCATATTGCCTTTTGATTAGCGTTGCCAGACGTAGAAATAAAAACACAGACGCACTGACATATGCTACAACGTGAATGGACCTTGAAATCAGGCTAAGTGAAGAAGCCAGTCACAGAAGACCACATATTGCATGAGTCCATATAGGTCAAATGTCCAGAATGGTCAAATCTGCAGAGACAGAAAGTAAATTAGTGGTCGTCTAGGGCTGCAGAATAAGGGGACCCTGGGGATGGGGAGTGACTGATAATGGCTACAGGGTTTCTTTTTAGGGTGATAAAATGTTTTAAAATTAGGTTGTAATAATGGCTGCACAGCTCTGTGGTATACTAAAATCTATTGCCTTGTATAATTAAAATGGTGACATTTCATGGTACATGAATATCTTAATAAAGCTGTTTTAAAAAGTATAAAATAAGTTAAATTTGAATTTCAGATAAACTATGAAAATAAATTTAGCATAAGTATATGCTATGCAGTATTTGGGACATATTTATACTAAAAACATTTTCATTATTTATTTGAAATTCACATTTAACTGGATATCCTGTATCTTAGTTGGCAACCCTACTTAGGATTTGAATAGATGTCTCAGAAAGCACCAATCAACAGCAAAAGTAAGAAGAAATAGTTCATGGGATGTCATTTAAATGAGATTTATGGGGACCCCTACATACTTTGGGGCATCAGAATGCTTAACAATTAACCAAGGCCAAGAACTTCTCGATTTAATAATACTTATTTTTAAAAAGTCTAAATGTAGCTGCCACTGTGGAGAAATCCAGGAAGAAAAGAAATAGCCTTGAAATTCTACATTAAAAAATTTCTAAAAATTACAGAAAATGTTTAGAAGTGAGAGGAGCTGGATATTTTATAAGACCCTTCTGATCTTTACATTTAATGAATCTTACCATCAAATTAGAAACATTTTGGGGGAAGTTCATCAGTGTGGATCTTAAAAATTTTTGACTTGTTCGAGTAGATGAAAAATTATTATAACATATTTACTATACAGTGTTCTTACACGGTAAGATTTGCTATAAAGTAAATATTGTCATGCTTATGGAAGAAAATGAAGGCAGCACCTCTGAAGGTGTTACATGTATATATATCATACACACATGTATATGTATATACATGTTATATATGTGTATATCATACACATGCACGTGCACACACATGCGTATGTACATATATATATACGTGTGATACATGTATCTATATCATACACACACACACTCACGCTGGTACATACACATTCTTTGGATGTTTTGTATTTGTTTTAATGGGATGTCTCGAGTTGCAAATTCTGATAAGCAGAATTGTTTAAGTTGGCACTCGCATAATGGTCATCTCTACAGAATGACTACATCCCTGCTTTGATCCTGGAAAATCTAGCATAAAATCGCTACAGCGGTATAAATCAGTGCTGGATTGGGGCACCTGGGTGGCCGAGCCAGGTAAGCATCCGACTTCAGCTCAGGTCGTGATCTCGTGGTCCGTGGGTTCATGCCCCATGACGGGCTCTGTGCTGACAGCTTGGAGACCGGAGCCTGCTTCGGATACTGTATCTGCCTCTCTCTCTGCCCCTCCCCGGCTCATGCTCTACCTCTCTGTCTCTCAAAAATAAATAAACTTAAAAAATCAGTGCTGGATTATGTAGCAATTATTAGCAAGTTGTGCTTGCAATACTCTTATTCAGGCTCTTAGGCCAGTGGTAACAGCAGCCAGTATTATTTTTCTTATCTTACAACTGAGAAAACATAAAACTGCAATACATTTTTCTGGATTTAATAATTTTATAAGTTGAAATTCCAATATGTTGGGGTTACATGGCATGGCATATAACCAAACCTCAGATTTTTGATTACATATTTTGAATAAGTAATAGGTGTTGAGTTAATTCCTTACACTGTGAAAGCCCAACTTTCCCAGTGATATTGGTGAGATAAAGGATACCATTTTCTAAATAAAAATTAAAATTACACATTAAAAGATACTAAAATTAAATTAAATTGGCAAGTTCTACATAAGTTCAGTGGAAGAGACCAGTCTTGCCCCTTGAATAATTTCGAAGAGCCTAAGTGATGGATGTTATACGTGATCTCAACAGTGGGCGATGATTTTCAGAACACTTTTCCTCTTCCTACTTACACCTGGAGTTTTAAAAAATCACTCATTTAGGTCACATATTGAGAATTAGATCCCTAAGAGGCCATTACATAATTGTTCTCTTTTGAAAAAATTCCTTTTAAGGGCTGAGGTGTTTATATAAGAAAGAGTTTTCAAAAAGAGAGAGTGTGTATTTTTTTTTCTTTTTTAAATAAGAAGCAAAGAGTACAAAGAACATTTGGGGATTGAATCTGTTTAAAAGAAGAAAACTTCAGGCAGCTAATGTTGTTCCGTAGATTCATGAGGGTGCTTTCTGCCGAAACTTTCCAGGACTGGGGTGTTTCTGGGGACCGGAGCAGGGAGAATGCTGAGCACCCCGGAGCTGGCACTGTATCCGGGCGTCTCCCTTTTCCACCTTATCTAGTGCTGTCTCATGTGGGCTGTTGGATTCTGGCCCCAGCCATGTTAATTAAAGCCACAATACAAATGAAGACGTTCCAACTTCCCTAACATGCCAAGATAGGAAATTTGGGGTCGTAACTGGAAAGTCACAGAACTGGTGGACTCAATAGTCCCCTCAACTGGAGAGAGAGCTCGCTAGATTCAACCAAAGGGACGGATACCACAGGAGAAGGAACAGCTGGAAAGAGAGGAAGGTTTTTGTGCTTGCGTGGCTAAATGATTTAATTAGAATCTCTCATTAAAATTAACCACATCGCCCAGACTTTATTTAGCAGGCAAGAATATTTGCAGATCGCAGTGGTACACAAGGCTGGGGAAAAAAATGACCTATGATGTTCCCACCTGGGATTAGTGTAAAAAACAGAGATGAACTTCACAAGGGCTGAATCTCTTAGACGTGAATAACAAAGTAACCCATTCCTTTTCATTCATTCCTAAAGACGGAATATATTTGAAGTTGGTACTACCATTTTCCATTTTCTTTTCACCCAGTAGCAGACACTTTCTGTGCTATCTCATTAAAGTCTTAGTGTCATATCTGTGGGTCCAGGTAATCAAGTTACCAGGTTTCAGTCAGCCAAATAAGGAAAGTGTTAGAGCCACTACCTGCCGCTTGGCTAACACATTGAATCAAGAACACATTGAATCTGTGTTTCAATTTATATTATGTTAACATACATTATTATATATTTCCATAAACAAGTTCAAAAACCCAATTCAACATTGTATTCCTTCCACTATGATCCAACATGTTTACTGGGTTCACAAGCATGCCCTCAAAGTTTCTATTGATATAAAGTGGTAAAATCTTGCAGTTCTTCTGGTGTGTATGGCATAGGTCATATGCTGTACCTGTTGGGGCCTGCTGGAATTTGAATCTGGTCTAGAATGAATAAGTTCACCCTGAGGAAGGTCACCAGTCTCTTGTGTATGGCCTCAGAAGAGACCGCGTCAGGATCTTCAAGCACAAGGATGAAAACTTCCTCAGACATAGGAGAAAGAATTTCTTCTACTGGCAAAGAAGACTCGGCAGAACTTGGGGACTCAAGGTCCCTAGCTGTGTTGATTTCCTAGATCTCCCCTTCCCAGTTTTTAGGCTCCTCCTCCTTTCTAATTATTGCCTTAACTTTAGAAAAAAAGAGATCCTGTAAAGTTGGAAATTCAACTGGATTGGACTTTAGGTTTGGTTTTCAGAAACCTTGGCCCCATAGCTACAGGAAAAAGGTTTGACTTTGGGGAAAAAAGCATAGATTTCTTGTCCCTGAGTCAGAACTTGAGTTAGGAATTTAAAGCCCTGAGCGTGTCATTTCCCCCCCCCCCCCGCCCCCAAGTTCTCCAGAATGCAACTAAACAACCCCATTATATATACGAAGTTTTTTATGGAACAAACTACTTCATCACCCAAAGCTTTGTTTGCCAGAGACATTTGATTGCCAGTAATCATTAAAGTAACTTTAGCTGTGCATCTCACAGACCGCCATTACCAATTATTACTAATGATCCTGGTCATTAGTGCCTTTCAGTTGAATAAGGTCAGAGAACCAATTTCAGATAGTCTAGAACTGGTTCAGAGAACATCCTCTAACAACAGTTGCCAAGTCCAGGCTCAGTCAGAAAAGCCAGATCGCTGTAAGTGATGCAGAATAATGGGATTATTTTAGGAATCAGAGCTTACACAGTTGTGGGAGCTGCTTGGGGACTCTGTGCAAGGCTGTCGCCCCTCCGTCTGGTGATGGTCCCGAAGTCTTTATAGGTTACCTAGACCGTCTCGTGGGGAAGGAAAGCTAGATGTGAAGCGGGGCAGCAAGAGCAGATCGTGACCCATGAGAAGAAACCAGAACCCGTCTATCAGTCACTGCCTGTAACCCTGATAACACAGGGAACCTGTAGGAGGAGCTGGTGGTCTTCACCATGGAGCTGTGCGCATGCCTGGCCCAGGACTCAGAGAAGCCGAAGAAAGAGATGTGGTGGGAAGGAGAGGAGCACCAGCCTGGGGGAGCCAGCAGATCCGTGACCACGCTTGCCAGCCAGCACACTGCCGGGGCCCTGCACTGACCTTCAGAGAATAAAAATATGGCAGAGGCTTCACTTTCTGACTTCCAAGTAATCGTGCAAATTTCTCTTGTGACCAGCCCTAAGCCAAGAATACGCAGGGAAGAGAATGCTGGAAATGTAGTTTCAGTTTAGCTAAGTTGATACAGGACAATCACCGTAGCAGCAAACAACCAATATTTCCCATTGTTATGCAGTTTACATTCTAGTGTGAAAATAGACTAAGAAATAAATACACGCATATACCTATATCTATATCTATACCTATATCTGTATCTATATACACATCCTTATGGGTGTGTTTGTGCGTGTGTATTCCTTATTACAACCTTCTGATAAAAGTGCTTGTATTATCTCTATTTTACAGATGAGGAAACTAAGGCAGAAATAGCTTAAGTATTTTGCCCTACAGCTCCAAGCATTTGTCCTATAGCTCATAGGTACCGGGGCAGTTCGCAGTCAAAACCCATGGCAGTAATTGTTCCTCTGTTCTGTTTATTCTGCGTGAAGCCTTCCCCAGGCACTCAAACTGCACAGTGCTTTCAGGTGATATCACAGATTGTGGCCGTTTATTGCATTCATACTGTTTTGTCCTGTAATTTATTGTTGCATTTATTGATAATCCTCTCCAGCTGGACATAAATCTGAGCGATAATATGACTTTTATTTTTGCATGCCGGCTCAGCTGCTAATAGCGTGCATTTAGCGGGCACTGTTGCTCTTTGGTACGCTTGCTTAATGCCGTTGATGGTCGGAGCAAGGCGTGTGTACCTGTGGCCTGAGCGACACTGAATCCGAAAGAAATCTTTCCTCAATTGCTTTTGTCAGTTCTTTGAAATGTGCCGAAGAAAAGAGAAAACAGTCAGGGCTCCATCAAGGGTCCCCCTGTGTGCTGGTCTTGTGATAATCACATAATCCAGACAAGTCGGGGCAAGAGAAGAGCCGGGGAAGAATGAGGGGTCAGCGCAGAAGCTGGTCAGGCGGTGCTCCGTGCTTCCATCTTCCACGAAGAAGGATCATTCCACAGGATTATTAAATGAATTCCTGTAGTTCACTCAGCCGATGGAAGGTCTCAGAGACTTGAACCTTCAGGACCGGGCCCTGCAGTTTTGTATGTCCCCGGATGAAAAGGACCTTTGTTGACTCTCGCTTAGATTGATTTAACATTCGGCCCACAGAAAACGGAAGGTGGTGTATGACATTGAGGGGAAAGGGGCCCCCACCCAGCTCCCATCACTTTGGGCATCAGCTGTTATTGGCCTCCCATGAAAACGCTGGAAGGGAACTTGTTTTGTGGTCAGGTTTCCTTTTTAACATCATTACAGTTATATCTGCAGTATTTCCTCAAATATGTGAGGGGAAGGGAGCGGTGACTTCCTAAAGGAAAGTATTTATATTTTTAGACTGAAATATGCTTTTATAAAGCTTTTCTCAAAAAAAAGTACATTAAAAAAAGAGAGCTCTGAATAACAAGAAAATTCCTCTGAAACCATAGTTAAGGCAGTGTGGCCTGTAAAATATAGTTTAATGTAATAGGGAAAAGATGAGCAATTTTGGTTTATTTCAAAGGACGAGCAGAAAGAAAGTGCTTCTGGCTTGTGGGATATCTGCCTTGACCCCACTGTATTTTGTGTTCTCTTGCTTTAGGCCCACAGGCCAGCAGAGTCAGGAGAGCCATTCTCTTTGGGGTGATAGGGTCCAGCTCACGCTGTGAATGACGGAGGGGTGTGAGTGGGGAAGTGGGGGAAGCCTGGGAGAGACGCTGTCTTGTGAGGACACAACCCATGCTGTGTTATAAACTCCCGTGGATTATTGCTCAGGAGGGTCCTAGAGGGCATCCAGTCCAGTGTTTTGTATGTTGTTAACCATGTCTGCCGGGGGGAGGAGGGGCGCCCAGGAGTCCACATGCTTAGTGTGCAGCCCAGAGGAGCTAGTCCAGCACCCACTGGTGCGGTGACCTCATTTCAAAAATGAGCAGGCTGTGGTCTAGAGAGGTAATGGGACTCAGAACAGCAGCCAGTTTAAGACAGAACCCACTTGAGACATGTGGCTTAAAGAGGGACACTGTGTCGTGCAAGCATGGGTATAGACGGGCAGACAGAGCCTCCACGATATGCTTTATGGGGCTCTGGGAAGACAGCCTCCCTGGCCCTCCAATCGTCTCTTACTTGCTCGTGCTGAAATCCTTTAAAGAAGACACAAAATCTTGGGGCACCTGGGTGGCTCAGTCGGTTAAGCATCCGACTCTTGATTTCAGCTCAGGTCATGGTCTCATGGTTCTTGAGTTTGAGCCCCACATCAGTCTCTGTGTTGACAGCATGGAGCCTGCTTGGGCTCCTCTGTCTCCCTCTCTGCCTCTCTCTCTCTCAAAAATAAATAAATAAGCATTTTTTTAAAGACCCAAAATCTTTATGTCACAGTTAGAGTAACATATGAATGCTCTTTTAAAAAGTAACCAGAGTGTGCCCTGAATAGAGGGAAAGTCACAGGTCACAGATGGAAGACGGTTGGAAGGTAGGAATTTTGTTTCCTAAAATTTTTGTTATGAAAGTTTCAAACATTCATAAAAATTAAAAGAATAGTATAGTGATCACCCAGATACCTATCATTTATATTAAAAAATTTTAAACATATCCCCCCATATTTGTATATGTGTATCACCTATCCATGCATATACATCTGTGTGTGTGTGTGTGTGTGTGTGTGTGTGTGTGTGTGTGTGTGTGTGTGCATGTGCTCCAGGATGGGCATTTGTCTAAGAATATGGAGTGCAAGATAGAGGAAAATACCAAGATCCACCGCATAGACATTTAGAATTTACTCAGGGTCATGGAGCCAGAGGAAGGAACTAGACCCAAGATTTCTGGGATCTCAGACTCTGCTCTTTCCTCTGTGCAAAACATCCTATTATTAATCATGATGATTCATACCCAGCACTTTGATCACGTGTTAGAGCCTTCAAGTTGCTTTCGCATAATGCATATTATGTTCACTGCCACTCGACCTAGTGTTAGGGAAAGAGGAGAATGTCAGGGGAAGGGGGATGACACAGGGTGTGGGATGTCCTGAAAGCCCAGGTCTTTCCAAGGAGTTAAAGCTCAAAAGATGAGGCGCTGTGTTTTCTCTTGTTGGTTCTTTTGAAGTTTCAAGCAGGAAAAGTTGGAAAAACTAACGGGGAGCTGTCAATACGTAAGGAAGAGGCCGCACATTTCGCAGGGAGACAAATGGGGTGGTGACGCTGGGATCTTGGGGACACACACCTGCTTACACTGTGTGTCGGCACCTGTCTCTCCTCTAGCCTTCTCCCCTGAGACTGCTTCTTTCTGGGATTCCCTTCTTCCCATCTTTTCAGTTGGGTTGGGTGCCCCTCCACCCCACCCCCAGCCTCTGCCCGCCACCCCCACCCAGTGCTTAGTCCTATGCTTGCATTTTCACTCTGGGCTGCGATTTCCTGTTTATTTATTTGTTTCCCCCGCTGACCCACAGGCATCACAATGGCTGAAACTGTGTCCTCATCGCTTGTATCCAGCTCCATCCCTGCCACCGGCAGACGCACAATAACATTTGTTGAACAAATGACCAGAGACCATAAACGTGTGAAGGTTTGAACTTAAACTTGGTGTAGAGGGTTTAACTGCACGTGGAATAACGTGGAGCGAGGTTTGTTTTCATTTCATTTTATGCTTTGTTTTTCGAGAGTGAGAGGCCAGTGAAAGAGTTCAACAAGTATCTGAGGAAGAGAGGAAACAGAGTTCAATGCAGTCAGGACAGAGGCTTAAGCAGGTTGGCAGGTACCCCACGGGAATATTTGAGGCGCTAATGACTCATTCCTGGGGACAGAAAAAAGTGAAACAAAGAGTTTATTGAGTCCTGTGCTGTAGTCAGCAGGGTTGGAGGGTGCAAACCGCAGGTGGAGGAAAACACCAGGGGCAAGAGAGGGACATGGGTGTGGCCGCAGCACTGCCCCCCCGGAGCAGCCACTGCATTGCTGGGTTTTCACAAAGGGCAAAGGTGACTAGTTCAAAATAAGCTCAAACGCACCCTCAGCAGGTCTTTTCTAGTCTCCAAAGGAAGAGGCCAAAGTTTCCAGAAAAAATTTTAAATGTATATTTTCATTTAAAATATGCATAACATAGGGGTGCCTGGGTGGCTCAGTCGGTTAAGCGTCTGACTTCAGCTCAGGTCATGATCTCATGGCTCGTGAGTTCAATCCCTGCGTTGGGCTCTGTGCTGACAGCTCAGAGCCTGGAGCCTACTTTGGATTCTTCTCCCTCTCCTTCTGCCCCTCTGCTGCTCGCACTCTGTCTCTTTCTCAAAGATAAATCAACGTTAAAAATTTTAACATATACATAATATAAAATGTGTCATTTTAACTATTTGAAAAACGTTTTAAAAATTGTGGTAAAATAGGGGCGCCTGGGTGGCTCAGTCAGTTGAGTGTCCGACTTCGGCTCAGGTCATGATCTCGTGGTCTGTGGGTTCAAGCCCCGCATCGGGCTCTGTGCTGACAGCTCGGAGCCTGGAGCCTGCTTCGGGTTCTGTGTCTCCCTCTCTCTCTGCCTCTCCCCTGCTCATGCTCTGTCTCTCTCTCCTTCAAAAATAAATAAACATTAAAAAAAAATTTTAATTGTGGCAAAAGACATAACATAAATTTACCATGTTAATCATCGGAAAGCATATAATTCAGCGACATTAAGTGCTTTCACATTGTCGTGCAGCCAACAGTGCCATTTACCTCCAGAGCTTGTGTCATCTTCCGAAACTCCATACCCACAACAATAACTTCCCACTCACTCCTCTCCCCAGCCCCTGGCAACCACCATTCTACTAAATTTACCATAACTATAATTACTATCGCTGCCATATCTGTGAATTGGACTCCTCTGGGTGCACGTATGAGTAGAATCATACAGTATTTGTTCTGTTGTGATTGCCTTATTTCACTTAACCAATAATGTCTTCAAGCCTCTTCTATGTTGTAGCATGTGTCAGAATTTCCTTCCTTTTTAAGGCCAAATAATGGAATAATATTCCATTGTATGTATGGACCACATTCTGTTTATCCACTTATCTGTGGATGGATACTTGGGTTGCTTTTTGGCTTTGGTGAATAAGGCTTCTGTGAACACGGGTGCACAAATGTCTCTTCGAGAACCTGCTTTCGGTTCTTTTGGATATATATACCCAGGAGTGAAATTGATGGATTATATGGTAATTCTGGTTTTCATTTATTGAGGAACCACCATGCTTTTATAGTGGTTGCACCATTTTACATCCCACTAGCAGAGTACAAGGGTTCCAATTTTTTTTCACATCCTCACCAACCCTTCTGTTTTGTTGTTGTTTATGTTTGTTTTGTTTTTGATAATAGCCATCCGAATGGGTATGAAGTCGTATCTCACTGTGGTTTCGATTTGTATTGCCCTGATGATTAATGATGCTGAGCATCTTTTCATGTGCCTGTTGGCCATATGGGTGTCTTCTTTGGAGAAATGTCTATTCAAGTCTACTCGTTTATAAATCAGGGTTTTTTTTATTGTTATTGTTTAATTGTAGGAGTTCTTTGTGTTCTGGACATTAAATTTCCAGGAGGTTTAACCAATGTCCTCTTAGTATTGGCCACAGGTTGTTCCTGATCAGACATATTCATTTCCCCTTTTTGCCTATTGACAAGTCTAGATTCATCAGAGTGACAAATTAGGTCCTCCATGCACACTCTGGTTACACCAGCTCCCCATAGATTCACCCCACCACCTGGACCTCCTTTTCCCAGCACATCCAGCCTGCAATGTCCAACTCACTTTTCAAGATCCATCTCAAAGGCAAGTCTTCCCAATTTCCATTTAAAATTAGTAATTTCTTTTTTAATTTCTAGGGTACTTGGTCTTCAAACTTTTTGGTCAAACACCCCCTTAAAAAGATTTTGGAAGACTGCTTAGCCCTTATAATATGATCAAGTTGAGGGGTGCCTGGGTGGCTCAGTTGGTTAAGCACCCAGCTCTTGATTTTGGCTCAGGTCACAATCTCATAGTCGTGCGATGGAGCCCCACATTGGGCTCTGAGCTATCAGCGCGGACAGCTCAGAGCCAGCTGGGGATTCTCTCTCTTCCCCTCTCGCTGCCCCTCCCCTGCTTGCACTCACTCTCAAAATAAATAAGCTGAAAAAAAAGATAAAGCTGATGATACTCCCAAGTTTTTTCATTGTAAGTTTAAATAGATTTAAGCGAGATTTAATTTCCAGAGTATTATAAAACTGATAGTTTAAAATACAATTATTGTGTTTCTCTTTTAAACATATCCGGCAGCGGTACAGTATTCCCTCTGAAAGCTCTTGCTGTGCGACCAGGTCCTGGAGCATCCCGTGTGTGTGCAAACCATTTGCCCCTTTCGACATGGAGATTTCCTCTCCACCCTTACCCATTAAAAAACATACAAGAAGAGCTTTTTTCCTAGTAAGAATGGAATGAAAGTGATAGAAGGCAGTGAGAGTGTAGACGTTGGTCCGTTCCAGAAGGATGAGCCCCACATCTGCTTCTCCCATCAAGTTAGCAAAACCAGACAGGTTGTATGTCAGAGGGCAGAGAGAGTGTGTGTTCCCTGCCCTCCTCGTGCCCCAGGAAGCCACCGGATCCTGGAGAAGAGGTGACCATGGGATGAGTTAGACATCCTGCACCTCCACATGTCACAGAAACATCTGGATGATTCTCGGGGCCCCACAAGGAGCTCAGGATTCAGGGAGAGAACCCTAAAACTCAAAGAAGCAAGTGTATTGAAAGGGAACTATCTCTGTGATCACGTGTATAGACCAAATTCTAAGGGCCAGGCAACGCATGTCTAAGCAGATGCCGGTGTGGACAGATGACAGCAAGGGACTAGTTCACTCTTCTCCACTTCTGGACACCTTGGCATGACATATGACCCCCACTCCCCCCCACCCCAAAATGTAGAGACAACCTCGGGTAAAGAATGAGATTTTGTTTCTACCACTCTGATGTAATGGTGATGGTGTAATGGTGGCCTGAAAGATAAAATACTATGAGTTGAAGAAAAACGGACTGTATTTCTTACAGATCTGGGGGTGCAAGAAAAAATATACTGAGATATAGACTAGCTACAAATGTATAGAACATATTATTCTTTCTTCTCTCATTAGACATATGCTCTGAGAATGGAGGTTGTATCTGCTTTACATTAAGTGTTTGCACACTTGTGCTTGTGGAACGTGTGTGTGTGTGTGTGTGTGTGATGGTTAGGGTGACTGTGATGTATGAAGAAGAACCATCCTGATTCCAGACAACTCAACCAATATTTCCACCATTCAATTTGATTGATTTATGCCTTTTTTTAATCTTATTTTGGAATCACAAAGTCTCTCATGAGTGGCACGAGTGTTGGGAAGTAAGTATTTTCACTGAGGAAGAAAATGAACATTAGAGAGCAAACGAGTAAGAAAAAGCAGAAATTGGAGAAGGTAGAAAAGTACTAACGAGAATGAAGGAAATTGTGAGAATTTCTACCCGTTGGGGAACCAGAAGAAAGCAAGAGGTCGGGTCAAGTTCACTGGGCCATCAGACAGCAGTCCAGGGGGGCCTCCAACGAGGCACAGGATGGCAGTCTAAGGTTCTCAGATTTAAATCCATTTCATAAATGGGCTTTCAAATCCAATTAAACGGGGCCAGAATTATAATAGCTTCAAGTTAAGCTGTTAGCTGAAATCTGAGGCCTGGAAGTTGACTCATTCCTATGCTTTTGATCAGAGCACGAATAGATGGTTAGACACAGCAAAAGCAATAGTAAAGCAATTTTATATCTTTAGAATGTTGCCGTTTACAACATGCCAACCTGTGCTGTTCATTCTCTCGGATGAGGAGTTTTAGAAGGACGCTGTGCAAAATTCATGTCCCGGACTTGAAATAAGGGCTTAGATGAATAAGGTGCCTTGTGTTGGAAAGGTGCATGGGTAATGTAAGCACCATGAGAACACACATCATGGGCTTGATCTTAAAAGGTCACTGGGGAAAAGAGGCTGGTTAAGAGTTTCCTTCACTGGGAGAGGCGAGGTACTTGAAAAGATACATATTCGAATGGGAAGCATGTTACAAAAAAGAGGAACCCTCGTGTGCATGTGCATTTAGTCACCGAAGCAACACCTACTCATTTTTAAATATATAAACAATTACACACAGCAGGGTAAAATAAAATGTTAAACCGTTGATCAATTCCTCCTAATTGCACTCACCAATGGTAGCTCCTTTTTTATCGCTTGGATTGTGGCAGGAAACAGATGGCACTCTCAAAACCGGTCACTGAAGACAGTCTTATGAGGGGAATATTAACAAAGGAGCGGGGAGGGTTAAGGGACTCTAACAAGGGGAGTGGGGCGTCCTGGGGCTAGCTGCCGCAGGGACTCTGCTACTCTCTCCGAGGCCTGAGGAGCAACATAAGGGATCGGATGCTGGCCCAGCCAGACCGGCCATCGTAGACAAGGGCCCTGGAGAAGCACTCGGGTAGAGGACCACACTATGCTACTGTCACCCCAGCTGTCTGACCAGAAAGAGCTGGGGCGAAAAATACCCCATTGTCTCCCTCCCATGTCTTCACCAATTTCTGTTCCTAGGCCAGGCACCCGGAAGTAAGAGGAAAGAGAGCCTGGCGGTGGAGTATATGGCGGTCCATGTCTCTTGGCGGAGAGCAGGAGAGAGGGAGGTGGAGAAGGAGTCTGGAGGGGAAATGGAGAAAACCAGCGGGTAGCTTGCCCACGGCCCCGGTGAGTCCCCATCTCTAAAAGTCTCTCCACAGCCCATGCTCGTGCAGATTTCCCCGGGCCTCCCCTTAGGGCAGAGGCAGCCTCCGTGGAGGATGACCCCTTAGAGAGGAGGGCTGGCAGGGGAGGGGCAGAGCCTGGGGACCTGAGCCTCCCACACAGTTAGGGTCTCCAGCCTCGAAAGGGCAGACCTGAGCAACAGACATGGCCTGCGGTGATGTTTTAATATTTAGAGTCTGACTCATCAAATCCAGGTGGTAATCACTTAGATCCTTGGGCCACCAAGCAAGGATCTATGAAAGAGCACTTTGCTCTTAATTAAGGCATGACAAAACACTGAAGCATTTTCCCTTTCTGCGAATACAATGCTTGGGCTGGTCTGACCACATTCACCAGCACAGCATTGCTTTTGTTCAGATGCCATGCCTTCCCCAGCTCGCACTCTGTTGTTCTTTTAGATATTGGGCAATTCTGCATAGATGCTGAATTATATCGAAATGATGACTGAGTACGCTATTTTTATTTTCGACATGTTGTTTCTTTAATTTACCCGTGGCGTTGATTAGGACAGACTTATAAGGGGATAATGATGTATAAAATGGACCATAAATTGAGTGCTAGGAGTTAGGAGCTGTGGCTTAGAGGAAAATTTATCTGTGAGTTTCATTGAATTGTGAGTTGAAGACTAGGCTAGGAGAGGATTCAGTGATAGGAAGCTTCTGGAGGAAATGGAGAACTCAAGGGTAACATGTTCTCAGCTTGGAGTGTGTACTTTCTCGAGACCGTGCGGCGACTAGCAGAACTGTGGAGTGAAAGAGAACCCTAAGTACTTTAAAGTGGTAGGGTCTAATGTAGCCTTCATTAGCGTGACTAGAACTTTCTAAATCCCTGTGCATTTTCCCCACTCTCTTTAGCATGGTCCTCAAGCTAGTCATCCACTTTGTGGGGCTTGGTTCCTAGTGTGAACACAGCCCTGTGTGCCTGGTCTCACTCGTGACC
Source organism: Neofelis nebulosa (assembly GCF_028018385.1). NCBI lineage: Eukaryota > Metazoa > Chordata > Mammalia > Carnivora > Felidae > Neofelis > Neofelis nebulosa. The sequence continues at coordinate 15,497,163 of NC_080784.1, forward strand.
ATGACAGGCTGTCCCTCACATAAATGGAGACCCACTTACCACACGTTTACGTAGTCTACAGTTTTGTGTCAAGCTAACAAACTATTCAACTATGTTCTGAGAAATTGGGGCACCTGGGTGGCTCAGTCATTTGAGCATCCAAGTCTTGATTTCGGCTCAGGTCATGAGCCGTTGTGGGTTGTGGGATCGAGCCTTGCATCAGGCTCCATGATGACAGAGCAGAGCCTGCTTAAGAGTCTCTCTCCGCCCCTCTCCCCTGCCTGTGCACATTCTCTCTCTTTCTCTAAAATAAAATTTAAAAACTATGTTCTGAGAACGTACTTCATTTGCCTAATTGATTATTTGTACTTTATTTTTAATTTTAACTGCTTAATTGAGATATAATTTACATAGCATGACATTCACCTCTATTAAGAGTTTTAGCATACTTAGGGATGTACACTTACTACCACAATCTGAATTGAGAACATTTCCATCACCCCTAAAGAGAAACCTAGTGCCCGTTAGCAATCACTCCCCATTTCTACCCCAGCCCTAGGGAACCACTAGTCTACTTTTTTTCTCTATAAAGTTATCTTTTTTCGAGATTTCATGCAAATGAAAACATACAGCCTGTGGTATTTTGTGTCTGGCTTGCTTCACTGAGAATTGTGGTTTTGAGATTCTCCCACTTTTTAGCATGTACTAGTACGTCATTCCTTTTTATTGCCAAATCCATTCCATTGTATGGATACATGACATTTTGTTTTCCGTTTAGCAGTTCTTGGACACTTGGGTTGTTTCCACTCTTTGGCTATTGTGAATAATGCTGGTATGACCGTTGTGTACAAGTGTTTGTGTAGATATATGTTTTCATTTCATTTCTTTCGGGTAGATAGTGAGAGGTGGAATTGCTAGTCACACGTAAGTCTGTATTTCATCTTTTGAAACACTGCTAAACTGTTTTCCAAAGTGGCTACACCATTCCATTCGACATTCCCCCCAGCACTATGTGAGGGCTCTAATTCATCCACATCCTGGACAACACTTGTTACTCTCTGTCTTTTTCATCGTAACCACCGAGTAGGTAAGAAATGGTATCTCACTGTGGTTTTGTCATGTTGACAGTGTGCATTTTCCTAATGACGAATCACGTTGAGCATCTTTACTTTCTTAATAAATTGTTTTAATGTTTATTTATTTTTGAGGGAGAACAGGACAGAGTACCAGTGAGGGGGTGGGCAGAGAAAGAGGGAGAATCCAAAGCAGACTCGAGACTCTGAGCTGTCAGCACAGAGCCTGACGTGGGGCTCAAACTCACGGACTGGGAGATCATGACCTGAGCCGAAGTTGGACGCTTAACTAACTGAGTGAGCCAGGTGCCCCGCATCTTTTCTTTTTTTTAAAAAAAAACAAAGTTTATTTATTTTGAGAGGGAGAGAGACAGAGAAAGAGAGGGAAAGAGAACGAGAGTGGGGGAGGTGCAGAGAGAGAGGAAGAGAGAGAATCTCCACACTGACAGTGTGGAGCCCCATGTGGGGCTCTATCTCACTAAACTGTGAGATCATGACCTGAGCCAAAATCAAGAGTCAGATGCTTAGCTCACTGAGCCACAGGTGTCCCTGAGCATCTTTTCATGTGTCTGTTGGTCATTTTTACATCTTCTTTGGGAAAATATCGATTGAAATCACTTGCCTTTTTAAAAAATTGAGGTATAATTGACATGCAACATTATATTAGTTTCAGATGTACTATATACACCCTTTTTTAACTGAAATTTTTATTGAGGTAACTGTAGATTCATGGGCCTATGTAAGAAAAAATTCAGAGAGACTCTACACTTGCCCAGTTTCTCCCACTGGTAACATATCGTAGAATATCACGACCAGGATATTGACATCGATATAATCTACCAATCTTACTCAGATTTCTCATTTTGTTTGTACTTGTGTGTGTGCACGCGCGTGCACGTGTGCTTGGTTCTATGCATTTTTGTCATCGGTGAAGGTTTGGGTGCCCACCACCACCATCAGAATCAGAACATGATGTCTCGTGTGGTTCTTTATAACCATATCCACCTACCTACCCCCGCCGTTCCTAACCTCTGGCAACTGCTAACCTGCTCTCCATTTGTACAATTTGTTATTTCCAGAATGTCACATCATGGAATCCTAGAGTATGTGACCTTTGGAGATTGGCCTTTTTTTCACTTCGCGTAATTCTCTGGAAATTCATCCAAGCTGCTGCGTGGATCAGTGGTTCCTGTTGAAGGACATTGAGCTGTTGTGTTTTTCACTATTGTGAAGAAAGCCTCTGCGAGCGTTTATGTACAAATGTTCGTGTGACTTGAGTTTTCATTGCTCTGACATAAAAGCCCAAGAGTGCCGTTGCCGGGCTGTGTGGTAACCACGTTTACATTTATAAGAAACCGCCACACTGGTTCCCAGGGTGCCTGTACCATTTTGTGTTTCCACCAGCAATATATGAGTGATAACAATTTCTCTGCATCCTCATCAGCGTTGATGTTGTCCCTCTTTTCAATTTTCGCCGTTCCGATGGGTGTATAATGGTAGCTTATTGTGGTTTTAATTTGCGTTTTCCTGATGGTTAATGATGTTGAACGTCTTTTCATGTGCTTCCTTGATAACCTGTATGTCCTCTCCGGTGAAATATCTCTTTATGTCTTTTGCTGATTTTCTAATTGAGCTGCTTATCTTTTTGCCATCGAAATTTGAAGGTTATTTATGTGCTCTGAATACACATTCCTTTTCAGATGCATGATTTGCAAATATTTTCTCCCAGTGTATGGATTGCTTTTTATTTTTGTGATAGCATCTTTTGATGTACACAAGCTTTTAATTTTCATTAAGTCCAATTTCTCATTTAAAAAAAAAAATTGCATGTGTTTCTGGTGTCATAGGTAAGAAGTCATTGCCTAACCCGGGATTATGAAGATTCATTCCCATTCCTTGTAGGATGTTTATAGTTTTAGCTCTTACATTTCAGTCTGTGATAATTTTTTTAATTTTTTTTTAATATTTATTTTTGAGACAGAGAGAGACAGAGCATGAATGGGGGAGGGTCAGAGAGAGACAGGGAGACACAGAATCTGAAGCAGACTCCAGGCTCTGAGCTGTCAGCACAGAGCCCGACGCGGAGCTCGAACTCACGGACCGTGAGATCATGACCTGAGCCAATGTTGGACGCTTAACCGACTGAGCCACCCAGGCGCCCCAGTCTGTGATAATTTTTGAGTAAAATTTTTTTATATGATGTGAAGTGTTTTTTGTTTGTGAGTATTCAGTTGTCCCAGCACTATTTGTTGGAAAGGATATTTCTTTCTTTTCATTTTTCATTTTTTTTTTTTTATTGAGAGAGAGAGAGAGAGAGAGAGAGAGAGAGAGAGAGAGAGAGAGAGAATGAGATTATCTTAAGCAGGCTCCATGCCCAATGTGGAGTCTGACATGGGGTTCAATCCCACAGCCCTGGGATCATGACCTGAGCCAAAATCAAGAGTCAAACACTCAACCGGCTGAGCCACCGAGGTGCCCCAAGGATAGTTCTTTCTTATTGCTTTTTTTTTTTTTTTTTGGCATGCTTACTGAAAACCAGTTAACTATAAATGTAAGGCATTTATTTCTGGGCTCTCAATTCTTTTTCATTGATCTACATGCCTGTCCATATGCTAGTACCATACTGTCTTGATTACTATAGTATGTCTCTTTATTTTGATAAATACACAGTTATGATCTCCTGTAGAACCTTTTGATCCCTTGGCATTATACCTGAGGACATTCAAAGACAGGCCCTTGCTCCCAGCCTTCCCTTCCCCCTTCTCTTCATACTCCCATCTCTGTCTCATAGTGCTAGAAGTCTCCTGTGCACATGTTCAGATGCCCCAACCCTCACACGTGGTACTAGGTTCTGTTTCTGTGCTGCCTGTCCGTTGTGGAACACCATCAGCTCCTAGAGGCCTCTCTCTCATTCTTGCACATGGGCTTGCTTATCTCAGAGCTCACCATGAGGCACTGAAGTCTCCCTGACCTTCCTTTCTGCTATATCTTTCTCCTGCCTTTCTTTTCACCTTTGGCTGTAAGGAAACTCTGCTTGTAAGGGCTCATATGACTGTTCATGGTTCACTCAGATAAACTAGGGTAATCTTCCTATTTTCAGGTCAGCTGATTAGCAATCTTAATTACATCCTCAAAGCCCCTTTTGCTATGTAATGTAACTTATTCATGGCTTCTGGTAATTAGGACGTGGACATCTTTGGAAGGCCATTATTCAGTCTATCGCATGGGGGTTAGAATTATTAAGTTATTGCTATGGTTTTGATGGTCTGAAAATATTTTTAGTTCACCTTCACTTTGTAAGAGTGTTGTCACTGACTATAAAATTGTAGGTCAACAGTTATTTTCCTTCTGTATTTAAAAAGGAATCACTCCATTGTCTTCTAGATTCCATCATTTCTACTGAGAAGTCAGCTGTTAATCTCATTATTACGCTTTTGAAGATAATGTGCTTTCTTTTCCTTTGGCTTCTTTTAGGGTATTGTTTTTGTCTTTGGTTTCCAGCAGTTTTATTTTGATGTGCCTGTGTGTGATTTTCTTTGTGTTTATTTTGCTTTAGCTTCTGAAGTCTGTGAGATGATGTTACACATTAGTTTTGGAAAATTCTTTGTTATCTCTTCAAATATTTCTTCCGTCCCATTCTTACTTTCTAATTGAATTCGAATTATACACATAATTAAACTTTTCCAGTATATTCTGCATATTTCTGTGCTCCTCATTCTTGTTTTCCTTTGTGCTTTAAAACATATATTTCCTGTGGACCTATTTTTCCAGTTTGCCAATTCTTTCTTGTACTATATATTGTTCATAGAGCCATGTATTCAGTTTTAATTTTGGTGATTGTACTTTCCATTTTAGAGTTTCATTGATGTTTTTAAAAAAGATTTCCGTTCTGGGGTAAAATCCTCTAATGGTTTATTTTTCTCCATCTTTTCCTCTAGTTTCTTGAACATATTAGTTATTTTAAAAATTCTTGTCTACTGTGGGTCTGTTTCTAGTACATATATTTCTTCCATAAGGACTCAGTAGAGTTGTTTTTCTTGGCATGCCTTGTAATTTTTAAATAAATAGAGTGTGTGTGTGTGTGTGTGTGTGCACGTGTGTATGTGTGTGTATGTGTTTCAAATATCATCTTCTTCCAGAGAGAGTTCACCTTTTTCCTTGCTAAGTAGATAGACTGGGGGCTGATCACATTAGTTCAATAAGGGACTAAAGTGGACAGTAGTCTGGGTTGCAGTTTGGGCACAGCTCAGTTTACATTTGGTTCACCTTCTTCATATCCTGATGTCTCCTAAGGCTTTCGGCTGACAGCTTGTTGTGTGTGCTGGGACTCCTCCCCCTGGCAGATCAGGAACTCCAGTCTTTGTCTCATCGTTACAATGAGGTTGCCAAAAGCTTTACTTTGCTTTTCTGAGGGTTTCAGCCCAGCTTTTCTTTGTCCCATCCTTTGCGGTCTTGAAGAGAAAACTTCCTCATTTGAGGCCTTTCAATTATGTCACTGAAGCTGCATAAAACTGCCATAAGTCTGTTGGCTTCTCCATCAACCAGAAGCAGCTCTTTCATCAGGCAAAGACTGGGTTTTCGGGTTATTGCTTGCACCCAGGGATTGGGTTAACCAGTTTCCTTTGGGGAAAGAGGTTGCAAAAAGATCAGCTCCCTGCTTTACGGGTTTCCCCTCCGAAATGTTATTACTTTCTTTCCTTCTTGCTTCAGCAACTATGTGATGCATTTAAGCAATGTTTGTATTACAATTTTTTAAAAATTTTTTTAATGTTTGTTTTTGAAAGAGAGAGAGAGAGAGAGAGAGAGAGAGAGAGAGAGAGAGAGAGGAGCAGAGAGAAAGGGAAACACAGAATCTGGAGCAGGCTCCAGACTCTGCACTATCAGCACAGAACCTGATGTGGGGCTCAAACTCACAAACTGTGAGATCGTGACCTGAGCCAAAGTCAGACGCTTAACCTACTGAGCCACCCAGTTGCCCCTAAAAAATTTTTTTTAATGTTTATTTATTTTTGAGAGATGGGGAGACACACACACACACACACACACACACAGAGAGAGAGAGAGAGCATGAATGGGGGAGGGTCAGAGAGAGAGAGGGAGACACAGAATCTGAAGCAGGCTCCAGGCCGTGAGCTGTCAGCACAGAGCCCAACGTGGCACTCGAACTCACAAACCGTGAGGTCATGATCTGAGCTAAAGTCTGATGCGTAACTGACTGAGCCACCCAGGTGCCCCCAGTGTTTGTATTTTATATAGCTTTTCTAGGTTCCTGGAAAAATCATTGGTCTAAGTAAGCAACTCCATCCTACTTAGAAGCATAATGTCAGTGCTAGAGGTGGTATTTTTGATAAAAAACACATCACTTTAAATGCTTGCACTAAGTTTTAGGATAGGTAGTGTGCTCCGTTGCCAGAAATGGAAGGTCTAAAATGCACTTTTTCCTTTTTAATCAATATGTTTTCTATTAAAATATGTCTTTGTTGCATGTATATATTTAATTCTTTTTAAAAAATGTTTATTTAATTTGAAAGAGAGATTGTGTGTGTGCATGAGCGAGGAAGGGGCAGAGAGAGAATCCCAAACAGGCTCCACGCTGTCAGCACAGAGCCCGCCATGCGGCTCAATCTCATGAACCTTGAGATCATGATCTGAGCTGAAATCAAGAGTCAGACACTTAACTGAGCCACCCAGGCGCCCCTGTATATATTTAATTATGATATGAAATACAATATTCAGACATGAAATGTTTATGTAGTTGCTTTTCCAAATTATATGTATACCTTTTAAAATATTGGACGAATTGAAAGTGGTGAGCTGAAAAGACACCAGGGTTTGCACCAACTGTTGTCACAGGTGGTAGACAGTTCTCGTTGATGTGCCACTTAACCTTGTGCTTCTAAATTATCAAAACAATCCCCATTAAGAGTATAAAGGAAATGGGAACAAACTGCAAATAAAACTACGGTTTTTTTTGCAAGAGAAGGTATTTATAGTTTTTCATCTACAATACATGGGTTAAATGTTTAGAAGTTAATAACTTTATCTTGAATCATTAAGAGTAACCAACTACATTAAATACCTTTTCTAAACCCTTTGGTTAGTCACATTTCTAAAGTAATTGCATGTAAAAACAGCCTAAGAACCTAATTCCATTTATAATTGAATGCCCAAGACACATGTTTTGAAGTTCCACTCTTTGACAATTACAACATGAATGAGATCATTAAGCTTTCTCTTGTGAATGCCTGTGTTTCTGCCTTTTAAAATGTTTTGATATCTGCGTGTTTCAGATAGCAGTTATCTGATTAACTATTGCATTTTCCTAAAACCGTCTATTTTTAGTTGGCCCTTCTCTTGCCTTTGGAGATCTGCCATGTGCGGTGATCTCAGAGGAGGGAGGGAGGGCCTGTTTACTGGAGAGTACGTACTTTGGGTGACATGGCAGGGTCCTGGCAGGTTATAATTTCCACTGTTGGAGATCTCAGACACTGAGCACTTCCTTATTTGGAGGAGACATAGTCAAGGGTAGAACTTGGCAATTACATTAAAAAAAAAATCAACAGATAAGGAACTTACTGCATTCTAGTGAGTAGGAGAAAATATACAAAAATTGTGTTTGCTTTATCATGTTGCTTTGTCATTAACATTAGCTTTTGTCATTTAATGAAATATCAACAAAGTGTTTTATATGCTCATCTATATACTTATAAAATTAATGACACTATAATATGTATTATAGTAGTACTTTGCCAAGTTTTTTTTTTTTCTCCCACACAACAGCTTTTGTGGGAAATGCCATTTACATGAGGGTGACAGCCCCATGGGAAAGCTAGTGAAATGCACAAATTCTGGCAAAGTTCTTGTAACTCCACTCTTTTCTTTCCCTGTGTAAGGAAGCCTAGTTATTTGTAAAGGGATGAAAGTAAACTTATTGTTGGAGGAACTTTGAATCTACCCTAACTTGAAAACAAATAGAAAGGAATCAATCCCAAACTGATACTCTGTTGTTAATAACCATTTTCTAGGACACATTTCCCAGTGATAGATACTCACTAGGAGATCGTATCCCTTAGTTTGGAAAGAGTGTGCGTAAATACATCAACATCATACAGTAAATACTTCCCTTCTAGGTGTTAGCTCAGTATTTTCAAGCTTCATACCTGATGCATGAAATCTTATTCTCAATGTCACCCACTTAATGAACTACCCCTTCATTTTATCTTCCTCCCTCTTTTCTGCTCACATTGATATGTACATGTTTCTACCATTGCACCAATAAGGCATAATTTCATTTTAGGGAGATTATTTGTTTCCTCTTATAAACTGTGAGAACTCCTCCCTCCCCCAAATAAAGACTAGGTCATATTTATCTAGTACTCAGCACACTGCCTAGAATACAATAGTTGCTTGCTATATGGTTGTTAATGAACGGGAACAAGATTTAGTAACTCTCAATCACTCAGAGTTGAAGCCTGAGGCATGCATGGTAATGATGTGGACATCTAGAATTATAAAACACTTCATGAAAAAAGGAAACACACTAATTTTGTGTGGCTGATGGAATTTTTGTTCAAATAAAAATTATTTTAGCGTGAAATTTAGGGAATATTGAATTGGGTTTACAATAATAGGCAGGAAGATCGTAAAATACTTTAATGGGGGAAAATATATTACTCTAGACTGGTTTCTACTCTTTTTTTTTTTTAATGTTTATTTATTTTTTGAGACAGAGAGAGACGGAGCATGAACGGGGGAGGGTCAGAGAGAGAGGGAGACACAGAATCTGAAGCAGGCTCCAGGCTCTGAGCTGTCAGCACAGAGCCCGACGTGGGGCTTGAACTCATAGACTGTGAGATCATGACCTGAGCCGAAGTCGGACGCTCAACTGACTGAGCCACCCAGGCACCCCTAGACTGGTTTCTACTTTTAATTGCTGCCCTGCACAGCTATAGGAATTGAACATGAATTAATAATTAATAGAAACATAAGACAGAGAAAAATATATTTTGTACACTGCTCTTTGAAAGTTGGTTTTGAGGGGCACCTGGGTGGCTCAGTCGGTTAAGCGTCTGACTTCGGCTCAGGTCATGATCTCGCGGTCCGTGGGTTCAAGCCCCGCATCGGGCTCTGTGCTGACAGCTCAGAGCCTGGAGCCTGTTTCAGATTCTGTCTCCCTCTTTCTCTGACCCTCCCCTGTTCATGCTCTCTCTCTCTCTCTCTGTCTCAAAAATAAATAAATGTTAAAAAAAAAAAAAAAGAAAATTGGTTTTGATTAGGATGGGCTTCTGCCACTGTAATTGAGATGCCATGGCTGATGTCATATGAAAGCCACAGTATAGAGGGGTCATAGCTGGGTGATTGTCAACAAAGGCATTATTCGGAAGCATCTCAAGAACCATCTAGATGGACCATCTTAACTTTTAGGTCATATGAGTCTTTCAGTTATGGTGGCAATAATAAATTTTGTCCTAGAACAGATTAATTCTTTGGGGGAAAACTGACTGAGGAATCAGAGGAGCATCTAGGAGCACTTTGAGTCATTTTGAAAAGGTGTCGCAGGCAATGAAAAAGTATTCCCTATAAGGAAGACCATTATAGGTCTTGAAGTAAGGTATAGGTCAGGTAAGAATCTTTGGTAGGTTGTTGGGAGAAGTGAAGCATCTGTGATACTTTTGCAGTCTTTTCAATCTCAAATTAATTCTAAACCACAAATATGGCCAATATCCTCAAGCAAGTGATTCACACATGTGTGGCTGCAGTAACAAGATGATCGCTAAACTCTTTGCAGAAGAGTGGAGGGGACCTTATAGTATAGTTGTCAAGAGCACAGATGCTGGAACCAGACTGCCTGGATTTGAATCCTGGCTTGATGACTTGGCAACTGAGCCCTTGACTGTGTTGCTTAACATCTCTGTGGATCAGTTTCTTATCTATAAAAATAGAGTAACAACAGTATCTACCCCACCGGGTCATTGTGTGGACTAAATGAATGAATATACATAAAGTGCTTAGCATGGTAAGTGATACATAGGAAGCACCATATAAATGTTAGTTATTTTTGGTATTAATCTAGGATAAGCAGTTACAGACATGTAATTCAGGGCATCAGTGATCAACGTATGTTCTTCTTTCCAGCTAGTAGGTAAGCATGTAGCCATAAGGGTCAAACAAAATCATTAATACTGCATAAATGGTGTGATACAATTAAGGATGTAGGTTGATTACCCTTGAAAGAACTTTTAGGAAGCTTTTTTTTTCTTTTTAAGTTTATTTATTTATTTATTTTTAGTAAGCTCAATACCCAATGTGGGGCTTGAACGCATGACTCTGAGATCAAGAGTCACACGCTAGCTAGCCAGGTGCCCCTCCTTTTAAAAAGTTTGTTTGTTTGTTTGTTTGTTTGTTTGTTTATGAGGCTTTATTAGAACAGGTGATTACTGCATGGTTATAGAAGCTCTGTGGAAATTCTGGACCCCTAGTGCAGCAAGATTTTTTTAAGTGTTTTGTGCAGATGCCATGGTTTCTGACACATTCATTAATTGGTGCCTTAAATTATTAGTCTAAATCCAACTACAACACTTGTGACATAAACATAACATAGCAGGACTTCCTTTTTCTTTATACAAGTTGACTTTCCATAGATACCACACTCAGGATGTCATTGAAATATTGTTTCCTGCCTGCATTCTTATACATTTGAATTCCATAAGAAGTATGCAAATGCTGCAAGAGCCAACAGTGGCCCAATTATCTATTACTTTGTAACCAATTACCTCAAAACTTGGTGATGAAAAGTGGCTGCCATTTTATTATGCTCACAATTCTGTGGGTCAGGCATCGGGCAGGGCTCAGTGGGGATGTCCCCCCCCCTCCCCGGCCCCTGCCCGCTACACTAAGTTTGAGGCTTTGGTTGGGATGACTTAAATACCCAGAGATGTCTCTATTGGGGTCCCAGTTCTTCTAGATTTGGTGCCTGCTGGGGATAGAATGTCTCCTTTACTCACATGTCTGGTGCCTATGCTGGCAAGAATGTCAGGGAGTTGGTTGGCTCTGCTCTCTCTCTCTCTCCATACTCTCTTCGTATGGCTAGCTTGAACGTCCTCACAACATGATGACCTCAGGGGAGTTGCACTTGTTACATGGTTCCTGGCTGCCAAGAGGCAGGAGTGAGAACTATGAGGCCAATAGCATCTAGGACCAGAAGTGGCACAGCGTCAGTTCAGCTCTGTTCTATTGGTCAAAGCAATCACGGCCTGGCCAGAGTCCAGGAGGGAGGGAGAGAAAGAGAGAGAGAGAGAGAGAGAGAGAGAGAGAGAGAGAGAGAGAGAGAGAGAAAGACTCTATCTTGTGATGAGGGAGTGGCCAAGTTATATTCCAGAAATGCACATACACGGGTACTATTGTGCAGCCATCTTTAGGCAACACTATCTGCCACCAACAGAAATTCCAAAGCAAAGGCCCTCAGACTGGAATGCACCTCCCTGAGTGATGATTGTCCGAGCTTCTGTTAATCCCAGGGGGCAATCAGCAATTGATAAGCCTGGACAAGAGAACGTTTAGCAAAGCCCACTTTCCGCATAGGAATGGCAGGCAACGAGAAGAAACGCTGACAGAGAATTCATTCACAGGGCTCTTTCATCCTGCCCCAAATGCCACTCGATCTCGAACTTTAGGATGGAGACAACTGAGGCAAGTGTTCCCCCCGTGTTGTTGGAGTTGGGTTTGGGGTTTTTATTTGATTAGTACTCACAGAATTCTTCATTGTTTTTCTTGAGTGTTTTCAAGTAAATTGGTGCAAGAATTTCTTCTGAATGAAGTAACACTGTCTCTCTCATGGGTTCTTAGTTCCCTTGGAGGCCGCAGTGAATGCTGAAGAAGCATGGGTTCTGGAGTCATATAGATCTGGTTCGAATTTTGGGTTCATCAGCTATTAGTTGTTTGACTTTGGGCAAATGACTTCACATCTGTGAACTTTTCTCATTGGAAACAGCGAAATAATCATTGTTCCTCCTTATTGAATTTTGTAAAAACGAGGCATTTGATCAATGTTGAGCACGTTTCCTTGGAAAATAACCAGGAAATCTTCACGCTATTTGGGTCAATACAAAGGTCCTGAATACTGAATCTAGGGAAGGAAACAGTTGCTTGCCTAGCAACAGTTGCACCTTCCTTTGTGATGACATACACAAGTGCCCCTTTGCAGGGGATATAAGGCACAGCACGACATTTCTGGAGACATGACAGATGTGATCATGGCACTCTTGGCAAGGCGGGCTCCTTCTCAGCTTTTGGGCCAGAGTAATCCCTGCCTCTGCCGAGAGGCCTCCCCTACCTGTCCTGTCTGGTGTACTGCTCCCTGTTTCTATCACTACACCTGTGTGACACTTTCAAGACTTAATCTCATGCTGTAATTATACTTGTGGTTGTTACTTGGGTATTGCTTCCCCTATCTCAGTCTTTTTCCCCTCGATTGGTTTTTAGTTCATCTTCAGAACAGCATTTGCAGGAATGTTCACTTCACCTCTGTCTTAGCTCCCTGCTGCTGAAGCAGCTAGGGATTGGGGGCCACAAGAAGAGAGACTGGGGCTTGGGAGGGGGGCAAAGAGAGAGGAAGAATGAGGAAGAAAAGAAAGCTGTATTCATGGATGGATTTTGGCAGAGTGTCCTGGAGCAAAAACAATTGAGTTCATGAATAACTGGGAACTGAGGATTATTGAAAATGAAAATATGTTTGATTACTTATCTAAAACCTATTATTGCCATTATAACTACCTTCTGAAAAAAATCACAATAATATCACCGCGTATAAAAAAGTTACTAGCACATTGCCTGGCATTTTGTGAATAATGATAGATGGCAATAATGACCTTAATGAGGTTGATATTCAGGTGATAGTGGTAAGAATTGGTTAGGTAGCTCCTCATATTAATTCCACTGAGTTCTAATGGTATATACTCTCACATGGCCTTACCTGTTCAGAGGATCAATACTATCTGTGAGTGAGTGAGTGAGTGAGTGAGTGTGTGTGTGTCTGTGTGTGTGTGTGTGTGTGTGTAAAGAGCTTGCTATCTGTATGTGAGAGAGAGCATTTATATTAGAAGTTGCTCTTTTAATTTGTCACATTATTACAAACATTGTAAACATGGAACTTTTCATTGGTTCATTTTAATATGGTAGACAGACTCTAAGATGATCTCAAATGATCCCTACCTGCTGGTCTTCATACCTTTTTGTAATCCTCTGCCTTTGAGTTGGAGTTTGGCTTTAGTGAATCACCTCTAGCAAATAGAATGCAACAGACATGATGGGATGTCACCTCTGAGATCAGATTGGGATTTCAGACTTGGGTGATCTAAAGGAAGCAGCCTTATGTAGATGTTCATACTGGAGTGGGTCTCCAGAGAGTGAGGAACTAAGGCCAGTCCAACCATGCTCAAGGAACTGAACCCTGCCAGCAACTATGTGAGTGAGCTTGGCAGTGATCCACACCCAGTTGAACCTTCAGATGAGACTATAGCCCTGGCTTGACTGTAACTTTATCAGACACCTTGAGCTAGAGGCATTCAGTTGGACTGTGCCTAGATTCCTGATCCACAGAAAGTATTTCTTTCAGATTTTTAAAAAATGTTTATTTGTTTTGAGAGAGAGAGAGAGAGAGAGAGAGAGAGAGAGAGAGAGAGAACGAGAGAGAGAACATGCATGTGGGGGAAGGGACAGAGAGGGAGAGAGAGAGTCCCAAGCAGGCTCTGCACTGTCAGCACAGAACTGGATGTGGGCTCAGTCTCACGAACTGTGAGATCACAACCTGAGCTGAAATCAAGAGTCGGATGCTCAACTGCCTGAGCCACCCAGGCGCCCTGTGTTTCTTGTTTTAAGCTACTCAGTTTGGGGGTATTTTGTTATGCCACAATAGATACCTAATACAGATGTCAAATGCCATTTCTTCAAGAGGCACCATTGAGGGACTTTTCTGGAAAGTGTTACCTGCCAGTGGCTGATCAGTTTAATGGGACACATGTAAAAGCATAGGGCAGATTGTCTAGGTGTCGATTCCGGTTCTGCCACTTCATGACTGGGGAACCCTAGACAAATGACTTACATTCTTTTTGCCTTAGTTTCCTCATCTGTAAAATGGGGACGGTCATATCTAACTCAAAGGGCTGTTGTAAGGATTGAAGACCTTTGCATACTCTAAGCACTGAATTAATTTTACTCTATTATTATTACCAAGGGGGACTGCTGCCCATAGAAGACCATTACCCCTGCCTGGAACTACATGTCGAAAGAGTATGTCCATAGAACTTATCTAGACATCTCAGGGCTGAACTCCTAAGCCTTGCGTTTGGGAAAAGGGGCTTTCTTTTTGCAGATGCAAAAAATCTTACTTTTTTTTTTTTTTTTTTATCTTACTCTTGACTAAAACATGGCCCTAAGACCTTCGAGCCTAGATAAGAGTAGCAGAAGATGGAAAGCCTGTTATTTCAAAGCTTCAAGCAATATTTCAAGAGTTAGCTATTTGACTATGCTATTCCTTTGTATATTCTAGGAAACATTCTTTATTCTGGGAAAATCATTCACTCAGAGCATTAACTCCTAATGCTTCTTCTGATAGTCATCTGTCTAGAAAAATGACAAAATAATTTTTTTCTCAATGAAAAATAAGCAAAACACAGTTTTACACAAAAACAACCTTAATGAAAGTTTTCTTTTTCTTTTTTTAAGCATAATTGTTATCTTTTCTAGTAATATCTGTATCTTCTTCGTAGACGGATTTTTGTGTAGATAACACGGGGAATTACTGGGTTTCTTCTGTAGCAGGCCCACAGTACTTGATGGAGATATGACAGGAGAGTTCCAGAAGAGTTTTGGAGGAGGGACTGATGACACGTTTTCGTGGTTGACTAACTTTTTAAAAAAGCCACTTCCAAGGGCCCATCAACCAGTCAGCTAATCCACTTGTTACGGGGGGGGGGGGGGGATGGGGAGGGGTGGAGCGTGGGGAGGAGCGACACAGCTCGGGAATCCTTGCCTTCCAAGTGTAGTCTTGCGTGCCGTCCCCCCTCTGAGCCCGGCCACCTAAACGCACCCCCCCCCCCCCCCCCGGCCTTCCGGGCCACCTCTAAGACCTTCCACCCCAGACTCCTGGAGATTTCTCTGGGCCGAGTCCAGCCAAGGGCGCTCCCGGGACTCGGCGAGATCTGCCCTCCTCCACCCGCGTCTCCGCCCCCTGCCGGGGCCGCCGGGCGCCGAGGGAGGCGAGGGTGCAGCAGCTGGAAAATGAGCGGTGCCCGGAGGGTGGCCCGGAGCTGCAGGTAACGCGCGCCAGAGCTCGGGCCGGAGCGGGCTCTGCGCACCCTCTCCTTCCCGGCGCGGAGACCCTGGGGCTGCGCGGGGCGTCCCGGGGCGTCCGGGGCGTCCGGGGCGCGGGGTGGGGGTGGGGGGCGGCCAGCCCCGGCGCGGGTGGGGGCACTAACGCTCCCCGCCTGTCGCGCAGCGACGTTCCGGCGGCTGTTCCCGGGAGCGGCGGGAGGCGGCGGCGGCGGTGAGCGGGGGCCGCGCGGCGGGCGTCCGCCGCTTCAGAAGATGGAGAAGTTTCTGCAGATCGCGCCTCACTCTCTGGCCATCGTCCTGGGCCCGGCCGAGGGGCCACCGGGGGAGAGGTCCGGGGCCGCCCAGCCTGCGCCCCCGGCCCAGCCCCGCCAGCTCGCCCGGCACCACATCGGCTACGAGATCTTCGCCGACTTCAAAGCCGAGAACATGCAGCACTTCTGGAACAAGAAGGTCACGGCCGCAGTGGCCGAGACCTTCTTCCTGGGCTGGATCGACGAGCAGGTCTTGCTGATCCAGGGCAAGGAGGAGCATCTGGAGGCGCTGCGCGAGGGCTGGACGCGCCGGGCTCTGCGGCCGCCCTCGGGCTTCCACATCCGCTGCCTCGGTGAGTCTGGCGGCCGCCCGCCCCGTCCCGCCCAGAGCCCGCGCCCGGCACCGCGACGGGGACGGCCGGTTCCCCCCGGGCGCCCCGCGCCTCCCTCCGCCTCCGCGCCCCGGCCGTGGGAGGGGCCGGCGGGCCTCCGCGAGCGCGGGATTGGGGAACTTCCTGGCACCTAAAACGGGGATTCGTACCTTTCCCCACACGCCCCCCCGCCGGCCCGCCGGAGCCTCCCTGGCGCGGGCCGCGCGCTCCAGCGGGGCGGTGCCTGGGGCCGGCCAGGTAGGCGGCGGCGCTCGGCGCGGGAGGCTCGGCGGTCGGCGGCCGCTCGCGGATCCGCCTGGCTCACCTTCTCCGCGCTGCCGGGATCGGGCCGGGGACGCGTGCTATCGAGGGAGAGAAGTCGAGAGAGGATTCAGGTAGCATCGGGTAGCCACGGGCTCTACGGCGGGAGGCGGCGGCGGGCGGTTCAGGTGCGCTGTTGTCTCCTCCCCACCCCTGGCCTCCGTCCCCCGACGTCCTTTCCGCCCGCGACCACTCTGCGCCTCCGCACGGCTCCTGGCTGCTTTCGCCTCGGGGACCCGTCCCGCAGTTCTGGTGCAGGGTGGGGTCCAAGCGCCGAGGTTTGTGTGCAAGACAGAGCTGTGGATTTCATTTTAAATATCTTGCCTCCCGTACATCTTTCCGAAGTCATTTTGTGTGTTTGAAGGGAGGAAGGGACACGAGGAAAACGGGAAACTCTGATCCTCAACAAAAGAAGATAGTGGTGCCAGGGAAGAGAGGCCGATAGGTGACATTCGCTGCGCCCTTCCAGTGTTGCTTGACCTGCTGCTTGTTTGTTTGTCTTTAAATTGCACTCCTGTATTCTTAACCCAGATTGCATCTCTTTTTAGAATATACTTCTTAGTTTTGTACCTTGGGCCCAGTGGTTAAAAACGTATATAGTAAATAGTAGTGTTTTATGAAATGATTTCAAGAAAGAAAGCATTCTTTCTAATACTACGGTTTAGAAATTCTTTCATGACATTTTTGGGAGGAGGTCAAAAGTTCAAACGCTAAAAGACTGTAAAGCCGCCCTTTTCCTTACCCAGTTGCTATGCCGCCTTCCTCTGAAGGATTAGCTTATACCCGCTAGCGTGTCTTCCTGTATGCGTAGGGCAAATTTATAGCATTCTTCATTTACTTGTATTTTGTCTGTTTTTGCACTGCAGAAATCTTTACAAAGATTCCTTTGAATCGAGTGGACAAAAAACCAGGAAGGTTTGCATCTTGTGTGTTTTGTAACCTGTGCTAAATTTCAAAAGGTCCTTTAATTTTTTTTTTTTTTTTTTTTTTTTTTTTTACTTTAACGAAAACCTCAATGGACTACCTGTAATTAAGCTGCCTTAGTAAAGGGGCCAAGATTAATGCCTCTGAGACTTGATCTGCTCTTGTATGTAGGACTGCAGCACATCAGGAAGCAGGGATATATGTGGTTATTTTTCATATCCTGTATAGATTATAGCACTTTAATAATTTTCTTTTGAACTTGACTTTATTCTTATTTTTTGCTTTTCATTTTTGAAAATCTCAAACATGCAGAAGTAGCATATTCCAAAAACCTTATATTGAATTCCCGTGTACCTGTTATCCAGCTTTGAAATTTATCTGCACGTGGCCAATCTTATTTCATCTGTACCCTTGCCCTCCCTACCCCCATTTGGAAATCCCAGATATGGTATCAATATCATTTGATTTCTAAATATTTCAGTTCATTTTTTTTTTTTTTCATTTCAGCGGAGTTTGTAAACTCATTGGAATTGACAATCTGTCATATTAACCAAAGAGAGCTATTTTGGCAATTTGAAAGGTTCCAAATTGCTGTAGTTTGACCGACAGTTGCCCTGGTCTGGCTGGGTAGCTGGAGCTGTCTCAAGCTGACTGGTAACTGGTGGGTGGAGCTGTTGCTTTGCTCAGCTCAGCCCTTAACTCTGTACCGGGATGGGAAGTAAAGAGACTGCCTCCTGGAACAGAAGCATCAGGTAAGGGAGCGGGAGTGATGCCTGCTGGGATCCAAGCGGTAGCTTTCTTTTGAACTACTTTGGGGGTTCATACTTTCTACTAGAATTCCGATTGTGTTTCAGTAATGATAGTAAAATGCAGAGTAGTTGGAGAGAGTATATCTACTGTGAGAATTCTCTGTGGGAAGCTCAGTGTCTGTGGCAGGCTGCCATGTGCTTTATTGAAGGTGCAAGCAATTCCAGATTTCTTCTGCCTGTAATTCCAAAAGTATGTAAATTTCAGGGGCGAATCGGACAATGAGGAGATGACTGTGGAGTCAACAAGAAGCAGGGAACTAAGGAACTCAAAGGAAGAGTTTTGATTGGGAATACTCAAATCCATTCCTTAGAAATTACCTACTCTGGGCATGTAGAGAAAAGTTCAGACCTTGGACTTCCAGGACCCTTAAAAGGGATATGTGTGTTCAGGAAACTAGGAACGTTTCAAAATGGTGCTGTATATTTTGAGTAAGTTAAATCCCATACGTTCATTGAGTACGTACTAGTTCCAGTCTCCGCGTTTCTCCTGAGGTTGTAAAGACCGGTGAGGCATGCGGTCATTCTGGGGGAGACTCCCACAAAACCGGGAGGTGCTTCTTTGAAGGGAGCAAGGAGTGCCTTCTGCCTCGTGAGCTGGTGGAGAGGTTTCCCAGAGATGGGACCCCCCCCCCCCCCCACCCCTGCCCCGAGCTAGACCTTGTGTAGATGTGGGCCTCGAGGGGCTTGTTCAGAACAGGACAGCTTTCCTACCCAGGCAAGAGCAAAGTCACCGGGTTGGGGAGCTCATGACACATTTGGAAACTGGCTGGTTTGGGCGGGTAGGGAGAGGGTTGTGTTCCGACAATGCAAAAGGACGCTAGGCCGAGATCTGAAGACTTAGAAGCCACTGGTAACTTTTGAGCAGGGAGGGGGGGGACGTGATTTGGTTTTTGGTATAAGGAGAATTCTGGGGCCAGTGGGAATGGGGGAGGGGATTACACACAGGAGCCCCACTTGAGTCCACAGACACAGTTGTGGGCAAGAGGTGATGGGAGCTGCAGCAGAGCGTTCAGTCTGGAAGGCACATCCCATGGCCAACGGTTGTTTCCCTTAAGGAAAATACCATTTTAGCTGGGCTGTGTCTGGAGCGTCTTCCAGCCCTGGCTCTTACCCTGTAGGACTTGTGTGGAGCCCACACGCTCCTTCTCCTGGGGCTCATGGGGTTTTCCCACCCGCCATGATCCAGCAGTCCACACCACAGGGTCTCCTGACTTCATATCTCAGGGGGCATGGGCGGTTCTCTGTCCCTGCCAGTGGTTCTTCCTATTTCCCCAGTTTATCCTTCCGTATTCAAATGCTTAGCACCAAATACACTTTTTAGACTTTAAATCAGAACTTATATTTTATTTGTTTTTTATTTTTTTAGCGTTTATTTATTGAGAGAGAGAGACAGAGCATGAGCATGGGAGGGGCAGAGAGAGGGGGAGACACAGAATCTGAAGCAGGCTTCAGGCTCTGAGCTGTCAGCACAGAGCCTGACGCGGGGCTTGAACTCATGAACCGTGAGATCATGACCTGAGCCAAAGTAGGATGCTTAACTGACTGAGCCACCCAGGTGCCCCAGAACTTATATTTTAATTATAAAATGGTTTAGAACTTAATGGGCATTGAGATTTTATTCTATTTCAGTATCTTTATTGGTTTTCCCAAAAGGAGTTACTTTCTTAAAGTGGTTTCTCCCAGGAGTAAAATTTCAAGACATAATTTTTTTTCTTTAATGCCTTATCTTGGGGCAAAATGGGAACCCTCTTACACTGTTGGTGGGAATACAAACTGGTGCAGCTGCTCTGGAAAACTGTGTGGAGGTTCCTCAAAAAATTAAAAATATAATTACCCTAGGACCCAGCAATAGCACTACTAGGAATTTATCCAAAGGATACAGGAGTGCTGATGCATAGGGGCACTTGTACCCCAACGTTTATAGCAGCACTATCAACAATAGTCCAATTATGGAGAGAGCTCAAATGCCCATGAACTGATGCATGGATAAAGATATGGTTTATATATCCAATGGAATACTACTTGGCAAGGAGAAAGAATGAAATCCTGCCATTTGCAACAACATGGATGGAACTGGAGGGTATTATGCTAAGTGAAATAAGTCAGTCAGAGAAAGACAGATATCAGATGCTTTCACTCATGTGTGGAATTTGAGAAACTTAACAGAAGACCGTGGGAGAAGGGAAGGGGAAAAAACAGTTTCAGAGAGGGAGGCAAACCCGTAAGAGACTCTTAAATACAGAGAACAAACTGAGGGTTGATGGGGGCGGGGAGGAGAAAATGGGTGAAGGGCAGTGAGAGCACTTGTTGGGGTGAACACCAGGTGTTGTATGTAAGCGATGAATCATGGGAATCTACTCCTGAAGCCAAGAGCACGCTGTATTCACTGTATGTTAGCCAACTTGACAATAAATTGTATTTAAAAAAAGTGTCTTCTGGGTATCTGGCTGGCTCAGTTGGTAGAGCATGCGACTTCTGATCTTGCAGTCGTGAGTTTGAGCCCCACGTTGGGGGTAGAGTTTATTTAAAAACAAAACCAAAGAAACGGAAAAACCCAACCAAAGCAGAAAAATATACTCTCCAAAACAATTTGTATATGCTCCTCCAAAGGTTGATTTATTTAAGTCAACTTCGAATAACATTCCTAGACGGAAGGTTGGGATTGATTAATGAGTGTTAGGAAGCTTTCTGAATGAGAGATACTGATTCATTCAATGACCGGAAGCCTGCTGTGTTGTAGGATTTGTTCTGGGAGCCGAAGTGGAGGTTCCATTCTAGTGGGGCAACAGGTATTTCAAAAATTAAACAAAGAAATAAGAATTTCAGATAGTTGCAAGTGCTGTAAAAGTTATGCAGGAGATAGGATAAAGGGTGATGAGGAGAAATGGGATAATAGTCGACATCTATTGATCATTTGTTATTTTCTAAGTACTTTATTTTTATTCTTATTTATTTTTTTTAATGTTTTTATTTATTTTTGAGACAGAGAGAGACAGAGCACGAGCAGGGGAGGGGCAGAGAGAGAGGGGGACACAGATTCCAAAGCAGGCTCCGGGCTCTGAGCTGTCCGCACAGAGCCCGACGCGGGGCTCGAACTCACGGACTGTGAGATCATGACCTGAGCTGAAGTCAAACGCTTAACCGACTGAGCCACTCAGGCGCCCCAGTTCTTTATTTTTATTAACTAATCTTTTTTTTTTAATTGAAGTATAGTCGACACGCAATGTTACATTAGTCTTGAGTGTACAACATGGTGATTTGACAAGTCTATACGCTTTGCTATGCGCATCACAAACGTAGCTGTGATCTCTCACCACACGACACTCACCATACCATTGGCTGTATTCCCTGTGACCTACTTTTCATCCCCTGCACTTACTCATTCCTCGCCTGCAAGCCTGTGTCTCTCTCTCCCCTCCATCCCTTTTGCTCATCCCCCACCCCCTCGCCTCTGGCAACCATTATTTGTTCTCTGTATTCATGGACCCCCTTCTGCTTTTTGTTTGTTTGTTTGTTTTGTTGTTTAGGTTCCACATGTAAGTGAAATCCTATAGTATTTTGCTTTTTCTGTCTTATTTCACTTAGCATTTTATTAACTAATCTTTAAGATAATTATCCTGTTTAGGTATCATTATTTTACCCATTTTACAAATGAAAGAAGTGAGGGACAGAAAGGCAAGTACTTCTCCAAGGACACCTAGTTCCTAAGCAAAAGAGCTAGGATCTGGGTCCAGACAGTGGGTTTTCTTTAAAAAAAAATTTGTTGTTTTTAATGTTTATTTACTTTTGAGAGAGAGAGAGAGAGAGAGAGACAAAGTGTGAATGGGGGAGGGGCAGAGAGAGAGGGAGACACAGATTCCAAAGCAGGCTCCAGGCCCTGAGCTGTCAGCGCAAAGCCCGACACGGGGCTCAAACCCACGAACCGTGAGATCATGAGCTGGGCCAAAGTCAGACACCTAACGGACTGAGCCACCCAGGCGCCCTTGGACAGTGGGTTTTCTTTCCTTTCCTTTCGTTTCCTTCTCTTCCCTCCCCTCCCCTCCCTTCCCTTCGGTCAGGTTTTCGTGACCAAAATTTCCTTCCCAGCCCCCAATACACACACCTGCCAACAATTTAGGGACCAGGTGGCCTAGTTGCAACTGGTTTGGTTGGCAGTGGCTACATTCTCTTCTCTTAAACACAACGGAAGAGAGAAATCAGTGCCAGGGTCCAGGATGTTGCATCGGAGCATCGTGTTTGAGCTCCCTTTGGGCCCAACAGGTGGCTTCCTTACTTTGTGTGCTTAATACTCTTTCCGCAGGGCTTATGCAAAGCAGGGCACATTCTTCACTTTGGGCCCCGAAGCTAGCGCCCCTCCCCACCGGTGTCTTGAGTGCCTGCCTGTCAAACATCTTGTTTCACGTCCTCTTGACGGATGATCAGTCTGCCAGCGACAATGGAGGAGCAGATGGAAATCTGCTTGACGTGTTGGCGGAACGGAAAGAGCCAGGGAGGTGGGGCGGGGGGCTTGTGGAGCCGGCCAGAGAAGGGAAGGTGTGACAGGAGATGAGGTCAGAGGGGCCCCAGGCCATGTGGGGCCTCCTGGGATTTTTATTCTGTGGTGACCAGGCATCCCCATCCTGCAAATATGGAGGGGAGCGCCGGGTTGGGGTCTGTAGGATGTACAGAAAAGTTTCACGCCCAGGCCTCTCTCTTAGAGAACCTCACCTCTCAGGTTAAAATCTCAGGATGAAGTCTAAACAGCGAGCGATGATGTATTTCAAGTTTTATTAATTTCTGGCCAGTCATAAAAAATATTTTTATGAATTACCTCACTCTGGCTCAACGACATTTTCAGTGAAGGTGTGTCAGTTTCATTGTAATAAAGCATTTAGAATGAACTTCTGAGGCTCTCGGGCTTGCCGCGATAACTGAGAGGCTTGGCAGAGATTTATAGATTTCACCTCTTAGGGCTTAATTCTGATCTTGAGCATGTGTTTTTTTTTTTTTCCACTCTTGCATTAAGAGGTAAATTTGCTGGTTATCACCAAGTTCTTTCTTTCTTCTCCCCTCCCCTCCCTCCCTCCTTCCCTTCCTTCCTCCCTTCCTTTCTCTTTGTCTCTTTCTTTCTTTATCAAAATTTTATTTAAATTCTAGTTAGTTAACATGTAGTGTAATGTTGGTTTCGGGAGTAGAACCCAGTGATTCATCACTTACATACAACACCCAGTGCTCAGCACAAGTACCCTCCTTAGTGTCAGTCACCCATCTAGCCCATCCCCCACCCACCTCCTTATTACCAAGTTCTTTTTCTTTAAAAAAATTTTTTTTAAGTTTATTTATTTACTTTGAGAGAGCGAGTGCGTGAACAGGGGAAGGGCGGTAGGGGGAGGGACAGAGAGACAGGGAAAGAGAGAGAGTCCCAAGAGAGGAGGGGCTTGATCCCAAGAACCATGAGATCATGACCTGAGCCGAAATCAAGAGTCAAACGCCTAACCGACTAAGCCACCTAGGTGTCCCCAAGTTCTTTTTCTTTTCTTTTTTAAATTTTTTAATGTTTATTTTTGAGAGAGAGCGTGAGCAGGGGAGGGTCAGAGAGAGAGGGAGACACAGACTCTAAAGCAGGCTCCAGGTTCTGAGCTGTCAGCACAGAGCCCGATGCAGGGCTGGAACCCACAAACGGTGAGATTATGACCTGAGCTGAAGTCGGACGCTTAACCGTCTGAGCCACCCAGGCGCCTCTAAAGGAGCATAAAACTGAAAGGTGTCTGTCTGTGTCTTTTGTACTGGAGTGAGAGCACTCAGATGCTTTGGGGTAAAAAACCCAGAGAGGTTTGTTGTATACAAACTACTTGCTACCAATAATTTTAAAGGTTTCATTCCGCTTAAAATATCTCACACAGGGATGTGTGGTCACCACGTGTATGAGGTGGGCTTTGCCATAGTTGCTGGAAGTTTGGAGATGTGCCTCTGTCATTATTCTTCTCAGTGTGTGCATTTGTAAAGCAAGTTTTGAACCCTTCGATTCTGTATTATAGCTGTAGAAATAGTATAATCACATTCATTCTTTTGCTTGGGGAAACTAACGATCTGGTTTACTTGAATGAGGAGGTTAAATAGATGTATTGTGAAGGTCCAAGCTGTGAATATCATTAATATATAAGTATTATATATATGCGTATACAGAAGGAACTTTATCTTTGAGAAGATTCTGTGCCAAACACTTTTTAATAAACTTTAATCACGCTAGTCTCAGAGGATGTTTAAAGCAGCTTTTGATATTTTGATATCAATCGGTTTCTTGATAGAGAACAGTAAACTGGGACACTGTCAGGGACCAGAACTAGAGGACTCTCTGAAGAATTTGATAGGTGACTTAGGTAGAGAGGATCCATCAGAGTCTTTGCGGGTGGGGTTGAAGGTCAATCCTCCTGGAAGGGCAGACCCAGCTCATGAGAAAGTCCACAGGGTGGTGGTGGGCACCGTGTGGAACAGACCGGGTCGTAAGATGTTCTTATGACGTTAACAGCATGAAAGCACACGTCTGTGCTGTCACTTTGACTCTTAAGACGCAAATAAACACAATAAAATCCCTCTGGGTTTTTTTTTTTTCCATCTCTTGTGAAGGCCCTAAAATACAATTTTCTAAAGCGAGAGCCCATCTGTTGTTGATGCAAAAGGACTTGTCCCTGAAACCAGGATGTCCCCTTCCCCTTCCCCAGGACCAAACATGTGGGAAGCATATAAAGTCCCTCAGTGTGCGTGAATGCTGGCTGACTAGCGGGTCATCCAAAATAACCTTCTCCTCATGAATCTGGAGGTCCCTGGCATCCCCAGTGCCTTTAAGGGGTGCGGTGCACTCTGGTGGGGTTCCATTTTGGTACCACCCGAGCTCATTGCAGCAGGCGCGTTCACAGTCAGCCTTGGGGCTGAGGGGGTGCTGGCTCCAAGGGTGGCTGCCAGTCTCCCGCTTTGTTGCTTCCTGGGGAGAGTTGCTGTCTCTGAGCGTTTTCCTTCTGTCCAGGCCAGCCTTCCTCCAGTGCTGTGTCAGACACCCTCCTCCCATGTGTCCCCCCCCCCCCCCCCCCCCCCGCCCCGGGTTTGGGCAGTTTTTCCTTTCACACCTTTGCAACAAAAGATGATGATTACATCTCAGCCTTTCTAAGTAGTTTTTTCCCCCCAGATTTTTTTCTGGAGACTAAGATTCCACGCCCCCGCCTTAGGTATCCATTTACAGGACAATAGAGCTCAGCACCTGCTCCTCTAAGGAATGTTATCTTAAGAAATTCCAGTCTACCCCTTCCCTCCCCTCACTGCTGTGCCACCCTTGAAAGTGACCTTCATAAGTCCCAGATAGTTTTCTGACAGCTTCATGCTGGAAAAGAGGGGGAGAAGGGTCTACGCATTTAACCCCTTAGAGGGTCGATATGATCCTCGCGACAAAATTTTATGTGTTTACAGATATTCCCAAATCTTTGACTCTTGTCTCCGTAGCCTGTGTTCTGCTCCTGGCACAGTCCTGCAGTTCTGAGCCGACCTGTCAGCCCCAGGCACCTGCAAGTCTGCCCCAGAGGGCTGTGGGCGATTGGAGGCACTCCTGCGCACCTTCTCAGTTCCTTCCCTCTTCGACTTCAGCTTGGTGCAGCCTGCGTGTTTTTCATAAAGCCACGCACCCGCCAACCTTCCAGCTCAGTTTCCTAACACTTCCTGCCTGTTCGGTGATGGCCCTGGGTGGGTGGCTTGAGCTGGAGAAGCTGTACCAGAGCCACGTGGGATGGGGCGTGTGTGAGGGGAGAAGTTGGTGGTGAGAGGAGGATACGGGTCCAAGATCTACACGTGAAAAATGCAGGGGGGAGAGAAGGCAGAAGACGAGGAGAAACCGGGGCACAGGGATCACAGGGGAACATTGGAAACTGTCTGGTTTATGTGGGCTTGCAGAACGGTTCGGGCTGGAAAGAGTTGCTTCGAACGAGGCCCCCCTCTCAGAAGCCTTCTCTCCCTGTCTGACGGGGTGGGGGGGGCCCTGAGCTCTGTGCATCCTGGCTGCCATCTTGCCCAGGCTTGGAGGAGGCCTACGGGCTCAAGTGTGTGGCCTGCAGAGGACAGCTTTCCCCCTTCCTGTGTGAAAAGCATTGTGCAGCCTGAACAATTCACCTCCATTTTTTTCCTTCAACCTCTGCTTCTGGTCAACAAACTAGGCGCTTCTAGACTTCTCCTGAGGCAGTGAAAGCCTGAAACAGCTCAATGAACACTGCCATCCTTCTGGGAAGAAATGCCAGCTTTTGTTGATCTCGTTGATTATGTATGCCGTAATCTCCTTATATGTCCCGTATTTACCCAGATCCTCAAGCCTTCTTCCTCCAGGATGACCTCTTGCCCTCTAGGCTCTGATGACCCATCCCTTCCCCGCTGCCTATTCCCTTTTGGTCTTGCCCAGCACGGGAAGCCTTGGAAAGCCTGCTGACTTTGGAGTTAATACGGAATCTCAGGAGAGATTAATGATTTTTTGTGACGGGGGACTTTGTGACTGGCACAATTTGTCTGGGTTGATCACTTTCTTTTCATCAGAGTCTGGTTATTAATTTGTTTAAAAAAATAAAAAGGAGGCTTTAAGTTAGTAGACTGTGAAATACTAACATAGAACAAAGAAATCAGAACTTTAGAAACGATGTCTCTGAACGCTACCACATAGTTGGGGATTACTCAGGCATCTTTTTCCTCTTTCGTGTATCTTCAACATTTCGTCTTACGCTTGAAGAAGGAGCATTCTAGAAGACAATCTATATGCCACATGCTCCTTCATTTTATGAAATGTTTACTGACTCTACTCCAGAGTTGATAATGTGGGTCAGGAATTGTTCCAGGCACTTTAATACACGGGCTCATTTAATTCTTACAGAGGTAGTGGTAACATTATTTCCATTTTATAGAAGAGAAAACTGAGGTTCAGAGAGTAACTCTGCATGAGCAAGCAATCTCAAATTTCAACCCAGTAATCTGATTCCAGAGTCTGTCAACCTTTTTATTTAAAAAAAAAATTTTTTTTAATGCTTATTTATTTTTGAGAGAGAGAGACAGAGCATGAGCAGGGAAGGGGCAGAGAGGCAAGGAGACACAGAATCTGAAGCAGACTCTAGGCTCTGAGCGGCCAGCAGGGCTCTAAATCACAAACCTCGAGGTCATGACCCGAGCCCAAGTTGGATGCTCAACCAACTGAGCCACCGAGGCGCCCTAACCTTTTTATTTTTTTTTAATGTTTATTTATTTATTTTGAGAGAGAGAGAGCAAGAGAGCGAGAGCACAAGTGGGGTAGGAGCAGAGAGAGAGGGGGAGGGGGAGGGAGAGAGAGAGAGAGAGAGAGAGAGAGAGAGAGAGAGAGAGAGAGAATCCCAAGCAGGCTCCACACCGTCAGCACAGAGCCCGACTCGGGGCTCGATCCCATGACCACGGGATCATGACCCGAGCAGATACCAAGAGTCGGACGCCTAAGCAGCTGAGCCACCCAGATGTCCCAGGGCTGTCAACCCTTTTAAAACCAATTGTCGTTTCTATTTTTCTTTCTTTCTTTTTAATCAGACCATTTTAATTTATTGAACTTTGGCTTTGTCGGATAAATGGAGCTCCTAACCAAGTCCACCTTAGTAGAAAGTCAGATTACCCTGCAACTACTTCCTAGTTTATGAGAGTGGAATTGGAATTGACGTTCTCAGCAACTGAGAGAATCTCCATCCAGATTGACTTCCTGACCCGGTAGGGACGGTTTTGATGGAGAGGGCCACGTGGCAGCCCCGGGTTTCCCCACTTCCAATAAAAGAGTCATAAAATGTCTTGTGTCTTTGGAGAGGCTCACAGAATTTAAGACTACATCAGAGATTTGAAAGATGCAGGATAGAAATTTCTATCTCCTTCCCATTTAACTCTGAAGCATGACAGGTGCAGAATGAGAGAGAATTGCAAGCTTAATGAAGTAGTGACTAATGTCATAGCTCCAGATCTGGATGTGGTCTTAGAACATATCAGTACAGCCATCAGCACAGTGATCCCCAACTGATAAATACATCGAATTTGTGAAAGTTTCCAAACACAAACTGGTATACGTAAAAAATTTCCACATACAACATACGTACGTACGTAAGTACACACACATACATAATCATATTAAAACAAAATATAGGGGCGCCTGGGTGGCTCAGTCGGTTAAGCGGCCGACTTCAGCTCAGGTCACGATCTCACGGTCCGTGGGTTCGAGCCCCGCGTCGGGCTCTGGGCTGATGGCCCAGAGCCTGGAGCCTGCTTCCGATTCTGTGTCTCCCTCTCTCTCTGCCCCTCCCTCGTTCATGCTCTGTCTCTCTCTGTCTCAAAAATAAATAAAACGTTAAAAAAATAAATAAATAAAACAAGATATATGTAACCATGATCCAATTTAAAAATAAAATATTACAAGAACCACTGCAGTATCTTTTGTGCTTTCCTTCCATGGGATCCTCTTCTGTCTGCAAGAGATAATAACTGCCCTGAAATTTGTTACTCCCTCCCTTGATTTTCTTTCATAAGTTTACCCCGTACGTGTTCTCTCCTATTTTGAGCTTCATAGAAGTGGAATAGTACAGCGAAACTGATTGTCATTTCTGCTGATCGAAGGTTTTGGTTTTGTTCACTATCACTGATAATTGTTTTCTCTTGGACTGTAATTTCTTATGAATGTTAAACAAAGTAGACTCATTTGTATTATGAATCCCGAAATGTCCTTAAAGCATACAACGATATCTCACCAAACAGGTGAAGCAGAGTCCTAACAACAGTACTGTGGTCTTGATCTTTAAAATGCAGGGTCAAAAGGGGCATCTGGGTGGCTCAGTCAGCTGAGCATCCGACTTCAGCTCTGGTCATGATCTCGCAATTCATGGGTTCAAGCCCTACTTCGGATTCTGTGTCTCCCACTCTCTCTCTGCCCCTCCCCCACTCATGCTGTGTCTCTCTCTGTCTCTCAAAAATAAATAAATGTTAAAAAAATTTAAAATAAAATGCAGGATCAAGAGATGGTTGCAGGATAGTGGCAGGTGTTAAATGTATATTCATAGTGTTACCAAACAGGAGCCTTAGGAAGTAATTAATGATAAAACTTTGCTACGAGGTGAGAGGTATTCCTTTTTAGAAAAAGAAAAGTTCAGTGTGTAAAAGGTCTTGAGAAAATTGTTTTAACATAAAATGGAATATGTGCCAGAATTTATCACACGTTCTTCACTGTTTGTCTTTATTTATTTATTTATTTATTTATCATTTTATTTATCATTTTATGAATTTTAAATTTTAATTCCAGCAGAGTTCCCATACAGTGTCATATGAGTTTCAGGTGCACAATATAGTGATTCTACAATTCTGTACATTATTCAGTGCTTATCCTGGTGAGTATACAGTGTTTTATTTTTCTTCTTTTTTTTTTGAGGTTCCAGAATGAGAAGGCATTCGTGTTTTCAGATTCTATAAGCAAATTATCAACTCTTTTACGTAATCTAATAAGAAAACCTTGCTTCTCGTAGTCAATTATTTCTATTTTCCTAGTCAGGTATTTTTATTCTCTGCATAAGAAGTTACACTAACAGTTTTAGGTCTGAAAGAATTATTCCTTTTGAATATTCCTAGCTTAGAAATTAACTTGATATGATAAAGTGTATTTCAGTTACTTTTGGATATGGTGCCAGAACACTTTTTTTTTTTTTTTTTAATTAACAACAGAGATATAGATTCTGTGAGTGACTATATTGGGTAGTATGATTTATATAGTACATGTGTGATTGTTAAAATATAGTCTTTAAAGCTGTGAAATTGCTTTTGAGTACAGCTTTGGCTACATCTCATAAGCTTTGATATATGATATTCTCGTTGTGATCACTTCAGCAGTCTGTAATTAGTATTTTCATTCTTTTTGACCTAGTAACTATCTTGGAAAAGTTTCTTTTTCCTTTTTCCCTTGTAGAAATTGTGAGTTTTTTTTAAACTGCTGTGATTGTGTTCTCATATTATTTTATAGTTGCCTGAATATTTATTCTGTAATATGTATTTTTTTTTCAAGTTTGCTGACATTTTTATTGTTACCTAGTATAGCTCAAGATTATATGCTCCATAGAAACTTAAAATAAGGGATTTTTTATAGGAAGTGTGTGTGTTATACTTTGTTACTAAATTTATATTATATTGTTTAACTCCTCTGTATTCTCATTTTTTTGTATCTCTTATTTGTCAAAGACTATGATAACTGTGCTAATATCAAGTCTTCAAAATTGTGTGATTTCTTTCACTCTATTACTAACAGTTTTAACTTGATATATTTTGATATTTAGATATCCAATATGTATCTCTATTGTTAATTTTTTTCTTTTATGTACATATAAAGGTACATATAATCGTATATTTATACATATGCATATAAGTGTATGAACATTTATATACACATATTTTAAATATTTATTTTTGAGAGCGGGTGTGGGAAGAGACAGAGAATTTGAAGAAGACTGAGCCCCATGTGGGGATCAGATTCATGAACTGTGAGATCATGACCTGAGATGAAGTAAGATGCTTAACCAACTAAGCCACCCAGATGCCCCTGTACATTTATAATTCGTGTAAATATGCACTTAACACAAATTTCTCTCTCATCCTTTTTACCTTGAAATCTTTTTCCAGAATTAATATTGCCACGTCTCCATTTTGCTTGGCATATCACCGCCACCTTTTTCTTTTTAATCTTTTGTATCCTTCTGTTTTAGTGTGTGTTTTATAATAAAGCAAGATGTAGTTAGAGTTGGAATTTTAACTCAATGTGAAGAGTATTTTAGATATATTGAACCATTAAATGTACTGTAGTAACTATATGTTTGCTGTTGTTTGAAACTTTTTTTTTTACAATTTTTTAACGTTTATTTATTTTTGAGAGAGAGAGAGAGAGAGAGAGAGGCAAAAAGAGAGAGAGACATGGAATCTGAAGCAGGCTCCAGGCTCTGAGCTGTCAGCCCAGAGCCTGACCCGGGGCTCAAACTCGTGAACCATGAGACACGTCAACTAGATTTTCTCGAATCTGAGAAAACGGAACTCAACAACTGTCATAACAGCTGAATCAATTTTCCCAAGTAAGGCAAATATTTAAATTGTGGCCAATTAAATAATTTCTTGGCTTTGCTTCCAGGTCTTCTTTATAAATATTTCTGCTCTAGCCTCCCATCAGGGAGACCCCCAATCACTTTTTGGTTTTGGTAGTGCCCAATTGGAATTGTTTTCTCAGATAAATTTTTAAAAATGTGACGTGTCTCAGTTCATTTTTTTATACATTTTAACATTAGGAAAAAAACAACTCAGGATAAGTCTGATACCTTAATATATTGACAGTGGTATTATAAATTGAAAAAAATGTTTTTGGAAAGCATCTTCTCAATATGTATTGAAAAGCCATCTAAATACTCATATAGTTTGATGTAGTAATTCTACATTTAGGACTATATCTAAGATAGTCATCCAGAATATAGAGAGCTATATGTAGGAAGCTATTCATTGTACAATCTTTTTGAAGTTTATTTATTTACTTATTTTGAGAGAGACAGAGAGCATGTGTGTGAGTGTGGGAGAGGCAGAGAATCCCAAGCAAACTTAGCACCGTCAGCATAAAACCTGATGTGGGGCTCGAACTCACACTGAGATAATGACCTGAGCTGAAGTTGGATGCTTAACCGACTGAGCCACCCAGGTGCCCCTCATTATATAATTTTTAAGAAAGAAGGATTGTAAGTAACCCAAATATCCTGAGTACAGAGTAAATTATAGTTCTGTCTACTGGGTGAATACTATATAGTCATTAAAGTGACTATGATGGTTATGAAACCACATGGAAAAATTCTTACGATACATAGTTTACTTGAAGCATGTGTGTTACTTCATAGCCATACAAATCAGAACAAAATCTCAAGCCAGATGCATAGGAAAAAATGGGAAAGAATAACCATAAATATTATGTACTGAATAATGATTATGTTTTGAGCACTGTGCCAAGTATATTTTCTCATTGAATTTTTTTTTTTTTTTTTTGAGAGAGAAAGTGAGCGAGTGTGAGTGGGGGACAGAGGGAGAGACAGAGAATCTCAAGCAGGTTCCATGCCCAGTGTGGAGCCCAACTAGGGGCTCGATCCCATGACTGTGAGATCATGACCTGAGCTGAAATCAAGAGGCAGTTACTTAACTGGCTGAGGCACCCAGGCTCCCCTTCATTGAATTTTTTAAATGGCTCTTCGTGTACCCGTTTTGTGGATGAGGAACTGAGCTTTGAGAGGTTGGATACCTTTGCTCAGCCTTGTTCAGTGATGGGACCGGGTCTGGACCCAGGTCTGTGGGATCAAAATGTGTGCTTGAAACTGGTGATTCACAAAGTTGACTGTGCATCAGGATCATCGTGGGACTTTAAATAAATACATGAATTAATAAATGAATAAATACTGAATGGCTTACTCCAGCTCTCCTGGGCCACCAGTCAGACTGCCAGAAGCCCATATTTCTTTAAAAAAAAATTTTTTTTTTAACATTTATTTATTATTGAGAGATAGAGAGAAAGACAGAGCGTGAACATGGGAGGGACAAAGAGAGGGGGAGACACAGAATCTGAAGCAGGCTCCAGGCTCTGAGCTGTCAACACAGAGCCCACACGGGGCTGGAACTCACAAACCGTGAGATCATGACCTGAGCTAAAGTTGGACGCTTAACCAACTGAGCCACCCAGGCACCCTGCCCCATAGGAGCCTGTATTTCTAATACACAAGGTGGGTTCTGTGGCCAGTTGATGGCCAGCATTTAAGACCCTCTGCGAATTCCACTGTTTGTATATAAAAATACACTATTGATTTGTGAATGTTAATAGTGGTTGAATTTAGGTAACAGGACTAAGGGTGATTTTATTTTTTCCCTCCATTTTTCAGATTTTCTTTTGTGAGAAATGATGTTACTTTGTTTTTTTTTTTAATGTTTATTCTTGAGAGGGACAGAGACAGAATGAGAGTGGGTTAGGGGCAGAGAGAGAGGGAGACACAGAATCCGAAGCAGGCTCCAGGCTCTGAGCTGTCAGCACAGAGCCTGACGCGGGGCTCAAACTCACAATCCGCGAGATCATGACCTGAGCCGAAGTCGGACGCTCAACCGACTGAGCCACCCAGGCGCCCCAAATGATGTTACTTTGAATATAAACACTTAATGAAGAGAATTGAATAAAATACTTCATTTAAAGAGTCTCTTCTTTTGGGGGAGGATATTATATGCTGCTTCTTTTTAAAAGTCCATTCTGAGGGTACATAAATGAAAATGGAATGATGTCCAAAAGAGACATAATTTTCATGAGATATTACAAAATAGATCAGTCTAATGATGATTGCAGTTAACGGCATATGTTAAATTTGTTTGTGTTGTAACAGTGCCTTAGGAAATAGGACTTAGACTATAGATTTAAAAAATAACTTAGGTGGTATAATAATTATATTTTAACGAAAAAAAGAAAATAAATAAATTGGATGATTAGACAAAGCCCCAGAGAAACTGGTCTGTTTGGCTCTTTGACGAGCGAGGGAGACTATGATCACGGAATATTTTTGTTGTCAAGCAGAGGGAAAAGAGTTCTTTTTCTCATAGTTTGGAGGAAGGGGTGTGAAATGAGATCATAATTACAGGAAATAATGGACTTTATTGTTAACATGCAATCATGTGACCCTAGTGTCAGGGAGGTTAACACAGGGCCTTTTTCATGGGGTGTCTGTGACACTGCACATTGCCATGTTGGGTCACCTTAAGGAAGGAATAACCATGTGGCACCTTAAATCAGATGAAAGCAATGCCAGGACACCTGGTGGCTCAGTCGATTAACTGTCAGACTTCAGCTCAGGTCCCAATCTCACGGTTCGGTTCGTGAGTTCGAGCCCCGTGTTGAGCTCTGTGCTGATTGTTCAAGCCTGCGTGGGATATTCGGTCTCCCTCTCTCCCCTTCCCCTGCTCATGCTCACGCTCTGTCTCTCTCTCTCTCTCTCTGTCTCAAAAAGAAACATTTGTAAAAAAAAAAAAAAATATGGAAACAATGCTGGCAAGTTTCTGTTTTTTAGGAGGACAGAGAAAGATGTCAGAATTGGACAAATCATATGCACATATGCTAAAAAGGAAATGTTCACAAAATTATATTTTTGTATTTATTAGGATACATGAAATGAGAAAATTTGCTTACTTGATTGGATGCCTGGCGTAGCCTCAGGCTCCAGTGTGCAAGTTCAACATCTTCCTTTACAGGCCTGGCCAAACAGTCTTCAGAATTTCTGGGTGAATTACAGTTGCAGGAGCTATAAATCATGTGTGGATTCATGAATGCATATTGTAAAGAATAAGTTGCATAGTGTCTATATTTTTTTTTTTTTTAATTTTTTTTTTCAACGTTTTTTATTTATTTTTGGGACAGAGAGAGACAGAGCATGAACGGGGGAGGGGCAGAGACAGAGGGAGACACAGAATCGGAAACAGGCTCCAGGCTCCGAGCCGTCAGCCCAGAGCCTGATGCGGGGCTCGAACTCACGGACCGCGAGATCGTGACCTGGCTGAAGTCAGACGCTTAACCGACTGCGCCACCCAGGCGCCCCAATATTTTTAAAAGCTGAGTGATGATGTCATTTAGCCTTAGCTGTGAAAACCTTATTTGAAAAATGGCAAAGTTTTTTCTTCCTCGGAGCACTGACTTTTCTTCTGCACAGGAGATTAGTTGGAACTGGAATAGGTAGATAATCCAAAATCCACAAAGACTGAAAGTTTTTTTTTATTAAAATTTTTTTAAGTGGTTATCTATTTTTGAGAGAGAGAGAGAGAGAGAAAGAGAGAGAGAGACAGACAGAGCATGAGTGGAGGAGGGGCAGAGAGAGAGGGAGACACAGAATCCGAAGCAGGCTCCAGGCTCTGAGCTGTCAGCACGGAGCCCGACAAGGGGCTCGAACTCACAAACCATGAGGTCATGACCTGAGCCAAAGTCGGACGTTTAACCGACTGAGCCACTGAGCCACCCAGGTGCCCCACCCCCCGCCCAGGAGTGATTTTCAAGAAG
The DNA here is from genome assembly GCF_028018385.1 of Neofelis nebulosa. Taxonomy (NCBI): domain Eukaryota; kingdom Metazoa; phylum Chordata; class Mammalia; order Carnivora; family Felidae; genus Neofelis; species Neofelis nebulosa. The sequence continues at coordinate 15,532,305 of NC_080784.1, forward strand.
TGACATCACATTTAGTCTGTCTGCTGGGTGAATCCAGACAACATACTCTTATCACTGGTGGAAAGTCAATTTTCTTTGGAGGGGAGAGCTTTTCCTCGCTGATGTTCTTGAAAAGAACACTCCAAGCGGAGTTTTGGAAAAGGGATTTGACACTGGTGTCAACATAGTTTACATATCACTGTGGTGATCTCCTTATTTGTACTAAAACAAGCTTTTCCAGATATGATGTTATTTCTTTAATTTGCATGCGTTAGCTGGGCTGGTTTTCTCTTTCACTTCTGTGTCTGAAGGCAAGCAGAACGCTTTGATGATGCAGCGACTCTCATTGTCCTTTCGGTGAGCAAGCATCCTCCTCGGTCTTTAAAAACACTGTGGGATGGAGAAAAATATGTATATTTCAAGGTTACTGTAAATATTTTTCTTCAAAAATATCGTTGCCTTGACATTGTTCATTGATCAAATTAATTTTGAAGCGTCCAGTACAATTCAAAGAGAGCATGAGATTTTTTTCCATTTACCAAAAGGAGGCGTGGTTGAGAAAGCTTGGCCATGGTAGATCACAAGTGGGAAGATAAACTTCTGACCCGCATTGCACTGGCTAGTTTTTGCGTTGTGTTTTGTTTTTCTTCCCCTCCACCCGCCCCCCCCCCCCCGCCCTGCCCCTCAGGTGAACTGTCCCTGGAAGAGAAGGTGTGAAGTTCATGCTCTTAAATAGAGTGAGCAAATATTCTAGAAATAGTTTTTTTAATTTTTTTTAATTTTTCAATATATGAAGTTTATTGTCAAATTGGTTTACATTCAACACCCAGTGCTCATCCCAAAAGGTGCCCTCCTCAATACCCGTCACCCACCCTCCCCTCCCTCCCACCCCCCATCAACCCTCAGTTGGTTCTCAGTTTTTAATAGAAATAGTTTTACAATGTAGTTGAGATTAGGAGTGCTTAGAGAATGCAGCCTGTGGCATTAGTACGTATCAGAATTAAAGTTATACCCCACTCCATATTAGCGGTTAAAAATGATTTGCATACTTCCCTCATTAATCTGTTTTTGAGGTGTTTCCCAGTTGCACAGCGAATAAAATCTGAAAACTCCAGGTTATTTTTATTTTGTTACTAAAACAATGTTCTCTGTCCAGGAGACTGACACCTGACTGTGTTTATCATGTCCCTCACTTTTTTTTTTTTTTAACCATTAGTCCCAATTATTAGGGTCGTATCTAGTAAGGAGGAGGGTCACGGTCCCTTATCCCAGCACCCTTTCCTGCCCCGTGTGGGAAGGCTTTGGGATACTGCAAGCCGGCCACCTTGCTCTCTGGGTTTGGTGCAGGTAAGCCTTTGTCGGCTGATAAACCTGGATGTGGAGTCAAGAACTGCACGTAATCTGGGGTGACGAGTCACTGTTCTACTGGAGGATTGAAGGAAGTAAAAAATATAAATGTAGCCGTTTATTCTTTTTTTCTTTCTTGTTTGTTTACTTGTTTTTTGATCTGTTTGCATGTTTATGCACAGCAGTGTATTATTGGGTTCCGTGTCTGGCAAAGGGTTGAGTGTTTCATACCCGGTTTCAAAGTGGGCTGGTTGAATAGCAGGCTGTTGGTGGAGTAAAATTGGGCTAATTCCAATGGTGGTTTTTGAGAAGATCCAGGTAGCCCTGAAACGAGAAATATACAAAAAAATGAAGCCAAGGAGAGTTGTTTTTTTTTCTGCTCACGGCTCTGTTGACTTCCTGACCCTCCTTTCTGACACTAATCCAGTATAGTGTGACAACTTTATTTTGGTCTTGAATCGTACGCAGAGGCTTGGTTAGAACCCTCCCTTGGCCGGAAGCCCACGTGTAACCATATGGTGCTTCACGGAATGCAGATAATGGCTCCATGTTCCTGTGTGTTGTAATAGGCAGAAACCTGTGCCGGCAGGTAGAAGGGCTTTTATACAAAGTACACACGAGAGCGTTGCACAGTATTATTCATGCCGGAGCACAGCAGACTTCGTCTGTTCAGAAATGGTGATTCTCTTCTTTCTGGACATTTCACGCAGGGCTCTGAAGAGCGTTGAGGGTGGCCCGGCTCCTTGCTTTCAAGGTCACAGGTCCCAGCTTCAGCCCTTTCTAGGTTCCTTGCTCTGATGTCACAGGTGCTGGGCTTGGGGCTGCTCAGGGAGGCTGCTAGGCAGGTAGGTCACGGTGGTGAGGTCTGCAGTGCCAGGAAGTACCAGTTTTGCTGCTGGAAAGTACCAGTCCCCCTCCCATCCCCGGGGCCCCTCGTGGAGCCCGTCCAGGCCGTGACTAGAGGGAAGGGGGCCCCCTGCTCTCTCAGGCAGCCCCCACCTCCACAGCTGTCCCTGTCAGGCTTGACTGAGCCCTTGTCTCAGGGGACTGTTGTTGAGTAGGCTGGAGGTCTAGGTCACAGAGGTGGAGCCTAGGGTATTAGATCGGGACAGGACCTTAGGATTCATCGTGTGACAGCCCGCCCTTCGCTCAACAGGAAACAGAAGTGTGGGAAGATCTGATTTGTGTAGCGTCTCACAGCCAGGGTGTCCCAGAACCAGGTCCAGGGCTCTCAGCTTTGTCCTCCTCAGACTCCCTTCCGTCCCTGTCCCCGGCAGGCTTTCAGGCTCCGGACGAGAGTGTCTTTGGCACCCACGTGCTGGCAGTGAAATGGCTTTTCTACCCGTGGCCCGGGAGGGTCAACCCCCATACACTGTGAGCCTGGAGGGGATTCCTGTGCCCTTGTGGAGATGGCAGACCCCACTGTTGCTTAAGAATGAGGTTGAAAAAAGCTGTTATTGATTGTGTACATGCCATATGTTAGACTCGGAAGCAGCCCGCGTGTGTACGTTACTGTATTTCATCTATCACGAGATTGTTTGAAACCCGGTGAGGTGCTTCCTATCTCCATGTTACAAGAGGCTGACGTTCAGAGAGGGTGTCCTCTCCGCTGTCCGGCAGATAAAGAGTGGCAGTACTGTGACCCCGTCCCTGCTCGCTCCACAGCCCAGCGTTCCCCCGTGGGGCCTCCCCCTGGGTGCACCCCTGCTCCCACGCTCCCCTGCTTCCCACCTGGTCATTTTTGTTCTCCTGGAGCCTCCGGGCGCTCTTCAAAGCTTATTCAACCAACTTCTCCTCCAGTATACATTTCACCGCAATAATCCCATAAAGGTCCTCTTTCTTTCTAGCACTCTATTATCAGGAGGCCACGGCTGGCCAGAAGTAGATGAACAAACCCAAGAGATAGCCATTCCCAAAGGTGTTTACTGCCCCTCAAGTCCGTGGAGGGGGTGGTCAGCTTCGACAGGAATGAAAACTTGCCTGATGAGCAGGGCTTTCAATTCCAGTGACTTCCACAACCTTCCTGGGGTTTTTACTTGGCTCTTTCCATTGGTGCCTCCAGACTGTAAATGCTCCGGGGCAACGAGTTTGTTCTTTGGCAGGTGTTAACTGTCGTAAAGTCTGTGTATACTGTATGTTAAAAAAAGATACAACAACAATACAACCTCGTCCTTCAAATGCAGCCTCGGGTTTCGATCTTTTTCCCAGATATGCAGGCGTGTGTATAGCCATGTGTCTTGTAAAATCGGCTACCGTGCTTTCCACGAGAGGTGGTTTTTAACAGGGTACATTTTGCTGTGTTCTTGCAAACTTGAGAAGTCATGAAGTGTTAAAGCAGCTTGACAGTTTTATGTAATGGTTTTGTTTAGTTCATCCCATAAGCTGTTACCTACTTGAAAATAACTTCGGGATTAAAACAATCTCGTGATAAATTTCGACTGGCCAGAATAGGAGAATTTAAACAGGGATACTGTTATATTAAGCTTGACGGTTTTTTTCCCTGCGTCACAAAGCTCATAAAATATTTTTATTATTCCCAAGATTCCCTGTATTTTAATATACATTATTTCTCACCTACATTCTACTTTCATTTTAAGCCTAGTTTATTTTCCTAGGCCATGGGCCTTGGGTAATTTCTTTAGATACATTTCAGTTACACCTAATATGAAAAACATACTAGAGAGAGTTACATGGCACCTCCAACCATCTTGTTAAACTTTAACAGCTTCTAGGGCGCCTGGGTAGCCCTGTCTGACTCTTGATCTCGGCTCAGGTCATGATCTCATGGTTCGTGGGTTTGAGCCCTCTGTTGGGCTCTGCACAGTGAGTTCTTGGGATTCTCTCTCTCTCTCTCTCTCTCTCTCTCTCTCTCTCTCTCTCTCTCCTCCTCCTCCCCCTCCCCCACACGGTCTCCCTCTTTCTCTCAAAGTAAGTAAATAAACTTAAAAAAAAAAACAACTTCAACAGCTTCTCAAGTAAACAACCACAAAAGTATTATATTGTGTGAGTGTTAAAAAAAAGTTCTTGATAAGCTAGTTAACAAAAACTTCATTTATTTGACTTGTGGGCTAAACTTGAGAGGGAAGCAAAGAGAGAAAAATGTACATATTTTAAAAATAACAGTATTTTGGGGCGCCTAGGTGGCTCAGTCGGTTAAGCATCCAACTTCAGCTCAGGTCATGATCTCGAGGTTCGTGAATTTGAGCCCCGCGTCGGGCTCTGTGCTGACAGTTCAGAGCCTGGATCCTGCTTCGGATTCTGTGTCTCTGTCTCTCTCTGCTCCTTCCCTGCTCATGCTCTCTCTCTCTCTCTCTCTCTCTCTCTCTCTCTGTCTTCTGTCTCTCTCTCAAAAGTAAATAAACATTGAAAAAATTAAAAATAACAGTATTTTAAGCAACTGAGCATTTGTTTCATGCATATTAATCAATACACAGGTACTAAGCGCCGTTAGGAGAAGCAAAGTCACCATGTATTTGGCCCCTGCTCTAGGGGCTCCTGGCTCCACTGGGAGCACATGGAATAGTAGACTGGCTGCTGGTGAAGAGCCAAAGCGTTCGTTGCTGGGCAAACTCCATGGGTTCATGGAAGCGGATAGATCAGTATAGCTAAACTATATGACCCTTACCTTCCTGAGTGTGGGATTCCAAGATGGCTTTCTTCCTGGCCTGTACATCCAGAATGCCTGCCACATCCCTTTTCTCCTTGTATGGTCTTAGGCTTGGGGACAGGGGGAGCAATGAGGTGGCCGATCCTTGGTTCTTAGAGACTAAGGAGGATACTATCAAAGAGGCAGAGTTGAACTGGGGGTCCGGGAGGACTCCATGGTGTCAGCAGGTCAGTGGTGGGGAGTCCAAGGTAGCTGGGACATTCTTGCAACTTGTTAGGCTTTGAAGATCCTGAGTTAATTATTCACGGAGGAGGTGGCGAGGCTGTGGGTGAGAAAGAGAGGGAGCGTTCTAAGGGGGGAGAAGAAGCTTGCCCCGAGACCTCCGAAGCAGGAGGGAACAAGGCAGGTCTAGGGGGCCATCAAAAGCTGATTCATCCCTTTACCTGTGTCAAGCTTGTGTTGGGGCTGGCAGAGGTCAACCCCTGGTGTCTCTGAGCATCTGTGTGTCAGTGAGCTGTGCTTGCACTGGGCATCCACACCGTCTTAGAATGGAGGGGAGCCCTCACCCCAGGGCTGTATGCAGCCTTGGCGGGGGTGGGGGGGGGCAGAGTTGGCACCAGATAGAGGCCTTCATTTTCAAAGGCATGGATTGGAGGCTGCCACCCCTCCTATCCCCTTCCTCCCTGGGCCTCCCTGTAAATCCCAAGTGCTTGCTTCCATTGCTGTTCTCTGAGGAGGCCTTGAGGTCTGAACCCAGTGCACATCAAGGAGTGTCGAGATTGGAAGGGATTTGGGGCCTGACGTCATTGGGGAGGAAAGCAAGCAGAGGAGTTTGGACTTGAGGCCGTAAGCAGTGGGAAGCTGCTCCGGTTGTGATAAAAGCAGTGTTTGGAGAAGATTAGTCTGGCAGTCGGGGGACAGATGCAGGGCAGAGGGCAGGAGCCGCGACAGGCCAGTCGGATGTGTGCTGAATATTGACATCATTTCAGTCACTGAGCCCTTTGGCTTCTTCCTCTTCTGTTTCCTGTTTGCCTCACCTGGAAATTCTCAATTTTTAGTGTATACCAGACTCACCCAGGGAACATATTAAAAATAGAGATTCCTGGGGTACCTCCCGACCCCTACCCCCACCAGCTCTGGAATCAGTAGGCCAGGAGTGGGCCTGGGAATCTGCATTTTTATTTTGCATCCCAGATGATTCTAGAGCAGTGGATCTGATGACCACCCTTGAGAAAAGTGAGCCAGTTGGTCAATGTTCGGTTCTCAGGTTTTGTTCTTTGCTTTTCCATTCAGGCCCTCAGCTGCTTCCTCTAGCCTTGTCCTCACCGTTCTCTTCAGCGAGCCTGTGCCCGTCACCGAGCCCAGGGCATACCTCAGAGTCCATCTCATTCCTCTGGCTCAAAGGCCTCCTTGTCCCTGTTAGTGGCCTTGGGGGCACAGCTCCTCATTCCTCTTCCTGCAGAACCTTCTGCCGTGGCCTCCCCAGCTGAGTAATGGAGACCTCCCTGGCTCATTTTATGTGAACTCCAGGGGAAGGGTTGTAATCAGGAGGGGCACAGCCAAGTGGCTCAGAGACCAACGTCCATATAAAATTTAAAATGTGTACTGTTGGGGGACCTGGGTGGCTCAGTCGGTTAAGCATCCGACTTTGGCTCAGGTCAAGATCTCACGGTTTGTGAGTTTAAGCCCCGTGTCAGGCTCTGTGCTGACAGCTTGAAGCCTGGAGCCTGCTTCAGAGTCTGTGTCTCCCTCTCTCTCTGCCCCTCTCCCACTCACGCTCTGTCTCTCTCTCAAAAATAAACATTAAAAATGTTTTTAATAAAAAATAAAAATAAAGTAAAATGTATGTTGTTACTTACACTACTTAATTATGATGAAGGGTAAGCCACCAACCAGCCTGTCGACAGAGTGAGGGCTTTGAATCAGCGAGCCCTGTGACCCTGGGCAGGTCGCTTCTTCCCTCTCAAGTCCACTTTTCCTGGCTGCAGAACCCGCCCCACAGAGCGTGGTGGGGTGTAGATGAGATGCTTCCCAGGAAGGGACTTAGCTCAGTGCTTGGTACACTGGATATGTTAGGTAAGTGTTGTTTCTCCTGCTTTTCCTGATGTGTCCTGAATCCCCAGCTGGATCAAAAGACCCTCAACAGAGAAAGACTGTGCCTTATGTTCCTCTCGAGTCTCAGCACAGAGCTTATGGTTCACTAGGTAATCATAATGCAAAGAGTAGTCATGGTAGCAGTAATGGTAATAATAGCAATAGTAAATTTAAAAAGTATCTGTGATATGCCAGGCATTATATATAGCGTTACTCATGTAATCTTCTCCGCCAAGCTCTGAGGTAGGCGCTATTATTAACACTAGATGAGGAAGTCGAGGCACAGAGTGATTAAGTAACTTGCTCAAGGTCACCTAGCTGCTCTGTTGCAGAGCCAGTATTTGAACTCAGGAAGTTTGGCTGCAACCTCTGTACTCTTACAGCACTTTTATTTGTTTTATTTTTTACAGAATTCTTAGAAACACTTTTTTAAGTTTATTTATTTACTTTGAGAGAGAGAGGGAGAGAGAGAATCCCAAGCAGGCTTCGCGATGTCAGTGCCGAGCACGACGTGGGGCTCGAACTCTCGAACCGTGAGATCCTGACCTGAGCCGAAGCCAAGAGTCGGACACTTAACTGACTGAGCCACCCGGGCGCCTCTGCAACACTTCTGTTACTGTGAAAAATGTTAATCGTATACTACAGAAATAGAAGAAAAGGCATAATGATTTCCTGTTTACGCAGCTTCAGTGATAATCCATACATGGCCCATCTTGTTTCGTCTGTACCACCACCTACCCCTCTCTCCACTTTGGATTATTTTGAAGCAAATCCCAGACATCATATAATTTCACTGAAAATACATATGTATGTAGATCTAAAAGATGCCTTTTTAAAAAATGTTTATTTTTGAGAGAGAGAAAGAGTGTGCAAGCAGGGGAGGGGCAGAGAGAGAGAGAGGGAGACACAGAACCTGAAGCAGGCTCCAGGCTCCCAGCCGTCAGCCCAGAGCCCAGTGCGGGGCTCAAACCCATGAACCGCGAGATCACGACCTGAGCCGAAGTCAGATGCTTAACCAACTGAGCCACCCAGGCGCCCCTGAAAGACGCCTTTTTTAAAAGGATAAGTGCAGTGCCATTATCACAGTTAGAAATGTTATCAGTTGTTCCTTCATATTGACTATCCAGTTTGTGTTTAAATGTCTGTGATGGTCACATAAACATTCTTTACAGTTCCCTTGTTCAAATCACGATTCAAAGATCGCTTATTTCTCATAATGGTTTTTGAAGCAGAGTGCCTGAAAACTTGCACGTCTTCGACTTCATTCAGCACATATTTACCGCGTGTCTGCATTCTGCAAGGCCCAGGTTGAGGAGGATGAAAGGTGTTTCCAAGGGGCTGTCCATCGGCGTGGTAACTGCCTGGCTTCAGAAAATGGTGGAGGGCACTGGCTCATCGTGCCCCCAAGGTTGTAAGCTTGGATGAATAATGCAGGAGTAGAACTCTTGCAGAGATAGGGAAGGTGGAAGGAAGAAACAGCCTCAGGAAAATATTGTGGGTTTGGCTTGTGGTTAGTATTTAGGATCTAAAATCATACTCTGTCTCACCTGGATATTTCCTGCATTCCATTCTTCATCTCTCTCTTTCCTCCTGATCCTTCGTTTAGTGGCAACTGGAAAGTCATTATGCTGGCTTTTTCCCCCCCTTTAAAAAATCGATAGAAATTTGGGGGATGTGCTGAACAGCAGGGTCTTCTTGTAAAGTTAATAAATGTGGTGGGGTAAATCCGTGCATGTCAGTGGCATAATCCCAGCGGTGACAGATTTAAGTTTTTAGATACGCGCTTTTATTGTTCAGCCTGGCTCGAACGTACTGGAAAATGCCTTGTCAAATGAGCAAGCATTCAGAGAACGGGAAAGGTGAAATTCTGTGAAATATTTGTTTGCTTTGAAATCATTCATCTTCTAGTCTGGGGGACCTTGCTAACTTCAAAGCGAAGTATTGTGATTTACCTCGAGTTTGATGGAATTTTTTCTGTGTTTAAGCAAGACCACACTTTAAAAACTAAACGGAGAATCATGTACTCACTGTAAAAATCTACTGCAAAAGCCTGCCGCTGACAGACATATGAGTTTCATCAAGTAGATTTAAGTTGAAACAGGCATATGAGAGAAAGCAACTTGACTTTAGTGCCAACCAGGAGATTAGAACAGCGATTTGCTTATTTCGGCTGTTTCATATAGTATTTATAAAGTCGGCTAATTTCCTCCACAGATATTCTGCTAGCTAGCACTAAGAAACCAGAGATTTTAGAAACAAACTTTTTTTTTTTCCTGTCTAAAGAGATGGTATTCAGGTTTTGTTTTGGTTTTTTTTTCAACTTTTTTTTTTTTATTTTTTTATTTTTGGGACAGAGAGAGACAGAGCATGAACGGGGGAGGGGCAGAGAGAGAGGGAGACACAGAATCGGAAACGGGCTCCAGGCTCCGAGCCATCAGCCCAGAGCCCGACGCGGGGCTCGAACTCACGGACCGCGAGATCGTGACCTGGCTGAAGTCGGACGCTTAACCGACTGCGCCACCCAGGCGCCCGTATTCAGTTTTTTTTTTAATCTATTATGTTTTTCTTTGGTTAGAGATCTTATATTTGATGCGTGTCACTAATTTTTCATAGTCATTAAAAGTTATTTTTGAAAGTGAATCATGAAACCACTGGAATTTGGGGTGAGCTCTTTGGGTCCATCTGCTGTGCTTTGAATCTAACTTCAAGCCTGCAAGTTCTTGGTTTTGAAATATTAAAAATACTAATCTTTGTATTCAGTGTGCCTTAAGGCTGCCGTGAGATTGTGAGTTGCAGTGGTAGCGGATAGGAAAGAGGCGGAAACATGGAAAAAACCTGTTCCCTTCTCTTTCTGTTAAAACTTGTAGGCCATTGTCATTTTATTGTCTTCCCCCCTATGGTAGGTCTTTCTAACCTCAAGAACCCACCAGTACAACATAGAACTAGAGAATTATTTATAGATAGAAATTTTTTGTAAGCGAGAAGATTATTTATTGTTCCTCATTCTCTTGTGTTTTTATGTTATATTATAAGACACTAGGGTAAGTAACAATACACATTTTATTTTTATTTTTTATTAAAAACATTTTTAATGTTTATTTTTGAGAGAGAGACAGAGCGTGAGTGGGAGAGGGGCAGAGAGAGAGGGAGACACAGACTCTGAAGCAGGCTCCAGGCTTCGAGCTGTCAGCACAGAGCCTGACACGGGGCTTAAACTCACAAACCGTGAGATCTTGACCTGAGCCAAAGTCGGATGCTTAACCGACTGAGCCACCCAGGCCCCCCAACAGTACACATTTTAAATTTTATATGGACGTTGGTCTCTGAGCCACTTGGCTGTGCCCCTCCTGATTACAACCCTTCCCCTGGAGTTCACGTAAAATGAACCAATAAATTTGCGTAATTTTAAAGCAGTTTGACTTGGGGTGTCTGTTACTTGCAACCAGAAACACATAACAAATTCTAATTGTAATGCACTTTATAAACAGATCTTCTGTTTCCTGTTGAAAATGAAACAGAGTCATTCTTCTCTGTGGGCTGAGGAATTTATACTCCCAAAGAGATAAGAAGACAAGTGAGCAATTATTGAGCACCTGCTGTGTGTCAGAGCAGTGTGAGGTGTTTTCATATTTTCTTAGTTAGTCTTGGAGATGGGCATGATTGTGCTTGTGTACCTGCACAATTAATACGCACTTGATCGTGCAATTATGAGCGATATGGATGGGATTGGCAAGTCCTTTTTATTGCTTTTCCCACTGTTGCTAGAGTGGTGCTGACTGGGACCATTTCTGGGCTGTCGGTGGATTTTTACCTGATTCTGGGCACCGTGCCACAGGGAGACGGTGCGATTTCCAATGTCTGTGTGAGAAGAACTAATCTCACTCTGTTTCTAATCCAGTATTTTGGGCCACCTGGCGCATTCTTATTTGTCTTGATGCCAGTTTGTTTTTGGTGTACATGGTAGGGAATTTTAATGTTCTGACTATAATTAAAAGACTTTCCTCCCGGGTTGCCTGGGTGGCTCATTCGATTAAGCATCAGACTCTTGATCTCAGCTCAGGTCTGCAAGCAGATGTGGTTTATTAAATTCTCAGTTGGCTGGAGTACGTTCTAGATGCGCTGAGAGATTCCTACTATGAGTGATGACATTGTTTTCTAAATTCCGCAGGGCTAGAGTGGTATTCTTTGTCCTTGGGGAGAAAAGAAGATGTCTAGGGGAGGCCTAAGTGCCAGGGGTTGACAGAAGCAGTTATGAAGGTTCTTGACCTTGGGGCTGGCTTCATTTTTGACCCTGCTCTCTCAATGTGTGCAGAGCTGGCGTGGCCTGGCCATTTGTCCTTCCTCAAGTGGAGTTGAGCTGAGCGTATTTGAGGGTGGTATATATAGGGCATACCTGTTGGTTGAACTTAGCTGGAGTGGAAAATAGATCTTTCATCACAGGCCGGTGGCACAATGAAAAGAAATTAGTCACGAGCTTCACTCACACCTGAAAAGCAATAATTAAGTGTCCTCCTCCAAGAATTGGAAATTTGTCATGGTTTCAGTGTCACCTGATCCACGATGAACACATTTGGGAAAGTCACGGTAATAGGGGACTATTAACTAAGAAAACTATGCAAAATGTTTTAAAAGGTGGTTGTAACAGGCAGTTCTGTGTTTTTAGAATTCTGTTTTGTTTTGTTTTGTTTTGTCAGCTGCATGTAATTAAATTGTTCTCAGTTTAGGGCACCTGGGAGGCTCAGTCAGTTAAGCATCTGGCTCTTGATTTTGGCTCAGGACATGATCGCACAGTTTGTGAGTTCGAGCCCCACATCGGGCTCTGTGCTGACAGCATGGAGCCTGCTTGGGATTCTGTCTCTCTCTGCCCCTCCCCTGCTCATGCTCTCTCTCTCTCTCTCTCTCAAAATCAGTAAATGAATATTAAAAAAAATAAGTTGTTTTGAGTTTAGAAATTGTACCTTCTCCTGTTTACATCACTCCTAGGCCAGCCTTAGGAGGATCATGGGATTCTGAGTCAGGCCCTCTTTGTGTAAGATGCCCAAACGCTGGGCTGACTTTTAGGCCTGAACAGCTGGGTTGGAGGGTGTTGGCTTCTTCTTTCTGGGGGAGGGGCGGGCAGTGGAGGATTCCAGTGGGAGTTGTTTGCTGCCAGAGGTCTCCGGGAGAGGCAGGATATAGAAGGTTAAAAAGGTTGTCCTGTAAAAAACACACCCACGATTGTACAAGCGTAAGGAAAGTTTGACAGGACAGAAGCTTGGCTCCTTTGCCGGCGCTCATTTCTGCCCCCCGGGTCTGCCTTGAACTTGGAACCTTGCTTTGCTCACACTGCCAAATGCAGCCTCTGTCAGGAAGCAGGTGGTCACCCGGTTCCTGAAAACGCTAACGATCGTGTGGATCATGAAAGTTAGTTTTTGATGACCCTGCTGGAGAATTTAGAAGAGGTTTTCTGAATGTTTTGTGAATATCAGACTTACATTACGGGGCAAAGGGTGGTCTAGAAATGGGTTGGATATATTGTCATATGGTTGGAATCTGGTGGTGCGGCCAAGAATTCATGTCCTACCCTATGAAAACTATACTGTGTGGTAAAGGAGAAGAGAGTTTAATACGTTTTGTTAACCCAGTTCTTTGCCACTTTCTCTCTGGCCCCGAGCGCCTCTGAATCTGTGCTCTGCGTGTTTCCTCACTGCTCTGCCCAAATCCTCCCTGGCCCCTGGTCCTCTCTCGGAGCCAAGTCTAGCAATTCTGGAGCTTGGTGGTTTCTGTTTGCTTTTGAAAGCAGTGGCTGCACCTATCGCTCCCACCCATGCTGACATTGAATCGGCTTACGTCACTGTACATAAGTGGTGTGAGAAATCATGCACTTTTTTTTTAAACTCCAGAAAACTAGATTCTACAGGTCTTTAGTAGCCCATTACTTGATTCTTACCTGTATTGTCACTATATTTTTTCCCTGCGTCCTTCCAATTAAAATGAAGGCAACGTCAACTTCATGCATTAATATCCTTACGTATATGTACGTAAGGGATAATAATCCCTCCTTTTAAGTGTACCTCTGCAGGGGCCCCTGGGTGGCTCAGTTGGTTGAACATCTGACTTCGGCTGGGGTCATGATCTCGTGCGTGTGGGTTCGAACCCCCACATCGGGCTCTGTGCTGACAGCTCAGAGCCTGGAGCCTGCTTCCGATTCTGAGCCCCCCTCTCTCTCTGCCCTTCCCCTGCTTGCGCTCTCTTTTCTGTCTCTCAACAAAATAAGATAAAAAATGTTAAAAAAAATTTAATTGCACCTCTGCAGACCAGACACGACAGTTTCAGTTACTTTCAGCTTTTCTGCTTTGCCATACTGTCTCCTTTTAATCTTAAATGACTTTGGCAGATTAATTAGTCCTTTATTGAGACTATTTTGCTAATTTGCTGCCAGATTTAGATAACCTGCCCTGACAGGGTACCTAAAATTTCTCCCTTGTGGTGGATATGGTCCAGTGAGCTGTAACAGTGATGAGTTCAATTCTTAATAATCTTCTACAATTTAGCTCAAGTTCATTTTGCTGCATCTAATAACTGCCTGCAAAAAGTCAAGTCCAGGCTAAAGGGCCAAAGTGTCTTTTTGACTTCATGGGAGCTTCTGTGCTTCGCAGCCGGGTCCGTGTTTACGTGACGTATGAGGTCCCTCTTCCGGGTTCCTCAGCAGAGCGCTCAGGTCCAGAACCATCCAACAGTGTCACACTCCATTTTGTGATGATGAAGCTGACGGGGTGCTGTCGAATAACTCTCACGAAGTTGTTTCCGCAGGTTGAGTCCCGCGGAATGAGACCGTTTGTCAAGTGTCCCTTCCGCTCTTCTGGGCCACCCACCTTCTAGCAACCTTCAGGTTATGCAGGACGGATCCTCAGGAAATCCAAACCCGGGCAATGATGGACCGGAAACGGTTGTTCCAGATTGCCACAGCAGAGAGGTCGCAAGTCAGGGCGGGGACGGAACTCAGCCAAGTGTTCCAGGCTGAAGAGGACCTTTGTATTTCTGCCAGATTTTGTGCTTCACCCCAGCCGTGCGACCGCGGAACCAAAGCAGGTAGAAGGGATGTGAGGACGTGTGGTGACAAGATCCGTGAGTGTGCTTCCTCCCCCTTAGGATCAGCAGAGCCTCCTCAGGCACGCCGTTTGATCTGGTCGAGCCGCCGGCTTTCCCATCTGTAGAATGGCCACGAGAGCGTTACTTGCCAGCCAGGAGCGGAGCGCTTCCTGGGCAGTAAAGCATTCGCCGGCCTTCGTTTTAGTCCCTCCCCGCCTGGTAGGGTGCCACACTGTCCACGCGTTTGGAACTCATGGGCTTCTGAGTTCTTCTTTCATCCGAACCAGCTGGGGTCTCCGAAGGTTTACGCGGCGAAAGCCGTCGAGCGGTTGGCCAACCCGGGCCTGTGTTGGTGACTGTTGGTTCCCTCTGGACCAGGAACAGCTGGGGTCAGCTGGTCATCCCTGGGCTGTGAGGCTGGAACGCTTCCTCCCGTGTGCACGAGCGGGGAGGCAGAGGGGAGCCAGGGCGGGTGGGGGGCTGGGTGCCCCCTGTGTGAAGCAGCACCAGCGTGGTCGTGGGCACTCACACGAGGGAGCGAAGGCCAGGGGCTTCGGAATTCCTTACAGCCTTCCGTGGTGTCTCCCAACAGTCCTGAAGACCCCGCCGGCGCCCCACGTTCTTGGCATCTCTTGGTGGTTTCTCTCTAAGGCAAGGAGAGCGCACAGGCTCTTGAGTATCAGCTGCTTGCTTGGAATCTTAGTGTGAGATATTTCCTCACTTCTTCATTCAACAAACCAATGGAGGCACTTGCTTTGTGTCGGGCACTGTGCTAGGGCCTGAGGGCCCTGCCCCCAGGAGGTTCAAGTTTATGGAGGAGGAGGCACGCCGTGCTTACGGTCCGGGGCAACAGAGGCGGTGGAGAGCCCACGGGTGAACCGCGAATCCCCTCCTGTGAGGGCCGGGGTGGAGAGGAAGCAGGTGCAGAGTGAATGATCTTTGGAGTTTGATGCCACGCAGTGGCGTGGAGACGAGATGTGTGTCTCAAAGTAGAGCGTAGTTGAGTTTGAATTACAGCTCCTTGTAACGACCATGTGCCTCTCTGGCACGTTTCTTCTCTCTCTCTCTCTCTCTCTCTCTTTGCAATTAAAAAAACAATGTTTATTTATTTTTGAGTGAAATAGGGGAGGAGAGAGAAGGAGACACAGAATCTGAAACAGGCTCCAGGCTCTGAGCTGTCAGCACAGAGCCCGATGTGGGGCTTGAACTCACGAACCACGAGGTCATGACCTGAGCCGAAGTCAGATGCTTTACCAACTGAGCTACCCAGGTGCCCCTCTTTTCTTTCCTTCCTTCCTTCCTTCCTTCCTTCCTTCCTTCCTTCCTTCCTTCCTTCCCTCCCTCCTTCCTTCCTTCCTTCTTTCCTTCCTTCCTTCCTTCCTTCCTTCCTTCCTTCCTTCCTTCCTTCTTTTCTTCCTTCCTTTCTTCCTTCTTGCTTTCCTCCTTCCTTCCTCCCTCCCTTTTTCTTTCTTTCTTTCTTTCTTTCTTTCTTTCTTTCTTTCTTTCTTTCTCTCCTTCTTTCTTCCTTTCTTCCTCCCTCCCTCCCTTGTTCCCTCCCTCTTTCTTTCCTTCTTCCTTCCTCCCTTCCCCCTTTCCTTCTTCCTTCCTTCTTCCTCCCTTTCTTTCTTCCTTTCTTTTCATTTCTCTTTCCTTCTTTATTTCCTTCTTCCTTCCTCCCTCCCTCTTTCCTTTTTTCCTTCCTTCCTCCCTCCTTCCCTCTTTCTCTTTCTTTCTTTCTTTCTTTCTTTCTTTCTTTCTTTCTTTCTTCTCATTTTTCTTTCCTTCTTTATTTCCTTCTTCCTCCCTCCCTCCTTCCTTCCTTCCTTCCTTCCTTCCTTCCTTCCTTCCTCTTTCTTTCTTTCTTTCTTTCTTTCTTTCTTTCTTTCTTCTTCCCTCCCCCTTTCCTTCTTCCTTCCTTCTTCCTCCCTTCTTTCTTTCCTTTCTCCCATCTTTCTTTTTCTTTCTTTCTTTCTTTCTTTCTTTCTTTCTTTCTTTCTTTCTTTCTTTCTTTCTTTCTTTCTTTCTTTCTTTCTTCCCTTCCTTCCTTCCTTCCTTTCTTCTTCTTTTCTTTCTTTCTTTCTTTCTTTCTTTCTTTCTTTCTTTCTTTCTTCCTCTTTTCTTTCTTCTTCCCTCCCCCTTTTCCTTCTTCCTTCCTTCTTCTTCCCTTCTTTCTTTCCTTTCTTCCATCTTTCTTTCTTTCTTTCTTTCTTTCTTTCTTTCTTTCTTTCTCCCCCATTTTTCCTTCCTTCCTACCTTCCTTCCTTCCTTCCTTCCTTCCTTCCTTCCTCCTTCCTTCCTCCCTCCCTTTTTCTTTCTTTCTTTTTCTTTCTTTCTTTTTCTTTCTTTCTCTCTCTTTCCTTCTTTCTTCCTTCCTCCTTCTTTCTTTCTTTCTTTCTTTCTTTCTTTCTTTCTTTCTTTCTTTTCTTCCTCCTTCCCTCCTTCTTTCTTTCTTTCCTTCTTCCTTCCTCCCTCCACCCTTTCCTTCCTCCTTCCTTCCTTCTTCCTCCCTTTCTTTCTTGCTTTCTTTTCATCCTTCTTTCCTTCTTTATTTCCTTCTTCTTTCCTCCCTCCCTCTCTTTCCTTCCTTCCTCCCTTCTTCTTTCTTTCTTTCTTTCTTTCTTTCTTTCTTTCTTTCTTTCTTTTTTCTTCCCTCCCCCCTTTCCTTCTTCCTTCCTTCCTTCTTTCTTTCCTTTCTTCCATCTTTCTTTCCCTTCCTTCCTTCCTTCTTCTTTCTTTCTTTCTTTCTTTCTTTCTTTCTTTCTTTCTTCGTCCCTCCCCCCTTTCCTTCTTCCTTCCTTCTTCCTCCCTTCTTTCTCTCCTTTCTTCTATCTTTCTTTTCTTTCTTTCTTTCTTTCTTTCTTTCTTTCTTTCTTTCTTTCTTTCTTTCTTCTTCTTCCCTCCCCCCTTTCCTTCTTCCTTCCTTCTTCCTCCCTTCTTTCTTTCCTTTCTTCCATCTTTCTTTCCCTTCCTTCCTTCCTTCTTCTTTCTTTCTTTCTTTCTTTCTTTCTTTCTTTCTTTCTTTCTTTCTTTCTTTCTTCTTCCCTCCCCCCTTTCCTTCTTCCTTCCTTCTTCCTCCCTTCTTTCTTTCCTTTCTTCCATCTTTCTTTCTGTCTTTTCTTTCTTTCTTTCTTTCTTTCTTTCTTTCTTTCTTTCTTTCTTTCTTTCTTCTTCCCTCCCCCCTTTCCTTCTTCCTTCCTTCCTTCCTTCTTCCTCCCTTCTTTCTTTCCTTTCTTCCATATTTCTTTCTTTCTTTCTTCCTTTCCTTCCCTCCCCTCCCCTCCCTCCCCTGCCTTCCCCTCCCCTCCCTCCCCTGCCCTCCCCTGCCCTCCCCTCCCCTCCCCTTCCCTTCACCACAGCCTTTTCATCTGAAAATAGGCCAAAAAGATGCTAACATCTGAAGACCTTAGCACAGTGTTTGGCAACCAGTAGGTCTTTAATGTATTAATTAAGAATTAATCAGTGTCCATTTGTTCTCACTTCTTTCCTCTTACTTCCTTCATGTTGTTTCTGGGGAGAAAATACTGTGGGAGAAAGAGTGCTGGAATTGGTGGATCGGGAGTCCTGGCTCAGCCAGCAAACTGCCATCACTGTGCCACTGGCTCGTGGAGTGTGGATCTGGTCTCGCCCACCTGCATGCATTGTATGGGATCTATGAGAGATGAAAGGATTCCGGGTTGTTTCCACTCTTTGGCTGAAGGAGTGATGCTGCTCTGAGCATTCACGTACGAGTTTTCGTGTGGACATATGTCTTCCCGTCTCTCGGGTATATCCCTAGGAGTGCTGAGTCATAGGGTAGCTCTGTGTTGAACGTTTTGGGGAGCTACCAGATTGTTTTCCAGAATGGCTATGCCACTGTATATTCCCACCAGCGGTGCATACGTGTTCTCATTTCTCCACATTCTTTTTTTTTTTTTTTTTGGAGAGAGAGAGAGAGAGAGAGAGTGGGTGGGGGAGGGGCAGAGAGAGAGAAAGAGAATCCCAAGCAGGCTCCATACGTCGGCACAGAG
Organism: Neofelis nebulosa; assembly: GCF_028018385.1. Taxonomy (NCBI): domain Eukaryota; kingdom Metazoa; phylum Chordata; class Mammalia; order Carnivora; family Felidae; genus Neofelis; species Neofelis nebulosa. The sequence continues at coordinate 15,550,410 of NC_080784.1, forward strand.
CCCGACACGGGTCTCAATCCCATGAACCGTGAGATCGTGACCTGAGCTGCAGTCAAGAGTCTGCACTCTTCACCGCTTCACTGACTGAGCCACCTGGCACCCTCACTATGATCTTGATTTGCCTTTCCCTGATAACTGATGATGCTGAGCATCTTTTCCTGGGCTTATTGGTCATTTATATGCTGTCTTTGGAGAAATGTCTATTCAGGTCTTTTGCCATTTTAAGAGCCAGTGATTTTTAATATTTGTTGTCTGGAATCCTCTTAGTTTGTTGGGATTGGCTTTTACCCTCTGAGGCTGCATGGCAAATCCCGTTCTTTAAGTTGGTGAAAATGATGGTGGCATAGAGGCTTCTAGCAGCAACAGTACCTGAGGTCAGCATAGGCAGAGTCTCTGCGTCAGTCAATGTCTATTTTATGGTGTTGTGACAAACAGTCCCAACATCTCTGTGGCTTTAATGCCTTAAGCCTTATTTCATTCTCATACAAAGTCCATGACCCAATCTTATGGCTCTACTCTATTTTCTGTGAAGGGGAACAACTAGAAAGTTGTTCAGGGACTTCCTGGAAGTGACAGACATCTGTTCTGTTCGCAAGCCAGTGGTGAGCCCTGGCACGTGGCTGCATCCAGTGGCGTGGTGTCTAAGAAGTATACAGTCTTCCACGTCCAGGAATCGAGACCTGATGTTAGTGAGTGCTAATAATCTCATCTAAACAAAATGCCATCGCAGTGACATCTGGACTGGTGTTCGACCATCACCCAGCCAAGTGGACACCATCACATCGATCTAAAATGTTTGGGCACCACAGAGTTTAATGTTCTATGAATCTGCAAAAAATATATATATATGTATATATTTAATTACTTGATTTTTCCTGGGAGCCACTGGAGGGCACTGTGAACAAGGGAAACAGAAGATGTGGCTCATTTGCTGTTTTCTTTTACAACAACCAACATCAGCACTGCAGGAAACCCTAGGAGAGTTCTCCATTCAAGTCCCTAATTTTACAGTTCAGAAAGTTACTTTCACTGCCTGACAGTTTACACCGCAAGGCTGCAGAGAAAATTAACGATGGAGGCTAGAGTTAGCACTGCGGCTTGTTGACTTTACGTTTCCAGGTCATTCTAAAAATTTATATTAATTGCATAATAATCTAAATTGATAATTAATGACGATTAGTAACTAAGTGGAAATAATTTGAAATATATATGAGTTTTTTGGTTCTTATAAGTTACGTCTGATGAGGTGGCACGTATATATATTATGCAAGTTGTATGAGTATTGAACCCATACAACTTTTTGGTATGAAATATGAAATGATAAACTTTCAGGATACCCAAATTATGTAGGTATTGGGTCCATAGCTAGTTTTGGTGAACACTTTAAGGGTTTTGTTTGTTTTTCTTTTTTAAAAATATTACCTTGGAGGAACAGAGGAAGCTTGTGGTATAGGAAGACAGCCCGCAAAGATTCCTTTCTTTTTCCTGATGTGGTGTGTGTGTGTGTGTGTGTGTGTGCACGTGTTTCTTAGGGATGGGGGGTTTAGGGGAAGGGAGGATGCCAAAAGATAATTTGACTTTTTGGAATCAAGTCTTTTGTACCTAGATTGGAATGTTCTTTTTAAACCTTTTTTTTTTTTTTAACGTTTTATTTATTTTTGAGACAGGGAGAGACAGAGCATGAACAGGGGAGGGTCAGAGAGAGGGAGACACAGAATCTGAAACAGACTCCAGGCTCTGAGCTGTCAGCACAGAGCCTGACGCGGGGCTCGAACTCAGGGACCGTGAGATCATGACCTGAGCCGAAGTCGTCCGCTTAACCGACTGAGCCACCCAGGCGCCCCATAGATTGGAACGTTCTAATACTTTGTTAGACATAGGCAATGCGGGGCGCCTGGGTGCCTCAGTCGATTAAACCTCCGACTCTTGGTTTCAGCTCGAATCATGATCTCGTGCTTCATGGATTCATCGAGCTCTGCAGCCGGCAGCCTGGAGTGTGCTTGGGATTCTCTCTCCCCCTCTCCCTCTGCCCCTCCCTTGCTCATGCTGTCGCTCTCTCTCTCAAAATAAATAAACTTAAAAAGAAGTAGGCAATGTCTATGAAAGGTGGGATCTTTAGAGAATGGATGGGTGATTTAAAATAATGATTCCCACTGACAATAAACTGTGGGTTGATGGGGGGTGGGAGGGAGGGGAAAGTGGGTGATGGGCATTAGGGAGGGCACCTATTGGGATGAGCACTGGGTGTTGCGTGGAAACCGACTTGCCGATAAATTTCATATTAGAAATAAATAAATAAATAAATAAATAAATAAATAAATAAATAAAATAGTGATTCCTAGCCTGTTTGGAAAATTCTGTTTGTCTCAAATACCTTTTCTTTGTCCTTGTCCTTTTACATCCAACTCTTGTTATCTGAAGGATGAATTTTCTTGGCTAGTTTTGTTCCCCCTTTAGCAAGCTGGCTCAGGTTTAGTTTCCCCACCAGGGGGCAAGCGAAGAAAGGCAGAGTCAGTCTGACATTGACTTCATGGCTGCAAAGGCAGTGGAGGCTTGCCTAGCACACGTGTGAGGTTTCCTGTGCGAGTGTGTGTGGCAGGTGGGGAGGGGGGACGTTATTCGCCGTATTTTGACTGTATAAAATTGCCACCATTTTCACTTGGATTCTTGGAAATCCTTTAGATATGATTGCAACATGGGGGCACCTGGCTGGCTCAGTTGGAAGAATGTGTGTGACTCTTGATCTTAGGGTCATAAGTTCCAGCCCCACATTGGGTGCAGAGATTACTTAAATAAAACTTGAAAAAATTTTAGAAAAAAGATTATGACACAATAGCAGTTTCAGTGGAAACTGTAATACCGTGGTGCTTGGCTAATCTGCATATTTCAACCTTGCCAGGACCAGGACCCCTCTTCCATGCCCTGAGACGTGGTCTTAATCTATTTATCTGGCTACAAAAATGCTTAGGAATGTGAATACAGTGTGTTCTTAGAGACATTGCATACTGTAGATCTGTGGGAGAGAGTCTTTAACACAGCATTACTAATAATCAGAACCCTCTGTAGCTCGTCTCTCCCCAGCCTCTTTCTGCCCAACCTGTTTCTTATTTTAAAGTGAGGTTTACTTGGAAGTTACCTCCCTATTTTAGAACATTTGGAACAACTTTTTATTCATTTATTTATTTAGTTCCAGTTTTAGCGAGATGTAATTGACATACAGCCCTGCACAAGTTGGAGGAAGACAGTGTAATGATTTGACGTATGCATCGTGCGAAGCGTACAACTTTTTAGAACAGGTAAGAAGTTTAGAGAACAGGAGCCGAGAAAATAAACAACTAATTAAGGCATCCCGAAATCTATACCAGATGATGACGGAGAACAACTCTGTTTTAAGGCGTTATTATTGGGTGAACAGTGAAAATAAATAGAGTTGACCTTGAATTAATCAAGATATTGAAAAATAATGGGCGAGATCAACACTTGTATCGGGCCCTCTGTTTTCCCATGGAGCCATACGATTTCAGAGAGTCATTCATATGGAAGAAAATTTGTGGAATTATGAATATTGGCATTGCTTTCAGCAAGTACTCTGTTCTTGCCAGTGTGTGGCTTATGTAATTAATTTCCTCGTATAATCCCTGTTTAAAAAAAAAAAAACTAGATGGATAATGAAGTCACTTGATCTTTTCATGCTCATTACAACATATAGTCATTAAAATATAACACACAGGTAATTCCCCGTTTCCGTAGTAGTTCTTACTGCCTTTATTGATTCGAGTATTTAAGAAGCCACTTTGCAGTTGACCACCCTGGGCATTCTGCAAGCCTCCATCTTTCTAAGAATGTATGAGAACTGCTTTTTTAGATGGAACCTAGCCCCTATCCGTTTACTAGTTGCATACTACATGACTAAACTAATTTTTCAGATGCTTTGAGTGGAGTGTAGAAGACTATCGGTTTACTAAAAAAGCAAACCTGAAAACTCCAAGCCTTACAGTTAACTCCTATCAGTTTACTTTTAATTACCTCCTGAAGTGCCTGTTAATGATTCATTACTTATAAAAATAAATTATAGGTACTCTGCAACCCTGTTTGTAGTTTCTTTAAAGTTTTTGATTTGGCTGCCACCGGGAAAATGGGTGTGTGGCAAAAACACGGACATGTGACCCAAATTGCTTGGTAATTTTATATATTTAATAAAGTCTACCACAGGGCTCCGTGCCCATGGGGTTGAGCTGAGGTGGAAGAAAGTGCTCTAGGAGAAAAATCATGCCTTCTTATAACACACCGTGTTGGCTCCCTGCATTGCGATACATGACATGGTCCCTCAGCAGAGAGAGGGCTGATTGGCTTGTGGTCCTAGTCTGTGGGGTTTTAGATATACAATGGCGTTTTCATTCATGGCCTTTGAAACTGGCTTGAGTTTTCAGTCATTTCTCAGAGATAACATAAGTCCTGGTGAGTTTTAAACTTTTTTTTTTTTTTTTTTTCCAAGGAAGCCGTTTCTTTCAAATAAAATTACACATGGAAAAAAATTACACATGGTATCCCAATACGTAAGGACGGGGAGGTGGGATAAGAGTCTCAGAACCTCGCCCACGTATCTCCCAAAGGGACATCACCTTGACCTAGAGGACCCCTCAGTACTCAGTGTGAAAGGCACTGAAATAGAAAATTAAATTGTTTTTGCATTCAAGTACCGTATATCTTCCACTCACTGTTTATACTTGTTTAGTCACGTATGTGTACAGAAGCGTTTATGTGCCTTCGTGGGAACTAACTTTAGATCGAGGATTGGCAAACTTTTTCTATAAAGGGCAAGATAGTAAATATTTTCAGCTCTGTGGGCCATATGGTCTCTGTCACAGCTACTCCACTCTGCCATTGTAGCACCAAAGCAGCCATAGACATATGTAAACGATGAGCACGGCTGTGTTCCCGTGAAGCTCTATTTATGGACACCGAAATTTGAATTTTAGATAATTTTCACATACGATGAAAAATTGCCTCGATTTTCTTCAACCGTTTGAAAATGGACAAAGTGTTCTTGGATCACAGGCCACAGAGCCACGAGCTGGATTCGATCTGTGGGTCATAGTTTGCTGTGACATTCAATAGATGTTTTTTGGGGGAAAAAAAAAGAAAAGAGGAAGAAAGGCAATTATATGTGTTTAGCTGAAGTCCAGATAAAGGGGTTTGCAGTTTATTTCAGCTTTTCTGACAGCCACTTTCCCCTTTTCTGAGATTACTGTAGATTCTGCTTTGTGTTTCAGAGGCTGCTAATTCCTGATACAAATGTTTTCTTGAGTACATTGCTAAGAGGCAGTTAAATATAGGGGCGCCTGGGTGGCTTGGTCGGTTAAGCGTCCGACTTCGGCTCAGGTCACGATCTCACGGTCCGTGAGTTCGAGCCCCACGTCGGGCTCTGTGCTGACGGCTCGGAGCCTGGAGCCTGTTTCAGATTCTGTGTCTCCCTCTCTCTCTGCCCCTCCCCTGTTCATGCTCTGTCTCTCTCTGTCTCAAAAATAAATAAACGTTTAAAAAAAAAAGAGGCAGTTAAATATAGGGCAGGGTGGTAGGCCATCGGGCATAGGCTTCAAAATGGCTAAACTGCTGTGTGTAAAATTTAAAAGCTCTTATTTTTGAGTGAATATTTGATTTCTTCCCAGTGTCTTAAGTTTCCTTCCTAATAGACATTTTCTCAGGAATAGATGTAAAACCCAGGCTAGAGAAATGTATGCCTTGGTCCCCTAGGTCTCCCATCCCGGTGCACTTGTTCCTGTCACAGCCTAAGCATGTACGGGTTGAAAAGCGTAAGAAGAGAAAGAAAAACACCATGCCCCGTGGATCTGCACACACGCACAGATGTGCTTTATGACCCAGAGCACACGTGCTCTAGGACAGGTACAGCTGAAAACAAGGATAATGCTCTTAATACATGCACTGGACTCTGAGATTTGGCATTCTATTCTCTCCTAACTTTTTTGGTTTTTTTCTTTGCCCCTGCCAACCAATGAAATCGATGCGATGACTCGTGAGAGGATGCCAGGTCGACGAACACAGCCTTATGGCCCGCATTGTAAACAATTTGAATCCTCTCCTTATGGCTTTGCAAAAACAGTTAAGACTGCTAAGCCAGGGCTGACGCCTCCATTTGTGTGCATTTTATAAAGATCTCTCTGGTTGTACCATCCGAGAGATCGATGGGACTGAGAGCAGACTGAGAGGCCGGCAAGGTAGCAGTTGCAGTGTCCACGAAGAGATGGTGGCTGTGGAGATGCAGAGGGACTGGGTACTCTGGACACGAGGGAGGAGCCTGAGCTAGGTGTGAGGTGGAGAAGAAGGCTGTCAGGACGCAGGCTCAGTTTCCATGTGATTCTCCCCTTTGAGTCTCCACGCCTTACCTATAAAGTGGGTAGCAGGGCAGGTACCCACCTCCCGAGTCTTGTGAGGTCTTCAAAGATGGCCAGATAGGGTAGACACTTTCCCCTCTTGCCCGCCACCCTCCCAACCCCCCCAGGCAGAGGTAGACCCAGATCTTTGCAGCTTAATTCTGGAAAGACTCCGAGCTCTCTGCCGAACCCAGCTCCTCCTTGGTTCCCTCATCTGTCATGTGGGGACGAGAACACTTTCACGCAACAGCTGTGAGGATTAAATGAGAGGATATTTGCAATGCCTTTAGTAAGTGCTTACTGAGTGGCAGATAGAGAGGAGGAACAGCATGTGGCATGTCCTAGGTTATCGCAGAGTATGAGTCTGGTGTTCTGTCCAGCAAGAGAGCAGACGCAGGATTGAATACAAGAGAGGCTAATGTCCGGGAGAAGACAAGAGTCCCGAACAGGGGTTTCGTGGAGCGCTCAAGATCTTACACACGTGGTGAACGTGAAGAAAATAATCAGATAGTAATCGTTAACTTGTGCGAGTAAGAAGCAAAGGGTCTGGGAGGCAAGTGGTGTTAGTGATCAAGGTGCATTGGCACTAGATGGAAAGTAATTTCTTGAAGGTGATCTAACAAGTTTCTCATGATCCCATCACAATATCTCGCTAACTAATGTTGGGCACTTTTGCCCTGTGGTGACAGCTTTACCACCCTAAGCTTTTTTCTAACCCACTTATGTAAGTATAAGGAATTCTTGAACCTATTTCCCCACACTAGGCCTTCTACAAATGCCAGACCCCTCCCCTTTGAATCTTTTCTGTTAACAATGGCTCCTTAAAAAAATCATTTCTATTTCTATTTTTTGCCATCAGCTCCATATTAGTCTGCCATAACAAAATGCCGTAGACTGAGTTGTTTACACAACAGGAATTTATTTCCCATTGTTCTGGAGGCTGGGGAGGCCAAGATCAAGCTGCTGGCAGAGTTGGTTCTGGGTAAGAGCTCTCTTCCTGACTTGATGATGTCTGCCATCTTGCTGTGTCCTCATATGGAAGACAGAGAGCCAGCTCTGGTCTCTCTTCCTATTCTTTATTTTTTTAAGTTTTATTTATTTAATTAATCTCTATACCCACCGTGGGCTCAAACCCATGACCCTGAGATCAAGAGTCACACACTGTTCCGACTGAGCCAGCCAGGCACCCTTTCTTCCTATTCTTATAAGGACAAGAAGCCCCTCATGGGGGGCCCCACCCTCATGACTCCATTTTCACCTAATCACTTCCCGAAGCCCCTCCTCCAAATATCATGATGTTGGGAGTTAGGTCTTCAACATCGGAATTTTTTTCTGGGAGGGGAGACACAAAACATTCAGTCCATAACACTCTCTAATTTCTTTGTTCCATTTTTTACAGAAGTGCAAAACTGAAATTAATACTCTCAGAAGGTTAGTGAATTCCTGTATTTTCTCTTGTCAAGACCACACATCGTCACCAAAAAGTCAAATCCCAATTTGTTTCCCTCTGAGCTGAGCAGTAGGTTTTAAAGACAAGAAGAGGAACTGAAAAGGAAAAGACACACGGGAGAGACCTGGGTGGCTCAGTTGGTTGAGCGTCCGACTGTCGGTTTTGGCTCAGGTCATGATCTCACGGTTTCATGAGTTTGAGCCCCACATCGGGCTCTGCACTCACAGTGCAGAGTCTGCTTGGGATTCTCTCTCTCTCTGTCTCCGCTCCTCCCCTAGTTATGCTGTCTCTATCTGCTCTCAAAATAAATAAATAAACTTAAAAATTTTTTGAAAAAGAAGGAAAAGACTCGGAAGCAAGGAGAATACAGTAAAACCTTGGGTTACGAGTAACTTCTGCGAGCGTTCCGCGAGATGAGCAGACATTTCTAATAAATTTTAACTTAATAAATGAGCAGTGTCTTGCAATGCAAGTAGCACACGATGCCAAATGTCACATGATCATAACTGAGCCAATGGTTCTTGAGATTCGCTTTGATATATGAGTGCTTTGGATTACAAGCATGTTTCTGGAATGATTTATGCTCGCAAACCAAGGTTTTACTGTGCCTCAATGGATATGCAGGTTGAAGTTTACTTCTGTCAGTAAATACCCATGCAGAATTTTGCATCTTATGACTTGTCATGTATTCATCCTATCCAACCACCCCAAGCACAGCTATATTCCCATGATGGTAATGATGTTTGGCAGTCGTATAGTGTGTGTGTGTGTGTGTGTGTGTGTGTGTGTGTGTGTGAGATAACTGCTGTGTTATTTGCTGTTCACAGCAACCCTGTCAACTGGCCAGTTTTGTTATGGTAAGATGCCGCCCCCGCCCCTCATAGTGATAAAGACTGGAAGCGTGGGGAGTTGGGCAGACTTGCCCAAGATCACATCACAAGTTAGTGACAGAGCTGAGATTGAACGTAGGCCTGACACTGAAGTCCCATGTAATTGTCACATCTTGCTACTTCCTACAACCTCCTGGGCAGTTGAAAAGCACTCGTCTAAATCTTATCTTGGAGGCTGGATAACAGAGTTTCCTGTCTCAGCTTCCATATCCTGCCAGCTCTGTCATAGTTGATCTTGCTATTTTGTGTCTGGGTTTAAGTGTTGGGGAGATTTAGGGGGTAAATTCTTTTTCCTTCTTCTAGAGGTGTCACCATTCTCTCCCAGTCATTTAATGTTCAATTCTGTAGGACGTTAGGGACAAGCCTGTATCGGTTAAGAAATTAAAACTAATTCTTTGGCGCACTGGCTAGATTTGTCTAAAATAAAGCATCTTAAAATTTAAAGTTTGCTTTCTTGAAATGGTGTTTGAGGCAGAGACTTGTAGGGAGACTACAAGATATGGCTGATAGAAAACAACTTTTAAAAAAGCAGGAAATTGGGGCACCTGGGTGGCTCAGTCGGTTAAGCATCGATCTTGGCTCAGGTCATGATCTCACAGTCCGTGAGTTCGAGCCCCACGTCAGGCTCTGTGCTGACAGCTCAGAGCCTGGAGCCTGCTTCACATTCTGTGTCTCCCTGTCTCTCTGCCCCTCCCCCGTTCATGCTCTGTCTCTCTCTGTCTCAAAAATAAAATAAAACATTAAAAAAAAAAGCAAGAAATTCCGAAGTCATTTTCTTAACCGACTGAGCCACCCAGGTGCCCCTCTGAAGTCATTTTCTGATCCTAGCAAATATTCAGGATAAGCCTTCCATTCTTTTTTGAGACTTGCATCTCGAGAATATCTCCACATTTATGAAATGGCATTATTCTTCTAGGGCTGTAGCTTCTTACGGTGTTTGGAGTTTGGGAATTGCTTTTGTAGAACCACTTCCTTCGGGTGAAGTGTGTTTATCTCCTCAAAGCTTGGAATACAGGTGCCTGGACCCAGTGGCCACTTGGCCTCTACAATTCAGTTCCATATGGGGAAGGACATGGGGAGGCTGGTCTGGGAGCAGCCTGCTCATTCTTGCAGGCTCATGAAAAGGGTTGATGTAGGTCCCCAAGAGTTGCTTAAACTTCCTGAATGGAGGAACTCTTGGGGCACCCCCCAGTCCCGGTTCTCAGACCTGGATTTCAGTTTCAGCCCCATCCTTCACTGCCACTCATCCCCTATAATCTTTATTTTCCTTATGCATGAGAGTCTGACAAAAGTTTGAGGATTAAAAAAAAATCAGTTCGAGGATTAGAGAGAACAGTGTAGACCTTTCTCAGTGCAGTCGCTGGCCCAGAATAGGCGTGCGGTGTAAGGGAGTTCTGTTTCTCTTACCTTCCCGTCATCTCCCTCCATGTGGCGCCAGGAGAAGTGACCCTGGAGGACAGAGGAGGCCGAAAGATGGCAGAACTGGCCAGCGCGTCAGGAGTGTGAGGCCAGCGGCCCCTGGGTGGCCGGGTCCATCTCCGTCCATCCCCGCCTTCTGGGGAGGTGCTAGATTCGGGCAGGAGCCCGGGGAAGTCGCCAGATGAGCAGGACCGTCTGCCACAGAAGTGACCGCCTGGATCCCAACTTGGGCTTCTCCACTCACACTGTGAAAGTCGGCACGTAAACATCCCTGAGTTGTAGAGGTAGACGTTCCCATCATGTCACTGCTTCAGTGCACGTTCATCAGTCCTGACTGCGATTGTTTAGCCCCCTCGTGTGGTGGGGGCAAGGACCATGTTAGTGTCAGAGATGCGTGATCAGTGCCTCACATGTAGTCACAAAAGCAGGTGACTGGGGAGTGAACGTGGAATGCAGTGCCTTTCCCAGAATATAATATGGTCCCGATTAATGCCTGTGGGGCAAATATGTTTTTTTCTTTTTCTTTTCTCTATTTTAGAGGGAGAGAGTGTGTGAACGTGTGCGTACCGCATGTGGGGGAGGGGCAGAGGGAGAGAGAACCCTAAGCAGCTTCCATGCTCAGCTCGTTGTTTTTATTTTTACATACTTTTAAATTTTTTTAATCTTTATTTTTGAAAGAGAGAGAGATAGAATGCAACCGGGAGAGGGGCAGAAAAAGAGGGAGACACAGAATCCGAGGCAGGCTTCAGGCTCCAAGCTGTCAGCACCGAGCCTGATGCGGAGCTCGAACTCACAGAGTGCGAGATCATGACCTGAGCCGAAATCAAGAATCTGATGCTCAAACGACTGAGCCACCTGGCACCCCAAATATGTTTTTTTCTTACTTTTAAATTGTGTGTATTTGCTTAACAATTGAGGGCTAACATAATACAGTAAAACACATAAAGTGCACTAACTTTAAGTGCACAGCTTGGTGATTTTACACACACACACACACACACACACACACACACACACACACCATGTAAAACCAACCAAACTGAGATATAGAAATTCCTGGCACCCCAATGTTCATTTTTGGGGGGGGGGGTGTCTGTATTATATATTGTTCTAATAGGAAAATTCATTCACTCAGCTTTATTTTCTAGAACACTTATGGCATACATAGCATTATGCTACATTCCAAGGGATACCTACAAAAAATCACCTCCGTATCTGTTTTGCAAGACAGGACTAAACATGAAATAATCCAGTAACTGATTGTTTACCAAAATTAGCACCATAGACCAATGGTTTCTGGATTTTATACTTATATTTATTTTTTTAATGACAGAATCCCTTCTTCAAATTAACACCTACTTGGAGCCTAACCTATAAAACAAACAAGCAAAGGGATGTTTGGGTTGAAGCTGGAGTAAGGAGCCCCTCCCCGCTCAGGAATAAGTTCAAAGCAGAAGATTCCTGTGGCTGGAGCGGATAGGGAAGATCCTGGGGTTGGAGCCGAAAGGTGTATACCCCAGGGTTGGAAAGGTCAGGGCAGCTGCAGGAGAGGAAAGGGGTTCCCCAGTGTGGGAGAGACGTGGGAGGAAAAGGGGCCTGTGGTCTGAACTGGTGTCATTGAGAGAGCTCCTGCGAGGCTGGTCCCACGGGAGGGTGCCAGTCAGCGGGCAGTGAGGACCCAGAAGCCCCACCAGCGACAGGACAGCCAGTGCCAAATGGTGAGGAGATGATCCCCCGGGAAGAGAGTTACTCCACCCAATATTACATTAGATTTCCTCACGCATTTTATTTAAATTTTGCTCCAAATACAGACCTTGGCTATTTCTTTTTTTTTTTTTTTCTAATTTTTTTTTTTTCCAACATTTTTTATTTATTTTGGGACAGAGAGAGACAGAGCATGAACGGGGGAGGGGCAGAGAGAGAGGGAGACACAGAATCGGAAACAGGCTCCAGGCTCCAAGCCATCAGCCCAGAGCCTGACGCGGGGCTCGAACTCACGGACCGCGAGATCGTGACCTGGCTGAAGTCGGACGCTTAACCGACTGCGCCACCCAGGCGCCCCTTTCTAATTTTTTTATTTATTTTTGAGAGAGAGAGAGAGTGAGAGCAGGGGAGGGGCAAAGAGAGAGGGAAACACAGAATCCGAAGCAGGCCCCAGGCTCTGAGCTGTCAGCACAGAAACCAACCGACGCGGGGCTTGAACTCGTGAACCGCGAGATCATGAGCTGAAGTCAGAGGTTTCACCGACTGAGCCACCCAGGCGCCTCACTATTTGTCTTTAGATAGCCAGATCGACCCCTGAGAATAATTTGAGGGAAAGGAGGGGGAGTTCTGTCAGTGGTCCACTGGGGTCAGGGACAGAGAATCTACGATACTAAGTGATATCATTTCCTTGAGCCGTTTGGAGACTTACGGGGCGGAGCAAATGTCTTAGGACTTTAAGCTGGGAGTTGCAAGTAATGAGGGCAGAGACTGAAAACAAAAAAGGGCACAGGAGGCGCACTTCTATTTATAGAATCTAATGACACCACGATGGTGTGAGTACTACTAATTATAAACGGAAAGGCTGTTAAAAGGCTCAAATGTACTGAGTTTGTTTCTGCCAAGGCGAAGTGAACTGTCATTTACCTATTGGAGCGGGATGCCCTTCTGCAGGTGAAAAGTTGTCACCGAGTGTCATTAAATGACAGTTTACTAAATGGACTCTACTACCTGAGTTGTGCTTCGCAACAACCCCTGTGTGCCAGCAAGGTGAGCTAGCCACATTGACTAAACGATGCTTTATCTGGTCCTGTGAGAGGCTCAGAATTTAAGAGATTCAACTTCAGAAAGTAATCATGAAAAATCTTTTTTGTTGTTGTTGTCGACAGCAAAATGCATAACATTTCTATTTGCAATTCTTTGACCACTAAATCCTTGTGATTTAGTTCTACAAATTCAACAAATACATGACAGACACTTATTGAGTGTCTACTGTATACCGGGCATTATACTGTGAGGTCAAGACATAGCAGGGAACGGAATTGCCAAAGTTCTTGCTTTCGTGGAACTCATATTATCGTGTACTAATTCTAGGGTTTTTCTACAGTCTCATCAACAAGGTGGAATAATTGCTTAAAGCAACTCATTTGGCTGAAGTCTCAGTGGATTTCCATGTAAAATTTAAGAAGGCAATTTTAAGAAAAAAGCATATATAAAGGTGAATTCCCCACTATTTCGTGACATTGTAGAACTTTTTCTCCGTGTTAGTATTCTGGGAGAATTCTTGAAGAATTACTGACAGATATTTTTAAATATCTCATTTCATGTGGAAAGTAAATAGAATTAGACAGCTAACAGCTAGAGCCAAGTATATACGTGGACAAAGAATGTAAGTATCAGTGATATAGGAGTGGGTCATCCATAGACCAGGAAGGTCTTGAGTGAGTTTCAGATTTAAGAACAAATGTATCTGTGAGCACTTTAGCCATTTCTTTTACGCTTAACCATGAAAGATGTATCTTAAACCACTAAACATTAAGTGACACAAAGAAACATTACAGGGCATTAATGTGGTCCGGGGGCTAAAACATTCTTAGTTTCCTGATTTCTTGAGGGAGCAGAAACACATAAACAAACAAGAGAAAAGACATTTAGTGAGTGTCTTATCGGATTGTCCACCTGAAAAATCAAATGAAGTAATAAACCTGTTAAAATAATCAGCACACATGTTACTCTTCTATTTATAAACAGCAAATGCTTCTAGGGGCGCCTGGGTGGCTCAGTCAGTTAAGCATCTGACTTTGGCTCAGGTCATGATCTCCGGTTTGTGGGTTCGAGCCCCGCATGGGACTCTGTGCTGACAGTTCAGAGCCTGGAGCCTGATTCACATTCTGTGTGTCTCTCTCTGTCCCTCCCCTGCTCATGTTCTGTCTGTCTGTCTGTCTGTCTCTCTCTCTCTCTCTCTCGCTCTTGCTCTCTGAAAAATAAATAAACATAAAAAAAAACAAGAAAAGCAAAGCAAATGTTTCTTAGAGAGGGTTATTAAAAAAATGCAACCCAAACTTATAATCCTTTCCTTAAATAGAAGAGCACCAGTATTAAAAAGAAAAAGATTAATTACCCACTGTTTTATTTGGAGTTTTACTTCAAACACAAGGATTCTTGGTTGTTTCCAAACTTGGTGCTAAGGAATTCTTCTGTTTCACATTTAAAAATACAGACCATAATTTGTCAGTTATTTTCACAGTTCTTAAATTTTGCAAATAAACTACGAACTGTGTATAACGTTAGCAGAAGAAAAGTAATTTTCCTGAAGGCCACCTACAAATATATTCCTATAATTTTTTTTGTACTCAAAAGTGGAGACCCACTGAATACACTAGGTTGAGTGCTTGAGTGGTTTTTATTTTGTCTGTTTTGTTTTAGCAAAAAATCTGCTCCCTCCCCCACATAAACAAAAACTCTAAATTTTCTTGTCTGAATTTTAGTTACTATAGGGTAATAACATGAGAGAGATTCAAAAAGGAAAAGCCGATCCATTACTCCATAATACATTTATTCTGCATTCTTCATATGCCAATGTATTTTCTAATAATCGTAATTATAGTTGACTCATAGTTCTGTACATTTGTTTTCCCTCAGTGTATATCGATGTATATTAATGTATACACTGACATATTATAAAAATATATATAAAATAAATTTGTGTTAATATATGCCGATCTATATTTGCATATACATATGTAGGTAGATATATGAAATCGTACTGTAATAATCAATTTTACGGAGTATTAAGGTATAAAATTTTGAGAAGAAATTGTTTGGTTCTTGAATTTCATCTATCCCCCTCTGCAATTTCTAATCTAAGCCTACAAAATTATTATTCAATTTGGTGAATTTATATTTGTTGTGTATTCAGGAATATCAGCCTCTGGAAAAAACACACACCTTCACAAGTAGTTACTAGGATGGGGGCCAGTTTTTTGGTCTTCTTCCACCCTCTTTTTTTGTTTGTTTGTTTGTTTGTTTGTTTAGAGAGCGTGGGTGGGAGAGGGGTAGAGAGAGAGAGAAAGAGAGAGAATCTTAAACAGGCTCCACGCTGAGCGATCCTTCCCACGACCCTAGATCATGACCTGAGCTGAAATCAAGGGTCAAACGCTCAACCGACTGAGCCACTCAGGTGCCCCTCAATCTTTCTGTGTTAAAAATCTGTAAAAAATACAAAATTGGGTATACTTTCACTATACCTGATGCAGTCAGTTTTTCTTCTCTCACTTTCGTTTGACAACTTGATTGCTGAATTGTGAAAAATAGCTCTGGGTTCAGAAAGTTTTTACCTTGAGGGAGACCAAAAAGAGCCATGTTCATAGTAAAATAAGTTGTTGCTGTGTTAAAAGTCAAGGCGAGTCATTTAACTGCATCTATTAAAAAAAAAATTCTTGTATTGACTACCTCTGGTAGAGATTGTGGATAGGATGCTAAAATCATTGATAAAAACTCCTCTAAATTATTTTAAATTATTCAACTACATATCACAGAATTAGCATGTTTGCTCATTCCACAAAAATTTATTGAACATAAATAAGTAAGTAAGTAAGTAAGTAAATAAATAAATAAATAAATAGTTTGGGCATAAATGTGACTGTGGACTCTGGCCCCAGGCTAAAATGTTAACCTCACAGGTAAAGTTCATCTGTAAAATGAACTTTAATGATTACGAATAACACCATTAAATTCTCACAAGATTCTCATAAAGCAGACGTTGTTTCATTTATGTTAATGATGAAACTGAACCTAGAAAACAAAATAGTTCACCCAAGCCTGTCTCTAATGCAGTTCCTTAGATTCCCAATCGGATGACCTTTGTAAGCTGCAGAGATGACTCTCTGACAATCTAAAAAGAACAATAAGAAATGTCCACCACGGCTAAATACAAAATAGAAAGCAGTACATACAATCAGAGAAGTACAGCAGAAGTGATACAGGAGTCCAGAAGAGGGAGAGGTGGCTTCTGGATGGGGGATGGACAGAGGAATACCACTGGAATCAGGCTGGATGGACTTTACACTTATGGAGCTGGGGACGGTCTTTCCATCTAGCCCTGGAGAAGTTTCAGTAAAGTTTAAGCCGGGTAGGGAATGGGCATGGGAAGATTGGAAATAGGACTAGTCAGCAGTTTTGTTTATCTGTAATATAGAATGTGCCATGTTATAATAACAGAGTTATTAGAGGTGAAGCCAGAAAGACGGAAATGAGACAAATACTTCAAGTCTATGATGTCAGATCAAGAAGTTTGAATTTGGGGCGCCTGGGTGGCTCAGTCGGTTGAGCGTCCGACTTCGGCTCAGGTCATGATCTCGCAGTTTGTGGGTTCGAGCCCCGCGTCGGGCTCTATGCTGACTTCTGGGAGCCTGGAGCCTGCTTCAGATTCTGTGTCTTCCTCTCTCTCTGCCCCTACCCCACTCGTGCTCTGTCTCCCTCTGTCTGAAAAATAAATAAACATTAAAAAAAAATTAAAAAAAAAAGAAGTTTGAATTTTATTTGCCAGGAAATGAACCATTTGGGGTCCCTATGCAGAAGTATGATTCATCTAGGAGAAGTTTTAAACACGGGAGTTGCAAATTCAAATGCCTGTAAATACCAACCAGGTAACAAGAAGCAGAGGGGATGTGGCGAAAGGAGAGGGTGTCTTCCCTTGGGGATTGTTATCATTCACTGCTTTAGGAACACAGCCTCTCAGCCTATTGCGGGTTTATTGTTCTCTTGTGCACATGTGCTTTATTGTCACAAATTACATCTTTATACCATGTGTGCTCCTTGGCATAGATTATGATTATCGTATTATATAGTTGTCTTTTAGGTGACAGAAAAAAAGGAAATAAGTGAATATACATTAATACTGACTTTTATATTTACCTGTGTAGTGACTTTGCTAGTGTTTTTATTTCTCCATGCAGGTCAGGTTATTGCTGGTCCCCTTTCATTTCAACAAGAGGAACTGTGTAGCATTTCTTGTAGGGTATTTCACTAGCAATAGACTCTCCCAGTTTTTGTTTGTCTGAGAATGTTTAATTTCTTGGTCATTTTTGAAGGATAGTTTTGCTGAATATAGAACCCTTGGCTGATAGTATTTTTTTTCTTTTAGCCCTTAGAGGTCATCCCGTTGCCTTCTGATCTCCATGGTTTCTAACAGGAAAAAAAAAATCACATGGTGGATCCCTTGTATGGGACAAGTCTTTTCCCTCTACTTTTGAAATTCTGCTTTTCAACACTTTGATGGCAGTGTGTCTCATCGTGGACCTTTCTGAGTTTTTCATACTTGGGGTCCATTGAGCTTTTGAATATGTAGATTAACATTTCCGCCATTATTACTTAACGTGTTCTTTCTATCTCTTTTCTTCCTTTCTTTCTGGGACTCCTATTATGTATATGTTGGTATGCTCGTGGAGTGTCCCTTGAATTTCTTAGGATCTGTTCATTTTTCCACATTCTTTTTCTTCCCCCTCTACTGCTGAGATTGGGTAATTTCAATTGATGTGTCTTCAGATTCACCAGTTCTTTCTTCTGTTTGCCCATATCTGCTGTTGAACTCAGCTGCAATTATGGTACTTCTCAGAATTCCTCTCCCCCCCCCCTTTTTTTTTTTTTACAATTTGTTTATTGATACCTTTTATTCAGTGAGACATTGTTTTCATGGTTTCCTTTAGTATTTTTTTTTTTTAGTATTTTTTTTAAAGTTTATTGTTTTGCAAGAGAGAGAGTGCAAGTGGGGGAGGGGCAGAGAGAGAGACAGAGACAAAGAGAGAATCCCAAGCAGGCTCTGCTTTGATAGTGCCTAGCCCCACGTGGGGCTCGAACTCACAAACCGTGAGATCGTGACCTGAGCTGAAGTCAGATGCCTAACTGACTGAGCCACCCAGGCACCTCTCCTTTAGTTCTTAGTGTATGGGTTCCTTTAGGTTTTTGAGCATATTTAAAATAATTGACTTAAAGTTTGTCTAGTAAGTTCAACATCTGAGCTTCCTCAGAGATAGTTTCTGTTAATTTCTTTGTTTTCCCTGTGTATGGGCCATACTTTCCTGTCTCTTTGCATGCCTTATAATTTTGTGTTGAAAACTGGATTTTTTGAATACTTGTAATGCGGCTACTTGGGAAATCAGATTGTCTCCTCTTCACAGGTTATTCTTGCTTTTTGTGATTTAGTGACTTTTCTGAACAAATTTTGGGAAGTCTGTATTCTTTGTCACGTAAGGTCACTGAAAGCTTAGTGATCAGCTAGCAGTTTGACAGAGATTTCCTTAAATACCTCAAACAAGCCAAAGAAATAAATAATAAGGAGGAGGAGAAGGAGGAGGACGGGGAGGAGAAGGAGAAGAAGAACATTTTAAAAAGGCAAAGAAGAGCACATAGTAGGCCGTGTGTGTTGGGGCATGCCTTCAACACTCAGCTGTGCAAGGCTACCTGGGTGGCTCAGGCAGTGGAGTGTCCGACTCTTGATGTTAGCTCGGGTCAAGGTCTTACGGTTGATGAGTTCAAGCACCGCATTGGGCTCCGCACTGGCAGCGGGGAGCCTATTTGGGATTCTCTCTCTCTCTCTCTCTCTCTCTCTCTCTCTCTCTCTCCCTCTCTCTCTGCCCCTCCCCTGCTTGCACTCTCTCTCTGTCAAAATAAATTAATTAATTAAAAAAAACACTCAGCCGTGCAGTTTACAACTCTGCCTTAGCCTTTGTTTCCTGTTTGCTCAGAGCCTGGAAGTCAGGTAGAAGTGAGAGATCAGGGTCTTTTCTGAGCGTGTACCTTATCCTGGGCATGTGTATGAGCTATTCGATTTTCAGTCATATGTGGGAGCTTTTCAAAGTCCTTATTTCCCAAAGTATCTCACTCCCTGCCTTTTCGCCTAGGCTTTTTGGTGTGTCTGTTAACAAAGAGTATCCCTTTCCCCTAGTGGCAGCAGATAATTCATTTGCCTTTAATATGTTTGACAAATGCCCCTTGGGTACTCACTTCTTTACCCAGGGAAGGATCTGGATTAGGTGAAATAAACATAAGCCCTTTGCACCAGTCCTCAGGGATCCACCAGACAGGCCCAAACAAATGACCATAATTATTTGGAAAGAAGGTCTGTGCCACTTCCTCCAGCACCGGGAACCCACACCAGGCCAGTGGGTTGCGTCTTCAAAGCCACCATTGAGCCAGGTTGGGGGACGTGGGGCTAGGGTACGTTGAAACACCACACATCTCTCCTACTGATATTTAGACACCTTTTTCTTGATTGTGTGTTCACCTGATTACTTTAAATATTTAACTAGCTTCCAGGTTTGGGATGAAGTTGATTTTGACAGTTTTCATTAGCTGTTCCTGGAGGGTCCAGCCCATGCAATTCCCCACTTCACTGTTTCCACTGATGTCACTCATGCGCCTTTAAAGTATTGTACGTATAAAAGAAGACACATGTATGAGTGAAGTGCAAAATGCTACCTTACTACTACCTTTGGTAGAAAGCAAACTGGAGAAGAGAGAGATTGAATGAGACGAAGGGAGAAGGAAATGGGGGATATTGACCAAGCCAGCCTGGGCCCTGACATTCAGTACAGTCCTTCTAGAAGGTTATGTCGCTCATGTGTCTGTTCTATTAGGGGAATGGTGTTTGGTCACCTTTAACAGCAAGCCTGGCTAATACTAGCTCAGACAGATAGGGATTTATTTCACTCACATAACCAGAAACCTGGGATGGACAGCCAGGAGCTAGAGAAATAGCCCAATGATGCTGTCAAGAGCGCAGGCCCCATCTGTCTTTCTCTTCCGGTGTCATTAGACTGTTGTCTCCTACATCCTCCCCTGTTGCCTTTTAATCTCAAAGCGGCTTCTGTGGCTCCAGATATTTCCTGTGCATTCAAGGCAGAGGGTGGCACGGGCCTTTTCCTGGCGATTAAAAAAAAAAAATGTTGGGACAGAAATCCCTCTCAGTAGACTTCTTACATTTAATTATCCATGAATAGGTCATATGCCCTCTCATATCAGCCACTGGCCAAAAGAAATGAGATTTACCATGGGACCCTTTCCTTAGGACCCTTTCCAAGGCCTATCTGTTGAGAGATCAATGGCTCAGTGTCCTGTAAACTAGGAGGAAAAAAGAAGGGTCAATTTTAGGTAGGCAGTGGATAGTGGGTGGTCATAGGCAGGGACTGGGAGAAAAGGGTGGGAAGTGGCTGCTTTGTCCTAGGCCATGCCCAGATGGGAGCAGGCTGCCATAGTTACTGGGGGAACTGGAAGGTTAGGGATGAGGATCAGAAATACAAAATGTCCAGACGGTCATATAACAGGGGTAAAACCAGTCAACTCAGAGCCAAAAGAAGCCAAAGCCTGTGGTGTGTCCAAAGCTAGGACAGGAGCCCAGAACCCATGTGAGGGCCCAGATGGAGCAAATAGAATTCTTCTGAGTGCCTGGTTTCCGGCTCTGGGTTTTGCTTGGTGGGAGTTTACATTGTCTTTGAGCCGACAGGTGGTTTCTGTCACGTGTGGCAATCTCTAGGCCCTTCGACGACTAGCTCATTCTGGGTAAGAACACGGTGTGGCAGAGGCCGGCAGGTTCCAAGCATTGAACTAGAGGTGAGGGTAGGGTTTTTCGGGGCGAAGCCAGGAAACGGGCAGGAGTCCCAGACCCAGGAGGAGCCTAATGGACTGCACAATCACCAAACCAAAACAGGAGCTGGGGAACGAGGCCTGGAGGTGAAGCCCTATTACCGGAGGGTCGGAGGCAGGCTGGGCTTAGGGAGCCAGGAGCTCTTGGATTAAAACTGGGACCTTAGCGAGGGACTGTCAGTCTGTGCTACCTGCTGTAGGACTCCGGGGGAGAGCTGGCTTAAGCTGAACTAAAGGTCTTCTGCTTTAGGGTGGGATTGGTGGTGGGAATGCCAAGAGTGGACCAAGTCTACTATGCACCGGGGCCAGCTGGTCCCAGTTGGGGACGGAAGAAAGGATGTAGCTTCATAGGAGATAGAGACAGGAAATATTTTGGAGATAGCATGTACGGGACTTTGCGAGAGGAAGACGGCGTTGGCGCTTGAGCGGATGTGGCCGGCCTTATTAAAAATATGGAATGTGGAGGCAGCAGTCGTTTTTGAAGCTAAAACCCCTCGAGCTTGAGCCATACATATAGGACATCTAGGTGGAGATGTTAGCGATGGGCCATATGAGACTGGAACTTGGGAGAGAGAGTGGAATAAAGGCTGCAGTCATCCACATCGGGATAACGATGCGGAGAGACGGGAGGGGGAGAAAGCATGGAGAGAGTTCCGCACGCCGTTTGTTTATGTGCCACAAAGGAGAAGCCCTTCCCTCAAATGGCGGTGATTGTTTCTTATTCATTTTACTGCCCCATGAATTCGTTTTCCAGATCCCTCAGATTTCTGATGGATTTTTCTTTCCTAATGTTTTCAGTTATACCCGATTTCCCCAAATATCTGCATTTTCTTACGCTAAGAGGTTTATTTAAATTCTTCAAGGACCGCCCCCCCCCAAAAAAAAAATTGGAGACTATCATCTTTCCCAACCCCCAGGCAAGGATTTCTGTTTATTATTCTTTAGGACGTCCATTTATAGTAATTGTTATTTATGGAAAATCCCCAAGATTCCATACTGAGATTTCTTTTAAAAATGTCAAAACCAGAATATGTTACTACTTTCTCCTTCATGTTTTACTCAGGCAGCAAATGGGAGAGAGGAAGGTGCTGCCTTATCATACCCACAACAAAATTATTCTAGACTGACAACCTGACCACACCTTGTGCCTTGGAAGGAACATTCCAGTAAGGCGTGAAGGAGTCTTCTGTGTAAGGTGGATTGTTAAGGACTTATATGAATAAAGACAAATAAATATACCTAAATGTATACAGTAAAATAAATGCTTTTATAAGTTGATGTAAGAGTGCCTCAGTGTCAGTAAAAGGTAGGAGTGAGGTGTAAGTTTTCTTCTTCTTCTTCTTCTTCTTCTGCTTCTTCTTCTTCTTCTTCTTCTTCTTCTTCTTCTTCTTCCTTTTAATGTTTATTTATTTTTGGGACAGAGAGAACACAAGCAGGGGAAGGAAGAGAGAGAGAGGGAGAGAGAGAATTCCAAGCAGGCTCAGGGCTTGATCCCACGAACTGTGAGATCACGACCCGAGCCAAAATCGAGTCAGATGCTTAACCGACTGAGCCACCCAGGCGCCCCTACAAGGTGTAAGTTGTAAACAGTCACAATGGCTAAACAGTTACTTAAAACTGTGATTTGGAGGGTAGAGGTGTTTTTCAGACACACGTGGCAACTGTAAAGAACTTTCCAGAACTGAGGTCAAAAGCTATAGACAAGGTAACCAAGAATTGGTGAAAGCAGGACAGTTTTGGGAACGGAAGGCAGTGTCGGGGAGCTGTTCTGGGCAGCATAGGACTTGGGGCCACCCTAGTTAGACACCGCGACCGTGGTTCACTGTACACAGACTTGAAGGTGAAATGAAATGAAAGTAAGGCATTTCCTCCTTGTTCTGGCCTCAGAGCTGAAGCACTGCTTTGTTATATGAAATACAGGTGGTTCGAGGGCCTGGCAGAGCCCAAATGAGATTGTCGTAGTTGTTACGATTCTCCAGTTGCTTTTCAAGTCAAGGTGACAGTGTTTGGAGGCTGTGCTGAGTGGATTTCAGGGCCCAGCCCCGTAGGTACTTAATGACTTCAGTGTGGGCTTTTAATCTCCTGCCCAAGTGTTATCTGACTTGCCCAGACAAGCCCTTCACCATTACAGGAGAGTGTGGGAAAATTAACGCAGCCAGAGCAACCAGGGAAGGAAAGAAATGTCTGAAGGAAGAAATGAATTGCATTAGTATTTATTTTAATGCGGTCTGGAAACGTTCAGCTTTAAACCTCTGTGCTGCTTAAGGAGAACCCAGCACCCTTCCATCGAGGGGGGGAAAAAAAAAAAAAAGAAGATTGAAAAATACACAGAGCATGGCTATCTTTAATGTTTGAGTTAGCTATCAGGAAGCCTGAAATGCTGAACGAAATAAAATGTTGACAGCAGCTTCAGTTAACGTGCGGTAACTCTGGAAAAGAACGGCATCTTTGGCACCAAAGGAAATCAAGAGAATAAAGCAGCAGTCGTCAGGATTTGAAGTAAGCCACAGATTATTACCATCTGTACGTTTTACAGACCCCTTGCAAAACCAGAAACCAGGACCCGCACTGGAGAGTAAGTATATTGAACTCTGGGGTATGTTGCTAGACAGAAGAAACTCAGGGATTGGTCTGAATTTTTAAATACAATACTTCATAAAACATGACAGTTTTTGTTTTTTTTTTTTTCTGGCGACAGTGGCACTAAGAGTTCATTTGTCCAAAATCCGGAACATTAGGGGGAGTTATGTGGGCGCCTCACGTAGGAGATACGATTGCTGTAAACTTTTACTATACCAGGCCTTCATACTTTCATGATTTCCCTGTAAATGTAGAATTATTTGTCAATTGCTCTCCACTTTCAGATGGTTCTCATAAATGTGTTTTTGTGTTCTTTCCAGAAACTTGTGGAAAGGTCATCATGAAACACCTTTAAGTGTTTGGAAGAATGAATTGGTCCATCACTGTCATAGTTCACTTAGCTAGGACTTTGCTATTTATTATCTAAAGGAAGGTACTTCCGGATGGGCCCGCATGAAGTATCTTCAGATTAATTTTTTGCCCCATGTTCGCCTGACATTATAATTTGGGCCAATGGCAAAATTCCCTACAGCGGAGACCTACGTAGAGACCAAACATAAAACACACAAACTTCAGATGGCGCGTGTATGCATGTGTGTGCTTTAATTGGGATTTCTATTTGTTCTGAGAACTTAGACCTAAACTTCTAAACTGTAGCCCTTGAAAAAAACTAGATTCCTGGGGGGCGGGGAGAGGGTAGAAAGGGGAGAGAGTTTGTTCTTTTCCATACGGAGTGAACGTATGTTTTAAAATAATAAGCAGTGCATAAGACAGGCTTACTTAATCTAAAATGTTTACATAAAAAGTTAAATCCTATGTAAATGGAACCATTAGGTAAATTGTTTGACATCTCACTGGGAAATAGAAACGTTCTTATAAATGAGTTTGATATAGAGCCCTGGAAATAAATTTAATGGAATAATTTAAACTTGAAAATAGCAATTAACGACAGATTGCAGAAGTCAGACAGTTAATGGTAACTTAGTACTTTTCTGTCCAACGCATATGGAAGATTGTTTATAAACAGGGAGTATTTTTTAATGTGCATATGAATTTAGTATAATACTTGGCAATTCTTGGCTAGTTTGGCAACATTAACATCTCAAATCTTTGAGGCTCAGATGAGTCTTGGATGTGAAATGTTCCGTGGATAGATTTGTTCTTTTCCGACAAGCCCAGAAACCTTAATGTGAAGCAAGAAACGCTTCACCCTGATTTTCTTCCTTTGGTGATTAATCTAAAACTCACAGAATAATTCACGATGGAACATTTGGCCGAGTTAAAGTGAGGGAGGGTGGAAATAACACAACCAATTCCCACACCTGTTGTACACGAGGTTAAGCAAGTAAGTTGAATCACACACATTAGTTTCAAGTGCTTAATTCTGGAAACTGCTCATCCCAACTGTTTACCTTGTAATTAAAGTGTGCGTTCTGGTCTCTCCTACAACAGGGTGTTCTCAAGTTAGTACAGTCCGTACCAGTTCTTTAATTAATGATGCAGATTCTTACTCCATAGACTAGTCTTGGGGGAGCCGTTCAGCATATGTGAAAGGGGCCATGCGGCCGGACTCTGGGGTCCCGTTTGATAAGTTGTTGCTTCAGTATATTAAATGGACCCCAGTGTCCTGAAAACGTTCATGTAATATCCACATGTTCACTTTTTCTTGCTAGAAAGTGTAACTTTCCAGCAAGGGTAGCTTGGAAAGCCAAACTCGTTACTGAAGAAAAACCAACGTTCGTAGTTTCGGCATACAGTTTGAAACCACCTCGGCGTGGGAAAACCTCTGGCAAAGTTTGTTATGAGCATGTTCACAAGACAGTTTTTATGTGTATGTGAGCATCTTCGGGCTTAAGAAACAAAGTGCTCCAGGGGCGCCTGGGTGGCGCAGTCGGTTAAGCGTCCGACTTCAGCCAGGTCACGATCTCGCGGTCCGTGAGTTCGAGCCCCGCGTCGGGCTCTGGGCTGACGGCTCGGAGCCTGGAGCCTGTTTCCGATTCTGTGTCTCCCTCTCTCTCTGCCCCTCCCCCGTTCATGCTCTGCCTCTCTCTGTCCCAAAAATAAAAAAAAAAAAATTAAAAAAACGTTGAAAAAAAAAAACATATTTAAAAGAAACAAAGTGCTCCATAGGCATCGTTGATTTCTCCTATTGCAAAATACCCGTGAGCAAGCCGCGGGGTTTTCCTTCAGCAGGAGGTATGGCTGGAATTGCGCACTGAGGCATGTTTGGGGTTTGCCTGGAAGCGTGTGAGCGGGGGGCACGTGCGAGCCCTTCACCTCCATCCTGCCTGCTTTCTGAGGCGACACTTGGCACTTTGGCTGCCTCGTGGCGCCAGCTCCGTAGGAACCTTGAGGTCAGCGCACAGATTCTGGGAATGCCGGGTGCTCCCAGCGGCTCCAGTGTGGGTCGGGAGCCGGGCAGGCTCAGCTGAGGCCCGCAGCTGCCTTGGCAGGTCTGTACTGAGTCAGCGTCCGGTCTGGGCTTTCCTGCCCTGCCTTGCCGGGAGCCTCCCTGACCAGTTCCCGGAAAGTCTTGCCGCAGAGGTGGACCTCGCATAGAACCGTTCCGAGCGCGCGCCCTGGGACCCCAACCAGGCACGGGGTTCTGCCCGCAGACGCCTTGACTGAGGCTACCCCTGCTCCCAGCCACGTGTCCCCAGCTGACTCACAGCTTGGAACGTCACCTTGCAGCTAGCTGGCACGGACGGTGGGGGGCGATGACCCTGGCCCAAGTGTCGTGGGGGGTCAAAGGGGAGGAAGAGGTCAAGGTGCTCCTTGACAGAGTCTTTTTTGCGGCGGTGTGGGTTTAACGATTATTGCATGTGGACTGATGTCTGTGGCCCTCTTCTCTTTGGCACTGACCCAAACCGGCAACTACCGAATCCCGTCGGGAACTGTACCATGGAAAGTCCCCACGGTTTGGCCTGCCATCTGAATGAGGGGAGAGGACATAGGAAGCAGCAGCGAATGATCTGAGCGTGTAATTAGAGCTAAATGGTGCGGTGTAGGCTGGGAGCGCCGCGGGCGTTCGGAGCACAGGGAGATCACACAGGGGTGTCCCCCTTCCTCCTGCCTCCTGCGGATGCTGGCTCCGCCCGGCCAGCCCCCCGCTGCACCCTGGACGGCTGCCTCCTTTCGGTTGTTGGAATAATTGAGATTTCATTGAACCGAGCACAGGAGGAGAAGTTAGAAACATGGGAATCACTAGGCAGATTTTGAAGGATTCTGCCCCGACTCAGCTGCTCCTTGAGCTGTGTCATTTTAAGTCTTCTCTACACAACCTAAAAGCGTGTGTCCTGCTTTCGTTCCTTTTTTTTTTTCCTTCCCGAAACCATTCTCCCTCGAGTCACCAGTAACTTCGTAATTGGTCACCTCTCCTGTTCCCTCGGACGGTCTACCCGGCCGTCGTCGTTAGTCTCCTTCTCTGTTTTGCGACTCCCCTCCGGTGCTTTCCGGAAAGTTGCGCTGTCCGCGTTTTGCATCCGGGTTCTGCATCTGTTCTGTAGGCAGTACTGTCCCTCCCACGCCTCTGCGAGTATTTCCCAAGCGTCTGTCCAGCAAGCTCCTCATTCTCTCCCTCAGACGTGTCACTGCCTCTCCCTGCTTCAGCTGTCCCCGTGGGGGATGCGGCAAGCCACTCCTCCTACACTTCTTGGGCACAGGCCATGCCCCAGGCATTGACCTAGGCATTTAGGGTGGAGTGCTGATGGGTCAGCTGGGCCCTGCCTCCTGGAGTCCAAGGTCTAGTGAGGAAGGGAGACCGGCAGACAGCTCAACGCCGCACGGCCCGAGGGCTGCCCTGCGGGGAGTACGGCTCCCGTGGGCACCGTGGAGGGGCCCCTGCTCTGACCCGGGGTTGGGGCGTGACTCCTGCATCCATGGCCACCTCGAGCCCTCCCTTCCATCTTGAACCTCCGTCTCTCTCGGAGGACCTGTCACTCCTTTGAGCAGACATGTCCAGGGGAAAGGATCTTTTCCTCCAAACTAACTGCGCTCCGTGCTGGTCCCCTTTCTGTCAGCTCTTCCTCTGTAATAGCTCTCAGCCCAGCCTCCTTTTCCATTCCCATCCCCACTGCCTGAGGCCAAATCCTTGCCACCTCCTTCCTGCACTCTTCAATATTTATAAACGGGCTATTTACTTATTCAGAGGCGATTTTAAAAAATTACCCGACTGGTTCGTGTTCATGGGAGAAAAGAAAGTTAGAAAATACAGATGAAGAGAAAGAAGGAAGAAAAGAAGGAAGGGAAAAATCGCCTATTTCACTGCTCAGGTAACATCCTCATTTAACGCTCTGATATTTACCCTCCTGTATATCTAGATATTCTCATATATAAAAATAAGAAAAGTATCGTACACATTGTATTTTTTTACCTATATGGTTTTGTAGCCTACTTTTTGTACTTGACCTCTATGATTGCTTTTCCACATCTATAAATATAATTATTTGTAATGATTTTTTCATGGCTGTGTAATTATTGGAAATAATTCGTACTTTAATCTCTGTGCCACTTCAGTGTATTTATATATCACCGCTACGTATCCCTCTTAAAACGCTTTTTCATTTTGGCTCTTCTTCCGTGGAAGAAAAAACATCAGCGGGTTCCTGGTGCCTACACACACACACTCGTGAGCACACACACATACGCATGCACGCGCATGAGTACACACACACACACCCTTCTTTTTACGTAGGAAGATTTTTCTGACTTTCTCAGTCTTCAGGATTCCTTCCCTCATGAGGGATAAGATTACTTAAACCACGTTTTGGTGGTTATTGTACATTCACGCCGTCATAGGATGCATCCCTTAGGAAGGTGGGGTCTCAGGTTGATGGAGGTCACTTCTTGGGATGTCCGCAGCACCCCACTCAGCACCATGGTCGCCCTTTGTCCATTTTCTCTCTTTCTCCACTGCCGTTCGGGTGTTCTGGGGCTACAGATGTGACCTTCTAAGGCCTCTCTTAACTCCGGTCCCTGCAGAATTGAGAGCAGGAGGCAGCTGTGTAAACAGACAGATACAATACGGCAGGACCGTGGTGCTGTGAGAGTGTAGGGCTTTGAACAGGGTGACATCAGAGCTAGTCTGGAAGTGCCACAGGCACTTACCCAGTTAAGTTGGTTGTGATCGAAGAGGATAAGGACGGCCAGGGCCCACAGGGACGTGGGATGTAGGAGGTGGGGGCGCTGGGCGAGCCAGACCTGGAAGTCCACAGAAGGACATACATTCGAAGGGCAGCCCTTGGAAGGCTGGGCCGGGGGCGGGGGGGGGGGGGGGCGGCGAGGGATTGTGAGTGTTGGTGTGGCGGTGTCGAGAGAGAGATGGCCGGCCCGGTGGGTGGAAAGCCTTTATGGCGAAGTCTCAACCAGCCCAGCAGACAGTTTAGGCTCTGAAGGGAATAAAGCCAGTATGGCTCCTGCTCTATAGGAGCTCGTAATCAAAATGAAGATCAATTTCTGTGTTTTTACGACTTTGATATTGCAAGTCAAATCCTAAAACCCAGCCGTTACTGGGCAATCCAAATTATTTTATCAAACTGACCTGCCTTTTTTTTTTTTTTTTTTTCCTAGTTTACCAAAAGACTAGAACATCTTTTTGATATCCAGGACTTTATTTTCATTGCCTTAATATCCCTTCAGGCCAGCGAGTGTGTGCGTATGTGTATTTACATATTTGTCAACATGTTAAAGCTAGGTGAAAACACCCGTACTCTTCTCTAGGGGGGAAGCAAGAAACCTTTTTGCCGTTCAAAGGTAATGCATAACTTCACAGTGAAATGTCTGTGTGCCTTTAAATCACATCCCTTTTTGCTGATATATATCCCTATTTTCTATTTAGCTCACTGTGAAATTTTAAGTCAAAGAGAATAACTTGCTCCCGCTTTTGGATAAGGAGACAAGGGAGAATTCAAGCTTCACAAATAGGATCATAGTGTTTTGAACCGTGGGGGGCTTTCCGTTTGGCCCAACCTCCTCCCTCATCTTGCTGGAAAGGAATCCGAGGCCCTCCAAGATGAAGCAATTTGCCTAAAGTGACACAGCTAATTAGCAGCCCAGCCAAAACCAGAATCCAGGACTGCCGGCTTCCAGTCCTGTGACCTTTCCGTTCCAAAGGGAAAAAAAAAAAAAAAGAAAAAAAAAAAAAAAAAAACAATGGAACGACTGAATGGGCACCTTGCTTTAATTCTCCTCCCCCTTTATAGAGTGTGAAAAATCCTGATGTACTTGAAAAGAAACATTTAAAAATGTATCTGAGCTTGTAAAGAAGATCAGGAATATTCGTGATATGCTAATTGGAAAGTATCTCATTATGGAAGGAACAGGAAGCTTGGCAGAAGGGTGCTGTTCAGAGTTAACTTCAGAGAACCTCAAAAGATAGGACGAACGCATGTGCTTTATTTATTTGATATCGTGTGGCTGCCATCAAATTTCTGATAGGGTCTGACACCTTTATAATAAACCCCACAGACACTGGGGGAATGTGTGAGACACGTGGAGGGAAAAGCGAACAGTCTCATTTCCGTGTGAGTTTCCTCCGGTGTAAGTCAGGGCCTTTCCCCCAGAACTCGCCTGCCAAGCTTCTTCCTGTAGAAGTAAGTCAGTGCCACCATTTGGTGTTTGCCGAGGGATTATATTTTGGCAGTCATGCTAATCACTCCAAGGTGACCCTCTATTTGGAGAAACAAATCCTTTTCGGTTGTTACGGTCCACTAATCCAGCGATGCAAGTAGTTATTTGGGGGAAAAAGTGAGTTTTCCCCCCACTGTGGCTTACTCCCCCAGCTCCCTTCTAACTAGAAGTGCTGGTTCTTCCAAAACGTTCGACATGACATAGAGAAAACACCAGAACCTGGTCAGATTTGAAACTCAGGACTTGACCTGAAGCCCCCAGATCAGATAAGAACCTGCCTCCACCTCCGGGAAGTCCTCCAAGTGAGAGCGGGCCGTCCTGCTGAGAGCTTGGTAGGTCGTCACCTCTGCGGCTGGGGCTGGCAGTGCCCCTTTGGCCCACTGCCTGCATTTATGCCACATGAGACCCTTTGTGGTGCGTTTGACGCGAAGGTGAAGTTCGTGCGGCCGTGGCGCTGGTGGGCACCCGAGAAGGTGCTGGGTAAGGGGCCGCATTCGGCCTCTGTTGGCCTGTGGCAGCCTCTGGGGAGGAAAAGGTACGGGGAAGGATAAGGACATTTCAGAACCAGTCCTGACTTTATTTTTATTTTTTATTTTTTTATTACTATTTTTTTTAATATTTATTTATTTTTGAAACAGAGAGAGAGCATGAATGGGGGAGGGTCAGAGAGAGAGGGAGACACAGACTCTGAAGCAGGCTCCAGGCTCTGAGCTGTCAGCACAGAGCCCAATGCGGGTCCGAACTCACGGACCGTGAGATCATGACCTGAGCCGAAGTCGGACGCCCAACCGACTGAGCCACCCAGGCACCCCGAACCAGTCCTGACTTTAGACGTGACTTTCAAGCAGGGCTCAGCAGAACGCATGTATGTTTTAGAATTCGAACAAATTGGTTTGGGGTCCCGGTTGGGCTGACTTACTAGCTGTGTGACCACGAACAAGGTACTTGTTATCTCTGCGCCTCGGTTTCTCCATCTGTAAAATAGGTTGTGGTGATTACTTAATAGGATTCTTTTTTAAATTTTTTTTAATGTTTCATTTTATTTTCGAGAGAGACAGAAGACAGAGTGCGAGCAAGGGAGGGGCAGAGAGAGAGGGAGACACAGAATCCGAAGCAGGCTCCAGGCTCCGAGCTGTCAGCACGGAGCCCGACGCGGGGCTCGAACTCACGGACCGTGAGATCACGACCTGAGCCAAAGTCGGACGCTTAACCCACTGAGCCACCCAGGCGCCCCTGGGATTTTTGAGGATTTGATGTGATAATCACCCCTAGCAGGGTGTAGGGCTCATCACAGGGTCCTCAACAATAGTAACAGTTACTCTCATTCCCATATTCATGATTATATAAACACCAATACATCAAAAACCATTTTAGTGTAAACCGAGACCCGGAAGAGAGCCGAAAGACACACGTGCAGCTCGATGAATGATCACGAAGCGAAGGCAGCCCCGTTAAGCACGATCGGGTAAAAGTCAGAACGCTGGCGGGATCATCGTTCACCCCGTCTGCAGAACGTCCTCCTCTCTTCTCGCCGGGGAACCATTTTCTTAAACTTCTTGCACTCAACAGATATTCGGTGAGGGGTCTCCTAGATTCCAGGCATCAGAGCACCGTGGACACAGCAGCCGGGGCTTACATTCTAGAAGGAGGAGCCGGGCCTGAATAAATTAATAGGTTGACTCAGGTAATGCTAAGAGTTACAAAGAACATGACGGGTTGGTGGGCTGGAGGATGGCCATCGCCGAGGTTTTCTGAAAGTGGGGTCAGGGAGACACTTGTGCGGAAATGACATTTGGGAAGAGCGGCCCACGCAGAGGGAGCGGGCTAGAATGACATGCGAAAGGGTCCATGTCATGATGGCCTGATTGGCCATGGGAACAAATTGGGTTTGGCCTAGTTTCGGTGGGCTCCAAGATCAGTTGTAGCTGGTGCCACAAGAGAAGTCCCGAGGAAATTCAGAAGAAGCAGAGATGCTTGTCCTCCTTCCAACAGTGTGTTGCCGAACATCGGAGAACGGGTGTTTCTTTTCTAAAGCGTGCTCGTGCGAAGGGTCTCCCGGTCGCCATGACCGCCATGGGAGGTGCACAAGAAAGGCAGGGTTATTTCCCGTCAGAGGAGGACCCCTGAAGCCGTGAGGGCTTCCGGCCTGTGGCAGGACTCCTTCTACCGCACCAACGAGCCCGCCGATCCTCACATGTGGGTTATTCATGTCTTAATGGCTCAGCACCTTCCTAAGAAACGAATTAACTCCTGCAGGCGACAGGTCGTCTTGTGGTCTTTCAAAAGGTTGTTAGTGGAAAATCGGGGGACATACAGTACTCGTGAAAGAAGGGGTCCTGGGTTGAGTGAATGTGAACACGGTCTCAGTACCTCCTCCCGCCAGAGGTTCTCCAAGTCGAATGCTGTCAAGGCTCCGAGAGGCTCTGCGGTGAAGAAATGTATTGACCTCGCCGTTCCCCACACCTGGCCGTAGGGACCCCCTTTTCTCTGCAACATCTCGAGGAATACGAGCTCTGGACCTGCCATTGGGGAAAGACCAGACCAGAGAGTTGCTGTTTAGTGTTTACTAAATGGTGCCTTGGAAGAATTCAGTTCTTTTCTGAGCGTGAAACTCCCCTCTCTTTGAAAGGATTAGAAACCACATCTGTAAGGCACTTCCATATGCTTCACATGAAGAACCTGGATAAATGGAGATTCGAAGTGATGAAAATCCCAAATCCGCTCCCGTTCTGAACGCTAATGTTAATTACTTCGCCCTTTGGACTCACAGCATTTCCATTAGTGTTGTGCCACGATTGGCTTACGCTTCTGGATTCTAGGATGTCGAAGCTGAGGCCAGTTTCATCTGGTTTAAAAGATAAATGCTCCACATCACACATGGCTTTGATTTTGGATTATTATCTCTAAGAATATATGTTTACAAAGGAAAGAGTCCATTTATAGAGACTTGCAATCTTCTGTACCTGTTTCCATACGGATTCCCCTCTTAATTGTTTTTTTTTTCTTTTTGTTTTGTTTGTTTGTTTGTTTGTTTGTTTGTTTTTGTTTTTGTTTTTCTCTTCTTGCCTAGGGGGTGGCACAACCATATCTGTACTTACGGGTAGTGCTTTTGAGAGGTGTTCACAGGAACCCCACTGAACTCTGGCAAAGTTTGTGGATAAGTGCCTGATTCACTTCTAACTTCAACTTTCGAATTCCTCACAGATTTTCACATCTCTTCACACCTTTGTTTCTCCCTATTTGTTAGTTCCAGTTCCATCTGTGTTGTCTCCTTCATTCTGCTAACTCTGTGGTCTACACTTTTAAAAAATGTGAGTGTTACTTTATTTTAATACTCTGCATTGCCTGGAGCTCAGCATTTCTTAAATTAGGGTTCTCAAAACAAAAATTTTGAAGTATGTGAAAACCCAGAGTTTGTAAATGGGGCACTTGATTGCAGGACTTCTCAGTGCCTTTAATATTCTAATACGGGTCATTAATCTCCAGAAGGGAGACCAAATAGTGTTTTCCAAACTTATTTAACTACCTCACCTCCTTTAAATAGCAACTTGTAGGGATGTTATTCTGCAAATCCTGCCTTGGGAAACGCTGTCCTAGGATCCAACCCAAACCTTTCGGCCTGCATTTCACTGCATTATGCCCCATCGCCCCTTGGATTATCTGTCCCAGCCAAACTAATTATTTTATAATCCTCCTAAAACACTTCGCATTTCTCCACTTTCAGTCTAATCTTGTGATATTCCCTCTCTCGTCTCCTTAGATCCAATGATCTTTCCTCACAAATCGGGAAGGCTTTATTTTCTTTTCTTGGCACCTGTGTGAGAGATCACAGTTCTTCAAATCCCAGCTTCTCTGGGAAGATTTTCCTGACCACCACAATCTACAAAGAATCTCTCTTAGAATTGTTATCATCTGTATCACACCGTCAACCAGTTTTATAAATGTTTACTGCCTCGTGGTTTATCAGATTTCTGCCTCGTGGTTTATGTTCTCTCTGCTCCTGGAGGCTGAAACCTGTGTGTGTGTGTGTGTGTGTGTGTGTGTGCGCGCGCTTAATCTCTAGTTGAGCTTTGCACACAGAGAAAACTCCATTGAGTGAAAAGGGCAGTTTATATTTTGTTTTAAAGACTAACACCTCATTCTCTCACTTCCTGGATAAGGAGCGGGGTGGGGTGGGATTGTCGTTTACCTACTGCCTGGTCCGTCAGGTGGACAGAGGCTACAGAAGAGGAATGAATAACTGCCGTGGAAATTGCAATAAACAAACATATTCAGCACACAGAGGGTGCCAAGCTTTGTGAATAAAAGCACTGTTATTTTCCCTGAATGAGCTTGTAGTCTGTTGGGGGAGATATATACAATTTAATAAAAGGCCATGCTCGTGGCACCAAAAGCCGTGATAGGAACGCAGAAATCAGGACGGTGGTTAGTGTCGGGTGAGGAGGGCTGCCGGAAGGCAGATACAAGGAATTTAAGAAAAAGATTCATCAGGGAGGAGACAGTGATGTAGGCAAGAAGAGCAAATGGAATTGGGAGTGTGGAAGGTGGGGAGGAAGGAAAAGAGATTCCGTGCAGAGGAAAAAGAGCATGAAGCAAGTCCAGCAGACCCAAAAACCTTGGCGTGCAAGGTTGCTCTGGGAAGCGTCAAGGAGATAAAGGTAACATTTTGGGAGGGTCGTACCGTGGAGGGCTCTTTACCACATAGGCATAGAGAGGCCGTGAAAACAAAGTTTAAGCCACGAAGGGATGTGGTCAAACATATGCTTTGGGAACAACGGAAGGGGGAAGTGACCGTAGATGAGAAAGATGAGGGTCCAGCTGGGATGGTCCTGGATGCAGTCCCGCTCTCCTGGTTATTCCCAGATCTGGGTCTAGGGACTAGAGAAAACCTCCAGCCTAGGTGGGGGACGGAAGGATGGCCGTGCGCCAGGCCCTTTTCTTTCAAAGGGGGTTTCAGTTCCTTTGGCGAAGTGCACAGTGCAGGCACCTTAAGTTCTTGCCGTCCACCTTCAAGCGGCCCCGCTTGGCAGGTTCTCTGATCAGAAGGGCTCAGCCTGTTCAGGAGGATAAGCTAACCCCCGAGCCAGTACTTGACTTGCCAGAAACCTGATTGCTGGTTTCTCCTGTAGTCTCTCCCCAGCTTTCTCTAACCAGCAGCCTCCAAGATATCACATTATAACGAGTGAGGAAAGAATGTTCTCCACGGAGAACCAGTTCTGACACTCTCAAGATCCTGTTTTTCCTGGTGTTGTGAGTAGGATGGTTCAGTCTTCAGAGCTCCGGGGTATGATTTAAGAGCCATCTGTTTTAATCAGGCCTTTTCTGTGATTTATGGGGAAGAGGAGGATGTGGGGGAAGGGCTGGTATATACTATATTCTCCTAATTAGATCAGAATTATTATGCAAGTACCCGAGGCCCAGGCCATGGTGTGTTTACATCATCTGATGCCATTGTTGTTTTTCCTCTCATTGCTTTTTAGCTTAAAGTTTCAAAGCCCTTTGTGAAGGTTTCTAAAACTGCAACAATTCAGAATTTTGGAGCTCCCAGACTTTGGATTTTTTACAACATTTTTTTAACATTTATTTATTTTTGAGAGACAGAGAGAGACAGAGAACGAGCAGGGGAGGAACAGAGAGAGAGGAGGGAGACCCAGAATCTGAAGCAGGCTCCAGGCTCTGAGCTGTCAGCACAGAGCCCGACGCGGGGCTCGAACCCATGAACCTTGAGATCATGACCTGAGCGAAGTCAGTTGCTTAACCGACTGAGCCACCCAGGCACCCCGAGAACTTTGGATTTTTAACGTAAAAATAACTGAGTCTTTCTCACAATATTTCTTTATGTTATGCACATACTATCTCCCTGCATGAAGAACTAGGTAACGGTTGTATACCATTTACTATAGTTTGAAGAGTTGTCCTATATTCCAGACATAATGCAAATTCATCTCATCTCCTAGTAACCCCCGAGGTAGATCCTGGTGTTATTACCAGCATAGGATGGGTGAGGGAATGCGGGGGGGGGGGAGAGAGACAGAGAGAGAGAGAGAGAGAGAGAGGTCATAATAATAGTAGGAGCGGCAGAGCTGAGATCTGAACCCAGGCACCTGACGGTTAAGTGTCCGACTCTTGGTTTCGAATCAGGTTGTGATCTCGCGGTTTGTGGGTTCAAGCCCGGTGTCGGGCACTGAGCTTGCTTGGGATTCTCTCTCTTTCTCTCTCTGCCCCTCCCCCCCCCAATAAATAAATAAACATGAAAAAAAGTTGCAAGGTGACTTGGTTTTTAGGATGTGATAGAGTCAGTGAGTGACTTAAAGTCAAAAGAAGTGAGTTGCACTTCAGACAAGCACCGACTCGTCAGCACGGACTCCGACGAGCTCTGGGACATTGTACGGGTTATTTTGTTTTCCAGAGTCTGTTCTTTACGTGTGAAACGATTCCAGCTCTAGAGTTCCTTGAAGCCGTTAACAGAAAACAGTGGAGAGAAGGTTCTATCTTTGAGAGAAATGTAGGATGAGGGCTAGTTCCTTACAGCATGACCAGACCTCATAGACTTTGCTGGAAGGTGTGGGGCTGGGTGGAGGGAGGCTGGAAGGGGTCTGCCACAGAAACATCACCTTTAGGTAAGATTCATCTCGTACTAGTGTTTAATCTTTTCTGGCATGCTATTTGTCACTTTCAAAGAATTATGGTTTTTTTCCCCCTAGATTATAAATCACTACCATTTGGAATTCTGTCACTATTTCTTAAATTTTTTTTTTCAACATTTTTTATTTATTTTTGGGACAGAGAGAGACAGAGCATGAACGGGGGAGGGGCAGAGAGAGAGGGAGACACAGAATCGGAAACAGGCTCCAGGCTCCGAGCCATCAGCCCAGAGCCTGACGCGAGGCTCGAACTCACGGACCGCGAGATCGTGACCTGGCTGAAGTCGGACGCTTAACCGACTGCGCCACCCAGGCGCCCCTCTGTCACTATTTCTTGTTAGCACAAGCATATCGTCACCAGCAGAAGGAACAAAAGGTCAAGGAGTTTGCCTTTCTTTTTTTCTGTTGGTAGTTTTATTTATGAATCCGATTTAACTTGAGCCCGGCATCCCAACAGCACACAGGGTTTAACTGGGTGGCCACGGGGCTCAATGGCGATAATATTCGAGTGGCTCTGACTTTTGAATCAGATGGTTATTCCCATTCTGAATGTCGTATTTGATCCACAGGATTTCGCATAGCATTGTTTCATTTATTAAAAAAATGTTTTTAATGTTTATTTACTTTTGAGAGAGACTGACAGAGAGACAGAGAAACAGAGTGTGAATGGGGGGAGGGGCAGAGAGAGAGGGGGAGGCACAGAATCCGAAGCAGGCTCCAGGCTCTGAGCTGTCAGCACAGAGCCCGACGTGGGGCTCGAACTCATGGACTGCGAGATCATGACCTGAACGGAAGTCAGACGTTTCACCGACTGACCCACCCAGGCACCCTAACTTTAACTTTCTTTTAATGTGATTTGGAAAATCTAGGAATAGAGTAAAATTTAGGCACACATAAACATTCAGTCGCCTGGGACTTCAGTAGTAGGAGTCTTTGAAGTTTGTTTTCTTACGACGAGTATATCTGGACTGCCAATGTGGTCATAAATTAATGCTTTTTTTCCATTGCTGACTTGATAGACTCAAGCTTCACTCACTCTAAAGCATATGAAATATTCAGTCCTGGACAGCTAGGGAGGAGAAGTAGGGAACAGAAGTGTAAATACAATAGACTGAATGATCAGGGTTGTTTTGTCTTGTAAATGACCACATCTAGAAGTTAAAGTAGTTCGTCCTCACATTCGATATCTGTGGTGCAAATTAGAAGACAAAAAAAGAGCTATCTTAGCTTTATAGTTTTTATTTCCACCAATGGGGGCTATTTTGTGTGTCAAAGAATTGGTGGCTGAACTTCCTCTCACCGTGTTTCATCTCTAGAGCCACCCGTAAAGCACTTTATAGATTTGAGCAGATCAGGAGGAATATGTGTTCAGCATCCATCCATAACCCCATGCGCGTGTCCCACGGATGTTTAGACAACAGCCTAGGGGCGCCTGGGTGGCTCAGTCGGTTAAGCATCTGATTCGCCTCAGGTCATGATCTCCCAGTTGGTGAGTTCGAGCTGTATCGGGCTCTGTGCTGACAGCTTAGAGCCTGGAGCCTGCTTTGAATTCTGTGTCTCCCTCTCTGTCTCTCCGTAGCTCACATTCTGTCTGTCTGTCTCTCTCTCTCTCAAAATAAAATAAAATAAAATAAATCAGTCTAAATTTCTACTCTCATTTGTTGACAGGTCTTTAAAAAAGTTCAGCAACGTTCTGATTGGTTTTGAAACTCCCAGACTGCCTTTAAAACTTACCAGGACTATTCTCCTATGTAGGGTTTAGAGAGAGATTTTTTTAAAATGTGACATAGGAAGGGAGGGTGAAGGAATAGAACTTGTTAAGTCCATGAGCCCAGGGAGCAAAAGCTGCCATGGTGAAGAGTAGACATGGTCACTTTGGGGACAGAGCCACTTGTGTGGTGGTGCCCAATGAGCTTTCAGTGAATGCTAAGTCTCACTTTTGTCCTTGGACAGATTATCATTAAAAGTATATAAAACTGTCATAGTTCCTTGGAGCAGTAGCTCATCTAGCCATGGTCCTGCTTTACACGCGGGAATCTGCCCTCCATCATCCCGAGAGGGGGTTTCCCACCCAGGCTCTTATCCCAGACACTTGTCCTGTGCGACGACTTGCGGGCTGTTGATCTTCACTGAGTCCCTTTGCTGGTCCAGGTTCGGCGCTGGGCTTGGGAGTTACAACGGTGAACAGCTTCTCTTGAAGGCTGCCCCCCAGCCCCCCAGAGGGGAACTAGCCAAGGAAGCAAACTGTGACGAAGCGCCTGGTGTTAGCCCAGAGCACCCAAGGCATGCTAGGGATGCGGGAGGAGGAACTGATTGCCTGGGAAGGTCAGAACACCTTCAGCTCTTTATTCGTGTAGTTTGACATTTGTGTGATAGGGAATCAACACGCTGTGCCAGCTGATGCCCTTCAGACATTGGAGTGCATCCGAGGTCAGGGATTTGGGCTCTTGCTCAGCAAGTCTGTATTTACCCTAAATGCCTCTCTTCAGCATCATCTCCATGACAGCAGCCTCTCTCGGTGGCATCTGAGGTGAAATGTTAAGAAAACATTTGGACATCGGGCCAATAAATCACAGAAACGATTTTGCTAATAAAGCATCGTGACATTTTTAGAGAAGACGCCAGAATCCCAGTTAGCCATGGACGATCGTGACTTCAACTCCTTCCAGTGCCTGCGGGTTGGATAACGGAGCACCTGTCTGAGTCCTGCTAGGTCGCTGGGTGGGCCGGTGCGGCGAAGGCTGCGGCGAAGGCTGCTCAGGTGTACAGGAAAAGTCTAGGGAAATA
The DNA here is from genome assembly GCF_028018385.1 of Neofelis nebulosa. Taxonomy (NCBI): domain Eukaryota; kingdom Metazoa; phylum Chordata; class Mammalia; order Carnivora; family Felidae; genus Neofelis; species Neofelis nebulosa. The sequence goes on from NC_080784.1 coordinate 15,589,822, forward strand.
AGGAGCTGATACTTAAACTCCAAGGTGGCATATCACAGCCCACGGCATCCTGACTGCTGAGAAGGATTCAGATGCTCAGTTTTGCCCTGAATGCTAGGCTTTTACCCCAGTTCAAGACTCATACTGTCGGAGTCATTAAATGGGGCTAGAAACTGACTTATCATTGAAAGCCGTTCAGAATCCTTGTCTTCTGTCAGTGGTGCATGTGGATTGATAGGTAGAAACAGGTGTCCTTAAGGCATTTCTTTTTTTTTTTTTTTTTTTACTGTAGCCATAGGAATCCCATGAAAGGTTAAAAGTATAATGTATTCACCTTTTCAACTTGCTAAGTTAGATTTTCATCATTGGAAGTCATTTGTATTACTGTAGCTGCGTACCACGGTTTGAAAACAGGGAATGTTTCCCTTTCTTAGATCAAGTCAGTAAAGGTAAAATTTGGCATAACTGTCAGAATACTAACACTAGTCATTTATCACCCTGTTAATTTGTTAACTCAGAGTTTCCCTTTATCAATTTTTGCTTTCCCTAATTTTAAATGTGATTATTTGGATACAAACTGGACTAGGGTTACCTTTGCAGGATTTGTGGAAGGCTTGTTAGATTCTATAGTTGTCTAAATGGAGACAATCAGCGACTCTTTAAAGCTACTTAAGACCATTCTTTGGGAGTTCCCCTATACTTGAAAACACTGATAAGCTATTTAAAAATCTTTCCTTTTAATCTAAAGGAATCCTGGAGACAGTTCGCTTTTCCTCGCTTCTCTTTCGTGATGTGTTAATTCCAGGCTTTATTATGCCAGGACCAAGGGATGGGCTTCTGATTAATCGAGGCCTCCTTCAAATAGGCAGCCCATGATGTGACACACGGATCTTTCCCGAAATTTGTTTGTGAGTTGACTTGAAGCATCTCAGAACTCAGATTTCCAAAGGGAAAAATCATTTAAAATAGTTAAGGTTTTAGACTAACCCACCAACACCCACTTCATTCCTTGCGCAGCTATGATGTGTATTATGGTAATAATATCTCCAAACTTTAGTAGTTGGTCTGCCTCAACTAGGTACCAGAACCCTTTATCATCCAGATGGTTTGTTGAGCCAGTTCCTGAAGTGGTACATTAATCCTTGTGCAATCTCACTAGTTATCTCACCCACATTAGGGATTATGTCGGCCTTCCAGATTTCGACGTGAATTACCATCGATGATATTGTTTCTTGGGACAGTGGATTCCACCACAGATCGTGGTTTATAAATTTTGAGTCAGAGAACACCTGTGCACATATTTGGATCGTAAGGACTCGAGTAAACTCTGTTTAATAAAAAGAATCTTTAGATGAAAACTCCTTCTTTGAATAGTTACTGCTTACCCTGTTAGGATGCTCGTAGCGTTTCTGTCGTTAGAAGGTTTCTCAGCATCAGAATTAGGAATTTCAGTTGTTACACTGAGCAGGGTAGTGACTTTCAGTTACTACTACGGTAACCTTGGATTGCGAGTAACTTGTTCCGCGAGTGTTCTGCAAGATCAACATTACTAGTAAATTTTAACTTCATAAACGAGCGATATCTTGCATCACGAGTAGTACGCCGAACGCCACATGATCACAAGTGAGCCAGTGGTTCTTGAAATTCGCTTTGATATACGAGTGCTATGGATTACAAGGATGTTTCCGGAACAAATTATGCTCATAAACCCAGGTTTTACTTATATGGAAATTGGAAGTGCTGGTTAATAGAATCTTGTTTGTCGATAGAACTATATTCTTAAAAATACAGAAGTGTACTTCCGAAGAGGGTTCTTTATTTCACAGTTTTTGTTCATTCCAACTATACTTCTGTTAGCGAGCCCACATTCATGGAGTTTACTGAATGTGAAAATGTTCTCGCTTGAAATCTTATATGATTCTATCCTTTCGAGTTAAATTTAAGAAACCTAGAAATCACACAGATGCTGGTTCTATGTGACTTACCTAACGACTGACTAAAATTATTTATGAGCTTTCCATTTCTTGGATTCTCCTCTCTGGTTTTTTTTTTTTTTTTTTTTTTAACATTTATTTATTTTTGAGACAGAGAGAGACAGAGTATGAATGGGGGAGGGTCAGAGGGAGAGGGAGACACAGAATCTGAAACAGGCTCTGGGCTCTGGGCGGTCAGCACAGAGCCCGACGCGGGTCTTGAACTCATGAACTGCAAGATCATGACCTGAGCCGAAGTCGGACGCTCAACCGACTGAGCCACCCAGGCGCCCCTCTCCTCTCTGTTTTGACTAACATGGAAGCACAGTGACAGTTATTCTGGTGAGTGGGCACCATTTCTGGTGTAGGAGGGATGCGACCCTTCCATGGGAACCACGGTCTTTATGCCTTGGGGTCCGCTCTGCTGCTCCAGATTTGCCCACAGTTTTTTGTTGTTATTTTCTTTCGCAACTGTCTCTCTCCCTTTAATGACTGTGACATCTCTTCAGGGACTAAAAACTTGTTGCCCTCTCCTCGGCCCTCCCTTCAGAGGCCATGCCTTTTTTCAGTGCCTGTGATAGGCATTTCCAGGTCTGTTTTCAAATCTTGCTAAACTTGGGAACGTTTTTGAACCTTGAAAAATGTGTATCCTGATCTATTTTCAGTACTAATGCCAGTGAGTAAAATTACACTAATTGCCTTTAATCCCCTAGTCACTTTAGTTTTGGTATGAGAACATTCTGGTATTTGTGAACAGGCTTTTGTGCCAGAAAAATAATATAAAACCATTGCCCAGTAAAATAGTGCCATTAGGAGTCATCAGCAGCACATAATAATGGCAATTAATGACAATCAGGGCCAACATATTGCCTGCCATGTCTGACATTTTTTTAAAGGAGCAAAGCATGTGAAGTTTATTTTATTATTATTATTTTTTTACTTTGTGCAAGTATTTTTACATCTGCTTGTGATTATTCTGCCTTGTAACTACCACCTCAGGCCCAGTTCTTTTTAGGGGAAAAAAAAAATGAATTCCTTATGTAATAAGTTATCGTTCAGAAAATCTCTCTGACAGACCGTGAGCTCTTCTTATGAAACATTCAATCTGGAAAAAAAAAAAAGTGCAGCTATAATTCACTGCAGAAATACGGGTTTATAATGGAAAGATAGTCGATTTTATGGATCCAACTTAGTTATTTTTGTGAGGATGAAAATTTGTACCTCATACGTTAACGTGATAATGTAATACGAAGTGTTGCGGGATAAAATTTTAAAAACCCTATCATGTGGATGAACTCTAGCTTGTACCAAGACAGCATGGCATCATGGGGAGTCATTTGGGTCTTGTTCAAGTTGATTTATGTATTAGACATATTTTCAATTCGGGAAGGGCGCCTGGGTGGCCCAGTCTGTTAAGCGTCCGACTTCGGCTCAGGTCACGATGTCATGGTCTGTGAGTTCGAGCCCCGCGTCGGGCTCTGCGCTGACAGCTCAGAGCCTGGAGCCCGATTCAGAGTCTGTGTCTCCCTCCTTCTCTGTCCCTCCCCCGCTCGCACTCTGGCTCTCTGTCTCTCAAAAATAAAGAAAACATTAAAAACATTTTTAGAAGTATCTTCAGTTCAGGATTATCCTGAAGTGTATGTTGTAAAGGAAGAGTCATAGTCAGATTCCAGAATATGTATAAGCATTATCCGTGCTTGAAGAAAACACAGGAGCGTTTAAAAAAATTTAAATATAAGAGAGAAATACAAAGGCTATGTGTCAGAGGCTTGAAATAGCATATTTAACCCCGATAACAAAAGGAACTTCTTGCAGATTGTGAAATGGTGGTTTTTAAAATTAGAAGCTGGGTATGTTGTAAGGGGATGTAAGGTAAGGGGAAGGGTACCGCTTTTGCCAAAATCTGAGTAAATAAACAAGATAAACCCACATAAATTGATGGCTCTGGTCCTCATAACTCATTGACCATCTGCTTATTTGTTTTCTTCTTCTTTTTTTTTTAATCCTGTGTTTTCTCACCCGGCAATATCTGTGTATCTGACACTTTGGAATTCAGATCAGCTGTAATGAGATTAGTCAGTCATCTTTGTGGTTCCGTTGTTTGCTTTTCAGTGAAAGTTTGAAGAACCGTGAAAACCCTGGAATCAACCGTAAGACGTAAAATTTTCAAAAAGTCACGTTCTGAGACGTGTGTATAAAGCCCTGGATGTTGCTTCTCAGATTTGGAAAGTGTTACTTATTTTTCAGAAGCCGGCTCTTTACTTTGAATATAAAGGGGGTCTTAAGTCTTTCCCTTACATGATGCGTCCTGTTGGCTCTGATCTGTCCATATGCATTTTTGTATTGTGCGCCTGCAGACGTTTGGAGGATTGGTCTGGTTCTTTGAGCGTTCTGTCGAGATGTCTGGGAGAGTGTGGAAGACTGCCTGAACGACTGTTAAAGGACAACTGTGCTGGTAGCACCCACCACATGCACCCTGTCTCTGGAACACTGGGGTTGGGGGACTGATTTCGCAGAGACCGGGGGCGTAAGCATGCCACCCTCTTACCATCTCACAGGTATGCTGGAAGGATAGTGAGACCGTGTGTGCGCACAGGCTTTGAGTTCTTGGAAGAGAGCTCTTTCAAGCAGGCATGTAATTCGTTTCAGCCCCATGATTATCTGTGCTTCTCCTAAAAATTTCCCAGGGAAGCTTCACGGCGACTCATACCACAGTTGTGTTCGCACGAAGCTGCCTGGGCTGCCCGCCTGTGGCCGGCTTTGTTTTCCCAGGACCGTCAGTCCAGTGCTCGGCAGCAAGTTTGAAATAACATCTTCTTCTTTTAAAAACAAATTTTTTAAATGTTTATTTATTTTTGAGAGAGAGAGAGAGAGAGAGAGAGAGAGAGAGAATGGGGGAGGGGCAGAGAGAGAGGGAGACGCAGAATCCAAAGCACGTTCCGGGCTCTGAGCTGTCAGCACAGAGCCCAGTGCAGGCCTCGAACTCATGAACCCCGAGATCATGACCTGTGCTGAAGCCGGACACTTAACCAGCTGAGCCACCCAGGCACCCCTGAAATCACATCTTCTCACATGATCTCACTGGGCAGTGTGGATGAACTCCATTCTCCAGACTTGACTTTCTGTCCCCCGCCCCCAGGCACGTGCCATTGGGTGCACAGGGGTCCACCTTTTTTCGCACACGGGCTGGACATCGCATTCTGTTCGTGGTTCCTAGGCAATAAATGAGTGGACAGTCATTGCATCTTTCTTAGGGAAGGGATGTTCTGACTCAGACGTGGTTGTACCCAGAGCCTAGCAGATGGCAAGAAACAGATTGCAGAGACTTGGAGGGAATAAACGTGGCATTGGGTGCGTCCAACCCACGCTTGGAGCCACAACTCCAGTTGAGCTGATTTCTTACCGGTGACATTGTGAGAAGGTCTTCCCGCCCTGGCAGAAGTGACCCTTTGGTCGGTCATTTTCCCTTGGGTGTGCCTGTGAATGTCCTGCCATCCTCTTTAAGCCCAGCCCTCCCTGCAGTGCTAACTGAGTAAGAGTCTTTCTTTACTTACTGTCTCTCAGAGATGGGGAGAGCCATGTGGTCAGAGCTTAGATGTCCAGAATTCTCTTTAAGCAGCTGCACTCTTGGGTTGACCGATGGAAATTTCAGAGTCTCAGGAGGACTGGAGATTATTAATGAGCTTTTGTCACTTTGTTGAGCGTTTTAAAATGTGCTTCTTATTATAAGCAACTGTACAGAACTCTCTCCACTGGTATTTTTTTTCCTGACCGTGGAACTGTGCACATCGTTATGCGGAGACTATACCCGTATATTTTAGGGTTTTACAGTATATATTAAATGTGCACGTTGTGGAATATTTTGGTTTGGGTGCATACTCAGGAATAGAGTCCCGTCCATCTCAAGAGCTCCCATTCTTCAGACTTTGAGTGGCTCTCTGCTTCCTCTCTCACTGGCCAACATTCTGCCCAAGCAGTGGCCAGCAAAGCCAATCATTGGGTGCTCGAGGCCCTGGGGATTATGGAGAAACTGATCTCCAGTCCTTCTTTTAAGTTCTTCTTCTTATTTTTTTTAATGTTTGTTTATTTTGGGGCGGGGGAGAGAGAGGGAGACACAGAATCCAAGGCAGGCTCCGGGCTCTGAGCTGTCAACACAGAGCCCAGTGCGGGGCTCGGACTCACAAACTGTGAGATCGTGACATGAGCCGAAGTCAGACGCGTAACCCACTGAGCCACCCAGGCACCCCTGGTTCTTACTCTCTTAAAAACAGAGGCTCTTTTCGTCTTCCCTTCCTACAGGCTTTAATCTTCGTGAGGTAGTGGTGAGTGTCAAGGTCAGAGTTTTAGAGATGGGGCAGAAAGGAGAGGCATTGTGGTTCTGTTTTCTCCTCCTTGCTGCTAGCTAGCACTTTTCCCCTGGCTGGGTTGCTTTTCTAGGGAGTCTCTGCACCTGCCCGGAACCGGGTCTCCTTTTGTGGGAAGGGCTCGGGACGGCCTCCTGTAGGGCTGTGTTACCTGGAGGGTTCTCTCTCACATGCCATGGGACCAGCAGTCCTAGAAGCCAGGCTGCCAGCCTGCACACGGCTGCTCTTCCCTTGCCTTTCACGAGACAGTAGCTGGTGCCTCTTTGCAAAGCCCTCTGAGAAGCGTGAGCACCGGGATGTGCTTTACCAAAAGACGAAGGGGCGCCTGGGTGGCTCAGCCGGTTGGGCGTCTGACATCGGCTTAGATCATGATCTCACGGTCCGTGAGTTCGAGCCCCGCGTCGGGCTCTGTGCTGACAGCTCAGAGCCTGGAACCAGCTTCCGATTCTGTGTCTCCCTCTCTCTCTGCCCCTCCCCTGCTTGCGCCCTGTCTCTCTCTGTCTCTCAAAAATGAATAAATGTTGACAATTAAAAAAAAAATAAAAAGATGAAGAGGAGGGTCGCCTTAAAACCTGGCTCTTGAGAATGATGGAGTTTTGCTTATTGTAGTTGGACGTCAATGCTTCGGATAGTGTTGACCCAGAGACCCCCCAGGTCAGCTGGAATTTTTATGGGAACATTTTGCCCACGCTCACCTTGAACTTCGTGTCCTCCCCAAGAGGTACGGATCTCCCGTTGACCCCAATTCTGTTTCCTGGGGACACCTGAACCCTGTCCCTGACACACACACTTTTTTGACAGAGACCATGTCTATAATTTGAGCATTAAGGGGAGACTCCAGGGAGTCCGAGTCATTACCCCCGACTTGGCCAGGCCCCAAGCTCTTGGCAGCTTCCCAGACACGCCTGCAAAGGCTGTGCCTGCCGGCCTTCCAAAGAGTATGCAGCAGGTCTGGGAAGTCTGGGCTTTGTTTCCTTGGGGGAAATGCCAGCTTTGGCTCAGCGGCCTCCCCTGTTGGCTCTGACCAGTAAGCGGGTGATGAATAGGCTTCTTGGTGTGCCTTGTTTATAGTATTAATATCCAGAAATGGAGCTCCACCAGAGAGGAGAGTTTTAAAAATGAAAGTAGTTAGTCACGTTAAGCCAGGGATGGGGAGGAGAGGTTGGCGACTCGAAACGATTTGAGAGGTGCTAAAAGGCCCCACCTGCACAAAGGCCGCCCGCCCCGCTGCTAGTAATTCTCGGCGTCCAGTAGGGGACTGACCAGCTGTGGCCTGAGCCAAGTCGCTTAACTGCCATGCCCCCCGCTTTCTCGTCTGCAGACTGGAGGGGATCAGGGGTTGCTAGGCAGCTCATGTGAATGAGCGCGGTGAGCCACGTAGACATTCTTGTCCGTCATTTCTTAAAAACACGTGGTCCTCTGAGTGCCGTTGTGACTCGAGAGTTGAGACATATATCTCTAGTGCGAGAAAAGTTTACAACAGTGCATGTATCACGATACGCAGCCACTGACATCTGGCCTCTGTGTTGGGAAGGACCGTGGTGCTTTGGGGTCCTGGAGAGCGTGTGGTCTGTCCCAGGGGCCATCATTCAGCTCCCGTGTTCATTGCCATTCAAGAATAAAGTCTCTGGGTTATGGTATCTTCGGAGTTTTTTTTTTTTTTCCATGCCGTAAATCTGTGAAGGTTTCCCAATTTCTGAGAACAGTATGAGGACAAAAAACAGAACAAAACAAAACACACACACACACACACACACACACACAAAACGACAAAATCACAAAACAAAACACAAAACCCCAAACCCACATTGATGTGTGAGTTGAATGTGACCAGTTTTCCATCTTTGGGATGAAAAACAATCTCGGAGTTCTCTTGTAGCTCAAAGTTCGATGAGTCTTTGATTCTTATTACCCTGAACTAGAATCCTGTCATTCCAAATGTGATCTGGGGACCAGCCGATCAGCCTCTCGTGGGAGCCTGAGAAAAATGAAGAGTCTCAGACCCACACCCTAGTCTACAGGGTCTGCATTTTCACAAGACCCCAAATACTGTGGTGGGAGAAATGGCAGAGCATCATCTCGGGGAAGGTCCTGCTGAAATATTTCAGAGTAGGGGAAAACACCAATGCTCACTGGTGTGCTAACATGAATCCAGACTTTAGATTAATTTACTGTCTGAAATAATGAATAGGTCAAACATAGGAAAATTAATTTGGATGAAAGGAGACGATAAGGCTTGTGATTTGGGTTGGAATGTTTTGAATTCTCTGGGCAGCCGGGTAGGATGTGTGAAAACGTGTATATGACGATAGAGTTGGTTTGTTTTTTTTTTTAAACTCTACTAAGAATTCTAAGCACCTATCAGATGCCACACTGTGCTTCACCCTTTCCCATAATTTATCGTGTTAAGTCCTGATAACAGTATTCTGAGGCAAGATTATCACTTGAATGTTTTAGATGAGGAAACTGAGTTGCAGAGAAGCTTAAGAAACCAGCCCAGGCCACTTGGTAGGAAGGTGGAAAGAGCTGTGCTTTGCACCCAGGGGAGCTGTATCCCCAAAGAGCTGTACAGTTCAGCCTTCTTTTTTTTTTTTAACTCTGGCAATGGCCTGGCCTTGCTGACAACACTGTCAGATTCAGTGGCCCTGGCCCCTCACGGTACCACCTGTAGAATTTCCAGGAAAGAGAAAGACTACAATGCGGGCCTTAGAATTCTGCCTCACGTTGATGCGTTGCGTTTTATTTATTTATTTATTTTAGTTGTTTTTGGGAAAGACTATTTCTTCTATCTTCAGTGGCCATAAAAAGTGAGAGCAGTTCCAGGATAAGAGATATTTGTCACTTCATGAAGACCCATTATTGTGTTTTCACAGTGGTTTCCTGGGCTTATTCGATCCGGGAAAGTTGGTTCCTGATTTAACTTCTGAATTAGAATTGCAGACAATAGCTAATTTGGAGCACACACACAGTTCTGGTGTTGGAAGAAAACTGAATGAGTATGAATTTAAAAAGCATGTTCTTTGTGCACCTTTTATGAAAAAGTTTCCTCTGTAGAGACCTCTTCGATTTAGTATTTAACATTTCAAAGGATTTTGAAGAACTCTGCCTTCTCAAAAGTTGCCAAAGATTTTAGCTGTTGTCCTCATTAGACTTCAAAGCAGACACTGCAGGGTATTTTCAATGCGGATGCTCTTAATCCTCACCTTTGTATTGAGATTAGGAACACAGAGAGTAGCCAGTAAGGGGCCAGCTGAGTTTTTTTGTTTCGCTTTATTTTCCTTTGTCCCAAAGAGTTACAATGAAAACTCCACTTTCTGGATTCGTTCTTTACTCATTGATAGATTTTTTTTTTTTTTTTGAGTTTCTAAACTATGTTGAGATCTGCACAGTGGGATCTGTGATTTAAAAAAAAATAGTTGGAGTAACGGAAGGACTTGGCATTTACAGATCAACGTCATGTGCTCACAGCCTGTTTCCGTAAAAGATAAAAAGCCAGAAAACTCGCTCAAATTATCTTCTGTGTGTCGTTAGTTAAGCGTTTGAAGGGTTTATATGTGCATGGGGGGGGGGGGTTGGTTGGTATAAATGAGTTGCAGTGACATCAAGCAGCCTTAGCCCAGCCTCCATGGACCCTTTGCCCAAGAGCCCCCTCCCTAAAATAGCACCTGCCCGTCCCACCTGTCACCGTCCCTACCTTCCCCACCAACGCACGCTCCGCACATAACATTCACACACCTTCCTCCTCTCAGCCAACATGTCATGCTCGGATGTGTTACGCAGTATCTCCTCAGAATAAAAATCCCCCAGAAGCATGCCGTGGAGGGAGCCACAGAACTTCAGTGTGGTTTCACAAGGTCTTGTACATCTTGGGTAAGTTCAGAAAGTGGCTGGACAGAGGCGCCCGGGAGTCTCAGTCAGTGAAGCATCCAACTCTTGGTTTCGTCTCAGGTCACGATCTCACGGTTTGTGAGTTCGAGTCCTGTGTCTCGCTCTCCGCTGATGGCACGGAGCCTGCTTTGGTCTCTCTCTCTCTCTCTCTCTCTCTCTCTCTGCCCTTTCCCCCCGCTTGCTCTCTGTCTCTTTCAAAATAAATAAACGTTAAAAAACAAACAAACAAAAAAAAGAGAAGTGGCTGGACAGCGGGCTACACTTAGTTTTCTCTTCTAATGGCAACTATGTAGGAAGGCTTGTGTAGCCACAACTACGTTCTCATGGGCAACAGTCGTGAACAGCCGCATCTATTACCTTGGAGGAATCTGGGCGCCGTTTTAGGAGTTACAAGTGGTGTGGCTGGTTTGCTGTTGCTGGAAGGAGAGCAGGGACTGTTTTAGGTCTATGACCGGCTTCACAGGAGGCTTTGGGGGTGGAGGTAGATAGAGCAGGAATCGGTTATACTTGAGAAGCCTGGAGGCGAGGGCTGTGGAAAAGTGCTGGCGTGTGTCATATGGCAGAAAAATAGCTGACTCCGCGGTCAGAGACCTGGGGCCTCGTCCTACCGTGTGCCGCCAATGAGCTGCAGAGCCTTGCGGAAAAAAAAAAACGTTCGCTGCCTCAGTTTCTTCATCCAACTAACCAGGCCAAAGCTCTCAGTGGGGAAGACCAAAGCTTGTGTTAATTTCGCAGAGGGATTGAAAGATACCGTCAGAATTTTAAAAAGCGAATGTCATGGCCAGATCAGGAACACCGGTAATTTTGTCATCTACGTTAAATATGACCAGAAAAAGTGTGTCCGGAGGCCGGGAAGATGGAAAAGATAAAACCGAAACGCTTAGGTTAGACTTAAGTTGGAGGTCTATACCACTAGCGACGAGACGGAAAGAAGAGGAAGGAGACATTCGAAAAGGTTGTGAAAGAGAGAGCAGAAAGATTGGACAGATCGCTATTCATTATTTTCCTCTCATTTTAGTATTTGAGCAACCAGTGTGTGAGATTTGGGGGGGGGGGTCTTACCTCTGACAGATAAAGAACACTGCAGGGTAATCATTTTGGCTGGTAACTCCTTTCTGAGTAAGATTTAGTGGCTGTTTAAAATTTGTGTAAAAACTCTCAGGAGGAAACTTTTCCAAGGAATATATGTTATTGTTGGATATTTAAAATTTAGAATACTGTATATGGCAGTCAGCTTTGTCTCATTGGTTGGATGATTCGTGCTTTAGATACCGAGTGAAAGAATGGACGTGAAAACGTTCTCCTAATATGACAAGAGATACTGTTGCTGGCTCAGGTCCCTTCCAGAGCCTTTCTGCCTTCAATGAGACTGAAGTAAAGTGTCGTCTCTGAGCTCCAGAGACTGCTGAAGTTGCCTATAAGCTCAGAGATTGTCCAGGAAAGAAGTACAACCTCAGATACCAAGAGGGAGGTGAAATCTTAGGCCCAATCATTGAGAACAAGCAAAGGCTTGGTCAGCAAACTGGAAGAATGTCACTGTGGCACATCTTTGGGTTCAGGTGTTTGCTAAATGACTAAACGAGGGGCGCCTGGGTAGCTCAGCCGGTTGAGCGGCCGACTTCGGCTCAGGTCATGATCTTGCAGTCTGTGAGTTCCAGCCCCGCATCAGGCTCTGTGCTGACGGCTCGGAGCCTGGAGCCTGTTTCAGATTCTGTGTCTCCCTCTCTCTGGCCCTCCCCCATTCATGCTCTGTCTCTCTCTGTCTCAAAAATAAATAAACGTTACAAAAAAATAAATAAATGACTAAACAAAATCGTCGGTTTTTGAAAACTAGAATTCAACATGAATTTATCGCCGGGGGTACATAGAAAAACCTGACGAAGTTATCAGAATCTCTGTATACGATGATTTTTAGGCAGAAATGCACAGAAAGAATAATTTTTCTGTGTTTCATTATGCTATTCGCATTTCCACTCAAGCCTGTTTCATACTGCGGTTTAAAATTTCTGTCTGATTTCATTCTGTGTGGCATCTGAGCCATCCTCTGTGTGGCTCCGTAATGCTGACGAATAATGACCAAAATTATTTCTGATCGAGACATCTTTAGACACCCTCCATTCTAGAGTAGAACTAATTTGAACCAGTAACTTTAAAATACCTTATTTCCACTGGTTGGATCTTGAACTGACCTAGAACTGAATTAAGTACAGTGATGAGGGCCCCAGCTAAAGCACCACTCCATAATATGCTTTGTGACCAACAGTGTTATGTGAGAAGTATGGGTAAGTGACAGATATTAGGACTTCAGATCTAATGTACATAAATACTCAACTCACTGTTCTGAAAAATTACAGGGAAAATGTTTCTTCTAAAACAGATCCTGGCCTGTTCTTTCTTTATAAGGACTCCCAAAATGGAATTTGGGAAACTGAATCCCTGAGATGAAATGCTATTCCCTTGATCCGAGTTAGAGTCTTTGTTTTTCTGTATATGGAGTTTTCTATTCATTGACCCTTTACTCTGCATACACATTGATCTTTATGGGTTCCTGAGTGCTGGGCTCCCACTTTTTAAAGCAATTATAAAAGAGAAAACAGGGAATTTCCCAGACATAAAACTCTTTCTCACGTCCCAGTGGGTCAGTTAATCCTGGGATATTGCAAGAGTTCAGCGAAACCTAATTCAATTAAATTCTATCACTTCATTCTATCCGGATTCTGGAGTATACTTCTGGCTGCATAAAGAGGAACAAAGCCAAGACTTTGGTCAATGTCAGAAAGTATCTTTCTTCCAACATTTAGGTGGAATGCTTAGTTTTTGTAGTTGAGCAAATGTACTGTAGAGTTTTAGCAGCTGTTGGGATTTACTATGCCTGGGCTGCACTTTAAACTGCTTGTCTGACATATTTTGCTGCGTATTTTTAAGTGAGCTTCATATTTCATAGAATCTTATAGCTGGAAAACACCTTGGAAAACTTCTCGGGCTTGACCCATTTGTCTTAGAAATGAAGCAACAAACCTGTGGAAGTCAGGAGACTGGCTCAAGGTCACAGAGCTGGTAAGTGACAAAGCCCAGGCTAGAACCCATATCCTGCCCCAGTATTTTTGGTCACTTATTTCCAAGTGGGATTTAGTGATATTTTTCACCTCTGTCCAGAATCAAGAGGAAAATGTCTCAAGGAATGTGTGTCATTGTTGGAGATGATAAAACTTAGACCATTTTATATAGTTGTGAGCTTTTTTCTTATTATGTTCAATGTCTGATGTATACAAAGGTAGAGAGAATAGAAACACAAACCCATGGTCACCTTCCACGATTCTCAGCTTATGATTCACCTTGTTTCATTTATGTCCCTACGTACTCTCCCACTTAGCTTATTTTGAAGCAAACCCAGACATCGTATTATTTTCCCCATAAATATTTCAGCGTGAATCTCCACAAGATTAAGGTGCTTTAAAAAAAAAAAAACATCATCACAATGTTATTACTAACTTAAATAAATTAGCAGTAGTTCCCGTGAAGTCACAAAATATCCTAGAGCCCTTTAAAGACTGTCATAAATACCCTACGACCATTTTATTTTCAAATATGTTTTTTCTTTGAAAGGAGAAACAAACTGTTAAGGTTGGTGGGTGTTTTAAGTCAATGAAAAGAGAGAGGAGCTGGTAAAGGACTCTCAATATCACTGATAAAACGTGCCATGACTTTACAATCCCGGAGGAATTCGCTAGATTATTCATTTGATTTGGGAGTGTTTTAATTCTCCTTTCTACCTAAAATAGTCCATTTTAATATGACGTTTTCCAAAGACATTGCAGCTATTTTCATATTGCTTTGAGTTAAGTACCAGTAGATTGAAGAAACTTATCGCCACAGAAAAAGGGAAGGTTGTGGTTATTTCTGATGGTGGGTCTGTAACGGGTTTTTCCTTCACGTCCACAGATGTGAATGGCTTGAGCTCCTAGAGGTCCAGTCTCCCAGGATCGGGATATAAAATGTTTTATGGTTAGAGACGTGTTCTGTTCGCTGCAAGTTATATTCCAGGGAAGCATTTTAGGGGAGACGGGTTGAAGCTTTAGGGGATCATGGTTGATAACTGTATTTCTCATTTCTTCGACTTCATTTAAATCTCTTTAGTGATAGAAGCCAAGAGCAGGTTTTGAATGGATGTCCCATCTCAGTAATATATCCAGACAGGCCTGGAATTCTGTGTTACAGGATATGGAATACAAAACAAAAATTTCCTCCTTGCCCGTCTTGTGTAATGAGAAAGCTATGAATTTTGTCAGGCTGGCTGAAACCAGACGTTTTCTTCCTTAGAGAAAAGTTAGGGAGAGTCGGGTCCTGGGAGTAAGAAGCAGGAAGCAGGGTTTTCCTGAACGCAGCAGTCATGAACCTGGACACCGCAGTGTGTGTGTGTGTGTGTGTGTGTGTGTGTGTGTGTGTGTGAGCCAGAGAAACAGCCACTGCAGAGGGGACAGTGTGTGCCCAGGAGCCTGCCGCTGTCACCGGACCCTTGAAAGCTGACAGAGAAGAGGTGTGATCTGAAGCCAGTTTTAGACTTGTTCGATGTAGGTCAGGCGGACTTCCAGGATGGAATGAAAACTGCTGTCCTGGGGTGATCAGAGCCACAGACACACTTGTGATTTGCTTATGGTTTTGTCTCTCACTGTCCCCTCAAGTTTACCAGCCTCCCCACAACTTTTCACACAGTGGTTGTTGTTGTTGTTGTGTGTCTTTTCTCCTTGCCACTGGTTTTGGCTGGTCTCAGAAACACCAGGGTCTCAGGAAAACAGAGAGAGAGAGGAATTATGCAGTTGACAGGTTCTGTAGCTGGACCAGGTGTTGGTGAGCAGGCCTGAACTCTTGGGTCTCCAGGGCCTGTGCTCTGGGATCCGCAGCTCCTGTCCAGGCCTCTCGGCCCTGTTGGAGTTATGGCCATTCTAGTTCTTGTGCGGGAGACAAATGAGTCTCCTCCATCCGTGGGAGCTGCCCTGGGCCCGCGGCCTCGTATTTGCCTTGTTAGTGGTGCTAAGGGAGGGAGAGGAGACGCCCCAGCTTCTGGAAGCTAAACAATGTGGACGTCCAGACTGATGGGTGAGTAAAATTTGTGTATCTCCGCCCCACCAACCTGACCCACTGCCAATACTTCATTTATCCAAAGCCCTGCTCTTTAAACCTGTTGCTGTGCAACTCTGACTGAAGGAATTAGAGGAAGCCCACCTTTAATGTCACCTATTTGTTTAAAGTTTATTTATCACAATTGGCCAATTGCCAAGGGCCGAGACTAATAGAGCGCACCCTGCAAAGGGAACCTCAGCCCCCTTTGTGACAACGTTTGCGTGGAAACTGCCGTAAGGGTTCCAGCGTCTACCTGTCTCCTCGGCTCCTGTCATCCGAGACCGCCGGCCAGAGGGAGTGAACTTCCCCGGCCCAGAGGTCCGGCTCCAGGCGGCAGGGTGGACACAGAGGATTCTAGAAGTGAATAAGGACTAGGGGACAGAAGGAGGGGGTCCCAAAGTGTATGGAGGCTAGAGGGTGTGCTGGGGTTTCAGATGGTTGCTTGACTCTTATGCAAGGTAAGGGTCATGAGGGTTGGATGTTGCAGGGCAGAAAGAATGGAATAAGGGCCCGGAAGCATCTTTGGAGATGGGCCTCGTACTTAAGAGATGCTTTGTGGTTTCGTTTGGTTTTGCTTTGCTTTGTAATATTTTTTTTGATGTTTATTTATTTTTGAGAGAGAGAGAGAGACCGAACACGATGGGGGCAGGGCTGGTGGGAGGGGCAAAGAAAGAGAGGGAGACACAGGATCTGAAAAAGGGTGCCGCCTCTGAGCTGTCAGCACACAGCCTGACGCGGGGCTCGAACTTGGGAATGGCGGGATGATGACCTGAGCCGGAGGTCGGATGCTTAATCTACTGAGCCACCCAGGCACCCCATGTTTTATTTTGCTTTAAATGTTTATTTTTATTTTTGAGAGAGAGAGAGGGAGGGACAGAGAGAGAGGGAGACACAGAATCTGAAACAGGCTCCAGGCTCTGAGCGGTCAGCACAGAGCCTGATGCGGGGCTCGAACTCACGAACCACAAGATCATGACCTGAACTGAAGCCGGACGCTCAACCGACTGAGCCACCCAGGTGCCCCTTAAGAGATGCTTTGTAAATGGACTGTTTGCAATGGGGGCCACCTGGATTTTTCAGTAACACAGACTTGGTGAGTAAATCCTGCCTGCCTGTCTGTGAGTCCTTGGGGTACATTCGGACCCAGGAGAAGGGGAGGGAAAGAGCTAAGGCCTGGGCAGTCAGGGTGTGTCTGCAGCAGTGGGCACTGTATCACAGTGCCTCCCACGTGTAGAATGAAGACAGACCCAGCCCCGGGTGAGGCAGGTGTTAGCGGGGCAAGATACACAGGAGAGGACAAGCAGCGGCCATCTTTCTCTTCCAGCTGTCTCTCTCAGATGCCCTTTTACCCTCTGACAGCAGGTCTTGAGCGCGGACACCCATCAGTTGAACACAGGACAGTCCTTAACGACAACCCCCTCCCTCCCCCTTTCCCCTCCCCACTTCCCCTCCTCCTCCCTCTCCCGTGTGGACAGTCCTTTCCTGTGGCACATCAGCTCATACCATTCTGCAGACCCGCCCGGCACCAGGATGGTTTAACTACGAGGGTTTCATTTTGGGGGGGTGGGGGGGATGAAGTAACGTGGTGTCCTGAAACGGGACAGTCTCCCCCACCAGTTGTCACAAAGGCACCGTAGAAGCTAGTTGAGGCTCTGGATCCACCTGCTTTCCCCCCTTTATGGTCACACACACTGCTGCTGCTGATTGGACGCATACGGAGTTATCAGCGGGCACCTGCTGAGCCCTTTACCTATATTTTCATGTTTGTCCTTTATACCACATTAGGAGGAAGCTATTTTTCCCATTGTTCCCTTGAAGGAAATGGCGGCTTAGCAAAGATTTTGGACTTTGCTCAAGGTTGTGCATCTAACAAATATTAGATCCAAGCTCCCAAACCCAGGCTCTTCTTAATACCTTGGAATGGTAGGCGAATATCTTAGACCCATCCGTATCCTTCTACCCCGTGGGAGAAAAATATGGTGCTGGAGACCTCCATTATTCTTTATTATTCCTGAGACAGCTTCGTTTTTCGAAGGATGGGGATTCAAGGCTCCAAGCAAGAACCTCCCCTTACACTCTGCCCCTCAAGCAGTGATAATAGTAGCTGATATTTACAATGCTTAATTCCGTATCAGGCAGGGTTCTAAGCAGTTCATGTGCAGTCGTCTATTTCACCCTTACAGCAGACGTGAGAGTTCCATTATTATCCCTGTTTTACAGTTAAGGAAATTAAGGCACGAGGGGCCCACGCAGGAGTCATCAGTGGCCCAGTGCGTTTTACCTGGGCCGGCTGGCTCCAGCTTCTGCACCGACGGCCTCTCTGGATCCCAGGTACTGTTGAGGCCCTGTCCTGTCTGTGTCCTCCCAGCCTCCGCGGACCCTGAGGAGGAGGCCTTGGGGAGGTCTGACTGCCGAGACAGAGGTCTGCCTGAGACAGCACGGCCTAATTGGGATCTGGATGTGTTCTCTCGCCAGCTCTTTGCCAGTCCCGTGGTTCGTTCTTATTCTGACTTGCTTATTTATGGGCCCTGGGGCTTGGCACGGAGGAAGCTAGAGGTTCACAAAGTCTGCAAAGGAATGAGACGGTTTCTTGCTCCTGTTAATGAGAGTTAAACATCTCGAGTGCTACTTTTTTTTCCCACCCCTATCTCCCACTTTATTTTTTTTGGATAGTGCTCAAATCCTGCAATTAGGCCAGTGACTGGAAAGCAGAGTGATTTACCACTTTGTTCCTTGAACTCTTTTGGTTTTATGCAAGGAAAAGGGGCAAACGCTCCCTTTCTCTAGAACACAGCAAACAAGGTGACTTCTTCCGTGAGTAAGTGATATGCACAGGTTGACCCAAAAGGCAAGTTTTGCTTTTATAAACTGCCAAAGAAGTACTTGTTGGGTGATCTTTTTTTTTTCCCCCTTCTTCTTCATGACTAGCTTTGGTTTAGGACTTTGAGGGAATGTCAAAGGATTGTCATCAAAAACACAGGTATGTGTTGAATTGTGCCCTCCCCTCCAAAATTCATATGTTGAGGTCTCTGAGACCTCAGAATATGACCTCCTGTGGAACTAGGCTTGTTGGAGATGTAATTAGTTAGGATGAGGTCACAGGTAGGTGGCCCCCAATCCTAAATGACTGGGGTCCTTATGAAAAGGAGCAAGTTGGACACAGATACACACACAAGGAGGATGCCACGTGAAGGTAGGGGCGATGCCCCAGCCACGGAATGCCAACAGTTGCCAGTAAACCACCAGAAGCTGGGAGAGGGGCCTGGGATGGGTTCTTCCTCACGGCCCTCCGTAGGAGCCAACCCTGCCAATGCCTTGATCTTGGACTTCTGGCCTCCAGAACTGGGAGATAATTTCAGTTGGTTAAGCCACTCGGTTTGTGGTATTTTGTTATGGGAGCCCTTGCAAACGAATACAAATTCTTTCCTTAAGCAAACAAACAAAACAGTAAACGTGAAAATGCTTGATGGATGTGAGCCCTTTGCGAAGGTGGGTTTTTCTTTTTCCAACATTGCCACAACTTAGAAGCAGAGGACCTCCGTGCTGGTGGGGACGTGCACGGGAGTGCGGGGCACCTGCTGGGTTCGCTGTGAGCCCAGGCACACCACTCACTGTGCTTCCCCACCCCCGCCTCTTTCCCTTCACTCTTGTCAACAGGTCCCTTGCACAAGCTCCGTATCCCAGAGATAGTCTTCTCCTCTCAGCCCCCTAACCCCTCTCGCTTTCCCCACCTTTTCCTTTAAGTCTTCCTTGTTTGATAAAAATACACTGCTTCCTTTCAGCTTTCCCTGGTCTGGAAGTGAAATCACCACCCCCCTGTATTGTGGAAGAAACACCACCCTACCTTTACATCTGTTCCCACCCTTAACCCCCTCCAGCGCCTTTACCCTTTGCCTGTATATTTGGATGCCATATTCTGTGCCTGACTCTCTGGTACCTGCCCTCCTTCTGCCACGTGTTAGGTAAAGTTGGAGTCGATAGGGAAGCCAACGACCGGACCGGGTTGCAGCTGGAGGTGAAGGAGGGTGTTAGGGCAGCACCCACGAACCCTGAAGGGGAGGCAGACCATGGTTAGAAACACAAGCCAACACATAGGCGACTTCCCAACGGGGGGATCTGGCCAAGAACCAAAGACAGAAGGGAAGAGAAAACACCAGGCAGACTGAGAGTATGGGTTTAGGATCCACGCTGAGTGCGCAACAGTGTAGACCGTCTCTGGCGGCAGCGTGAAGTATATGTGCACGGCACTGGGCAGTGAGTAGGGCTTGTAGAGGTTGGAGCCCTACAGCTGAGGAGGTGCAGAGACTCATGGGACCGTGCCGTTGTGTCACCTAAGATGAAAATCTCTTGACTTCACGGACCCAGGCTGTGGAGGGCTTTGAGTATTACGCTTTCTATCCTATCATGTTTTACTGACAGGAATCGTTCTTTCTAGAAGTTTCCTCCCTTCCTCTTTGGAACCCCAGTGGTGTCCAAATCTGCTCTGTATGGGAGAGTGGCCAAGAGCCGTACCAAGGGGATGGAAGAAAGTGAGCTGTGCCCTGGCTGGACCCCGGGGGGTGGGAGTTCCTGACTCGGGCGGTGTTGTTGAGTGGTTTGTGCAGATGTGGAGGATCGTGGGGAAGGTGGCAGAATTCCTGGGCGTCTCGTTTGGTGGGTATGTTCTACCCACCTGGCAAATTTTCTTTTCCCTGAGCAGATGCCAGAGTAGAGCCAGTTTGCTACTTCTGTTTTTCTATTCTCTTTGGTAGATAAAACAAGCTTATCTTCCCCCCGAAGACTTAAGGTATTAATCAAATAAATACTTAATGGAAATCCTTGACTTGACTAAGTTTTGCCTTATTTGCTCATCTTCAATGGCAGGGACTTCCTGAGTGTAAGCCTGAGCCAAAAGGTTCACATTTATTATCTTTGAATTTCTATTTTATCTTATTTTGTTTTTATTTTAGAGAATGAGCCGGGGAGAGGGTCAGAAGGAGAGAGAAAGAACCTCAAGCAGGCTCCAGTATCAGCACAGACAGAGCCCAATGCGAGGCTCGATCCCACGACCCTGGGATCGTGACCTGAGCTGAAATCAAGAGTCGGACACTCAACCGACTGAGCCACCCAGGCGCCCCACATTTATTATCTTCTTTAAATTCACCACTAACGTAATATTGTTCTCATTTTAAAGATGAGACGACCAAGGCTTACAGAGATTAAATAAGTTGTCCAGGGACACAGAAGTAGTGAGAGGCAGAGACAGGACTTAACTGAGATCTGACTTCAAATTCTGTGTTAAGCATTGCTCTGTCAGAACCAGTCAGATCATACGTAGCAATTCTGGGCTCCTAGGAATTCCTCTTTACTATTCCTGTTGTTTCAAAGTAAAATTTTACCATAACCTTCTGTATTATTATCTCGAAATCACAAAGAAATAGACAAATGACTTACCATTTATTTATTATTAACTCCAGCCCTAATCAACTCCTCTGTATAGAGATACAGTGCTTATATAGACCTCAGAGCGTGTTCATATTTATCATCTCATGGTAAGAACATGCGATGGAGCTCGAGCCAGGAAGGGGGCCTGGTAGCTTCTAACACGCTCCCCGCCTTTCCTAAATGAAGATGTCTACTCATAGAGGCTTTGTGATCTGACTGTTACGGGGATCGTGAAAGCCTGGCGTAGGACTCAAGTTTCCATATGTCTGTTCTAGTGTTCTTTCCCTACACTCGCTGTCCCGCCCAGAGCCCTGATCTTTCCCAGAACCTCGCTGAGGTTGTTGGGTGAGAAAGCACAGGCTCAGAGAAGTTAAGTGATGCTTGCTAAAGAAACCTAGCAGAGTTAGTGGCAGAAGCAAGACATGAGTTTCAGAACCCCGATTGCCATCTTAGCGTGCCTTCCATCACCCCACCCCAGCTCCCCAAGCCTTGCCACGCTGTGCCTGGTAAGGGCTGCCCTCTCCGTAGGTGTCAGAGTGGGCCATGTTGCCTTGAGCCCACTGAGAGGGAAACGGAGACAAGGAGCGAGAACCATAACCATAGTATATCTCATTGTGACTAATTGTGAAAATACTAAAGGGTGCCCGGGAACTTTTGTTCCATGAGTGTGTGTGTGTGTGTGTGTGTGTGTGTGTGTTTCTTTTACCCCTCTATTTTTCTTTTTTATGTGTGTGAAAAATCAGATTTTATAAATACTAAGGGATTCTTCCTGTTTAGAGACCACAAAAGAAAAAAAAAAGAAAGAAAGAAAGAAAAGAAAAGAAAGAAAAGTGAAGTGCTTGCTTCCATTTCAAGCAATATAGCTGACTCTCTATCCTGGAAAGCCCCAGATTAGAAAAAAAAAATCTATAAATTTCCAGGTGAAATATTTCATCGTATTTCTTGGCTCTTTAATCTCATAAAACAGAGATCTCCATCCACCATGAAACTAGCAACTCAGACCCAAGGGAACTGGTTTGTTCATGCTGTGCAAGGAAACTGGTAGACAGGGCCAACTGCAACAAGGTCTGAGTATTTATAACAGCAATAACAAGATGGAGGGAAGAAAGAGAGAAAGAGAAAGGGGGAGGAAGAGAGGGAAGGAGGGAGGGAGGAAGAAGGAAGGAAGGCAGGGGGGAAGGCAGGAAGGAAGGAAAAAAGGAAGGAAGGATGGAAGGATGGGGAGGGAGAGGGAGGGAGGAAGGAAGAAAGAAGGAAAGAAAAAAGGGAAAGAAGGAAAGAGGGGGAGGGAGGGAAGAAGATGGGAAGAGGGAGGAAAACGAAGCAGGAGGAGGGAAAAAGAAGGAAGGAAGGGAAGAAAGGAAAAGAAGTAACAACAATAGCCTGGGAGCCAATGTGTGTTTTGACAGCGTTGACTCATTCTAAGGTCTTTGTGTTGTTGGGGAGAATATGGAGATAGTGGTTCACTTTAGATTTTTTTTTTAATTGAGAATGTTTGCTAAAATAGGGTAATCACAGAAAGAGTAGAACGAGAGGAAGCGATGGAATGAAGAGGACAGAGGGCACTTTGATGATCTAATGTGGCACAGTAAAGAGCTTTGTGAGCTTTCCAGGGATCGACCCCTTGCCTTGGCGGGCAGAAGAAGTTGTCTCTGTGTCCAGTCCCGGACCAGGTACAGGGTGTCAATTAAAAATAATTAAATTAGCATTTACTGAGCACTAATGAATGGGCAGGCACTATTCTAGGCTCTTGATGTGTATCTCACTGAATCCTCTGAATAACCCCATGAGATTGGCGCCTTTGTTTCCCCCGCACATTACAGAGGAAGAGCTGAGGAAAAACAGTCACCCGGCTGGGAAGTGGAGATACCGGGATTTGGACACTGACATATGAATTCCAGAAAGTTCCTTGTAGCTCCTAAACCATGCTGCCTTGGCAAAATCCTTGCAGGGAAATCCTTGCCCTGGCAAAATTCCAGAGAGGGGATCCGGGGAACCACATGCCCCCAAGATGGCTCAGCCTCTCCCCTCCATTCTCGTGTCTCAGCAACCTTCAGCTGCACACCGCGGGGACCCATTGTCCCGATTTCCTGGGTACAGTCCAGTGCTGCGTTCTTGAACTCGCATCATGTATGAATTCTGACAAGTGCACAGAATCACTTTCTCTTAAGCTTTTATGTTTTGGTGGCTGGGGTTGTGGTGGGGGTTACAGCAATCTGTAATGACATGTGGAAGCCCACTGGATATTCTTCTCATAATTGATGCATACATAGGGCGAATTTGGCCTCTCACCCCAAGCAGTTATTTTTCACTCACTACAGGGTCTAAATTTAAAAGATCACACTTGGAGAGCCACCAATTCATTAGCATGTGGGTGATGACTCCGGAGACATTTATTTGTTAATACCAAACATGGATGGGTTCCCTTATGCCTAAAACTTACATAATGTAGGTTTAAAATTGTATAATGGGTCTGGAAAATTCCGTAGAAGGCTTGCTTCCAAGGACTTGGAGATGTTTAAAACACAGTGTCTGGAGCTAGGAAGCAAGATCAGATATCCTCTGGAAATAAGTCCTTGAGATTTTGGAAGAAAACTGTGTCGCAAAACTGTGACCCTTTCTTATCTCTGGGCTCAATATTCTCTTTCCTTCATTGCCTTCGGTCTCTTTCTGGTAGCTTCGAATTTGGGTTCGGCCTTTTCCCACTTCTGGGGTATTTTCTCTCCTTTCTTTTGAGAAGCCACCTTGATAGACAGGTGAAGTTTCCTGACTGGCACAGAGATGTGTCCACACGAAGCCCGAATGTAGGCTGAGGCCAGGGTTCGACCGTCGCACGTAGTCTCGTTTGTGTGCCAAAGCACGTTCCACGTGTAAAATGTTAGGAAATGTGGCATTCTGTCCCTGTCCTCTGCTGCCAGTCTCCCCAACTTGGTGGCCCAGAGGGAGCCACCACTGGTGTCTTAACACAGCCCCTCATTCTCTGTGGGAAGCGGGAGAGAGCCAGGGAGGAAAATCCGGGAATGCTGGGTTCACGTTCCCTTCTCGAGGAGCATTTGCCATCACGTGCCAGTCACCTGAGCCAGTTGCCATTATGTTTTTTGGTAAATGGGGTCATAGCAGAGCCGATTCAATCTACGTCTTGGCCCAAACTAAACTTTTGCTACAGGCCTTCGGATCCTCACCATTTTAGTCAGAGGACAGAGAAGAGCAAAGAGAGACACCCAAAGTATTACTATTTTACATTTACAAATAACTGACCGTCCTGGAGACTCTACTTGTCCCCCCACTTTAGATTTATTTATTTATGGGCTCTTATAGAGCACAACTTACTTTTTTTGACTGACCTTCCTGAAAGTAGGGTGACCAGATGTCCCTGTTGGCCCAGGAGGGCATTGGTTTAAGTGTTTTGTCCTAGTCTAATTAATAGCGTCCCTTTTACTTTAAAAAGTGTCCTAATGGAATAATAAATAATACGGTAACTCTAATGAAAGCGGCTGCAAATGATTTTTAGGTTATAACTAATCCTTTGTGTTTGAACTAGAGGGTCCACAGCACCTTTAAAATACCAAACGAAGAATCATAGGAAGATTGAAGATTTTTATCCATAAGCCCAATTACTTCAACTCGAAACAATATTTCAAGCGGACTTAGCAGAATGTATTAAATAATCGCATCTGTGTGTTTTTCACTCTATATTAGGGTTGAAAATGTTGTTAGTCGTCATTACATGCTATTACCTAGAAGTCCTATATTTTGCTATAAGTTGAAGTAGTTATTCTTAAATAGAGTCTGGAATTTCCATAATCTGGGACTTTTTTTTTTTCCTTTTCCAATTTTTGTAATTTGATAGAATAGGAAACTATTGGGGCTTTGCTTCTTTTTTGATATATGATTTTAATTGTTCACGTATAACATTTCCTTAAATTACAGGAAGCCACATGTTGGAAAAAAGATCCATCCGTTACAATCCATCTGTGGTACAGTGTGGGTTTTCACTGGCTTGGGAAACGGGTCTGTGGTGACCTGTAAACAGAACTGAGAAAAGAAAACTTTCAAGATTGATTAGTCTGAAGGAGGCGTGTGGATTTAAGTCTAAATCTCATGCACCATCTGTACAAACCAGCCGAGGGAGTCATTTGAGTCATCTGAAGAAATTCGTCTTCTGTTTTACATGCACATCTATTCATAAAAACTTATTAATAAGATTACGAATTTGGGGGCTGTTCTGGCAGTATAAAAATGTGTATGAACTTCATTCATACTACGGGACAGCAGTTAAGAGATAACCCTTGCAAGTGCTCCCATCGGTCATTCCAGAGGCAGAGGTGGGGCGGGGTGGGGGGGAGGGGGGCAGGGGAAATCCTGGACAGGAGCAGAATCCCGGTTCTTCAACCTCTGTACGACATTGGGCAAGTCACTTACTGCCTTTGGGCCTTCATTTTTGCATCTTTAACGATGATAACTCCTGCCTTGCTCACCTCTGACCTTGGACACTCCATAAACTGTCAAGTCCTGTGCAAACATAAGGCAGCATTTACTATCCCTTAGCTGTAAAACGGATCTGGGGGAAAACGACGTAGATATGGCAGCAGTTCCTTTACGACCAAAATCCACTTTATGTATCCATGGCATTTGTTGCATTTCTGCTAGGACTGCAGCACTGAAGAGGGTCTAAAATTAGCACAGCACGGCACACATTTATTGAGGGCCTACTTCTGGAAAGGCACCAGGCATCACTGATGAGTAGAGTGAAGCTGTCCCTGGCTACCCCATTTTAAATCGCAAACCAGCAGCCTCAGTGTTTGTCCCTGGCTTTATTTTCTCGCATCACACACATCACTATTTCACGTTCTCTATGACTTGCTGCTCTCTTTGTTTATTGTTATCTCTTCCCATTAGGGTGCAGGCTCCTTAGTGACAGAACGTTTTGTTCTTACTGCTGTTATTTTGTTATCCCAGAACTTCTAGCCTTTATGAGCACAGAGCAGGTGCTCAGAGCACATGGGTTCAGCGCACAAAACGGTCCTTGGTCTCAAGGGGCAAACAAGCCAGGGAAGCAGTGGGAATCTCCGTGCCATATTACGTTGTGTTACAATGTGGTGAGGGCTGTAATCGGAGCAAAACAAGGGCTTCTCACGCTGCAGGAGAACAGAAGGGCTGAGGGAGGGAGAAGGTGGAAAGCTTGTCAGAGGACTGACCGCAGTTGGAATCTGGAAGGATGAGAGAGGGGTTTTAGGAGGATAGAGGGACCACAGGCATCTCCGGGAAACAGGACGGCTTCCAAGAAGGCCAGGAGACGGAAAGGACGTTGTTGAGGAGTAGGAATAGTTGAGCTAGTTGGGCACACCGCAGTGAGAGCCCACAGTGATTTACTGGAGCATCAGGAGAAAACGTGAGGACTTGTATTCCTGTTGGTCTTCTAAGTAAAAAGTGCAACAGAAATGAAGACTTACAGATCAATGCCAGGACCTGTCCTGGGTGAATGTGTCACCGGGTTGGAAATACATGGTGGAGAGGCCATTTCTGTGTGGCCCCGTGTGTTTAACTTTTAGGATACTACTCTCTGTTGCAGATTATTTGCGCTCAGAAAGTGGGTTTACCGCTCCCATGATCTTCAGATCTTGTCACGGGATGAGGAGTAACCGTGAAAATAATTGCTACCCCGGCCAAGCCCACTGGTCACCTCGTGGCAGGATGCTTCAAGGAATTGGTCAACACAAAGCTACAGTATTTTTGTTATAAAATGGTGGGAGGTAACAATCTTGCTGACCTTTTCTGAGGGCGAGGTTGGTACCACTCACAATAATCTGAGGAACCCACCGATACTGTGATCTTTAGCTGGTCGTCTGTGGTTAGTCAAGTATGACACTATGTCGGGTTGTGACTGATGTCCGGTGGCCCAGCAGAGAACTCAGTCTACCTACTGAAGCTGGGCAGTGGGAATAGACATTCCTCACTCTCACGTGCACAGGGTAGCCCTGAACATGCCTGAGGATAAATGGAAAGATTTCCTTAATGAATTGTTGATATTATCATTTGCGCCAGTCAGGCAACTTTCTATTCTTTTCCCTCTCAATCTATGTAGAGGCGAGGCGACTCAAGATTTTTCATTCAGTCAACTCACTCAGATTGTTTCCTTCGGAGGCTTGTTGGATTTCATGGAGAGAACTCAGTCTCGGTCTGTTTGGATCTCAGGAAAGTATTAGGCCTTTCTAGAGGATGCCTGTTCTCTGTGAGAGCGTGCCTAGCTGCCCCTGGCTTTGTAAAAGGCCATATTTTGGTGCTATCTTTAATGACTCGAAAGCTTGTGAGCATAGCTTTAGGGTCTTTACGTGAATGAATACAGCCGCTCCACGCGCTAATTTGCAAAGACAGATCTTCAGTATAAGGAGGATTGTCAAAGAGGTGGTTACGAAGCTGGACAGAGGGACTACGCACCAAGGTTAAGGTGAACTGGATTCTTTTGCTCAGCTGACCACCCAGGTGAACCCTTCTGATTTTACGGGAAATATTTGAAGCATTTTGGAGAGAGACTTGAAAGCTTGACACAGGATCCTCATGGGTACTTTTCCCAAGACGAGGGCAGTATATCTTACTAAATATGTGGCATATTCAGAGTAAAAACCGGCCACGAGGTTTACCTCAGGTAACAAACCTTGTTGAACAGAAGTCAGCCGCTTCATGGTCAGTGTCAAAATCTTATCACAGAAGATGGTTAAACGGTTTTATGCTTTCCAACCGCATTCATGTGTGATTTGGGGCTTCTCCATGCTAGTTAATATAAAGACTGAAATATGTAATCTTTTTATTACTATGTAGTCTGATTTTTGCCTTAAACTCTTTAATATTGAACCAAATTACTGATGATCAGTTTCCATTTTTAATTGAAAAACTGGTTTTGAAGTGTGTATTTAGACAAATTAGGCATACGATTATATATATCTTAATTTTTGACATTTAAATTTATAATGTAGTCTTATTTCATTGAAGATTTTAGGTTACTCTTTACCTTTGGCAAGTTAACACTGATTTTCCATGTATGGCCAGCTGCTCCGTCCTCACTGCCTTGACTCAGGCCTTTGGGAGGTAGGAAGGCAGTGGAGACACAAGAACGTGGCAATGACTGGGTGGAGTGAGGGGCATGGGATGGATGGGAGGGAGCCGTGGAAGAGAGAAGCACGGGCTGCCTCATCCCCATGTTCTTGCTGTATGGCACAGGATGGCCAGAGTGTCGTTCACGTATGGAAACGTGTGCCGGGAAGCCAGAGGCCAGGAGAAGGGGGATAACAGTGACTCGTTTTGTGTAACGAGCAGCTCGAGTTTGATTGTCCATGGAGGATCTGGGGAACATACTCAGTTGGGGGAATAGGGATTTGGAGATCAGGGGAGAGGTCAGATGGTGAGAGTTTGGGGAAAGCAGTCACTTACAGGGGTCAACACTAAGCGGAGGGTGTTGTTGAGTTCGGCTAGGGAGACTGAGAAGGGGAAGGAGGAGTGACTAGGGACGGATTCCAGAAAACGCCAGCGTTCCGTGGGCAGGGGAGAACTGAGAGGTGGGAGGAGAGCCAGTGGGGAGGGACAGCAAAACAGACAAAGGAGAGACACATTTTAAGAGGAGAGAGTGGGCACCAGTGCAAACAAGAACCCAGATAAGGACCACAGTCGTCAAAGGATTTTGCAAGGGAGAGCTTGTCAGTTACGTCAGCAAGAAGAAAAATGTGTGTGTATCATATTTAGGAGTTATGTAGTATTGGAAAGTATGGGAATAAGGGCCAAAATATGTAGCATAAACAATAAGTGCCACAAAGTTCAAGAAAGGGGGGGACCCAGAAGTAAAATGACTCCCCGCTTCTGTGTGCGGAATCACCAGTCCGTTAAACCTTGGAGGTATCCGCGATCCTCTCCCCTTGGCCTGCCCTCCTCGCCCATCGTCTCCTACATCAGCCGTGTAGGTCTGCAGGTTCTAACCTGGCGGTGTCTCCTATCCACACTCCTCCATGCTTCCAGGGAGAACTCAAATGCCAACTCGCATCGTGTCAACCACACTATTGCAATAGCTCCCCAGCTGGCCTTCTGGGGTGGGTGTCCTTCTTTTCCAGATAATGTCCCACTCTACGGCTGGGCTAATAAAAAAAAGAAAACAAAACACAGCATTTAAGAAAGTATAATTCATATACCATAAATTCACCAGTTTTTAAAAAAATTTTTTTACATTTATTTATTTTTGAGAGACAGAGAGCGAACGGGGGAGGGGCAGAGAGAGGAGGAGACACAGAATCGGAAGCAGGCTCCAGGCTCCGAGCTGTCGGCACAGAGCCCGACGTGGGGCTCGAACCCACGAACGGTGAGATCACGAACTGAGCCCAAGTCGGACGCTCAACCGACTGAGCTACCCAGGCGCCCCTCACCAGTTTTTAAGCGTTGGATGTGTTTTGATACATCTGTGCAATTGTGCAGCCGTGGCCACAGTTTGGTTTAACAGTATTTTCATCGTTCCAAAAGGCTTCCCCCTGCCTATTTGCAACCAGTTTCCGCTGGATTAAATTTATAACCACTCAGTTATGTCTCTCCTTTGCTTGGTAGTCACTGTGCCCCCGTTCCTTGTGAGTTACGCACAGCCTAATCGGCCTAAGTCTCAAGCCCTCCCTGCACTCACTGCCCCAACATACGTTTCCACCCCTTTCTCTTACGATTCCCTGTATGTCCCTGCCTTTCAGCTGGACAAGACTATTAGCTGCCGCTGTTGACATCTGACCATAATGTCATTGATCAGGCTACTTTTGCCGGCTGGCAGACACATGGAGTGTTAGAATGGAGTGCTTGTTAATTGTATATATTTATGTATGTATGTATGTATTTATTCATGGCAAACACTTCAGTGTCTGCAAACTTAGAAGAAATTTAAAAATTGTTTCCTCTCCCTCTCTACAAACTCCAGTGCAGCCTCGAAGGGCCCATTTTCCACTCCGATTTCGGTGGCACGTGACCCTGCCCGTTTACCCTTGAGCTTGTTCTGTGCCCGTGGCCTACCTGAGCTTAGCCTGCGTTTTCAAAGCTGATAAAGGAGAAGATGTGTGCGGCCGGCGTGTGCGGGTATAAAGACCAACTGGCAACGGCACGGCCTCACACAAAGCCACTTCTTGCCTGTGGCTTTTGTTCCACGCAGTCTCTTCTTTTTATCTTTAAACGTTTGACAAAATGTACATTTTAGTTAATTTTGAGTTCAGTGGCAACAAGTGGATTCATATTGTTGGGCAGACCACCACCATCTACCTGGAACTCTATACTCACTGATCACCAACTCCTCCTCCCCACCCTACCTAGGCCCTGATGACCATGATTGTTCTTTCTATGGCCGCGGGTTTGTCTACACTAGGTACCTCATTTAAGTGGGACCACACAGCTTTTGTCCTTTTGTGTCTGGCGTCTTCTCGCTTCGCTTGGTGTCTTCAAGCTTCATCGTCCACGTTGTGACCTGTGTCAGAATTGCCTTCCTCTTTAAGGCTGTGCCATTGTATGGACAGACCACATTCCTTTTGTCCTTTTGTTGGTGGACCCTTGGGTTGTTTCCACCTTGTCTGGACTCTGTTCTTGACCCCAGGAATTTCTCCATTTTAATCAAGGTGTGCTCGGCACCACTGAATGCCCCGGCTCCCGAGTATGCGGTAGCTGGGCTGGGTGCTGTTTTCTTCTTTTGTTCTAAAACCGGTCTGTGGATGCTATATATTTCCACTGTGCCACTCAGCAGCACCCATCAGGGTCAGTGAGCTAGCTGGCAGCATCCTTGACCCCCACTGGAATTCAGCCTCTTTTGTAAATTTGATACAAAGCAGGGTTTAGAGAACAAAGGGATCTAGAAGGGACTCAGGTTTTAAAAATGCTTTCCCCCTCTCAGTGATCAATACTAATAAGAAAATTGGTTCTCTTTTACTGATGCCTTCTACTTGTCAGCAGTGAACTGGGACATTTGTGTATTTACCTCAGATTCTTGCTGCAACCCTTTAAGAGAAATCTTACTACCATCACAATAGAAAAACAAATGGAACCCAAAGATGAACTTCTCCCAGGCCCCCAACAAAGATATGGATATAGTACCTTGGACATCACCATGCCTCCCTGCTCTCTGTTTCTCTGCCTGCGATTAGTCTGGTCTGGAGGTGGGCATCACAATTATGCCAGCTCACTCCAGCAACAGTCCTCCAGATCTCAGGCCCTCTTGAGTTACTTCTCTTTGGTGAATCCCTCCGTCCCCAAATACTGCTGTCTTTAAAGGGAGGATTCATTGACAAGCGTGACTCATTATGGCCCTGTTAGGAGTAAATGACAGGTGACTAAGTGGAGAATAAGAGAAATTCAGCTTAGATTTTGATAGCAATGGAAAGAACAATATATACATGCATTCTCCTTATTCTTCAGAGCTCTCTTAACCACGTTTCCCCCTATGGATTTATCACTTCCCAGGGTGTTTCAGCCACCACCTGTCTAGCATCTTTTAAGAAAGACCGTAAGTACTGGAGCTTTCTGTTAAAATTGTTAACTAGCAGTTTGGGGCCTGGATTAGGGAAGACAAGATGTAGATAGACTTGCCCTGGGGACAGAGCCTTGGTCAGCTACCTTAGCCAGCTGCCTTCTGGAGGCCAGCATATCCCAGGCCCTACAGACGTGCGAACATATATACATATGAACATACGCGTGTAGATATGTGTCCCATAAGAGACTCCTCCGGTTTTCCATTTCACAAGCCTCTGAAAAAGCCCTAGTCCTTCAAGGGCATGCTCTTTTCCAGACTCGCGTCTAGCTTTGGTCCCCCACCTGCCCAACTTCAAGGTGTGCATTTATGTCTCTCTTTTTTTTACTAATCAGCTCATTTGTCAAATTAACCTATTAATCTCATCTGCAAATCGTGTTTCAAGAAGAAGCAGAAAGATAAATTATTCTCAGACTCAGAATTCTCATTTTTATTTAACAGGTATTTTAATCACAATATTCGATGCCTCTATCACAGAACATACGTAAATACGAGAATGCCTATTTCCTTTCTGCGCATTTAGGTCGCTTACTGTACTACAGTCGCACTTGGGCGGAGAAATGAGGCCACAGGCAACTTTGGTTGCAGTTTCAATGGAATGTCCCCTGGATATTCTAGTTTGGGGAGTCTAATATGCCATTGGAAATTGCCAGTGTCCTATCAGAGGGCGTCCCTGCATCCCAGAGTATTGTGAGCCTAGGAGGTCCTGGATTGAAATTCCTCTTCTAGGTGACAGGGTCAAGGCTCAGACCTGTTACCACTTAGGTTTATGCTTGTGTTCATTTTTCACTCATATCAACGTTTTCTTTACTCCAGAGATTTTTCTCCCTGATCTATTATTACATGTTCAGTCTGTAGTCAGGGTGGGCTTTCTAATGTCTGAGGGGGGCTTTCTGTGCACGGCAAAGATCATTTACATCTGTAAATATTTAGGTCTTTCATTAATGCTCAGTATACGAGAGATACAAATTCAAAAAATCAAATTTTCTTTTATAAGAGATACAAATGGAAAAAATAAAAATGCCCTTAAGTTTTTAGGTTCGGTTTACTGTTTGTAAATTTCAAATGATAAAATAAAGTAAAAACGATCATTCTTGGGGGAATGTTGAAAAAATATTTGATTAATTCAAGTTAAAGACTATAAAGTCCCTTTACTCAACAATTAGTTCCATTCAGAAATACGGTTTAGTCCATTCCCTTAAAAATTTAAATCGCATTTATAAATTTGGTGTATTTAACTTTTAAAAAAGCACTTACTACATCTGACTGGGAAGGCTTCAAACCAGATCTTCCAGAATACTCACTCAGGCTTCACTAGTCATCAAATACATGCCAGGCATTACTAGCCACTGGAGATACAACTCTGAATAGAACAACAATGAACAGCGCTGAGTAAAACAGAAAAATCCCTTGCCTTCATGGAGTTTATATTCTTAAAACTCTTAAGTTCATTAAACTCTTAGAAACCTAAAAAACCAGAGTTTTAAGTGAGAATTTCAAAGTCAAATTTCTTACACTTTTCCACTTAGAATCAGAAGTCTAAGATCAATTATACATTCGAGTTAGAATCACAAAGCAAACGTGTATCTAATTATCAGCGTCTATAAGCTCATATGTAAATACCAAATGTACAAATTATGCTGGCGCCTGATTTTAAACATTACACCGTAAAATTGATTTGCTTTATCATTTTTCCATTGAATGCTAAACTTGCCTAGTACTGAATACTGGGTTATGCAACTGAACTTCCTTGAGAGATGGTGGGTGACCCAGATACAGGACAGTCTCATTTAGGTGGAGAGACTTGGAACCAGTACTGAAGACCCACAAGTTGGGTGTGAGCGGAGTGAATGTTTGCACAGGACACACTGAGTCTCATTTTCACAGTGGCTACAATCACAGGGGTTTCCACGTCCACTTTCTTCTGAGAGGATTGGTTTCATAATGTGTTTACGAGATTCAAGCCTTACCTTCATAACCTTTCTTGATGTTGCCACCTGATTCGGATGGATAAATTACTAACTGTCCCTAAACTCTCCTACTCCATTTACTATCCGATTCCATTCAGCTAACCCCACCCATTTGCTCTTTGATGCTTCTGTGTCTGGCTCTTGGGCCTTGCCTCCAAGGGCACTCTGTTGGGTAGGTACATGGGACAGTACCACTCCCCTCTAAGGCCCACACTCAGAGGTGGCTGAGGGTAGCTCTCCTCCCCAAACCTCCATCACCCCACCCCATTTTTTTTTTTTTCACGTGAACAATGAATATTTTCTCAGTTTTAAGTCAAGGGCAATTCAGATACTCTCCAGAAAATTCCTGGCTGACCCCTCCCTTCAAACAGATTCCCTCTTCTGAGCTCCTTCTATTGAGAAATTCTAAAACTATCGGTGCGTCTTTGCTCAAAACCCTTCAGCAGTTCACACTGCACTGGGAATAGAATACAAAATCTTTAATACAGCCTGCAAGTCCTTGCACGATCTGGCTCTTGCCTTCCTCTATGACCTCATCACACGCGTTCCTCTTCTGCTCCAACTCCAGCCCCACTGGCCCTCCTTCACTTCTTCCAGCAGAGGCCACACTCGCTTCCTACCACAGGTCCTTTGTATGTACTGGTCCCACTTTCTGAAATACCGTGTTCCCAACTCTTTGCTTGGATGACTCCTCATTCCCTAGGTCTCAGATGAACATTTTTTTTCATAGAGGTTATTCTTCTTTCTAGAACTTAGCACACTTGGTGCATTTATCTGCTTACTACCTACACCATAAACTGTGTGGGGCCATGTGTGGTATTCAGCGCCCATGACAGGGCTGGCATATTCTAGATAGTCAATAATTATTTGCTGAATGAGTAAATATCACATTTGCCACAGCAATCACCATTAGCCTTCAGTCAGAACTATTATAATCATTCACATCACCACTTTTGGCTCATGGGAGGTACTGAGCAATTGTATGTTGAATTGGATTGAGAGATCTAAATGTCAAGATCTCATGCATTTTTATTTTATGTTACCTTTATGGTTCTTTACACATTTAGTCTTGTGTAGCTTCTAACACTGTGGTCTTTCTGTTCTTAGAAGACCTCTTACAGTAAAGAAGACATCTTAGCAAAATGTGCCTTCTGGGGGAGTCTCTTTTCCTAACTTTTAAAAAATGTCACTAAACTGTGGCTAATTGGTTTACAGGTGTAGTGAATTTTGATTAGTGTAAATATAAGTTCCATATGATACTTAGTGATTTTATTTGTTTGCTGGCTTGTGTACTCCCATTATCCCAAGAGATAGGTTAGTTACGCTGGCTCCTTAGAGGAGTTCTGGCTCTTTAGGGAGCAGCCTTAAATTACTGAATAGACGCTCTGGTTCTAGATTATCTAATGCTTGTGGTTTAAACCCCGCCCCCATATGCATCGCTCTTCAAGAACCTTGCTGCCCGCCCCCACCCCCAACAAAGAATTCAAGCCTCCGAATAGCACCAAATCATGCTAGAACCCTTGAATCTTAACCATTTAGAGCCTGCTGTTTTTCTGGTTTTGTTTGTTTGTTTTTGTGGCATCCGCCTAAGATCATAGCCCCGTAACATTTCATATCCTTGTCTCTGCATCTTGGCACCTGTGTCTACGAAACAACAACATAAAAATGATTCTGAACGTTGCATCGTCAGTAATAAAAAAGCGCGAAAATGTACAATAAAGTATACTGTCGAAAAAAAAATCAGGTTTATTTTTGTTTAGAACACCCGAGCATTTCTGGAAACCCAAATGGGGGTATTAGCGCTTTGGAAACAAAACAAAAACAAAAACAAAAAACCGGCAGCCCGCACAGCGTCGTCGGGGTCCGCAGCATTGTGACCGCGCGCCTTTAACTCGGCGTGACCTCGGCGTCCCGGCCCCGCGCCTCGGCCGGGGCGGCGCATCCCCCTCCGCCCCTCCCGCGTCGCGCGCATTGTTGTCCTTTAGCGATTGGTTGCTGGACCAGAAGCAGCTGTGCAGAGCCGTGCTGTGTAAAGGACCTGAATGCAGGTTAGCGGGCTGCTGGTGACTTACACGAGGGATCCAGGGAGAGAGAGGAAGAGCCGGAGACCACCTCCACTGCGTTTCCCAGGCGGCGTGGACCAGGTGCCCCGGCGGTTGCGGCTGTCGCAGGAGCTCCCGGTGGCGCCCCCTTCTCCGGCTCTAGCTGACTCCGGGGTTGGCGCAGGTGGGCAAGACAGGGCACCTCAGATCTCCCTGTTCCCACCGAGGGGGTTCTGTCTCTTCCTGCGAGGGGGAGGGACTATCCTAAAAATATGTAAATATCCGAGCACGGACTCCGGGCTGGGGCGCCCGCCGAGGTCCCCGCGCCGCCGCAGGGTGTTTTACATGAAAATGAGAAGCCTGACAGGATCCGTGCTCTAACTTAAGGCAGCTCGGTGATTAGCATGAGACTGGGCGGCTGCCCCGCTTCCTGCCCTTCAATAGCCATTCTGCGCGCTCGCGACCGGGCGTTGGTGCCACCGTGCGGGTGTGGATCGGCAGGCTCGGCATCGCTGGCAGCCATGGCTCCAGACGCCCCCTCGGCCAGTAAGTAGGAGCATGCATGTGTAGGGGGGCACATGCGTGTCGGCGCGCGCGCGCGCGCGCACACACACACACACACACACACACACACACACACGCACACCACCCTGAGCCTGGGAAGGAGGAAGATTGACGAGGCGCTGCAGTTGCGAGGAGGACTCGGGCTCTTCCTGGATTCCGCAGGAGCCCGCCTGCCGCAGCTGCTGTCTGCAGAGTCTGCTCGGATCCCTGTGCACACGCGCCCCCCATTCGAGCCTCTGTAATGAAGACTGCCTCCCGAGGACTGCAGGGGAGGCCGAGCCAGCCTGCGCCCGGGACTGCGGGCCGCGCGGCCGAAAGGCCCTGGGGGACACGACTCGGACGCTGTCATCCCCACGCCTCGCTCTGAGCCGCCGGGTGCGGAGAGGGTCTGCCGCCGCCCCTCCGACTTCCCGGGCGCCCGATCCCGGGTCAGCCCCGGAGGAGGCCTCGGCTTCCTCATTTGTTTGGGTCTTTTGTGCCGTGGCTCACAGTTGGCTAAGCACTCCTGCGCTGAATCGGGCCATTGTCTGCGCTCCCATTGCTTTCACGCTGCAAGTCTCGGCGCCCCCACCCCGCCCGCCCCCTCCCCGCCTCCTCCCGGCCGGGGAGCCTCCTAACGTGCCTTTCCCCCCCAGGAATCTGGAAGCTATAAGCCGGGCGGATTGCAAATGAAGTGTAATGCATTGTGGGACGTGTGTAAAATCGGAGCCTTCGCCGTGGGGGTGTGTGGGGGCGTGGGGAAGGCCGGACCCGCCGCTGGCGGTGTAGACGCCGACGAGGAGGGGCTGGGAAAATGTGCGCAGAGTCCGCCAGGGTCGTGCCCGCCGTAGACGGATGAAGCAGCGCGCTGCGCCCCGGCGCTGAGGCCCCCAGGATCGGGGCGGCAGGTCGCGCTCCCCCACCATGAAGAAGACCCGGAGCACAACCTTGCGGCGAGCCTGGCCTAGCTCGGATTTCTCCGACCGGGCCTCGGACCGAATGAGGTCCCGCAGCGAGAAGGACTACCGCCTGCACAAGCGCTTCCCCGCGGCCTTCGCGCCCCAGGCTTCGCGGGGCTACATGACATCAGGTGGGTAGCCGCGTTTCTGCCCCCGGGCCGGGTCCGCGGGGCGTGCTCGGTGCGCCGCCGCCGGGGTGCTTAGGTGGGAGCACGGCCGGTGATGGATGCGATAAGTTATGGGGAAAGCAGGAAAAATTAGCTCACATCCACCATTTTGTACCTCCGCAAGATCCACAGCAGGCCCTCTCAATATGGGGTTTGAGAGCTATTAGTTAGGTAAAATAAGGGAGGGGGCCGTGCCTGGCGCTTTGGCTGCAGGAGATAAATGACTGCAAGGCTCCTGCGCGGCAGCCTCCTTGAGCTTTGTGGGAGAGCCTGCGTCCGGGGCCGCCTGCCGTAGCGAGCTGGCCGGCTCCTGCATGGTGGCCAGTTATCCTGATGGGTATTTAGACAGCCCCTTGTGCCTACAAGGGAACAGGTTCCGTGCACAACTCTGGATGGTTGGAGTCCGGGAAGAGCCCCGCATACGTCTCAGAGCTCGTGTGATTTGCACGCAGACAACTCTGTGGGAGCTCATTGCATGCATTCCGTGGGGTAATGGTGTGTATGCGGATTGACCGCTCACATGATTCTGTGTGGATTTAACATATGTTGCCTCGAATTAGGTTGTATGGAAAGAATGGAGGCTGTATTTGCATGTCAGACAGGAAGGACGAACAAAACGGTGAATGGAAACGGAGGCTTCAGAAAGGGTTTCATCATGGTAAAACGCAGGGCTGTTAAGAGCATTTCGGAAGGAGCCGGTTCCCTTTGGCAGCACGACGGAATGGCTTTGGCTGTGACTTGGGAACCCAGGGGATAAAATACTGGAGGAAATGCCGAAGGAGGCAAATCCTGGAACTCTTTCCTTGTTTTCTCCTTACTTATTGTTGACCACTTGTGTGCGATGGTCAGACATCAATTTTTGTTCATTTTTTTTCAGTTTGAAAGAAGTGATTTTCTACCAAACACAATGTGATGGAAGAGATGAGATTATATTTGAAACCACATACTATTCCAAGTCATCCCGAGCCCTGTCTTCACTGGCGAGGTTGCTTTAAGCGTGTGGTTGGTGCTCACAGGGTAGCTTTGCTATCTTTCCCCTTAAAACAGCAAGGTTTTTTTAAAAATATGTATTATCCCTGGGATCAGTACTTCATGCTTTAAAAATGTCTTGTGACCACATTTCCATAAATATAAAATCGAAATAAAATAACCATCTTTTTTATCGCAAAATCTGGCTACAGAGGATGTTGTACTGTTTTGGCAGTAAGGCGCCCTCGATTCTCTCTTTCATGAAAAGCCAGATTTGCAAAGTGACAAGTACAGTTTATACGTTAGTAATTCAAGTCAATCACTGCTGTGGTTGCTACAGTCTTCAGACTTGTGATTGTAAATTTTGAAATGCACCTAAATCGAAATCTAACCTCAAAACACATATGTACATAAACTCATGTCTGCACCGAGTGTTTCGATAATCCCAGGTCTCAGATGCCTGGGTTTGAATGTCTTCATTCCACACTGAATGGTTCCCCTCTTTTTTTTTTTTTTTTTTATCCCTCTTCAGGACCCAGTACTGACACCCAAGTGTGAAGCTATGGGAGGGCAGGTGGCCATAATGTCTTCAACAAACCTGTGAGATTCTTTAACGATTTCAGGCATATTCCCATAGAGCCTGTTTTTATCTGTCTTTGGCATGGCTTCATTATGATCACATTTTCATTACTTGCTGAAGTACTTCTCTGCGTTTGCCGGATCTGCGAGGTGTTTCTGAAGGCGTGGGGGAAGAAACTCTTAATGTTATTTGATTCTCTTTTCTTATTTCATTTCTTGATCTGCACATGGTAAGCAGGTCTGACAGTGATGTTGAAGGATAAGCTGTTTCAGGATAGTGGTTTTCTATGCAGATTGAATGTTAGGTACCTGCTGACAAAAAAAACAAACAAAAAAAACCCCCAAAAAACAAAAAACCACCAAAAAACAAAAAACCCAAAAGGTGGGGGACGAAGAGCGGTGTCAATCATTCAGTATTCTCTGGAGTGTCCCTAAGGGCCAAGTGCCTTGCTAGATTCTCACCTATCTGTTAGGTTGGATGTAATATGGTGTGCCCAGCGAGGGAGGGGTATTATTTATCCATCCTTAAAACGTTAGCTAAAACACGTAATGAGTGGTGTTGGTGCTGATGGAAGGAAATGGTAAATATTAAGACAGACACCTACAATGAGCGTTGGGAGAGTAGATGGAATCGCTCATATGCATCTTTTGTGTGTTTGGGGTGGGTATCTTATCAATTTCCTTTTCAAAAATGGCTCTTTTCCAAATATGAAACTTGATAGGAATAGATGGTATATTGAAACACTCAGAGATCATTTACAGGAAGTTCTTTTCCTCTTACGAAAGGTAAAGGAAATCTACTTGTATCAAGTTAGTGACTCTGGATATAAACAGAGGCTTTGTCGCATAAAATGAAATAGGAAATGAGGCAGCTGAGAACGTGGGTCTTTTCATATTCTGTTTGTCCAGTCATTTGGCATAATAACGACTGGTATTATCGTACTTCATTTTCAGTAGAAAGAGTTTTTTTGTTATTGAGTTCAAAGGACAAAATAAGTTAGGGAGTTACTTAAAATAAGGAACTTAAAATAACTTCACTTGTGACTCTTTTTAGAAATCCACCTCCCCCCACCCCAACATATGTTCCTAAAAAATATGGGGGGGGGATCACTTTTTTTTTTTTTTAACTTTAGGAAAGAAGAGAGAGAGAGAGAGAGAGAGAGAGATCCTTGGGAATTTTAATAGCAGTTGTTTGGGTCTGGCATACCTGTCACACAGTAGACACTTGAAGTTTACCTCTGTTTATTAAGGCCGAATTGCAGGCGTCCGTAATAGCTTTCTAATGAGACAGCACCATTTCAAACAGCCTTCTCTCCACTAATAAGTAATTACCAGTTTGAAATGTGATTTATAGCAGTAGGCTTGACATTTAGCCGTGGCTTTTTCATATAGCTTCAGGATAAACTACACTTAAACTCAAGAGGTTAGAACAGGCGCATATAAAACTTAAAAGAGATCCTCTGGAAGTACAGAGAATTCTGAAACTTCAAATCTTGACGACCATGTCTTTTATGACTGTTAAATCTCCCAATTCATGCTACCAAATCTAAAATAACCCTAAGAATTCACAGGCCTCCTTCTGGCAACCAGCAAGTTCACAGGCCATGAGATGAATTCCTTGTTCATCTTGACTATTAATTTCCCAATGGTAGTTTCTGGGCAGAAGGGGGAAAACCTTACCTTTTGTTCAAAACAAGATGAATAACTCAATGCCCAGGCATTATCTGAAGAAGAAAAGAGGTTAGATCAAACGGATGTGGAATCATTCTGCGTTTTCTAAAACTAGATATTATGACATCAGTTAACCAGAAATAAAAGTCTGTCTCCCCCCAGGGAGGGCAATAGCTGTATAATTTCTAGTGCTTTCCACATGAAAACATGCTCACGTACCTCCATGAAATAATTTTCAAGACAGCAAACCTTTTGTCGTTGAAGCTATTAGAGCCTTAACTGTGTGATCTCTTTGCACAAATGTTGCTACTATACATTTTCTTGACTCTCTTCTCCCCCAGTCCCGGGGAAGAGTGAGTCTAGATGTTCCACGTGTAATGCCATCAAGTCGGGGGTATTCTATTGATCAGGAGTTGGAAAGTCAATTTCCCACATAAAGGTTCTACAGAGCATGTCCATCAAAGCTGTTGCTTAATGCAAGATATCTCCAAACTTAGGGTGCTTTTAGATTTTAAAGAATGGCAGAGCAGACAGTTTTACCGCTATGACTTTAAAGGGTTGGAAAAGAGAGATAACACAAAAGGCCCAAATTGGCATCTGAAGAAAATTGAAATCCGTTTTGTCTGCCGACCCAACTGATGTCATTGGTGGGGCGGAATGACCAGCACAACCACCTTGATGACTTTATTAGTTTTAATTTTATAGAAACTAATTCTGGGGCACAGCTGACTGTGTGTCCCAGATCCTTCTGTTCTGTTATTTTAAGAGACGTGAGAGTTTCCTGGGAGTGGAGGATGGACACTCGAGGTTCCAATCTGGGCCTGCCACCAACCGGCTGTGTCCCTGGCGAGTAATATGACCTCCCTCCCGTCTGTAACGGGTCCTTCTGGTCCCTGCTTCCATTACAGAGTTGGGCCCCGCGGTGACTCTGTAATGAGCCATCACAGGACTCGTGAGCACTTACACAGAAATCGTTAGAAATAACCTTTGCCCTTTCTACTTATTGGAGTCACGTGCTTCCCCGTATGTGGGGTGTGTGCGAAGTGTGCTCATTTTGCAAAACAGTCCTATTTCCTGCCGTCCTCAAGCGTTGTGTTAAATGTGCGCGCGGCTTGTGCTGGCCAGCAGAGTGACGCGGGAGGGAGGTGATGGACGAAGTTATAATCACGTGCAAGTTTTCATAAATAACATCCTGTCACCTCCTTTCCCCTCTTTGGAGAGATCCATTTTCAGCCAGCTACTCCAACTGTGTTTTAATTTGAAACTACCTGTGTTGACTCCTTTCATCAGGCAAGTGGAAGTGAGGAATATTACACTTGGTGGTGAATGACTTTATTCTTTATTTCCCAAGAGAACACGAATGCACTTACAAAAGGTCACCTCTCTTGGTGTTTCAATATCTTTTACGCTCTCGTGAATGTTTTTATTTGGAAAAAGGAGTATGAGTGTATTGTATAAAAACCTTAGCATTTTTACACCTCCGGAGCAATTCTGGCTTAAGTTCCCAACACCCCAGAGAGTTAGGACAGTTCAGACAATAGCATGTTCTTTGGTAAACGATTGCTTGTGCTGGGTGCAAATATAACCAAGAAACAAAATCTGGTTAGGTCCTTGCTGGTGGGATAATACGTTGACTTTTCAGTTTCGGACAGGCTTTTGTGGATCAGAGAAGCTGTATGGAGCCTAATCTATAAGGTGTAAAGGCTCTTGCATGTTATAAGACTGTAGGCTATAGTCAACTCTAAATTAACCTCAGCCACCGTACCACCGGAAAGAAATGTCATGGGTGAATTTTTTAAGTAGACAGCAAACCTTTCCTCGAGTGGTTAATCCCTAGACTGTTTCTATGTGACGTTAGAATGTACAACCAGTTGGTCAGAAAATCCGGTGTCTACCACCTAAATATTTCTAAAATCTGCCCTCCTTCTCCATCTTGTGTTGCTTGAATCTCCTTCTGTTCTATTACGGTGTCTTCCAAACTGACCTGTCTTCAGGTACGGTTCGTCCTCCTTGGGTCCCCAGAGGGTTTTTGTGTTAGGGTCACATCATTTCTCTTTTCAGTGTTTCTCATGCCTGTGGATGAAGTCCTAGACCAAGGCTCTTCTTGGCATGACCTCTTCTTGGCATGACCTCTTCTTGGCATGACTGCCTTTTCCACCCCCTCTTCCCATTCTTTCCCCACCATCCTGTGTTCTAGGCTCCTGAAAATACCTTCAACAATACCGTATTGCCATTTTGTGCCTTTTGTAATGTCTGTTCCACTGCTTAGACTATGCTCTCCATCTTTATTTTTTATTTCTTGAATTTTTTTTATGTTTATTTATTTTCGAGAGAGAGAGGGAGGGAGAGACAGAGCACGAGTGGGGGAGGTGCAGAGAGAGGGAGACACAGGATCCGAAGCAGGCTCCAGGCTCTGAGCTGTCAGCACAGAGCCCGACGCAGGGCTTGGACCCACGAACTTTGAGATCATGACCTAAGCCGAAGTCGGACTCTTAACCGACTGAGCCACCTGGGTGCCCCATAGGCTCCCCATCTTTAAAGGTCTGCAGGAATACTTTTGAACCTTCCAGAACCAGCTCATACACCATTCTCTTTCAGTTGACCTCCACATCCTTTCTAGAGCAAATCCCTCCTATGACATTTGTTCTGTACTTGTGTTACAGCAACACGGTCACCTTGTGTCATACCACGAGTTCACACGTGGGTCTCCAGTACAAGCCAGCGAGTTCCTCAATGGCACTACGTGTGTTATTCACATCTCTATTTTCCAGCAACCACAGGGCTTGGCACATGTCGGGCACTCAGTAAATGTTTATTGCGTGAGTGAATAAAATACGACTCCTCTTTAAAAATTGGATAAAGACATGGCCAGCTGTCAGCGAATCAACCATTAGAAAGTGGTAAATAATAGGTAGGATATGATCAAGAGTCAGGTGGGGAAGTCGATACGGTCGGTGTAAGGGGAATAGGAGTTCAGAGAAGGATATCAATTAGAAAAGGCTTCCCGGAGGGGAGACTTCCTTGGGTCTCGAAAGACTGGGTAGGATTTGAGGAGACAGGGAAGGAGGGGGATGGAGGGAAGGTTGTAGAAGCAGTAGCAACCAAGGAGGAAAGGCGCGTTTCAGGCGGAGTGTCTGTGGTGGCCTGCAGGACAGATGGAAAACATGAGAGTCTCGAGGCCAGGAAGCCGGCCGGGATGTGGTTGAAGGGGCCGATGAGATCAAGCCATGTGATGCCGAGCGACCACCACAGAGGAGGGCTTCCCAGCACTGCCAGGCATTTGCACACCACCCCCAAGATTTTAGCCATGTCCGTAAACCACCCGTGTCGGTTACTTAATGTTTTCCCTTAACCTGAGCCCACTGTTGGATTGAAATGAATGAAGAAGAAAGTTTTGTATTCTGTGTGACATTACAGGGTTCGTTTGCTGATTCCATTTTTCTGATCTCCATTAAGATTAATATATTACTGTACCAATTAAAATACTCAACTAAATACCGCCTAAAATGACCTCGCGTACCTGAGCGGTAGTCATGCCACATCGTGGAAAGCTTGTATCAGCCAAGGAAGGAGGGACGGGCCCGAAGGGGAAGGGGAGAGTCTTCAAGAACAAAGAGCTGGCCATTCCTTATAACTGGATTTAAGATGTTGAAATAAAGGGGGGTTGTAAACCAGATTTTTGTCGGAAGAGTGCAGTATACGGCCAGAAAGCTGGGACAGTAGAGCAGGTGACGAGTTCCATTTTGAACCTAATGGGCTGGTTAGACACACGAGGAACAGTAAGAGTTAGAGATACAGTTTTGGGGGTCATCCAGTTAGCAATGTTGGTTGAGAACACAAGCCTAGCTTAGCTTTTTTTGCACTTGGTGTTCTGTTTCTTAGAGGGGAGCAGATGACTGCCTTATTTTTATTCCCGGCACATGGAGGGTCAGTTGGGTTCCGTGAACTT
Source organism: Neofelis nebulosa (assembly GCF_028018385.1). Taxonomy (NCBI): domain Eukaryota; kingdom Metazoa; phylum Chordata; class Mammalia; order Carnivora; family Felidae; genus Neofelis; species Neofelis nebulosa. The sequence goes on from NC_080784.1 coordinate 15,633,948, forward strand.
TCAGTCCCGCTTGGGTTTTTCTGAAAACGTGGGGGACCAAGGACAAGGTTGCTTGGAGATCATCTGCTCTCCCGTTCCTAAATGTCAAGTGCTTTGTAACGCTAGGATTTGTTTTATTGGTGTTTGCCTTTATTCAGAAGCCACGGTGCTGATGATAAAAGGGATATATGTTTGGTGAGTACAGTCAGGTGTGAAAAGGCTTAGAGTAACGGGTGTAGCAACCCAGGAGACTAGACCAGCTATGTAAATAATGTACATTTCAAACATCTGTCATACACCTATGCAGTTGAAAAATTATGGCTTCGGTAACTCATACACACAGTTAAAATCTCCATTTATCTTTCTACTCAAATCCATGATGGCCCCTCCAGGCCAACTTTTCTCCTTTTGAAGATGAAAGAGAGATACTTGGCAGATGCCTGTGGGCATTACTGGTGGCAGGACCTATGCCTGGCCCTATCCTGCTGATGGCCATAGTTTCAGAGGGAGGAACCATCCAGCTTTGCAATTAACGCCCCCACCACACCCCAACTGCACATTCCTGTCTCGCTGATTCCCCGAAGAGAGCTAACAGGCCATTAATTGCTTTCGGCATATCCAACTTTGGCTTTGAAATCACTTATTTCATCCTTACATGAAACGAAGGGCCCTCATAGCAATAGAGATACATTGGATATTTGTCATTTTTTTTTTTTTTTTTGGCTGCCCAGCATCTGAACCCTCCGCTGTCCTGCGTTGAATGAGCGCCCCCACCCACCCGCACCAAAAGAAACATTCACGTCCTAACCTCTGGTACCTGTGAATATGAACTATTTTGGAAACAGGTTAGATGTAATTACGATGTGGTCATACGTGAGCAGAGTGGGCCCTAAATCCAGTAAGACTGGTGTCCTTATAAGAAGAAGAAGAGAAACACAGACAGCAGGCACAAGGTCATGTGAAGACGGAGGCAGAGGTGTGAATGATGTGTCTACAAGCCACAGGCAAGGCCAGGGTTTGCTGGCCACCACCATACCGGCAGGAGAAAGGCACGGAGTGGGTTCTCCTTCGGGGCCTCCTGAGGGGAAATGGTCCTGCTTCTGTCTTCTGGTCCCCAGAACCCTGAGAGAATAAATGTCTCTCGTTTTAAGCCATCTGGTTTACGGCGTTTGGTTTTGGCGGCCCCCGGGAATTAATACAGCCACCTTATGAAGGTTGGAGGGAGGTGGAAGTCTCCTTTCTCTCTGTGTTGCTGCTGAACTCGCCATGGGCTTGCCTTCCTGGCCTGCCCGACGTGGAGGGCCTGGGTGCTGACCTAGGCTTCACCTGTTACCCACGCCCTTCGCTTGTGCACAGAGCAGCGGGGGCTGTGAGGCACGTTCCCTTCACAGGGTGGCGCTGTTGTGCAAGACCGCGCTCTGGAGGCTGCTGTTGGGGGACGGGGGTGGGGGTGGGGGTGGGGGGTGGGGGGTGGGGGGGGATGGCTGGCAGGTTGTGTGCATTGTGTGGCCGGGTTGGTGGCGCTCATGCTTGGTAGAAGCTGCTGAGGAGGCCTCACGGAAGCGGCTCTGGCCACAGAGCTCCAAGCCTGGATCTCCAACACCCCGCCCCCCGAAATTCTGCGAGTTACTCAAAATATCCTGGTAAATATTTCAGCCTCTTTTCTCTGAGAGGCTGTGTAGCATAGCAACTTCGAGCAGAGATACAGGCCACGGGGCTTCATAATCTAGCCTTTCCAGCACTGGCTGGGTACACATGGATAAATTAACGTATTTTCCTCCGTTTTATTACCTGCAAAATGGGAATAATAATGGTATGCAGCCATGAGGTCTGGGGTGAATTATGTGACTTATTATATACATGAAGCACTTAACACCAGGTACAGCACACGAGAAGCATTGTATCAGTATTGCTTGTCATTAGCATTATTTTTTTCTTTCTTTCTTTCTTTCTTTCTTTCTTTCTTTCTTTCTTTCTTTCTTTCTTTCTTTCTTTCTTTCCTTCCTTCTTTCCTTCTTTCCTTCCTTCCTTCTTTCCTTCCTTCCTTCTTTCTTTTTTCTTTCTTTCTTTCTTTCTTTCTTTCTTTCTTTCTTTCTTTCTCTTTCTCTTTCTTTCTTTCTTTCTTTCTTTCTTTCCTCTCTTTCTTTCTTTTCTTTCTTTCTTTCTTTCTTTCTTTCTTTCTTTCTTTCTTTCTTTTTCTTTCTCTTTTTCTCTCTTTCTTTCTTTCCTTCTTTTTCTTTCTTTCTTTCTCTTTCTTTCTTTCTTTCCCTTTCTTTCTTTCTCTTTCTTTCTTTCTTTCTCTTCCTTTCTCTTTCTTTCTTTCTTTCTCTTTCTTTCTCTTTTTTCTTTCTTTTTCTTTTTCTTTCTTTCTCTTTCTTCTTTCTTTCTTTCTTTCTTTCTCTTTCTTTCTTTTTTCTTTCTTTCTTTCTTTCTTTCTTTCTTTCTTTCTTTTCAGTCTTTATTTTTGAGAGAGACAGAGACAGTGTGAGCATTGGAGGGGCAGAGAAGAGGACAGAGGATCTGAAGTGGGCTCTGTGCTGATAGCAGAGAACCTGACTTGAAGCTCAAACTCACAAACCGTGAGATCATGACCTGAGCTGAAGTCGGATGCTTAACCCACTGAGGCACCAGGCACCCCAAAAGAGCCCGCATTGGTTTCTGTGAACCCAGTGAACTCATTTGAATTTTCATTTTGGTTGGTTCTAAAATAATTGAAACAAGTTTTTGAACATTTTTTTTCCTTACACTTGCTCACTGGTTATTTGTAATGAAGACAATGGTCGGCTGCTGATAAACAGAAAAAAAAAAAAAAAGATGCTTTACCAGAGTTTGCTTCTCCGGGGACCGAACATGCCCAGAAGAGCTGAACGGGAAGATGGTCATCGTGTCAGATGGGGTTTTCTACCTTTGTAATAGTGGCTTCAGTCTTACGTTTGTAAAGTGCCTTTAGAGAGCAGCAGAGCGTTGGGACTTAGGGCTTTGAAGTCAGAGGGTTGGTGTCCTAACACCCACTTGCTGGCTGAGTGATCTTGGCAGTTTGTGCGATCAGTCTGTTCTCTGTTTCTCGTCTGTAAAATGAGGATAAAATAGTATCTTCCTTACAGTTGTTCTGTGCATTAAAGGAGCAAATGCACACAAAACAACTAGCATAGTGCCTGACACACAGTAAGAACTTAGTACGTTCTTGCTACGATATCATTATTTCTCTGGGGGCATAACTACGGGGCGGACTCGGTCCTCAGTGTCTAACGAAGAAGGGCGACAACGGGTAGTGTTGTCCATGATCCGGCAGAGTTCAAAAACAGCTTTAAATCTTTTTCTGACGCTTGGGACTCATTTAATCAGAAGTCAGACTTTCTATTTCTTCCTGATTTTGGTACGCGATCTTCTAAGAAATCTGCGGAACTGTTCACGTACCTACGTGGGCTTGCCTGTCCTCGAATGTCTGTCTTTGGAAGAACAGTAGAGCATCATTGTGCATTCAGTGCATCTGCAGGATATACATCTGAGAGAACTTGGCTTCACGAAAATCAGAGAGACAGTGCCCCATATGATCAGGCTCCGCTTAATCTGAGATATATGCATTGACTTTTCAGTTGAAGGCAAAGGGAAAAAAAAGCTGCTTCTGAGCTGAGGGTTGAGCTGTGTGCTCATGTGTGTTTGTGTGTGCAGTTGAGCGTTGCAGAAATGGGGTGGGAGGTAGGAAGGCAGCGTTGAGGCCAAGGTCCATCTATCAAGGGCACTTTTGAAAGTGAGGCCCAGTGGCTTCTCTCCTCCAAGCCAAGCCCATTTCCCCTCCTTGGGGAGTTTAGTGATGGTCCCGTGGAATCTCAGGTCAGAAGTCCCCCTGAATGGTGTAGGAGGTAAAGGGGTGCTGAAGGTTGGGGTCCACTTGTCAAATATGTTAATATTTCGGCAGCTTTCCTAAGAGCAGATGGGATGGCAGCCTGAGCTGGGGGATAAAGGGCCCCCCTCCTCCGCAGCTTTCAAAGCAGTCACTTCCCCCCTTCACCCCCCTTTCCAGGCAGACACGCGAGCTGCATCCACTGGGATTGGGGGGAGCGCCGAGCTTTTCATTTTGCCTTGTTTACTCCTGAATTTGCATTTTACCTATTTGTTTTCAACACTTCTCCCCCTCCCAAGACCCTCCTTCCTTAAAGTCTAGGTAAAAATACCTAATGAACCGGAAGGGTACTGAGGACCTTGCTTTATACGGCCGCGGCCAACTGACTGAACCTCAGAAGCCTCCTCCATCCCAAATGGGACAAAAGCATTGGCTTTTGTTGGTTAAAGCATCATTTTTTGGAGCATGCGGATCTTGTTTCCCCATAGGTTGTCCTGTCCTTGATGTGGGTAATTTAAACACGTGAGAATTTCAAGGGACGTGTTTGGGATGCCAAATGCAAAAGAAGACGTGATACACCATCCTGATCTCAAGGCCCAGAAACAGAGGTTTGGGTCACCAAATGCTGCCAGAGGTGTGAAAGTATGTTCTCTGCACTGAGGCCCTGCGAGTGTCCTCCCTCAGGCTGGAGTCGATGCTGTGGGCTTGTGGAAGGTGTTTTTCGCACCACTGTGTGTATAGTCCGGCCCTGCAAGGTTTCTGTTCAGCTTGGTGGAGGGAAGCCAGAGGTCGAAGGCCCTGGAACATGAGCACAGGCTTCGTCTGTCAGTCTGAGAACAAGTTTCCAACAAGATAACAGAGTTCCCTCCACTCCCCAAAAAAGAAATGTCTAAGAAGATAACAGAGTTCCCATGTGGTCCTGACATGTAGATATTCCGGGGGAGCCATTTTACCCTCAGTCCCCTTTTCCCCCAGCAGAAGGGAACCATTGGTTATTAGGCACAACTTGTACCAGCTAGTGGGTAAGAATGATCTCGGGGCGCCTGGGTGGCTCAGTCAGTTAAGCGTCCGACTTCAGCTCAGGTCACGATCTCGCGGTCCGTGAGTTCGAGCCCCGCGTCGGGCTCTGTGCTGACCGCTCAGAGCCTGGAGCCTGCTTCCGATTCTGTGTCTCCCTCTCTCTCTGCCCCTCCCCCGTTCATGCTCTGTCTCTCTCTGTCCCAAAAATAAATAAACGTTAAAAAAAAATTTTTTTAAAAAGAATGATCTCATTCACTGACCCCTCACACAACGGTCTTGGGGAGCAGCCACTAATTACTGCTTAAGCAGTAAGATGACAAACCTGAGATTTTATATACTCATACACATACGTACACACGTACTCAAACACACATACGTAAAACATATACACACACTCACACACACACTTTAAACCATGTACATATTCAACTATTAGTTTCTATGTTAAATGTTAGTAAAACCAACTTCTTTGATGGGTCGTCTTGCTCTTACCCTAGGGCCCCCTCTTGCAACACCTGTGTTCTACTGAGAGGACAGATCTTAGCCTTTCCTGCATATTTTAAGGAATCTAACGTCAAATATTTATGTATGATATTTGAAAATTATCTCTACTCTGTCAGTGAATGTTCTGAGCGTGACCTTGACTTGCCTAAAGGACAGTATTCTCCTAAAATCCGGCAGGCACTGGGGTGGGGGACAGTGGGGGGAGCCGTTGCTGGACTCTTTCCTTGCTGACTCTTTCCCTTAGCACCTTAGACAGGGTTTCCTCATCCACATGATCTCCTCTGGTGTCTTAATTGGGCTAGCGTTTCCATGTGGTGAACATCCCTGATTCTTGGAGGAGAGGAAGCAGTTGGGACCACACACTTCCTGGGTCTCAATTTGTTTGGCACAAAAGGACCTGACAACAAAATTGGAAACTTTATGAATTTGTTTATTCTGAGAGAAAGAGAGACGGAGGGGCCGAGGAAGAGGGAGAGAAAATCTTACGCAGGCTCCACACAGAGCCTGATGCGGGGCTTGAACCCACGAACTGTGAGAACATGACCTCAGCTGAAACCAAGAGTCGGACGCTTAGCCGACTGAGCCACCAGGCGCCCCCAAATATGAAACGTGAAATGGAAAGAAGTCTCCCACAGAAACATCATTTCATGTACTTGGTGAACCATTTTCTTCTTTTTTTTTAATTTATTTTTTTAATTTATTATTTTATTTTATTTATTTATTTTTTTTTTTTGAACCATTTTCTTCTGCAGGTTCATTTTGTCTTGTATCCTCCCTTACTTTTTGAGTTACGGAAAAGCACCGAGGAAGCATTAGTTTAGCGCATCAAACTTTTGCCATGTTGTTGTTCAGACTGAGCATGATTCTGAGCATTACAATAGACTGGCATCCAAATAATGGCGTAATTGGGCAGTACTCTGCACAATCATTTTAAATGACAGTAGCAGGTGGGGGGAGAAAATAAGGAGGAGTTGTATGGGTCTGAATGGTATATGGTAGGATTAAGTACAAGGTAGTCAAGAAATTAATAAACTATGAATTTTGGTGAATATTGTAAAAAAAAAAAAGGTACAGATGGCTAAAATCAGGTAAGTGGACTATATCTTTGAAAAGAATCAGTTAACTGATTTTGAAAACATCAGATGTATGTTCTAAAATCTTCAGTTTGGGGGAAAATGAAGAAAAGTGTCCTTGGGATTCCCTACAGGAACCACTCTGAAAACATAGTCTCTCCTACTTTGTCACTGGACAAAGAATATGAGCTCAGTAACCCAGGGCAACGGAGTGAATGTCAATAATATGAAAACATAATCTTAAAAAAAAAAAAAAAAAAGAAAGAAAACATAATCTTCATTTTGTATTTCTCCTGGTCAGAGGACTTGCAAAATCGAGCACCTCCCTAACCCTTGGAATGTATAATTTTTTTAAAAAGGCTATTTTTCAGTAATCTCTACACCCAACGTGGGGCTTGAACACACAACCTGAGATCAAGAGTCACATGCTCTACTTGTTGACCCAGTCAGGTGCCCCTGGAATGGGTATAACATTTAAAGTAATACAAATGAGGGGGCACCTGGGTGGCTCAGTTGGTTGAGCATCTGACTTGGCCTCAGGTCATGATCTCACGGTCCGTGAGTTCGAGCCCCGCGTCGGGCTCTGTGCTGACAGCTCAGAGCCTGGAGCCCGCTCTGGATTCTGTGTCTCCCTCTCTCTCTGCCCCTCCCCTGCTCGCAGTCTGTCTGTCTCTCTCTCTCTAAAATAAATAAATGTTAAAAAAATTTTTAAATAAAATAAAGTAATACAAATGAAGCAAACTCCCCTCTTCTTTAGAAAATTAAAGAACAGTCACAAAGCTTTATGATACAGTGTATTTAAAAAAAAAAAAAACAAACAAATTGCTTTTAGACACTATGTACCGGTTAAAAACTATCTCTTATCAACTCTTCCCCTGTTTAATGGCTAATCAGTGAATACATATATTCTGTATGTATCAGATTTAAAAATACTAAACAAATATAACAAAATTGCCAGCTCTTAAATTAAAAAAAAAAATGTGACTCACAGTTTCTCTGTATTATTAACTTTAGAACCAAGGCACCAAACCGGATAAACTCAAAGAATGAAAAAGGTCACTTGCACTTATATTCAGTTTCCTTAGAGTAGAATTTCTTAATATTTGCATATCTTTGTTTTAACTTCTTATTGCCAGGCAGGCAATGTGGGAGAGATTTGATTAACCAACTACTTCTTTAAAGAAAAGAGTTTAACAATATGCAGGAAATTAAACATATGGAAATTACATTCATCTCAGCCAGAAGACGTCTTACAAATTCCCTGTACCCTGCTGCTTTGAGATGGATAGTTTGCTCCTCAGGTACAAGTATATTTAATTCTAAAGACTCGTTCTTTAGTCATCTGGTTGGTTGGTTTTTTTGTTTTTTGTTTTTTTTTTACCTTTTATTTTTATTGTGGTAAGATAGACGTAACATAAAATTTATCATCTTTTTTAAAAATTTTTTTTTAACGTTTATTTATTTTTGAGAGAGAGAGAAACAGAGCATGAGCAGGGGAGGGGCAGAGAGAGAGGGAGACACAGAATCTGAAACAGGCTCCAGGCTCTGAGCGGTCAGCACAGAGCCCGACGTGGGGCTCGAACTCACGGACCCACGAGATCGTGACCTGAGCCGAAGTCGGACGCTTAACCGACTGAGCCACCCAGGCGCCCCTGTCATCTTAATTCAAAGTGAACAGTTCAGTGGCATAAAGGACGGTCATGTTGTACAACCATCTCGCCCCATCTGTCCGCAGAACTCTTTTCATCTTGCAAAACGAAAACTCTGTTCCCATGAAATGGTAATTCCCTGTCCCCCTCGTCTCAGCCCCTGGCGACCACCGTTCTTTCTATCTCAGCGACTGTGACTAACTCTCAGTACCCGATACACATGGAATCATGCAATGTTTGTCCTTTTGTGACAAGTGTGTCCTTCGGTCCTTTTCTTTCACTCAGCACGATATCCTCAGAGTTTATCCATGTTGTAGCATGTGTCAGGATGTCCTTCCTTTTGAAGGGTAGGTAATATTCCATTGTCCGTATAGACCACGTTTTGTTTATCCATTCATTGTCGGTGGACACATGCCAGCTTCCACCTTTGGGCTGTTGTGAATAATACGGCTATGGATATGGGTGTAAAGGCATCCGTTCAAGCCCCTGCTTTCAGGTCTGTAGGATAAATACCTAGAAGTGGAATTGCTGGATCATATGGTAGTTCTTTTTTTTTTTTTTTTTAAGTTTATTTATTTATTTTGGGAGGGAGAGACCCGAGTGCAAATGGGGAGAGGGACAGAAAGAGAGAGAGAGAGAGAGAGAGAACCCCAAGACGGCTTCATGCTGTCAGTGCAGAGCCCGATGCGAGGCTCCAACCCACAAACCGTGAGATCATGACCTGAGCTGAAACCAAGAGCCAGTCACTTAACTAATCGAACCACCCAGGCACCCCACTGGAGCGTATAGTTCTATGGCTAATTTTTTGAGGGACCGCCATACTGGTTTTCAGAGCGGCTGCACCAGTTTGCATGCCCACCAACAGTGCAAGAGGGTTCCCCTTTCTCCGCATCCTCACCAACACCTGTTCCTGTCTTTCCCTCTTCCCTTCCCTCCCTTCCCCCCTCACGTCTCTTTTGACAGTAGCCATGCTAACGGATGTGAGGTGATCTTAGTCATGTATTTTAGGAAGTGTAGATACTCATAGCCTCGCTATGTTCCGGATGGTCTTTCTTCTCTGGGGGGTTGGAAGGAAGGTGGAGTGATCTCTGTGTGGGAGGTGACCATACAGAGAGACGTGATGAGTGTCAGAGGCTGGGTTTTTATTTTCTTTTTTATGTAAGAAGGCAACAGTCTCCTGGTTAACGGGCACGGTGGGAGGTAGAGGTGGGGCTGACGCAGCCAGGAGCTTCTAGTTTCTTTGAATACTATTTTCTTATTTTTCCCCCCAAATGAGAGACGTACTTAAATGTGGGTAAAGTCAACTTCTGATCATCCAAATGCTATTCCTGAGGTGGTGCTATGGGATGGAAAGACATGAGCCCTTACCCTCAGGGTGCTTAAAACATATTTGAGAGCCTGAAATACACGTGGAGGTGAACTGCAAAAAAGCCGGATGCTGGATGGTGAGAAGTGGCAGGTCTAATCAAGGGTAAAGAGAGGGGGTTGGCATGAAGTTGTGTGCATTTGGCAATGTCGGCACGGAGGTTCCTATCCTGGTATTCTGGATACACTCACCCCGAGATAGCCAAGATGGGAGCATGTTGTGTGGACGGTGGCTTCTAGAAGCCATCTGTGTGGCTCAGTGTTGAGTTCATTCCTTCTGCAGAATCATCCAGGGAGCTTGTGAAGCAGACCCCTGTCTTGGCCTTGTTCCTCAAGTATTTAGATTTGTAAGTTTGGGCTGAGGCCCAGGATTTTGTAGTTTTAAAAACTCCCTAGGGGCGCCTGGGTGGCGCAGTCGGTTAAGCGTCCGACTTCAGCCAGGTCACGATCTCGCGGTCTGTGAGTTCGAGCCCCGCGTCAGGCTCTGGGCTGATGGCTCGGAGCCTGGAGCCTGTTTCCGATTCTGTGTCTCCCTCTCTCTCTGCCCCTCCCCCGTTCATGCTCTGTCTCTCTCTGTCACAAAAAAAAAAAAAAAAAAAAAAAAAAAAATGTAAAAACTCCCTAGGTGATCCTGAGGCACACTGAGGTTTGGCGGCCACTGATTTTGCACTCCTTGCCCAGTGTGTCTGTCAGTTCATTCCTCCCTGTGTTCATTCCGGTCCTGTCCTCTCTCTGCATTGTGGGGAATGCAGACCGCTTCTGGCCTTCAGGAATCCTGCAATTTTCTGGAGACTTCGGGGAAGCAGTTCTAAGATAGGATAACGCAGGCTTGGGTGGAGCTGAGGGAGGCTTACCACACGGCAGGAGCACCTGGCAGAAATCTGGGAGACTGGAGGGGACTTGGGAAAGAGGCACAGCGGTGGCAGTGGGGGTGGGCAGGGGAGGACAGCTAGAGGGCGATTCACACAAACAGCTCTCTCCTTCTGGAGGCCAGCTGGGGATGGTGGGAGGTAAAGGACAAAGACAGGAGAGGTAAAGATCTAGAAGGGTCTTTGAGTTCAAACCAAGGACCTGTGACCGAGTCACAGAGGAATTGTGAGCAGGGTTGTGACACGTTGTGATTTCCATCGGAGATCATCCTGGCTCTGGGCAGGGGAGGGGGAGGTGGGGGACAATGGATTGAGGGACCTGGAAGAAGTGCCAGAGAGGAGAGTGGTCATCAATATGCCTGCAAGGGTCACAGGGACCGGGATGTGGAGGGCTTTCAGTCCCATGGTGTCGGTCTCCTCCTTGAAGCAGGAAGTTGGCCATCGGCTGTGAGAGGTGGGAGAGGAGCTGGGCAAGGTAGTGAAGTCAGCATAGCCGTGCTGCTACCAGAAGAGGGATGTGTAGGCGGATTGGTGAGCAGCTTGAAGAGCCCAGCTGAGGCCGATACCATGAATTTGTGGTGACGTTTAATTTTTAACTTAGTTTGATTGAGCGGTCTCCGTAATGAGCGCTCTGTAATCTGAGTGCAAGAGTGGAAAAACCAGACGTTCAGATCTTTCTCGGATTGGCACTTTGCCGAGCAGAGGGATCAAGAGTCCTAAGAAATCGAGGTGGCTTCTCTGTGTCATCACCTGCCAAGTGAAACCCGGAGCTGGTGTCTCATTTAAGGTGTGGTCTTGGAGGCACAGGTGTGGCGTGAGACTAGGGATCCATGGAGTCTGCTTCCTCTTCCAGATGGCTCTCTGGTGGTGGTATTCTGAATACTCAGAAGGTGAACCCAAATTCGACAGAAACACAGTAGGCCGAGGTCTGACTCATGTTCTCACACTGAGGCATCCAAAACTCATTTTGAAGTTGTTGCAAGAATAATTCAGATCTGAGTGTGGCATCATGAAGAAATTTTTCTTCAGGACCAGTGGTGTTCGTCTCCAGCTCTAGTCAAGAAAAATTGATCATCTAATTAGGCCTTTGTCAGATGGGACTCGCTATGTATATAATGTCCCACTAGACAATGTAATAAATATAACTAGGGCTAGAATTGCACTAATTTGGGATAATTAGGAGGAAGACTTGTCTAAATAAGTGAAAGATTTAAATTTTATAGAATGTTAATGAAATGGAGTCATTACTTTCATGTCCTCGGGCTATCTAACGAATGGATAAATTATTTATAATTAGCATATCAATTGTTGCCGTATAAGAGTTTGCTCCTTTAGTGTTTGAAAACAGGTTATTTTTCCTTCTTCAGTAATTGATATGGCCCGTTGAAACTGTATTTATGCCACTTGATCCATACTAACATAAAGATGACCTTCAGCCTAGCCCTGTTCTGTAATTTTTAACTCCGAATTGGTAGGTTACAAATTAAAATGATTTTTTTTTTATATGGGAGGATGAGATAATTCTGCATTCTTAAAGACATCTTAGGTTTTTTGCTTTCTTTTTAAAAAGAAATACATATCTCAGCTGTCTGTATGAGAACAGATATGCTTCTCAAATTCGTAAGTAATACACTAAAGATGCATGTTATGTAAGTACATAATGCATAAATACATATTCAAGATAAATTAAGAGTTTATTCAGGATAAATTTAAAAAGTAAAATTGAGGGGCGCCAGGGTGGCTCAGTCGGTTAAGCATCTGACTTTGGCTCCGGTCACGATCTCACTGTTCGTGAGTTCAAGCTCCGTGTCGAACTCTGTGCTGACAGCTCAGAGCTGCTTTGGATTCTGTGTCTCCCTCTCTCTCTGTCCCTCCCCCGCTCACACTCTGTCTCTATCTCTGTCCCTCTCTCTTTCTCAAAAATAAATAAACTTTAGAAAAATGAAAAAAAAATTGAAAAAGATAAGATAGTGAACTTAAAAATAAGTAAAGCATACAAGATAAACACTCAGAATAATAAAGATATATCCCAGAAGAAATAAGTAATAAACCATGTTTTTTTTTACCCAAAGAATTTTAGAATTTTGTGCTAATAATGTCCTTCATTATGGAGGGTCTATGAGATGTTGGTTCCATAGATACTTAACAGGACAACAAATCTTTTGAGGTTGGTACTATCATTCTATCAGTCTGAGGTTGAACTTTACATAGTCCGTGAACATCAGAGCTAGGATTGGAAGCCAGGTCCAGGTTTCCTTAGTAAAAACGCTTAGCACTTCATGCTCGAGTTTAGAATCAGAGTAAATGGTGTTTTTAACCAGATCTAACAGTATTAAGAGATGGAACCTGGGCAGTGAGTGAGGTTATCAGTGTACTGCTAACAGAAAGAAAGAAAAAACTGTTGGTAAAAGAAAGGCAGCGTACCATGAACATCACAACAATACATCATGGTGGATATTACTCACTGACCCTCATCTTTTTTTCTGGCCAGTTACCGATTCTTTACACACACAGACTTTTCAGTTGGTTTTCCAGGAGAGTCAATTGTAGCCTGTGGCCCCAGGCCCAGGTTTGGAAGAAGGCTGCCGGAGTCTGGACACGGGTCGTGCTCGTAACCAGCTGGGTAGCCTGGCCTTTCTGTGTCTCATGTGTAAAATGGGATAATAACAGCACCTGCTCACGGGGTTGTTTTCAGGATTAAATACCTTAATAAATACAAAACTGTGAAAGTAGTGCTTGGCACCTAATTTGTGCTCAGTAACAGTTAATAGTTATTATTATTAGTAATAACCTTACGGCCTGAGGATAGCAATAAGCAGCTTTGGGTCTCTAAAAATGGGTCATTTATTTCTTAGAACTGGTTCCTTTTTTTTTTTTTTTTTTTTTTTTTTTTAGGGGTAGGAAAGACTTAACTGCCAGTAATTACAATTTCCCTGACCTATAGGGAGCAGTTTTAAACAGTGTGTTTAAAATAGATTGGCTTTGCGGGATAGACGGGGTGCTTTTTCAGTGCACGTGTTACTGATCTGGAAGTAGCAATTAGGACTTAATAGTCATGAGGTTGCCAACTGATGTATTTGATAGGAGGTAGGAGTGTGCGTGTACGCTGGTGTGGCGTCCTAATTACCGCCTTGTTTTGCCCTTTCTGGGACTTACCCAGGGCTCTACATCTGTGAGGAGCTACCACCAGTCTGTTCCCTCCTCTCCCTTGGGACATAACCCCACTTTCTGTCTGCAGATCGCTGAGCAGACCCCTTAGCAGGGCACTGGCTTCCCCCGCAAGTTGCCCAGAAGCGGACTTGGCTCTGTGCCTGTCCTTGCTACGGAAGGACTGTCTTGCAGAGGCTGTGATGGGACCATCCTGGCGCTCAGGGCCCTCTACGGAGAGCACAAAATTGCATATGTGTTCCCAGATGAATAGAGGCCTTCAGGATCCACAGTGTGTTACTTCATTCGTTCCATTTTGCACTGTTTGCTTTTGTGGCTGCTTCTTTTTGACACATCCGTTTTCAGCTGGGGCCATCTGTCTTGAATATGGTTGTTGGTTGCTCTTGCCTCGGTGTGGAAGGGGGCACGGCCCTAAGGATGCGACATGTTTGCATCTGGTCTGGCCTCCCTGTGCCTTGTGGCGTCTTCCCAGAGTTGTCCGCTGAATGCTGGTAGACTCGGTTGCTGCCTTTATTTGCAGAAGATAAGCGCTCGGGATTAAAAACAAGAACAGTCGCAGCACACATACATATAAGGGTGCCTCCGTGCCGGAGGGCTTTGGGATTTCGCCTTCTCGAGGGTTTGAGAAATTTCTGTTTTCAGGTGGAGAACACCTTGGAGAGAACAGCAGGGGAGAGCCTTGGCGTTCAGGGATTTATTTATTAGAGGTTTCAGTGATTGACTGGTGATCATGAAGGAGGTCTGGAATAAACTCATAGTTGTGCAGAGGCACAAAATTCAATCCTGCATCCTGGCCACACAGGTGTGGGCGGCTAACCCAGGGAGTGGGTTGAGCCTGCTGTCCAGGGTCCAATCCAGTGCGGCCTGAGTCTTCTCTTAAGGTTTCTGAGACAGGAGGGAATTGCCTTAGTTTCCTTTTGGGAAAGGTCCCCAAAAGAACACTGACCACTACTTTTACCGATGAGAATTGAAAGGAAGTGAAAATGTCTGAGAAAGCCACAGTTCTTACACAGAGAAACAGAAACTTTGGATAAAGTGTGAAATACGAACTTCGATGATGGTTTGGATCTGTGATGTAGTTCAAGCCCAGAAAGAGCAACTCCTCTAACTGTCCCGAGAATGCACTCAAATGAACATTATATATATATTTAAAACATTTTAATGTTTATTTATTTTTGCAAGAGAGAGAGAGAGAGAGAGAGAGAGAGTGTGTGTGTGTGTGTGTGTGTGTGTGTGTGTGTGTAAGCAGGGGAGGGGGAGAGAGAAAGGGAGATATAGAATCTGAAGCAAGCTCCAGGCTCTGAGCTGTCAGCACAGAGCCCGATGTGGGGCTTGAACTTACGATCCGTGAGATCATGACCTGAGCTGAAGTCAGACGCTTAACTAAGACACCCGGGTGCCCCTCCTTTTTTTTTTTGGAGGAAGAAGCCATATTTTTTTTTAATGCCATCAGTCAGTATTTCTGAAAACCTGGTTCAAAATGCTGATCCAACTCTCCCGTGTTTTGTTTTGTTTTTCTTGCATGATGCTTCCAAGAACCATACGTGGCTTCTGTAGAGATGTCTTCAAATCAAAGAGACTGAGCATAAGCCATAAGAGAAATTTCTATTGAGAGATTATGAAAAGGTATTCGTATCAAAATAGCCCTTTATAATAGTCAT
This sequence comes from Neofelis nebulosa, assembly GCF_028018385.1. NCBI lineage: Eukaryota > Metazoa > Chordata > Mammalia > Carnivora > Felidae > Neofelis > Neofelis nebulosa. The sequence continues at coordinate 15,649,080 of NC_080784.1, forward strand.
CTAGAAACTAGAGGTCATTGTTGAAATGATTGCATTAAACCCAGATCCTAGCTTGCTGAGTTATTTTTTCTTTTAATTTCTCAAAAGATCTTCATCAATCATCTGCTACAATACTCTCGTTATGGAACTACCGTATTCCCGGTACTCTCTTTGGTTGGTTTATTCAGTGATACCTGGTGTCTGTGTGCAAGCAGGATATTAGGCGTCAGGTGCCTCAGGAGAGTGAAAGACACAGGCTCCTGTTCTCCTAGTCTGCAGACATCGGGAAAGAAGGGAACTGAAAGAAATTCACTATGCCTGGAAGGTGGTGGGCAAGGTAAGAAGCAGCCAGAATGGACTTTGGAGAGTACGGCAAATCAGAAGGGGCTTTGTCGGTAGGGTGACCATATAATTTATCATCCAAACGGGCACCCCTGGGCCGGTGAAAGGGGGCACTATTAATGAATACACTAGAATAGCAAGCATGGGGTCCAGCCATGCCAGCCAGACAGAGACACATGGTTACCCTACTTACAGAGTTAAGGAATTTGCATATTATTCAAGAAGTAGCAAACAAGGAGCCATTGGCAGGTTTTTAGTAACAAAACTGCGTTGTGGAAGGCAAAATGGAAGGCAAAATGGAAGGCACAGGGACCAGGTGAGGGCTGTTCCAGAAACCCAAGCCTGAGAAGGTAACGGCCGGGAACTTACAAAGACAACACAGAGGCAGAGTGGTGGACAGACCTCAAGTGTCCACTGGGGACCCAACCGAAGGCTCTTGGTGATCAATCAGACACTGCGACTGGGCGGGAAGGAGGAAGGAGTAGAGGGTGGCACCCAGCCGACTGGGTGAGGCGGGGATGGCCTTCACTGAGAGGGACACACAGGAGGAGAGGAGCAGGTGTGGGGTGGGGGACGATGGCGAGTTCCATTTTGGCTTTGTTGTGTTTGAGGTTCTTCTGCAGACGTGCAAGTCAGAGATGTTTGCTGGACATTTTCCCCTTGTGTTAACCTGGAAATCGGCCTGCACCATATACTAGTGTTGGGACGTATAGCTTTCATTCCCTACGGTACCAAGATCTTGAGCGCGCAGACTTACCTTATTTCTCACAAGGGATCATATCGATCTTGAAAAAATCTAGTTACTGTTTGGAGCCTCGTCCAGAGTAGGTAGGACGGTTGCTCTTCCTGAAGCAGCTTCAGTTTGGCTACGAAACTGGGGGAAACTGGGGAACCCGGCTTCCTACAGCAACAGTGTTTCCCCTCTCCGTGTCAGAACTGTGCAAGATGTGGGTGCTTCTGCAGCTTCGGAACTAAAGAAACGTCCCACACGAGAGCTCCTCATCTGGACAGTATTTACAGCCTCTTGTAGAATCCTCCTTCAAAAATGCCTAGTATTTATAAAGCACTTCTTCTAAAGAGCTTTTGCTGGCATCTCTCCATACATCCTTAGAACGTGCATATGACGTCAGCCGGAGTCCGACTCGCATTCTTTCTTTTTTTTTTTTAACTTTTCCCCTCAGTCTTATTGAAATATATTTAACGTATAACAGTGTATCAGTTTAAGGTGTACAACATAATGATTATATATATATATGTATATAAGTGTATTTTGTAAAATGATGACCACAGTAAATTTAGCTGACGTCCATCACGTCCCATAGTTTTTTTTTCTCATGACGAGAACACTTAAGGTCCGCTCTTTTAACAACTTTTAAATATACAGTGCAATATTTTTTAGCTATAATCACCATGTACGTTCTATCCCAAGAGCTTATTACTCAACCTTACCACCTGAAATTTGTGCCTTTGGCCACTTTCTCCCAGCTACCCCTCCCCCACCAGTAATCACCAATCTGTTTCGTTTCTACGAGATTTTTTTTTTTTTTTTTTTTAGATTTCACGCATAAGTGAGATCATACAGTGTTTGTATTTCTCTGTCTGATTTATCTCATTTAGCATAACCCTCTTAAGGTCCATCCGTGTTGTCACAAATGGCAGGATTTCCTTTTTTTTTTTTTTTTAATGGCCGAATGTTCTTCCATTGTATATTTATTTATATAGCACATTTTCTTTACCCTTCATCCGTCAGTGGACACAGATTACTTCCCTGACTTGGCTATTGTAAATAATGCTGCAGTAGGCATGGGGATGCAGGTATCACTTCAAGACTGTGATTTTTGTTTCCTTTGGATACATACCTACAAGGAGAATTGCTGGATCATAGGATAATTCTATTTCTAATTTTTTGAGGCGCCTCCATACTAGTTTCCTTAATGGCTGTATCAATTTACATTGCCACCAGCAGTGCCCAAGGGTTCCCTTTTCTCCACACCCTTGGCGACACTTGTTACCTCTTGTCTTTCTGGTGACGGCCATTCTGACAGGTATGAAGTCATATCTCATTGTGGTTTTTATTTTCATTTTCCTGATGATCAGTGATGTTGAGCCTCTTTTTGTGTACCTGTTGGCTATTTGTATGGCTTCTTTGGAAAAATGCCTAGTTAGATTCTGTGTCCATTAAAAAAATTTTTTTTAATTTAATTTGTTTATCCATTTACCTATCTATTTATTTATTTTTTAACGTACATCCAAGTTAGTTGGCATAGAGTCCAATAGTGATTTCAGGAGTCCATTCCAGTGATTCATCCCCTATGTGTAACACCCAGTGCTCATCCCAACAAGTGTCTTCCTTAATGTCCCTTACCCATTTAGCCCATCCCCCCACCTACAACCCCTCCAGCAACCCTCAGTTTTTTCTCTGTATTTAAGAGTCTCTTCTGTTTTGTCCCCCTCCTTGTTTTTACATTATTTTTGCTTCCCTTCCCTTATGTTCATCTGTTTTGTATCTTAAATTCCACATATGAGTGAAGTCACATGAGACTTGTCTTTCTCTAATTTCCCTTAGCATAATACCCTCTAGTTCCATCCGTGTAGTTGCAAATGGCAAGATTTCATTCGTTTTGATTGCTGAGTAATACCCCATTGTATATATATATACCACATCTTCTTTATCCATTCATCCCTCGATGGACATTTGGGCTCTTTCCATACTTTGGCTATTGTTAATAGTGCTGCTATAAACATGGGGGTGTATGTGTCCCTTCGAAACAGCACACTTGCATCCCTTGGATAAATACCTAGTAGTGCAGTTGCTGGGTCGTAGGGTAGTTCTATTTTTAATTTTTTGAGGAGCCTCCACACTGTTTTCCAGAGTAGCTGCACCGGTTTGCATTCCCACCAGCAGTGCAAAAGAGGTCCTCTTTGTCCGCATCCTCACCAACACCTCTTGTTGCCTGAGTTGTTAACGTTAGCCATTCTGACAGGTGTGAGGTGGTATCTCATTGTGGTTTTGATTTGTCTTTCCCTGATGATGAGTGGTGTTGAGCATTTTGTCATGTGTCCGTTGGCCATCTGGATGTCTTCTTTGGAGAAGCGTCTATTCATGTCTTTTGCCCATTTCTTCACTGGATTTTTGTTTTTTGGGTGTTGAGTTTGATAAGTTCTTTATAGATTTTGGATACTAACCCTTTATCTGGTATGTCATTTGCAAATATGTTCTCCCATTCCGTCGGTTGCCTTTTACTTTTGCTGATTGTTTCCTTTGCTGTGCAGAAGCTTTTTATCTTGATGAGGCCCCAAAGTTCATTTTTGAGGCAGATTCACATTCTTAATGACAATTAAAAATATATAAATATCACAATGCTTTCTGAATGCTTTATTGAATGCTTATATTATAGTAATATTTACATTTTTAAATGTGCAGCCATATAAAGGCTTCTCCTTAATCTCTTGGATAATTTCAGAAGCAGATTATCTAGTTCACGTGAAACATTTAGTTCAGTTTATGGACAGATACAAATACTGTACTTTTCCTTAATGTATTTGAAATGATAGGGATTCATTTTAAATTTGGGAATGGCTTTTCTTAAGCATATTTAATCTTACCGAAATTAAAGTGATTATATAAAAACCTATGCGAAAAGATGAGGGAGTTTTAGGGCATAGAACACTGCCCAACCTGGGTATCCCTGGCCACTTCAGTTGGGATGCAGTAGTTAAAATTGTAGTATCTTATATTTGGGAAAGCATTTATTATTTATTTGTACTCCACCTCATCCTCCCTCTCTCGAGAAGATTTAAGATGTCTTAGGGACATATTTAAATACAACACAATTTTAAAAATTAAATAAGTGGAAAAACGGACCTAGGGAAAATAAAAGGAAAGTAAACTCAAGGTAGAGTATTTAAGGATTCACAAAAAGAGGATACATGGCTGGAAGTGACTTGCAATTCAGACTTGATTCTCACCTATTTAAAGATGAAGTATATATACGATGTTTAATCAAACCATCTCCGCCCCTCTCTCCCGATGTCTTACCCCACCCCCATTCTCTTGAATCAGGTAAGCACTTCCTCAAACACCTTCAGTTCAGTGTTCAGTCATTTCTTATTTTTATGGAGCTTATCTTTTGTCTCTGGCTCCTTTTACTGACTTTTCTAGTAATACGGTAATTAGTTCATTACAACAAATATCCAAATTCTCTTATTCAGTATTTCTTTGATTTAAAGCAGTGGTTTTCAGCCCCCTTAGCCTCAGCAGACCTCCTTTGTTACAACAAATACTTTCGTAATACTTCCTTTCCTACCCAGAAATATAATCTTACCTGCACACATAATTTCAAAAAACCAATATGTTTACCTAGTTGCCAAATTAGTGGGAAAAAAGAAGAATGTAATGTGTAATAAGATAATGGGTACTTTAATATGTAAGTGCGTGAGTAGGCTTTACTAGAAGCCACCCTGAAGCGGTCAGACGCCTGCACCTGTCAGCAGAGTCCTCCCGAATGCAAACGCTGCCCAACCCAGCTGAGTTATGGGGTGGCTCAAACGATAATTGCCATTGCTATTATTGGCACAATTTTCGGCAGTGAGGAATCACTCAAGGCAACATTTAAAAAATTTTTTTTAATGTGTTTTTATTTTGGAGAGAGAGACACAGAGCACGAGCAGGAGAGGGGCAGAGAGAGGGAGACACAGAACCCAAAGCAGGCTCCAGGCTCTGAGCTGTCAGCACAGAACCTGATGTGGGGCTCGAACCCGTAAACCGTGAGATCATGACCTGAGCCGAAGTCGGACGCTTAACTGACTGAGCCACACAGGTGCCCCTAAGTCAACATCTTAAACAAAGCAAAGTTTATTCCGTGTCCAGTTGTAATCTCCTGGAAAAGTCAGTGCTTATTAAAGGTGGTTGAAACAGTTTTGTGTTGTAAAATGGAATTCTATTCTAATTGCCAATGAGTATCTCACACAAATGGATGTCCAGCAGGACGTGGAGAGCCCATGCAGGATCACGCACTCTAGGGGTCTGCCCCGTGCCCTCCAGAACCTCCAGCATCCCTGGGACCTCTGCCACTGAACACAGTGACACCCTCTCTAGTGTTGTGGCAAACAGAACTGCCTCACTCATGTTCAAAACTTCTCTAATCGGTATCAGCCTGCTGAAAAAGAGGAAGATAAAAAAAAAAAAAGAAAGAAAAAACAATTGCAAATTCATGTTTAGGGTTGTCTTTCCCTTAGGTTTGGAGTGCAGCATTCAGGGATCAACTCCTTAGAGAATTATGAGGGTGAATATATCTATCTACCTGTCCCAGAAAAACTAGCAGGCAGACAGCTGAGAGGGTCAAAAGGTGGGTGAGCAGTCAGGCAGATCAGTTTGGTAGCTGGTGGAAGTCAAACCAGACTGAATGCAAGCCCTGGCACTTGGCTATATGATCAGGAAAAATCCTTTCAAACTCTGAGGCTTCTTCCGTAACACAACAACTTATGCCTCATTTGTAGGTTGGTTATGGGAATGAATGGCATGGTAATATATCGAAGTAACTGACATTGTGTGTAGGACCCAGAATGTACTCACAAACTGAGATTTATAATACTGGTGTTGGCATTCCAGAAGGGGGATGTAAGGATAATAATTAGGTGACATTTTCCTAGGTGCTTAGGTTTTTAGGTTCTTAATTTCTTAGGTTCTTAATTTTTAAGGTCAAAAACCTCATATATGGTATATTGTATACCTTGAAGCACTTTGGATTTTTGTTGAAACAAACCCTCTGCATTTCAGGTTTGGGTTTTACACTTTAAAACATTCCTTGGAGGAAAAAAAAAAAGGTATTTTTTTAGGATTGCAAAAGAAATACTGTGCTGTAGAAACTTCAAATGAAACATTTGTAAATAAACTTAAACTTGAAATCCTTACCACCCACTCCAACTCCCGAAGGGTAGCCAATGTTAGTAGAATTTGAACTCGCGTGCTCCTTCAGTCCCCTTCCTGGCTTTGGCCAAGGCTGTTCTCCCTTCTGGAGTCGCTGCATGTCCACGTGACTCTTCCGCACCCATCCTAGAGAAGCCACCCTGCTGTGAAATGCCCGCATGATTGTATTCATTCTTTTTTTTTTTTTAATTTTTTTTAACGTTTATTTATTTTTGAGACAGAGAGAAACAGAGCATGAACAGGGGAGGAGCAGAGAGAGAGGGAGACACAGAATCTGAAACAGGCTCCAGGCTCTGAGCCGTCAGCACAGAGCCCGACGCGGGGCTCGAACCCACGGACCGTGAGATCATGACCTGAGCCGAAGTCGGACGCCTAACCGACCAAGCCACCCGGGCGCCCCTGATTGTATTCATTCTAATTGCTTCAGCATGGCTTTTCTTTGTCATAGGGTTGTGACGGCTGTACATCACTTTATATTTCTCCTGTACAGGTTTTCCTTTTTCTTTTCTTTTCCATTGGATCATGAGTTTATTGAAAACGCTCTTTCACTTTATTATATTATTTTACCTTTTTATAAGTCCTTATAGGGTTGTTGTCGTTGTTTGCTTTTCTGTTTTTGCATATGAAGGTTGCTAAAAATGGGAAATATTGGGTGCCTGCGTGGCTTAGTCAGTGAAGTGTCCGACTCTTGATTTTTATCTCAGGTCATGATCTCCCCATCATGAGATTGAGCCCCATGTTGGGCTCTGTGCTCTGGGTAGGGGGCCTGCTGGGGATTCTCTCTCGGACTTCCTCTCTCTGGGCCCCTCCCCCACCTCTCTCTCAAAAAAATAAAGAAAAGAAAAAAAAAGGGAAATATGGACCAAAGCGTTGATATTTTCATTATACGCGAACATTCTGTAGGAAGAACTGTGTCTGAAGACCATAAAAGAAAAATCTAGAGTATAAGAAACTAAGGACGTTTTGAGTACACTGAATCATAAATAAGTTTATTTAAAGAAGAAATATAAATGCATGGGGTTCTTTAACATTTGGAATTACCAGCCTGCTTGTATTCCTAGAGGTGCTTTGTGCTGCATGATACTCCGCCTAATTTCCTAACTCCGTGCGGTATTGTCTGTTGTAACCACCTAGAGGTCTGGTAGATGCTGTGTTACCTTATTTCCATCCTAACTGGGGTTGAAAAGAGTGTCATAAGAATGATTAATTCTTAAAACAATTTGAGGCCTCATCTTGTGGCCAGAGGATTGATGGTTTTGTGCGTTATGAATTTTCTTTACGAAGGCATCATCTTACTAATTTTAATTTTCTCTGGAATAGGCACCACAAGCAAGGAGGAAAACAATCATGACGGTATCTTAAGTTTCCATGTGCGTCTATTTGTATGCACCAGAGCAGTGCGTGGGTGTCTTTGATGCACACTTAAGGCCTCCCTCGTTTGGGAGGGACTGTGGTGATCTTCACTGCATCTGATGGACAGTCACTGGGGTTTTCCTTTCCATTCCCTGCCTAAGAGAAAGCTCAGTAACATGCAAGGAAGATCCCAAACATATTGAAACTAGGGTTTAACATATGTGATGCTTCAGATGGGATAGAAATCTGTCATTTAAAAAAAAAAAAAAAAACTATGAATTCTCCTAGTTAATTTCAGCCCCCCATGGAGACATAGTTTTCTTAAAAGGCTATAGTGATTTTTTCGTCTGACTTGAAGGAGAGAGTTCCCAGTGGAGAGAAGACTATGTCTTTTCACCTTAGGTCATGCACACAAGAAGCCATAATAAGCCTTTATCGTATGAGGCCACGGTGCTTCCGTAGGGATGTTAGCAGTTTGTTTGAGGGCTACTCTGAGTGGCGTTGATGGACAGGTCCACCAGGACTTACATTCAAAAATTAAGACTAGGCATGTCATTATACCTCAATAAAAGAGGGGGGGGCAGTCTTCTTTTGAAGGTAGGGCTATAAGTTGTGTTAGTTATGGTCATCTAAAACATATTCTTTTCTCTTGGTGTATACATAAGTTTTTACTCAGTTTGTGAGTTGCCTGCCTATAGGCTCTAAAATCAAGTTATAGAAATACGATTATATCCCATCATCTCCAAAAGTTTCCTCCCGGCTTATTATTTTGTGGGTGTGCGTGATAAGAAAACTTAACATAGGATCTACCCTTGTGGCAAAATTTTAAGTATACAGCACAGTGCTGTATTGAGGGGCACCTGGGTAGCTCAGTCAGTTGAGTGTTCAACTCTTGATTTCAGCTCAGGTCATGATTCCAGGGTCCTGGGATCGAGCTCTGCATCAGGTTTTGCACTGAGCATGGAGCCTGCTTGGGATTCTCTCTCTCTCTCTCTCTCTCCCCCCCCCCCCCCCGCCCCTCTCCCCTGCTTGTGGACATTCTCTCTCTCTCTCCAAAATAAAAACGATTTAAAAATTTAAGAAATATATTGAGGGGCACCTGGGTGGCTCAGTCAGTTAAGTGTCCGTCTTTGGCTCAGGTCAAGATCTCACAGTTGGTGAGTTCAAGCCTCGCATCAGGCTCTGTACTGACAGCTCAGAGTCGAGCCTGCTTCGGATTCTGTGTCTCCTTCTGTCTGTACCCCTCCCCCCTCAGAGACACAATCTGTCTCTCTCTCAAGAATAAAGAAACATTAAAATTTTTTAAAAAAATTAAACATGTATTGAGAGTAGGCATCTAAACCTGAGAGGAGATTGACATTTTAGCAACATCCAAGTATACTGTTAGTGGATTGTCCCCAGTTCAGGTGTGGTTTGAGCTGGAGATAGTAGGATGTTGTTACTGTATACCCCATCTTAAGATTAATTTCTGTAACCCAAAAGCTACAAAATCTGGAAACCACTTTTATCGTGGATCGATGATTTAAACTTAGCTCTGACTTTACTGGATAGATTGTTGGCATCGACTACTGATGAAGGATTAAAGATAAATTTTGAAAATACAGGATCTCTGGCTTTGAGTAAAAGTTAAAAAAAAAAAAAAGCCCAAGCTTGTGGAATTGCTTTCACATCTCCTCCATTCCCATTAACATACCTTTTTGAGACTAATTTCCCTACTACGACTGTTAGTAAAACAAAACACGGAAGCATTTGAGATATGCATTGTCTCCTGTGAGACCCTCGGCATCCATCCAGTTTAGATTAGTAAATTAACAACCAAGACTCAAGCTCAGTTGTCACATTAAAAACCTTATTGATACACTTGTTTGTTCAGAGTGTGCATATTGACATTGAAAATGACGAATACTTTTTCTTCTATAAATTTTGTCCCATTACAGTTATGAAAAGACAAAGAATTGCGAGTATAGTAACATTTCTTGAAATTCATTGTCTGAGTACACTTTCAATGATCCGTGTGTAATGTTTGTCTTTTATTTTTTTTGCCTGTGTCTTATTTGTTGTGATTATATTTGTTGAAATGTGATTTGATAGCTGCATATAATAAAAATTGGGAAAAAATAGAAAATGGAAAAAAATCTGGATTTCCCTTTTTGTTTTTTTTTTAAATTTCCTTTCCCCCAATAATTCATTTTCATTATATTTTACAGAAGTGTCCTTGGCACAGGTAGTGTGGCACGGGTATAATGAACCCAGCTGATGTTGAGGAAGCCAGTAGTTACTTGGTTTTATATGCGCATCTTACAAACATCCCTTTTTCTAAGAGCTTTTAGTGATTGCTTGAACCTTGTGACATTCCTGTGACACCTAGGGTCCCCATCATTTTTTTTTTTTCTGCTTCTTTAAAAAAAATTTTTTTTTAATGTTTATTTACTTTTGAGACAGACAGAGCATGAGTGGGGGTGGGGGCAGAGAGAGAGGGAGACACAGAATCCGAAGCAGGCTCCAGGCTCTGAGCTGCCAGCACGGAGCTCGACAGGGGGCTCGAACCCACGAACCGTGAGGTCATGACCTGAGCCGAAGTCGGATGCTTAACCGACTGAGCCACCCAGGCACCCAGTTTTGGTTCTTTTGTTTGTTTTTAATTTTTTTTTAAATCTTTAATTATTTTTGAGAGAGAGACAGAGTGCAAGCGGGGGAGGAACAGAGAGAAAGGGAGACACAGAATGTGAAGCAGGCTCCAGGCTCCGAGCTGTCAGCACAGAGCCCAACACGAGGCTTGAACTCACGAACCGTGAGATCGTGACCTGAGCTGAAGTTGGATGCTTAACCAACTGAGCCACCCAGGCGCCCCTTGGTTCTTTTTAAATAAAGGTGAATTGTTTTTTTCTAAGTTATTTTTGTTTGTTTATAGGAGGAATCTATTTTATTCCCAAAGTTTGTTCTTTCGAATGCCATGGCTTCTGTGTGATAACTTTGGTTTTTATAGCTCCTCCTTATCTTGGAGACAACATTCTGCCTCATTTTAGGATGATTGTTTTTGAAATGCATTTTAGATGTCTTTTCTAGCTGTGTAACATCAGTTGTTACACTCCGTCAGCTCTGATTTAAAATACCAGTCTTTTAATAGGCTACTAGTTATGAACTTTTTTTTCTGAAAATGAATTATTTTTAAAATGAGAGCCGTGTGAGGAAATCGGTCGAGTCAGTTCCTTGGCATCTACTGAGTGGGAGACTGCCTTCGGAGTTTGCACTTGTAAAGGCTGTTGAGTAGTTAGCCGGATAATTTGGAATTTTAAGTGATTTATAATCAACTTAGTCATGTGGTAGCTTGGACCTGTGGATGGTGTTTGAGTTTGCTAGCGGTGCCCTGGCAAAGTACCATAACCCAAGTGGCTTACGATCACAGAGAGTTCTTCTCTCACAGTTCTGGAAGCCAGAAGTCTGAAAGCAAGGTGTCGGCAGGCCCTCCTTCCCTTCAAAGGCTCTAAGGGGTGGATCTTTTCTTTCCTCTTTCAGTTCTGGTGGTTCCACGGCTTCCTTGGCCTGTGGCCACATCACTCTGATCTCTCTCTTCATGTGGCCTTCTCCTCTTCTCTTATAAGGACACTTGTCATTGGATTTAGGGCCAGCCAGCTAATCCAGGATCATCTTCTCATCTTGAGATCCTTACCTTAAAGACCCTTCTCTAGGGGCGCCTGGGTGGCTCAGTCAGTTTAAGTGTCCGACTCTTGATTTCAGCTCAGGCCACGATTTCGAGGTTCGTAAGATCAAGCCCCACATCGGGCTCTGTGCTGACAGTGCTGACCTCACGGAGCCTGCTTGGGATTCTCTCTCTCTCCCTCTCTCTGTGCCTCCCCTGCTCACATGCTCTCTCGCTCTCGCTCTCTCTCTCTCTCTCTCTCTCTCACACACACACACACACACACACACACACACCACACACACACACACTCTCTCTCTCTCTCTCTCTCTCTCAAAAATAAATAACTTTAAAAAAAGACTCTTTTCTAAATAAGGTCACATTCGCTGGTGCTGGGGGTTAGGGCTTAGACGTATACTTTTGAGGGGACCACCACTCAATCTGCTGCCGATGGTAACACATTCTTTTACGATTACTGAGCATCTGAGTGTTTTATAGTATGTGCCAGTTGTGGCTGGAGGGCTGGGAGCAGTGCCAGAGTGAAAAGGGCCGGCTCAGTCCCGGGTCCGAGTTCTGGTTCTAGCACATTCCTAGCTCTGTGACCTGGGGGGGCCTGTTTCTTAAATTCTCTGCACCTCAGCTTCCTCATCTGCAAAAGACATGGCGAGGAGACATGCTATTCCTGAAAATTCTGAGCAGTGTGAGAAAGACAGAATATCTCTCATATTATCACAATGATGGTAATTCTCTTATTTGTAAGATGCATTTTTTTTTTCCATTTCTGAACTCAGGGCATCCCTGGACGTGAACCACTGGTTTGCTGGCTTGGTTGATTCATCGTACGTTTCATGGCTCAGTAATGTTGTCGTGGCATTCCTAAGGCAAAAGAAATACCTCGTCATCCTGTTCAGTAATTAGTTCGGTCCATTTAAGTGATGTCCTAACAACTTAGTAACAATTTTAATAATAATTAATAAGTTACATGGATTTTTAATAAAAATGTATATTTTTTATTCTTAAGTAACTCCGGTTACTTACCGAGGAGATGTGTGCATACTCAGAACACTGTACCACTTCCCAAACCTGGGAATTAGATTGGACGCGGCCCCCCTTATTCGTGTTCCGCACTGATATTCGCACAGCACTGCTTTTTATCACAGCCATCAAAGAGCCAGATGTTGTCGTCAACAGGAATGGAGCACAATCTAATTTGAGGCTGTACGATAACCCCAGCTGGTTGTTGGCATGAGATCAGACAGAGGTCAAATATTGTTTTCTAATTTGGTTCTACTAAATTTACAACCAACTCGGCGACGTTAAAGCGTACCTTACATTTTCTCTAAGAATTTACTACTCTTTATTACCCTAAATAATATGTATATATATATTATTATACCTGAAACATAGTACTTTTTTCAGAATTTCCAACCCTATTGATTTTACTGTTTTAATTTTTTTTACTGTTTTTATTTTTGAGAGAGAGTGTGTGAGCGGGAGCGGGGGAGGGACAGAGAGAGAGGGGGAACCAAAGATCTGAAGTCGGCTCTGCTCTGACAGCAGCAAGCCCGATGGGGGGCTTGAACTCACAAACGGCAAGATCATGACCTGAGCTGAAGTCAGATGCTCAACAGACTGAGCCATCCAGGCACCCCCATTTTACTGTTTTAAAATTTTGTTTTATAATTCCTGCATAAAATAATTGTTCAGGAAATGCTTTTTGATGAATACCATGTCAAAGAAACCGTTTTGTTGTTGTTGTTCAGGCTAACAGAGATAAACACGGACGATACAAAGCTTGCTCTGTGTTTTTTGATCTGTTATGGCTGACCAGCCACTGTTTATGAAGCAGGCTCTGATCTAGCCTTTTTGACATGGGCCAGAGATAAGGATGATGTGGTAAAAATGCACGAGGTTATCTTCAGTTGATCTTTCCATGAACCAAATTAACTTCTCTGTGAAATGGCTGTACTCAACTATGGATTCAGTAGACTGATGGAGTCTTTGAGTAATCCTTGTTCGTCATATTCATTTTGACCCATTCTTCTGGTTCTCTTCCTACTCTTCCGTTCTTAAATTCATTCAAAAAATATTTTTTTAATTTTTTTTAAATGTTTATTTGTTACTGAGAGACAGAGAGAGACAGAGCGTGAGCAGGGCAGGGGCAGAGAGAGAGGGAGACAGAATCTGAAGCAGGCTCCAGGCTCTGAGCTGTCAGCACAGAGCCCGACATGGGGCTCGAACTCACAAACCTCGAGATCATGACCTGAGCTGAAGTCGGACGCTTAACTGACTGAGCCACTCAGGTGCCCCTCAAAAAATATTTCTTGAGCACCCCAGTAGTTGTGTAGTGGGCATCTATACCTACTATGACGCGCTTAAAGCACTTAGCACGGTGCCTGGCGCATAGTAAGTCACTGGCAAATGGCAGATGGAATTAATGTTAATATTATTAAGTTTATGTATTATGCATTGAAAAGCTCCACCAGAAAGAACACAGAGATGAAATATAAATCAGTAGATCGTGAATATTTTATTGTAAACTTTGGCTAGAGAGAGAATTTGAGACTTCTCTATGACAAGAGACATAATGATTCCCTTGTCGACATTTGTCACATCGTCATGCCTCGCTCTTCAGTTATTAGACTGCACATGTGTTGAAGGATCTGTCCTCAACCCATTAAAAAATATGTATGGTCCTCAGGGGTATTTAGTACATCAAAAGTGTTTAAAACCCTCAAGGATTAGTAAGTAATTAGCCTTCATGCCTAATGTGTAAACAGCAGAGGAATCTTTGATTTTGGCTCAATCAGTGTAATTTTGATGTTAACAGATCAGCAGCCAACAGTTAAATAAACTTTGACACCGAGAGCAGACATGTCAACAAAGGCACAGTCAAATCTACTATTGATTCGTCAACCAGCTAATTTCCTTTTAGTTTAGACATTTGTCAACGCTTTTCTTACACATTTGCAATATGCATATGTGCAAAGCTTCTTGCCTAAAAAAGCAACAGAACAAAAATTAAAAAAATAGATAATTGTGGGACACTCATGACTCACCCCGTCGACATACCAGATTTGAGATTGTTAGGTTTGGGTCTCCATGCACCTGCTGAAAAGTCACTGAGAGGCCTCTGATTCTTCGGAGCTCCTATCTAGGATAGAGCTGCACCTGCCCTCTTTCATTTTTGTGACCTGTATGCAAATCCTGTAGTCCCTCAGCTCCCCTTCAACTGTATTTTTCCTTTTCTCAGGAGGAAAAAAAAAAAGGGAATTCTGTATTGCCTAATTTACATCTTTAAATGTTTATTTATTTTTGAGAGAGAGAGAGCGAGCGAGAGAGAGCGGGTGAGCAGGGGAGGGGCAGAGAGAGAGGGAGACAGAATCTGAAGCAGGCTCTAGGCTCTGAGCTGTCAGCACAGAGCCTGACTCCGGGTGGGCTGGACCTCACAAACCACAAGCTCATGACCTGAGCCAGAAGTTGGAAGGAAGTCGGAAACCTAACCAACTGAGCCACCCTGGTGCCCCTGCCTAATTTACATTTGTAAATTGACTTTGTAGGCACTCCACAAAGAGGGGGGAAAGCTCTTATTTGTAAAATATAGGGCAACTGGTGTTTCAACTTGAGAAAACAAAACAGGACCTTTGTAGACTACAGAGCTAGGACAGGTTCAAATGGAGAGACACATGACTTTCTAAGGATTTTTCTCTCTCACATGGTCTTTAGAAAACGTCTTTTTAAAAATAGTTTCCTTTTTTGGGGCACCAAAAAGGTGTTCGTGAGTTCAAGCCCCCCATTGGGCTCAGTGCTGAGAGCTCAGAGCCTGGAGCCTGCTTCAGATTCTGTGTCCTCTCTCTCTCTGCCCCTCCCTCCCCCACACTTTCTCTCTGTCTCTCTCAAAAATAAATAAACGTTAAAATTTTTTTTTAATAAAAAATAGTTTCCTTTTGAAAACAATTCTTATGGAAGTGAAATTGATTACTATTACTGTCCTAGTCCAGTAGTTTCATTTCATAAAAAGGTACTCTTTGGATCACTGTATGAGCATTACTTAACCAGTCTGTCTAATTGCCAGGGCTCTGAATTCCAATTCTGGAAAGAGTGAGTTAAAACTTTTCTAGAGAAATGTGTCGCTCTGGGATGCGAACGGTTTTCAGAGTGATGTACGGAAGAAACCGGGAGATTGCAAATGTGATACAGTTCACTATTGCAGATGAAAGTTTAGGCGGGGACGGAACAGTGGTCCTTCATTATTAAATACATGTAATCAGTTTAACTAGCATTAACTGTTGGTACAGCATACTATAGGACCATGACCCTGTGTCTGCGAAGTTGACAATCCAGAACATGTTGTTGTGAACATGACTGGTAGCTAGTTGTTTAGTGGATGAACTTAGCTAAAGCAGGGAGTCATTTTTTAAAAATCCAAAATATTTTAACTGAAAACACCTTTTTGATATAGGGCCAAGGACACTTCTTGGCTTGTGATTTTGCATAGTTTTTCTTTCATAAGCATACCTACATCATCTATGGTATATCCAGTTTTGGTTTCTGTAAAGAGAGATAAAAATGAGTTAAATAATGGGGTACCTGAGTGGCTCAGTCGGTAAGTGTTCGACTTCAGCTCAGGTCGTGATCTCACGGTTCGTGGGTTCAAGCCCCACGTCGGGTTCTACGCTGACAGTGGGGAGCCTGGACCCGGCTTCAGATTCTGTGTGTCTCCCTCTCTCTTTGCCCCTCCCCCATTTGAATTCTGTCTGTCTGTCTGTCTCTCTCTCTCTCTCTCTCTCTCAAATATTAAAAAAAATTTTTTTAATGCATTGATTATTGAAGCTGGGTGATAGGTACATGATATTCAGTATGCCGTTTTGTCAAGCTTTCGAACTTTGGGAATTATCCATGTTAAAATTGTTTTCAAAAGAAAAGTGATCAAGAATTTAAAACATACGAGGAGATATGGAAGCACAGAATCATTCTTGAGTTTTATGATATTTTTGTTTTTAACGTTTTATTTTTAGGACAGGGAGAGACAGAGCATGAACAGGGGAGGGTCAGAGAGAGGGAGACACAGAATCTGAAACAGACTCCAGGTTCTGAGCTGTCAGCACAGAGCCCGACGCGGGGCTCGAACTCACGGACCGCGAGACCATGACCCGAGCCGAAGTCGGCCGCTTAACCGACTGAGCCACCCAGGCGCCCCAGAGTTTTATGATATTTTTAAAATCTACAAGATCCAGTTCACTGAGGCTACAACTGGGTATTGAGCTCAGCGCTATGGGTGCAAAGATGGCCGAAAAGAAGCACTACCCTCGAAACCCATGGTTTGATGTATCGAAGACAGACGTGCAACTCCCCAAAATTACGTTGCGGTGTCCTACATGCTGTAACGGAGGGTGCGGAGCAGGGGAGAAAGAAGCCATGCTAGGGGGTTGGAGAATACATCACAGAATAGTCATCAGTACTAAGTCTGAAAAATCAGGTCATTCCTGCGTATCATGGGGGCTGAAGCTGCTATACCCCTCCACATCCTGGAAAATAACGTCTTTGAGCACCAGTGTTTAACTCACGTGGTCCTGATATGCGTGGGTGCTCCAAATTTTAGTGGATATTCAAATACTACATTAAGATGATGTCATTATCCAATTGGATATTTGTGGAGCATGCATGTGAAATGTACGGGGGAAAAAGTTGTGTGAGTTTTGTGTTTGCGTTTGAGATTGATGTCTGGAATGTTTGGAGGAACTTAACTTATTCAGCAAAATGATGGAACTGCCCTATTATAAACCTATCTTTCATTCGTTCAACAAATATTCATCTAATATATACCATGTCTGCACTTAGTGCTAAATACTGGGTTCATCAACAGAGAAGAGAGACACAATTACGGAACAATTAATAATATGGTACCATTTAGTTAAGTGTTTTATTAGGCACACGAAAATACCAATATCATGTGGGGTGCCAGCGTGGCCCAGTCGGTTAAGTGTTCAACTCTTGATTTCGGCTCAGGTCATCATCTCGAGGTTCGTGAGACTGAGTCAGGCATCGGGCTCTGCGCTGACAGCACGGAGCCTGCTTCGGATTTCCCTTCTCCCTCTCTCTCTGCCCCTCCACTGTTCATGCTCTCTCTCTCTCTGTCTCTCAAAATAAATAAATAAACATTTAAAAACAAAACAAAAAGCCAAATATCACATGTACATACATTTCCATATGTAAAAGCGTTTGGAGGACTGGGGCTCCTGGGCAGCTCAGTCAGTTAAGCGTCCAACTTCAGCTCAGGTCATGATCTCGTGGTCAGTGAGTTCGAGCTCCACATCAGGCTCTGTGATGACAGCTCAAATTCTGTCTTCCTCTCTCTCCGCCACCCCCACGCCCCCCCACTCGAGCTCTGTCTCTCTCTCTCAAAAATTTAAAAAAATATTTTAAGTATTGGGTGGATTGACATCAAGTTGAGAATGATGATCTGTGGGTAGGGAGACCATGTATATATCACCTTCCCCTGAAAGATTTCATTTCTTCTATAGAAAAGATTATGACAACATTTCAACAGTTGCCAATGTGGGGTGGTGGCTATACGTGTGTTTGTTAATTTTTAAAATTTCTCCAAGAAGGGAAAACACAGGAGAATATCAGTCACAGGACTTGGGGGGTGGAGGTGGAGGGCGACAGAAGACCGATCTGATTTTCGCTGGAGAGAGAACTGTCAACAGTACAGCCATTCATTGGTGAGAAAGCAACAGCAAAGGGACTTATTGGTTAGTTATCTATAAACAGTTTATCTATTTAGAACAATAAGTAATTTTGTCCTTTGGATTTTATAGACCCTTTCCAGGTAGTATTTTTTTTTTTATCATTATTCTTCTTTTTTTTAAATTTTATTTTTTATTTTTTAAAACGTACATCCAAATTAGGTAGCATACAGTGCAACAATGATTTCGGGAGTAGATTCCTTAGTGCCCATTTAGCCCCTCCCCCCTCCCAGGACCCCTCCAGAAACCCTCAGTTTGTTCTCCATATTTATGAGTCTCTTCTGTTTTGTCCCCCTTCCTGTTTTCATATTATTTTTGTTTCCCTTCCCTTATGTTCATCTGTTTTGTCCTTTAAAGTCCTCATATGAGTGAAGTCATATGATTTTTGTCTTTCTCTGACTAATTTCATAATACCCTCTAGTTCCATCCACATAGTTGCAAATGGCAAGATTTCATTCTTTTTGATTGCCGAGTAATACTCCATTGTATATATAGACCACATCTTCTTTATCCATTCATCCGTCAATGGACATTTGGGCTCCTTCCATACTTTGGCTCTTGTCGATAGGGCTGCTATAAACATGGGGGTGCATGTGTCCCTTCGAAACAGCACACCTGTATCCCTTGGATAAATGCTGGGTCGTAGGGTAGTTCTATTTTTAGTTTTTTGAGGAACCTCCATACTATTTTCCAGAGGGGCTGCACCAGCTTGCATTCCCACAGGTTGTATGTTTAATTTGAGCAAAACTTAGTCGTGCTCAAGTCAGTTCTGAGGGGCACAGGGCGCTCTGTGTGCCTGAAGGCATGATTTAAAAATGGTACCTGTGGCACTTGTTACGAGAAGAAGTTTTGCGAAAACCAAGAAGGTTCAGTTTTCTTGGGGGTTTATGCATGTTGCCAAGGGTTGAGGAAAACCACGTAACCGGTACAGCGATGGTGTTTTACAAACATCCCTGAAGTCAAAGCACATTTTCATGGCAGCTAAAAGACACTGTTAACTCAGGTTCTGACTGAGACTTTTTGGAAATGAGCTCTTGTCCTCATTCAGTCTGTTCTTTTATCTTTGGTTTGTTTTGCTAGGACGCATCACTTCCTCTCTCCTTGCCAAGAACCCCAGCCATCTTGCCCTCCCTTTAGAATGTATTTCTTTAAGCTCTTTAAAAAACTTCAGTCATGAAATGCTTAATGTTCTAAATCTGAATAATACATTTTGAATGTAGCTGCAGAGCTCCCTCAGGACTGCAGTTTTTTAAATGGAACAATTTAAAATATTTTCTACGTAAATGGGCACTCGGGGTAAATGATTTTGGTAAGAATGCAGTAATGTTTCCGTATAACTGGTCCTGTTCTAACACAAATAAATACAAGGTATTGGCTGAATCTGAGATAAAACCAAAACAAAACAAAACAACCTTTTAATTGTTTCCGATGACCTGTTCGTGGTTAATCAAATGGCAGCATAGCATAGAGGTTAAAAGCATGGGCTTGCTAGTCAGACTGACTTGATTTCAAGTCCTGAATTCAGCATTTATTTGCTGTGTGATCTCAGGCAAGTTACATACCTTTTCTTAGCCTTAATGGCCTCATTTGTAAAATGGCTGTTGTAGGAATAACTGCTTCAGAGATCACTGTTGGAAGGATGGAGTGAGGTTATGTAGGTGAAAAGTGTCAAGCACATAACAAGAACTTAATAATTAGCAACGCTTACTTATCTGTCGGCCTCGGCATTTACTGGTGTATGAAGTGTGTGGTTTGTGAAATGCACCCGCCTTTTGCTTCTCAATTCAACACACATCCCAAAGTATGCTCTTTGGTGGTACACAGAGCTCCACTCTTCCATCGGGTGTAGACATCGCTCCTGTTGCCCTGTCTGTAAAAAAGGAATGGTCCTAGTACCACCTCACTGGGTTGTTGTGAGGCTCAAATAAGGAAGGGAATAGCTACCTTACTCTTCTTCAGTACGCAACACCCGTTTGCTGATTTTGTATTATATGCATCGCTTTCTTTGCTTGAAACGTTCGTCCCTCTTACTCCTTCCTGAAGACTCTGTGGTTGTCGCCATTTTCTGCTGCATTTTGGGGGTTCTCCCAAGCAGAGTGATGGTCCCTTAGCATGTCCCGGCACCATTGGGTAGATACTAACAAAGCGGTTGGCGTCTCGTGTTACGAGTTGGTCTGTTACTTGATTCTGTGCTGTCCTAAGTTGCAACCAGGTACTGTTGTAATCAGCCTCCATCTCAGGGTGGGAAGAGAGTGCGCTTGACAAGTAGGTGGAGCCTTATTTCCTTTCGAAAGTAGAAGCCGGGGGATAGACTCTGTAGAGTATTTTCAGGTTGCGCATTTATGTCTTGTCCTTAAACTGGTAGGTGGCATTTCAAAATAAGCAGGTGGAGGGTTTTCCAGTTTAGCTCCCAGTTTACCGTTGGTCAGTTAAACACATAGTTTGGGTGTTAATCATTCGGCGGGGATCCGGGTGTGCTTGGGGCTGTTGCTGTAGTGACTGGACAAGCTGTGAACTTTTTAATGCTTTATTCTTAAAATCGAGATAATGAAACCCAACTCACTGGGTTGCTGTGGCAATTAAACGAGACGACGGGTCAAGTACTGTCCCTGGTACTCGAGGTGGTGCTCACTGAACGTGAGATCTTTTCTTCTTGCTCTGGGTTCATCCATTGCTGGAGTAGGATGCTAATTCTTCGAGATCGTGAGAAACATGACGGAAGCGGTATCTGCTTATTACAATTCCACGCAGTAGTGGAATCACAGTTTCAATAATTATTTGCATGTCCTAATGGGAGATTGAAGTTATCGGTGTCATGTTTGGGATATGACAGTGTTCACAGCCACCAACCGGACCCAAAGATCAGGCACCAGGGGAAGTTGGAGAAGTGTACGAGAAGAGAAGGAGCTGTCAGAAATAATCTCAAGTCGGGAAAACTCAGGAGCCACCTTACTAAACAAATACTCAAATAGGCAGGTTTTTAAGAATCAGAAGATTAATTCCTTAAATATGGGAGCTCAGAGGTCTCCTTTTCCTTCTGTTCTCCTTTAATTTCAGTGAACTGCCATTAGCACTGCAGTATTTTGGATTCGTGATTTGCTGTACTTGAAAAAAATTTAGTATTAATTTATTTCACGTTTTCACCGAATACTTTTATTTTTTTTAATTAATTAGTTTATTTATTTATTAACTTATTTATTTAATGTTTTATTTATTTTTTGAGAGTGAGAGCGTGATGGGGGAGAGGCAGAGAGAGAAGGGGACAGAGGATCCAAAGCAGGCTCAGCGCTGACAGCAGAGAGCCCGACGCTGGGTTCGAACCCACAAACCGTGAGATCATGACCTGAGCTGAAGTCAGACGCTCACCCAACTGAGCCACCCAGGCGCCCCAGTTTTTATATTTTTAAATCATATTTCTTTATTTAGTTCTTGTTGTTGTTTCAGGCTGAGGGTCTTAGAAATTTAGAAACGTAGCTAAGTTATGCCTCACATTTTGTGCTTTCACGTGTGAATGCCTCGTTGTGTTCGGCATTTACGTTCTGCCTCATCCCATGTCTCCCTGAGCCACTTTGCCTACATCGTGCACCTCTGAGGGGGTTGAAGTCTCCCGGTGAAGGTTAACCGCTTGAATTACAAATCACAAAATTTTCATTGTAGACATGCTCTGGTCCCCATCGTACAGCTTTTTTATGATACTTGATTAATGCGCTAACTGCATTGCACTTATTAAATTACATTGCCGTTTCATAAAAAGGGTAACTACCACTGAAATTCTTCTAGCTTTGTTTCTGCAGGTAGATCCGGACACTTCATTCATGCGTTCATTCGTTCAGATGCTCAGGACACATTTACGGAGGCTCACCAGGCCCTGGTGCTGGTGTGGGTGCTAGGGATTATTTGAGGATATCCGCTGGGGAGCGAAGGTCCTTGGTGGGCCAACAGGTTAGTGAGAGCGACAGCATCAAACACGGAGGCCGTCATGAAATCTAGCCTCGGCAGGACCCAGGGGCAGAGTGTCAGGCAGCGAAGCAGCCGGGAGGCCCGTGTGGCTGGAGCATCTGAGGAGACAGGATGGAGAGGCCCAGTGACCCAGGAGTCCCTGGCTGTCCCCAGTGAGGCAAGAGGCCCGATTAGGCCGAGTTCGTAAAAGATCACAGTGTCCCAGGGAGATGGAAGGGCACAATGGCACGCGGCTAGATTGTTGAGGGTTCCTGGTACCCCAAGGAACTTCCAGGGTGCCGGGGACTCCAGACGAGTAAACAGGCAGCTGTGGAAAGCGCAGAGAGGGCTGGTTTCGGAACTCAGGGTCCCGCGGGAGGACAGGACAGGAGAATGGCTGCCGAGAGCTGTTAGCTGGGGTCAAGGTGTAGAGCACCTTCCAGCCCATGATAAAGAGTGTTTAGTTCCAGTAGGAAGAGAGAGGGTGCAGCTGGAAGGCTCCCCTCGGGACCTTCCAACTGGCAAGACCATGTTAAGGCACCTCAGAAAGCCCCTTTCCTTCGGCGTGGGGGTGGGGGGTGCGGGGGAGGGCTGACGGTGGGGGAGGAGGAGCTAGACTGGGGAAAGGCCGGTCATTTGTTGACTTGGAGGAAGACCATCTTCTCTCCAGTTTTAAAAAATTAGGTGATTGGCTGTTTTCAGCTGACCAGGGCGTTTCCTATGACGCTTCTCAGGAAGATTTTAGGTGTGAGAGTAGTTTGGTCTGATTTGGTTTCTGTGACATAAACGACACCGGATTTCCAGACGCGCTTTCTCAGAAAATGCCGGTAGTACTGAAAAAAATGTATTTTTGAGTTTTCTCAAAAGGCAAGAGAAGCAAGTGAATATAAAATAATCCAAGTCATGCATATTTCAAAACAGGAAAACGGCAGAACCCACCTGGTCCTTTTTTTCTAAAAAAGCGTTCTCACAGAGACCTTGTGATGCAGATTTGTTACAATATGCTTAAAAAGCTATAACAGGGGCGCCTGGGTGGCTCGGTCGGTTAAGCGTCCGACTTCAGCTCAGGTCACGATCTCGCGGTCTGTGAGTTCAAGCCCCGCGTCAGGCTCTGGGCTGATGGCTCAGAGCCTGGAGCCTGCTTCCGATTCTGTGTCCCTCTCTCTCTGCCCTTCCCCCCGTTCATACTCTGTCTCTCTCTGTCTCAAAAATAAATAAACGTTAAAAAAAAATTTAAAAAAAAAAAAAAAAAAAAAAAAAAAAGCTATAACATATCTCATTTTTCAAATTACCCATGATTCATAGTATTCTTCTAAACGTAAGAGCAGAGAATCTATTAACTGCTTTTACCTTTGTTCTAAAAACTTACTGGAGCTTTTTCTTGTGTGTGAGTTATTTGAAATCGACTATATGATCATTTTCAAAAATATATGCGGATCTCATCAACACCTATTTGATTGCTTTTCACAAAAGGAATTTAATTAGGGGAGCTGTCTATTAAATCATATTTTCACCACTTTTAAATTTGTCAAAATAATCGCGGCAAAAGAAAAGGGAATTTAGAAGGCTGTGAAAAAGGAGAAGCAGAATAAAAGGACAGCCTCAAAATCTACGGCCGTGGCTCCCAGAACGTCTCACTGGAGCACCATTGTTGTGATGCTCGGGCCTCTTGAATAAAAAAGAGTTCCAAGGTCAAATTCATTTGGGAAATACTGGGTTTCAACCCAGGGAAGGGACAGGGAGGGGGGGGGGGGAAGAGAGAACCCCAAGCAGGCTCCGCACTGTCAGCACAGAGTCCGAACGTGGGGCTCGAACTCACGAACCGTGAGATCATGACCTGAGTGGAAGAGTCAGACGCTTAACTGACTGAGCCACCCAGGCACCCCAACCGCACAACTTTTTTAAAAGAGTGTTTTCGGGAATTTACATTGGAAACACTGATCGTTCATGCCGGGGTGCTGAGGGGAAGTGGAGTACAGGAACTTGTCTCCTGTAGGGCCCCATATGTTATCCCTTTGTGACCTGGCCCTGGCCCTGCCCACTTTACTGCCACGAGGGCAGGTGCTGTTTTTTGTTCATGTTGTTCCCCAGTGGCAAGACCAGGACCCCATTCATAATAGTATGAGTAATAGTTGCCTTGATTCGGCACTTTTTCTGTGCTGCTATTACTGAGATATGTATTATTGTTGTACCCATTTTACAGGTAGGGAAAACTAAGACACAAGGAAGTTAAAAACTTGCCCCAAGTCACACAGCTAGTAAGTGCTGGGCCCACAGGAGGTACTCAAAAAAGGTATTACTAATGGATTGATTTCTACCCTACCTGCGCCTAGGCTCTTCATCACAGTTTTGGTTTTATAACTTAATTTTTACTTTTACAAAGATAATTATGTAGAAAGTTTAAAAAGTCCAATGATACAGCTATTATAGTAAGTACACACGCATACGCTCGCACACTGCTGCTCTCCTGTCTAGTCTAACGAAAAATACCCGTCACCTGTCAACCCTCTGTCCCCCCATCATTTCTGATTCTTACTTCCTACAGGTAATAGTCCCTGCCAACCCTTTTAGGTGTTCCTTTGGTATTTATTCAGTTTCTAAATAGTGTGCTTGTAAGGCTGTATCTCGATTTATTAATTTTAGGTTTTATCTTTTGTCTTCCTGGGAGAGTAAATGAACATTTCACTTTCCTTATAAACTCACTTCCTCTCCGCTGATCTTTCCAATGCAATTGTGCTAAGAATTTAAAGATACATCTGTAGTCAGTGTTCAGGTTATGATGACTGTGTAGCTTTTGTTTTACGAAGGGCCCAAGAAGTGTATTGTATGTACATTTACTTATTTAAAAAAAATTTTTTTTTAATGTTTATTTTTGAGAGAGATAGGGCATGAGCAGGAGAGGGGCAGAGTGAGACAGGGAGACACAGAACCTGAAGCAGGCTCCAGGCTCTGAGCTGTCAGCACAGAGCCCGAAGTAGGACTTGAACTCATAAACTGTGAAATCATGACCTGAGCTGAGCCACCCAGGCGCCTCTCGCCTTTAAAAAGAAAAAAAAAAAAAGTTTATTTTTTTATTTTGAGAGAGAAATCGCGAGTGGAGGAGGGACAGAGAGAGAGGTGGAAGAGAGAGAATCTCAAGCAGGTTCTACACTGTCAGCATGGAGCCCGACACGGGGCTGGAACTCGTGAACCTTGAGGTCATGACCTGGGTCAAAGTCAAACGCTTAACCCGCTGAGCTACCCTGGTGCCCCTTATACCTCACCTTTAATGATACCTGCATTCTAGAGACTTTCCAGATTTCTCTCCCCTCTCCAGCTTTGAATCTATTTCTTGTAACATAGAAGTTGCAAAATAAGTGAGATGAATACCAGTATACCCTTCACCTAGATTTACTAATTACCGACATTTTGCCACATTTGTTCATTCTGTCTATCTGTCTTTCTGTCTGTCCGTCCATCCTTCCATCCATGATCTGTCATGTATCTGTCTTTAGTACCATTTGAGAGTCAGTGCAAACATCATGATACTTCCCTTGTAGAGCACATTTCTCATAAACAAGAACATTCTGTTACATAATGAAACCAGAATTACCAAACTCAGAAAGTTGAACATTGATATAATGCTGTTATCTAATGGACAACTCATATTTAATTTTGTCCTGTTATCCTAGTAATGCCCTCTATGGCTGTTTTCTTTGAATTTTTATTTTTATTTTCATTTTTAAAGGTTATTTATTTTAAAATAGAGCAGGGGAGGGGGCAGAGAGAGAGAGGGAGAGAGAGAACCCCAAGTGCGGAGCCCCACACGGGGCTTGAACTCATGAACCATGAGATCACGATCTGAGTCGAAATCCAGAGTGGGACACTTAACCAAATGAGCCCCCCGGGCGCCCCTGGATTTTTTTATTTTTTGGTTCCAAGCTCTAATCAAGCACCACATGTTGCATGCTGTGATTCTCCTTTAAGCCAGAACAGTTTTCCAGCTTTCTTTTGTCTTTTAGGACACTAACCTTCTTGAACATCACAGGCTGGTTTTTAAAAAAATATTTTATGTTTGTTTTTGAGAGAGAGAGAGACAGAGACAGAGACAGAGTGCAAGTGGGGGAGGGGCCAAGAAAAAAGGAGACACAGAATCAGAAGCAGGCTCCTAGCTGTCAGCACAGAGCCCGACATGGGGCTTGAACCCATAAACCTTGAGATCATGACCTGAGCCGAAGTTGGACACTTAACCAGCCGAGCCACCCAGGTGCCCCCATAGGCTGGTTGTTTTATAGGCTGTTCCCCGGTTTGAAGTATGTCTGATTATCGTTTCCTGATTAGATGTAGATTAAACTCTTTTTTTGGTGAGAGTATTTCATAGGTTGGATTGTGTGCTCTTCAGTGCCTAACATTAGGAAGCATGTACTGGCTCTTTGCCTTATTGATGATGCTAAGTTTGATCATTTGGTGATGATGGTATCAGCCCAGTTTTGCCATTGGCTTCCTCCTTTTGTAATTAAGAAGTAATCTGTCTGTTGGTGCTTTGAGACTGTATGAAGGGCTTGTTCTCCACCAGCGTTTTACCCCATATTTTGATCACGCATCGGTAATTCTTGCTTGCATCACTTTGATTTCGATGGTGGTTACCAATGCAGATTCTAACTCTTGAGTTTCGTCTGGGGTTATGAATTGGTGTTCATTTGTGAACACAGAAAAACTTTGTTTTCTGCACACCCTGTATCGGCGTGTTTGTTTCGGTATCACAATGTACTCATGGCTTCCTTTCTGTTCAGTGTGTTGTATAGTATTTTGCCTACACGCTATTTGATGTTCAACTTGTTCCTGATTTGGCCAGGGAAACCCCTTCAGTTTGGTTCCTGAGTCTTCTGAAGTGTCCCCATCAGGTTTGGGGCCTTCTCTTGCTTTCTGGCACAGAAAGATGTTCCTGGTTCACTTGTGTGTTTCTTGCCTCAGACCTGGGATCAGTCATTTCTTTTATTTGTTTTTGAGAAACAGAGAGAGACAGAGCACGAGGAGGAAAGGGGCAGAGAGAGAGAGGGAGACAGAATCCGAAGCAGGCTCCAGGCTCCGAGCTGTCAGCACAGAGCCCGACATGGGGCTCCAGCTCACAAACTGTGAGATCATGACCTGAGCCGAAGTCGGACGCTTAACGGACTGAGCCACCCAGGCGCCCAAGATCAATCCTTTCTCTAAGAATCCTTTTCTCTTTCAGTGGGGAATGGTATTTAGAACCCAAGATCATGACTGCCGTGTGAGTTTGCTGCCGTTGGGGTGGCACAGTGACAGAGCTAGGAAATGGGACTCTTCCTCTCCTCCCCGCCCCCCCCCCCCGCGAATGTGTATACTCATTCTCCCACGTTGTATTTACTCACTTTCTCATCTCACCATACACACAACATCATTTCCGAATTACTCTGCCCACACTACCATCCGTGGTTCGCTCTTCCTCTTGTATGTATATTTAAACTTTCTTTACTGTCTTCATTCAGCTACCTCTCATCCGTTTCTCCAGCTTCCAGAATTGTTCGATGGTTTCATCTCTCCTGTCGTTCTTTTCTTCCTCGTGCTCTTACTGTCCCCCTATGGGAGTCAGGAAGTACTGTTCACAGCCTCCCATGTTTAACGGAGACCAGCCTCATTTATTTGCTATCTCCTGCTTACTTGAAGTGGGAAGTCAGGGACAGAGGAAACAGTATTTACCTCTAATACCCCAAATAGCCCTGCCAATCACCTCTCCTTCGCTCTCATAGGCCGGCGTTGCTCCCATATCCCTCACAGACAAATTAGGATTCTATACGGCTTCTCTGACATTTCTAACGATCTCCGTGGGTGGAACTTCTTTTCAGTGGTATTCGGTGGTAGCTGTGAAAATTCAGAGATGAGGGGGGAGGGTGGGGACACCAGGAAGAATACGACCTGTCTGTCTGCTTATGGGTTTGCCCTGTGTTTGAGGACAGAACGCCATGAGTCAGGCAGCTGTGGCTGACTTCCGACGGGAAAATTAGCAGACCTACCTGGGAGGAAGCAGCAGCCCAGCCTGCTCCAAGCCTGTTTTTTGATATCTTGGTTTTCTCGTTTAATTGAAACTAGTACAGACTTTCCCCATAAACTGTAACCCTTGGATTTTTAAAACCACTTGGATGTCTGTTATCTCTGCTTTTTCACAGTGAACCTCGTTTCAAATTTTAATTTTCCTTCGACTCTATTAAATACGTTAAGTGGCAAGCTGAAAAGAAAAAAGAAAAGCACGAGAAATTTTTACTTTAGAATCCTCATGTCTCTAGGATCAACTCCAGCCACAAGGTATCACCAGAGGCGTAAGGGGAATTTTCAAAAAGGCGATGGATGTGAGGCAGCCATCATCTCTGAACCCGTTTGGGAGGTTTCATTTATTCGTCTGTGCTTTGGTAAACAAAAACTGGCATCTTCTTCCCATGGGTTTTCAACTGCAGACCTGCTGTTTTTGTCCCACCCCACCAGGGGTACATTTCAGTGGTCAAATCTAAAACATATGACAGGTCCACAGACATGCCTTCTGCTGGAACCCCTTTTTAGCACTTGCCATATTGGCAGGTTTTGCAGGATCTTTTTCTCTGTGCTTTATTTATTTATTTACTCTGCTTGCATTGTGGAATTATGGGTAAAGCTGCTTTCGATCAGAATCATGTGAAACCAAAATTATTTAAAGAACATTTTTGACCAAGAATGATGTGACTATTTCAACGTAAATCATCTCTGCTGAATTGGCTTATATATTTCCAAACAGGAAGAACATCTTTAGCGATGTTCCTGGTTTGGTTAGCGACAAATTCCATCTGGCTCGAGCTACGTGCAGTCTCTCTATTGATTGGTTATATTGGGACTTCATGGGAGTGTCCTTCAAATCGCTTTTCCCAGCATTTTTTAAAGCTCCGTTGGAAAAAAAAAAAAGAAAGAAAAAAAGAAGAAGGAGAAGAAGAAGAAGGAGGAGGAGGAGAAGAAGAAGGAGAAGAAGAAAGGAAAAGAGAAAAAGGACGCTGCATTGTTTCAATTTGCGTCCAACATGCGAAACATAGTCCTAAATTTTTAATTAGCTAAGTGAGTGGTGAAAAGGAAAAGTAATAGAACAAGCCTCGGTGAGCAGCTGGGATGTGTTGCCATGGCGACAAGTTCAGCAGGCTGCCAGGGAGCATGTCAATGGGTAATATTGGGAGAGGGCTTTGAAACAGTGCCTGCTAGCCACAATGTGATTGGTCACGCCTCTGTTGTCTTTGTGTGAACCGGAGGATGCTGGGTAAGACCTAGAGTGAATGCTCAGCTTGTCTCAAGGCTGCAATGAGGTAATGCTTCTGAATCTTTGGGGATTATGAGCTCCTGCCTCCAAAAGACTGCAGTCTAGAGTGTTTTCATTCCTATTTGCGTTAATTACGGACTATAACGTGTTAAGAAGTTTTACAGCTGCTTTTATTCATTCTTTTATACGTGCATGTGTACGTTATAGATAACTTAACACGTGTATATGTTGCATATAGAATCTCACGCGTATTCTAAAAAAAGAGATAACCCTCCATGTTAGTCATTCTGCTTAGAGTCAACATTTCTTTTGATTGCTGGCATCAGTGACAATATCTATTGATGGATAAATGAGGTATTAAAGTGCATTTGTGTTGGGTAAGCAAACTTGTTCGTTTCTAGAGAATATTTCGGTGTTGATTACCTTGTAGAGTCTTTTATTTATAATGATAAGTCTTTTGATAGATATAAAGGAGGGTGTAAAGAGTGTCGTCGGATTTGCTTGGTCAGGAAGGTTCAGTTCATTTTAGATTCCTTGAAGTTGGCTGCTTTATATCCTAATCTTGATCTTATATAGGTTTTCATTAATTGGACGTGATATCCTAGCGCTCCAAAATTATCTGCTGAATAATGGTTTGACAGTTTAAATTTAAAGCTCTAAAGGGAAGCTGTATTTACAGATGCAGAGATCTGGTAACGTTTGTGTGCGGGTTTGCGAAACAAATACATCAAGGTGCTGATGTGACAGAGACACAAGAGCCAAACCCTAAATGTGGGTCCTCTGTGATGATACAGTAACTTGGATTCGTGCCAGGGTCTCTCAGGTGGTTGGAGAATGTTTTCTCACGTTCATAAACGGTTACCCTGGAAAGGTTAGGACAGCATCTCCAATGCTGTGTTCAGCTTGCGGGGGAAGCCAAGTGGTTGACCTGCTTCGTCATGTCACGCATGGAAAAAGCCATGGGAGCTAGCTTTCGGACCGAGCTCATCGGGCTGTCATATCGCCACCTTGTTGTAATTTACCTTGCAAAGAGTTCATAAAAATTTATAAGCCTTTAAATGGATAAACAAAGAATGAAGATACCTCTAGCAATAATGGTTTGAACGGTTTCTGCTGCTGCACAAAACAGAAAACTCTGCCAGCTCCCTTGCTTTATTTGAGGGCAGGCCACGGGCATGTGGTTGGAACCGGGCGATTCTCCGGCCCGGGCGTCACAGTTCATGGAATACAAGGCCACGTAGCAGGAGTCGGTCAGGCTCTGCTCCTGCTGAAAACCACACTTTCTTTAGTCCTTTAAAGAACTTAAAGCCTGCTTTCATTTCGCTCGTCTGTATGGTTGTAAGCAAAGACTATAAACAGAATCAGAGATAAATAAATGTGATAGTGTATCTAGGTTTTAAGTGGCTGGTTCAAATACTGTCCTTGTGACACACATTGGATCTTAGGTTGTGACTTTCCACTGGACTTCGTGAATGGGGAGGCCCTGGAAATGGGCTGGAGTCCTTTGTCTAAAACAAAGCAGGGCGCAGTGACCCCCTGAACAGTGCAAGGAAAACCCACCTGTTGATAAGCCAGGGACTTTTTCCTCTGAGCAAAATGTGATGTTTTGCTACCTTCGTTTCTCTGGGGATAAGTTAATTGTGTAGTTCCAAATCTCAGCATGCCTGGCTAACTTAAACAGTTTTAAGGTTCATTAATGATTCAGAGTGTTCTTAAGATTGGCTGCTCTGTAACACAGTCCAGTTGTTATCGGCAGGATTTGTTACCTTTGTTATCTTGCAGGCTATAAAAGATCTTTCCTTTAATATTGTGCAACTGTATATGCGACCTTGTTTCTCTTAATCAAGTTGTAAAATCCTAATCTCTCTTATTTAGGTGATGTAGTGCATCTCTGTGAATCAGATTATGATACTGCAAAATCTTCATTATTAAGTCATTTTAGAGCCTTGAACACATACAAGATTAACCTGTTAAAGATGAAGTGAAATAAAGAGTAAGGGAACTTTTTGCTTAAGGTACTGTTTCATAAACTGTTTACTAGTTCAAAAGCCCTCTGGAAGAGGGGAGTTGCAGGTCTCAACTAGCACGAGTCATTATGTCCTGTGACAGGTTCCACAGTAAATGACTTCTGATTGATGCGGAGCCCGATGCATAGAGATTAGGGGCAGGTACGGTATTGCAGTGCTTAACTTTCGTCTCTAATGGTATCGAATGAAGCTCATAGCTTAGCAAAGGGCTTTGCTAAAAAATAAGGGCGATTGATGATATTGTTGGCTTGTAAAGTTGCAAAAATATGACCCTTTGCAGAAGCCCAAAGGTTTGGGCAAAATATGCTTTTAGATAATTTGAGGGATTCAGGGGATTAAAAGGTAACTTTTCTTAAAAGATTCGCACTTTACAAATGAATCACACACCCAGCAAGCTTATAAAATGGGGCTTATTGAGTAGTAGAAGCAAGTTTTTGTTGGAAAAGCATAACTTTAAACGAGGAGAATAAAATGAGGGTCTCTGAAAAGTAGAATACAAAAGTATTAATGCTTTGTGATTAGACAAAATCCTAATTGTTCTTCATTCCTTCCGTGATCCTTCTGCCGTGTCTATCAGTCACAAAAGTCAGTGCCTCCTGGGGCAGGAATGATGGGGACTGAGGCACACACCTGGATCTTTATTCTAAGGAAAGTTCCTTCGCATGGAAACATGAGGAGGAAGGAGTAGCTGGTACCCCCGGTTGAGAAAAATGTGGTCTCTATTGTCATGGACTTTATTATAACATCAAAAAGTTGCATTTGGGGGCACCTGGCTGGCTCAGTCGGTTAAGCGTCTGATTCTCAATTTCAGCTCAGCTCATGATCTCACTGTTGATGGGTTTGAGCCCCGCATCAGGCTCTACGCTGTCATTGTGGAGCTTGCTTGGGATTCTCTCTCACCCTCTCTCACTGCCCCTCCCCTGCTTGTTCTCTCTCTCTCTCTCTCTCTCTCTCTCTGCCTCTCTCTCTCTCTCTCTCTCAATAAATAAACATTTTAAAAGATCTTTAAATAAAAAGGTTGCATTTATATGACACTTAATAACTTCATTAATAAAGTGCCATTAAAATACTTTTTGTAAGCGGTACAACTTACTGTAAAAGTGAATTCCGCGTCAAATGTTGATTTCTTCCATTTTAAGGTGTTACATTATTTCTAATATGATAAAACCTTACAAATGCATAGTGTGCTAATTCAGAATTTAAAAATTGAAATAGGGGCTGGTAAGAAATGTCCTTGTCTTCCCTTCACAAAGAAAGGGTTTTCTAGTTGAGTTAATAGCATTGAAAAGTACATCAGGGAGAATGTCTGCTTTAGAGAATAAGCTTTGCGAATCAGTTCGTTCTTCATGTGAATTTCTCATTAATACTCAAATGGTATGTTGAGAAAGGACTACTTTTCAGATCTTTATGCTGTAGAATCTCCCTTGTTATGGCATAATTTATACATTTGTGTGGCTTTAATATGTCAAATCCTTTTGTATATGGAACTGTTTTGTTTAGATTGAATATACGATGGGCCGTGTGTAATATCAATGTCATAATGCCGGAATAGCAAACGTTGCCTTTCTCAATGATCGCATGCCTCTCTTGGTGAATTGATAGTTTACCAGTATCATGGCTTTGTTTTTCTTTGTGCTCATAGTACATAACCCAGTACTAAGTATAGGATAGATACTGATCCAGCTATCTTACCTAGTTAAAAAATTGGTGGGGTTTTCTATGGAAAAATTACCCCGGGCCTTAGACCCAGGCAACAGAAGGGTTCTATGAAATCTGAGCTGTGTTGCCAGTTGAATTTTCGTATCATCAACTCGTTTCTCATCTTTACCTAGTTCCTCTTTCAATCAACATAAAGGTTTTATATTCCTTGAAATCTGAAATTTTGACCAAAAAAATATTATGGTTGGGGGCGCCTGGGTGGCGCAGTCGGTTAAGCGGCCGACTTCAGCCAGGTCATGATCTCGCGGTCCATGAGTTCGAGCCCCGCGTCGGGCTCTGTGCTGACAGCTCGGAGCCTGGAGCCTGTTTCCGATTCTGTGTCTCCCTCTCTCTCTGCCCCTCCCCCGTTCATGCTCTGTCTCTCTCTGTCCCAAAAAAACAAAACAAAACAAAAAAAAAACGTTGAAAAAAAAATATTATGGTTGAATTTAGATGAAAGCAATGATACCATGTATGTAACTCTTTTTTTTTAATGTTTATTTTTGAGAGAGAGAGAAAGAGAGAGAGAGAGAGACCCAGTGAGAGCGGGGGAGGGGCAGAGAGAGAGAGAGGGAGACACAGGATCCAAAGCAGACTCCAGACTCTGGAGCTGTCAGTACAGTGCCCGACGCAGGGCTCGAACTCGTGAACTGCGAGATCATGACCTGAACCGAAGTCAGACGCTCAACCGACTGAGCCACCCGGGCGCCCCTGTGTGTGAATCTTTTAATCATTCCTTGCCCCTGTGAGCCTCAGCGTTTTCTTGGTGAGGTGGGTTGCCAGATGATGGCAAGTGCGTGGGCTGGGATACTGCACAGAGTGACATTTGGATCCTGGATGTACCACTTAGTGCTCTGAGACAGAACAAATTACTTAGTGTTATCCCTTGAAATGGGGGTTATTCCTTTATTACAAGGTTGTATTAATTTTGGTAACTTACAAAAAGTACCTGGCATCTCGTACCTGTCGTGTAGTAGGTACCCAGTATATGTCAGTATCTCTCTCTCCTGTTTGCGTTGAACTGCTACAATGATCAAATTATTTTAACCTTAATGGGATCTCTTTCCTGCTGGGATAGGAGAAAAATGATTTGTTCTTCAACGCAGATAAGTTATTCTAGAGGAATATCTTTCTGATATGATAAAATTTTATCACTTGTATTTGTATAACATTCTTGGTTTTATTAGCTTGAAAATAGGGATGTAATTGTTATCAACACATTTAGAGCATTTGATATTGGTTACATTCCAATTTTCAAGCTGATGAAACCAAGGTACATAAATACAGGAGCATCAGACATGAAGAGTATTCTAGTAGTTTGAGAGATAGAAGCAGGCTTTTCAGGTGGTCCAGAGAGGCAGAGACTGGCTAACAGCAAAGCAGAAGAAAGGGAACAGATTTGGAGACAACCAGGCAGGGAGTAGACTGGCTTTATTGACTCTTTAGATTATGGGGGGTGGGGGTGGTCAGTGAGGAAAAGACAGGAGTCTGACATTCATGGGTCACGTGTCTGCATCCATGATGGTGCTGTAATCCAAACTCAGACATCAAAGAAGTTGCAGTATTTATGGGAAGGATAACAAATTTCGTTTTGGACAGGTGGAGTTTAAGGCACTGGGGACATGTAGACGGAGTTGTCTGGTAAGGAGAGAAGTGAGAGGTGGGTCTGGAAGTCAGAGGAAAGTTTTAGGACCAGAGAGGGAGGTTTGGCCCCTTCTCAGCTATGTGAAGCTGGGGGTTACAACCGGGATAGTGGATGGGGGTGCCTCTGCTGGGGATATGGCTGCGGAAGAGAGGGGGGTGAAGGTTGGAGCCCTGGCAAGCACTCCTTTCTTGAAGCAGCCGGGGGAGTCTCAGACCCCAGATGTGAATTTAGAATCCAAATTGTCTTTTAATGATTTACACATGACTCGTTTCCCCAAAGAAATTGA
The DNA here is from genome assembly GCF_028018385.1 of Neofelis nebulosa. Classification (NCBI taxonomy): domain Eukaryota; kingdom Metazoa; phylum Chordata; class Mammalia; order Carnivora; family Felidae; genus Neofelis; species Neofelis nebulosa. The sequence goes on from NC_080784.1 coordinate 15,683,940, forward strand.
TAAAGTCAACCGTTTGGAACTGAAAAGCCGAAGCTGGAAAGAGCTCCAGCCGTCTAAGGCGGCTCTTCTGCATTTGATTGACAGACTGATGGGTCTCTGGAGTCAATGGGAGACCTTGCCGTTTCATCACACTGCAGCCTTCCCGTAATGCACTTTCCCCAGAAGCTCTGCTCAGTGGTGGTTATGTACTCAGGCCAAGCCACACAGTATTTGTTTCCATGAAATAAAAGTGCTACAGATGGCTGTGGAAAATGGAAGAAGATACTAACCCAGAAATGTTGAATTAGAAATAGCTTTTAACTATCTTCACCCTGAGTGCCTAAGTTTATAATTAGAGGCCATGACCTAGGATACACGTGGAAATTGTGACTTCATTTTCTAATCTCTACTTTCGAGGGCTATTAAAAGAAGCGAATTGTTCTTGACTTTGTCAGGTTCTGCTTCAGACCTTTTTTTTTCCTTCCTCTGGATATAACTCTATCAATATCATAATTATTATGATTATCTGTCCTAAAAGCTGTGTATTGACTGCGACCCCAAGCAAGTGACCAAATTCTCCTGGTGTTCATCCGTCAAATGGAGATAATGGCATCGGTCTTATCATGTTCCAGTGACAAATAAATGAAAGGACATAGGTGAAGCTCCTTGGTAATGCTTGGCACATATAGGCACGCAATAAGTGTGGGCATTATTATCAGTAGGAGGAGGGAAGGGGGAAATATTGTCAGGTGCTGGGTGGGCATTGTCGATGAGAGGGAAATTGTTAAAGGGGAGGGGGAGTGAAGATGCTTACGGCAAGTGGCATTATGAGACGGTTAAATGGTGCAGGAGGAAGAAAGGGGAGCATTGACCGTATCTGGTGCCCTTAAGGGTGAGTGAGGGTGGAGGTGAAGACATTAACACATACTGCATGTTGTCCAGACCTGACAGTTGGATGTTTGGGACCCATGGGGTCCCTGACCGAATTTGTTGATTTTCCTAATGCTGGAATCGTTGTGTTTGCTTTGTTTTAGTTTCGTAAAATCAGACATAGTTGGATTGTAAGATATGGTGAAAATGGCAATAAGCTAAGAAGGAAAGTCATTACGTTGTATTGGATGAAAAAGATCACCTTCAGATAACAAAATAGTGCCAAAAAAAGTACAGAACATTAAAATGTATAAACCAGGGACTTAGTAATGTTAATCTTGCAGATAGAAATATGAAATACCCATTTTTTTTTTTTGCTTATTTGTTTATTTAGAGAGGGAGAGAGCATAGGGGAGGGGCGGAGAGAGAGAATCCCACAGACAGCTGTCTGTGCTTCAGCACAGAGCCCGACATGAGGCTCGAACTCTCAAACTGTAGATCATGACCTGAGCTGAAATCAAGAGTCTGACACTTAACCAACTGTGCCACCTCGGTGCCCTGAAAACCCTGTTTTTTAAAAAGTAGGAGAAAAACAGAATGAAGAAGACAAAGCTTAAGGAAAAAACAGTGAGGTGGTCCACTTAAAAAAATTCATTAGCACACATTGATTATATAGCTAAAAACAATACCTCCTTTATCCCAAAGATATCAAGGTCAGTAACACTTTGGTTTCCAAATCCTGGGGATCACCCATGAGTTGGAATGGTTTCAGGATGTGTCAGGATTATAGATACCTGTGCCTTCCTCCCTCCCTCCCATCTGAAATCTAATCCAAGGGGTCTCAGGATCTGGACTTCACAGACCAAAAGCATTTCAATAAAGTCTGTGTGGACCAAAATAAGATTACCACCTTTCAGTTCCAGCCAGGAAGTGCTTTTTAAAAAGCATCAAACGTTATCATGGTCAAAGACAGGTTTTTAATCAAGTAGAGTTATCTTGGTGAAAATTCTGTGTTGTCCTAATTTTTCCTTCCTTTCATTGGGGACTGATGAAATAATAGGTCCAGAATTTGGAAAGTACTGGTCCCACTGTCATTTTCTGGCTCCCAGGTAACCATCAGCCTGCACAGCTTGGGAGACAGAGATCCTGCCTCTTAAACCAAGTGCTGAAAAGACAAACACTTTTCCCAGACCACTTTGTGTCCCCAAGCCAGTTTACCAAAAGGATCTTTGTTGCCGGGGGATCTTTTTTTCTTTCTTGAGGCTAAGTTGGACTGGGGAGGGGATGAGGCTAGAAGGGATAAAAGGAACTAAAACAAGGAGGGGGGGGGCGTGCCTGGATGGCTCAGTCAGTTGAGCGTCCGACTTCGGCTCAGGTCTTGATCTCACAGTTCGTGGGTTTGAGTCCTTCATTGGGCTTACTGCTGTCAGCACAGAGCCCGCTTTGGATCCTCCGTCCCCCTCCTCCACTTGTGCTCTCTCTCAAAAAAAAAAAAAAAAAAAAAAAAAGTAAATAATGTAACACAAGAAGGTGAAAATTTAAATACTTACAATGAGTAAATAGTATGACTTTAAGATATATAGGCAAAAATAGGTTATATTTTAGCATAAAGGAGTATTACATAGTATCACAATGGAAATAATTTCTTTCTCAGTCATTTGGTCTCAAAAAGGGATTTTATAGGGTGTGGAACTTTAAACAGGATGGTTTTGCTATTCCTATGAGACCGCGACTCTGTATCACTTCAAAATATGAATGTGGTAGACATGCTGATTTTTTTTAAAGTTAACAGAAAATTTTTCCTAATCTGAACAGATCATTAAGAGTATAGCCTCGGGGCGCCTGGGTGGCGCAGTCGGTTAAGCGTCCGACTTCAGCCAGGTCACGATCTCGCGGTCCGTGAGTTCGAGCCCCGCGTCAGGCTCTGGGCTGACGGCTCGGAGCCTGGAGCCTGTTTCCGATTCTGTGTCTCCCTCTCTCTCTGCCCCTCCCCTGTTCATGCTCTGTCTCTCTCTGTCCAAAAATAAATAAAAAACGTTGAAAAAAAAATTAAAAAAAAAAAAAGAGTATAGCCTCTTTCATCACTGTATGTGTTACTTCCAGAAAAACAAACAAACAACCAAAAAGATAATAAAATTTAAAAAAACTTGAATTGGCAGTTATTTATTAGCAAGAAAAGAGAATAAAAGGTAAAATGTGGAAGCAAAAACGTACCATGATACTTTGGTTTTTTTAATGTTTATTTTTTCTGTGAGAGAGAGAGAAAATGCAAGCGGGGGAGGGGCAAAGAGAGAGGGGGACAGAGGATCCAAAGCAGGTTCTGTGCTGACAGCAGAGAGCCTGATGCAGGGCTCGAACTCACGAAGCCTTGAGATCTTGACCCGAGCCGAAGTCACTTTAGAATTATTTTATATTAACAGCTTAATATTCAGAGACATTTACTTTGTCAATTAGTTTGATTCATACTTCTGGTGAACGAATGCTGGCTTTATCATTTGCAGGGTTTATAGTTTTTAGATGGTAAACGTATTGTCTGCTGCTGTGGAAACTATTGATTTGGGTCCAGACCTCTAAGCAAACCCGAGGATAAGGGAGCTGATCAGTCACCTTCTCCTCTCCAGGTAGACTGTGCAACACTCTATGCCTTGTCAGTTCTCTTGTTCTTTATAATCCTTTGGGGGCGAAGGTTCAGCTGAATTTTTTGCCTGGGTTAGAAATCAGATTTTACTCACTTTTTAAAATTTATGTGTTTATTTTAAATTTATTTTTAAGTTTATTTATTTATTTATTTTGAGAGAGGCAGAGACAGCGCAAATGGGAGAGGGGAAGAGAAAGAGGGAGAGAGGGAACCCCAGCACAGAGCCTGATAGGTGGGCTGAACTCCCCAACCCGTGAGATCATGACCTGATCTGAAACCAAGAGTCAGGTGCTCAACCCACGGAGCCACCCAGGCGCCCCAGATTTTACTCACTTCTCAATTTGTCATTATTTCAAGAAACATTGGTAATTTTTTTAAAATTTTTTAAATTTATCTATTTTTGAAAGCGAGAGTGCTTGCGCGCACACGAGCGGGGGGTGGGGGGGTGGGGGGGGGGCAGAGACACAGAATCCGAAGCAGGCTCCAGGCTCCCAGCTGTCGGCACAGAGCCCGACGCGGGGCTCGAACCCACGAACCGTGAGATCGTGACCTGAGCAGAAGTGGGACGCTTAACCGACTGAGCCATCCAGGCGCCCCCGAACACTGGTATTGAGTGTAGTATTTCTGACATCTCCAGGGGCGTTTGCTGTGTGAGTACCTGTCACAGGTGTCCACACTGGTAGCTCAGTTTAAGTGATGGACAAGAAAGCGGTGCTTTCTCAGCTGGGCGGGGAAGCCCCACAGGGCCCCCGCAATGTGCGGAAGGCACCAGCACGGCTTGTCACGCTGTGGGCGGGCGGGGGGGGACCCCTGGGCCTCGTTCCCTGACCCAGGTCACATCACCGCCCCCCACCAGACCCTGGCTTACGTGTACCCTTCACGTGTCACGGAGGCGGCGTCACGCAGAAGGAAGGGCAGTCGCCTCGTAGCTGGAGGACAACCGGTGGCTCCCCACCGACAGCAAGGGGGCAGCCCCACGCGGCAGTGTGACCGAGGAGTGGCCACTCCCCCACGCGCACCCCCACCGCAGTGCTGCTGCCTGTAGCCGGATTGAAATCCTCATTTGGGCTGCGTAGGAAAGTTTGCCCATTACACCTAAACCTCTTCTAGCAGATGCGCTCAGGCTGCAGATACGACTTGTAGCGGATGCTTTGCGCGGCGTAGAAGGATAAATATCCCTCGCCCACTCCCCGTGCTGCCCACCGACGATTCCTGCTCCCCGGGCATTCGCTGGCCTGTCAGCCCTGGACTGGCCCAGCTGCGGCACGCTGAGCGATACGTTGGCACGAACATCGTCTTCGCAGAGCCCTTGTAAATACCCTCCAGGGAGAAGGCCACTGGAATCCGGGGGTAGAGTGACTTAGGGATGGGAGCGCGTGGCCGCGATGCCACGTTTGAGAGTTCTGCTCTCCTCGGAAGGCTTTGCGTCAGTAGAGGACAGAGGCTCATCGTGCCCACGTCCTGAACAAATTGGGTGACATGTGCCTCGGGGACCACAGACGCCAGCCGTCTGAAGGGAAAGCAGGAGGAGCGAACTTACCTGAGTAGAAGTCTCAGGCCACACTGGTTTCTCCTCTCAGTCGTGGCGGCCTCGGTCACCGCTAAGGAGGGAGTCTTTGAAGCACCTGTTACCGCTCTGTGTGTGGTGTGGATAGAAGAGAGCGGGTCAGAAGGGGAGCAAAGAAGGCAATGATGACATTTGATGCTAATGATCTGGCTCGTGGGGAGTGTGGGTGCCTCATTGCTCCCGATCCATCTAACACTGACGACAAAGCTCATTAGTCCTTGTGCCGGAGGCTGGACGCAGAGAATGGGACAATGGCGCTCATGTCAATCACATTAGCTTCTCTGTAGTGACTCCGAAGCAAATATTGTGCCAAGAGACCGGGGCCTCAAAAAAGGAAGTGGATCTTAGTTAACCGTGTCTGCCTATACCACTATCCCCAAGGTGGGAAAGGGGGAGGGTCTTAGTGTGTGAGAAATGGATAAGCTGAAGGAGAATTGTTGGGCAGCTAAAATTTAAAAATAAAAAAAAAAAAACTACTTAAATACATCCTAAAATAAAAGGACATTTGTATAAAAGGAAAACAAAGAGCCAAGTTAACGTTTGCTTCTGTTACCAACGGCGCTTATTTATTTATTATGTTTATGTAAACGAAAAAAAGGAATTACAATAAAAAGAAGATTCCACTTGTAAGACGGATAAGCATCCTCCGCCCTGTCTTTCCTACCATATGTAGCTGTGAAGTTTGCAAAGAAGACTGAGGACTCTAACAAGAAACGGGATCAGGCAGATTGGGGAAGGAGACTAGAATTTGAGGTACCACCAAATTGGTTGAGTTTCCTTTTTTTTTTTTTTTGTCTTCCCTGGTATCACATGGCATAGACCCGAAGGTGGCCCAAAACCCAGTAGAGCACACTGGTGTGGACAGGACGATCTTCAAAGGAAGTCCTCGCTTTCTGGCCTGATGAGGAGAAAAGTGGACTCCTGCATTCAGATGAGTGAGGGAAGTCACTGTTTTGTTTCTTCTTATTTCTTTCTCTCCTGTCCAACTTCTCATCATCCTTCAGGGAGAGAGCAGCCGTCGGGTTTGGGCAGTCATCTCAAACTGTAAAGACGGAGAAGTCGTCTCCAATGAGGAGAAGCATGGTCCCACGAGTACGGAGGTGAATTCCCATTACTTTTTCTCCCTCCAGTTGTACTCCTGTAATTCGGCACCAGACTGATTGAGAGAATAGCTAGAAGTAGATGGTTGAGCAGGGAAACTAAAGCCCCAGGCTTCTGGAAGAAGGGTCCCAAGGAACTTGGAAGTGTTGAACAGATCACCTAGAGGAGGGAGCTCAAGAGAGATAGCACATAAAATCCTGTATGAACTCGTGGGTTCACTTCCGAGCTGTGCAAGTGTGGATCCGGACCCTAAGCAGCATTCTGAACACTTTGATATCTGACATACGGCCTGGATGATTCCACTGAATGGAACACACAGTGGACAGATGCAGAGAGCATTGCAAAAGCTTTGAGAACACGGACGTTCAAATCACAGCTAACAGAGGTGCTTTGGAAATTACAGCCTGAACTTACCATGTTGATCACCTCCCTTAAAAGGAAAATCAGCTTTTTCCTAAGGATTTAAAGACTCAGAGTCTCATAACATAATAACCAACATTACTCAGAATTATTCAGTGTGTATGAAGAACTAGGATAATCTCCATTTGTATGGTAAGGGACAGTCGGCAGTTGCCAGCGCTAAAGTGTCACGTGTTGCAATTAGTAGACAGAGACTTTAAATCATCTATTATAATTAATGGTTCAAAAAGTATGGATAAACACTCTTGAAAAGAATAGAAAGGGGTGGCTCTGTTGGCTGAGCATCCAACTCTTGATTTCAGCTCAGGTCATCATATCACAGTCATTGGATCAAGCCCTGCATAGGCTTGCTTAAGATTCTCTCTCTCCCTCTCTCTCTGGCCCTTCCCTACTCACGTGTGTGTGTGTGCGCGCTCTCTCTCTCTCTCTTAAAAAAAAAGAATAGAGTGTAAAGAGATAGAGGATATAATGTATAATCAAATATTTTAGAATTGAAATGTATAATAACCAAAGTTAAAAATTTATGGATGAGCTCAATCCAGAAAGGAGATAATTGAAAAGTCAGTGGATTTAAAGACAGATCAATGGAAGTCTCAACAACAGGGAATAAAAGATTGAAAGAAAAAATAAACAGTCTCAGGTTATATAGGGCAGTACTAAAAATGTCTGACATTTTTGTCATCAGAGGTCTGGTGTGATTTGAAAAAAAATATTTGAAGAAATAATGGTCGAAAACTTCCTAAATTTGGTAAGGCATAAACTTTCATATTCAAGAAGACCAGCAAATCCTACTAAATAGGATAAACTCAAAAAAATCCATTCCTGGATACATCATAAGCTGCTGAAGATTAAAGAGGAAAAAAATCTTGAAAGCAACTAAAGAAAAAATGATACATAACATATTATAAAATAACAAGTTGAATGACTGCAGATTCTTCATTAGAAGCCACCAAGGCCAGAATGATACTTATTTTTAAAATACCCAGTGAACATATCCTTCAGATATGAAGATGGAATAATGACATTTTCAGATGAAAGAAAACAAAAAAATTCACTGCCAGAGACCTGCTCTAAAAGAAATGCTGATGGACAGAAAATGCCAGAGGAAATTTTGGAACATCAGGAATGAAAGAAAAACAATGATGATAAATATCTGGTTAAATATAATTAACTATTTTTCTCTCGAGTTCTGTGAACTATGTGTAATGACAAAACAAATGTAACACTAATGAACTTCTCAGTATGTATAGCTGTAATATATATAACAACTATAACATAAAAGAGGAAGGTCAAGGAACCAATATCATGGTAAGATTTCTCACTTGATGTAGTAAAATATTAATTCTAAAACAGACTGTGAAAAGCTAGGTGTATATACTGAAATGTTTAGAGTAACAACCAAAAACACTATACATAGAAATTAATAAAAACTCAATAGATAAAATAGAATAGTAAAAAATATTCAAATAATCCAAAGAAAATAAGAAAGAAAAACAGGAACAAAATGTGGGTAGAAGCATGAAAAGTGGTATATCTAAATTGCAACATTCAAACAAACTACATTCAATATAAATGGTTTAACAGGGGCGCCTGGGTGGCTCAGTCGGTTAAGCGTCCGACTTCAGCTCAGGTCATGATCTCATTGGTCCGTGAGTTTGAGCCCCGCATCAGGCTCTGTGCCGACAGCTAGAGCCTGGAGCCTGCTTCGGATTCTGTGTCTCCCTCTCTCTCTGACCCTCCCCCCATTCAGGCTCTGTCTCTCTCTGTCTCAAAAATAAATAAACATTAAAAAAAAAATGGTTTAACATACCAAATAAATAACAGATATTGTCAGAATGGACTTTAAAAAAATGACCAAGGGATAGGTTGTCTACAAATAATACAATTTAAATATAATGAGATGAGTAGGTTGAATGTAAGAGGTTAAAAGACTTACTACGTAACCACTACTCGAAAGAAAACTGGACTTGCCATATCAATGTCAGAAAAAACAGACTTCAGAGCAAGGAAAATTACTGGGGATAACGAGGATCGTTACACAAAAAGAATTGCGTAAGTTCACCAAGATGACATAAAAAGTGTATGTACCTCTTCTACCATACACAAAAATCAACTCAAAATGGAATAAAGATTTAAATGTAAGACCCAAAACTGTTAACACTTTTGGAAGAAAACAGGGGAAACTTCATGACATTAGTCTTGGCAGTTATTTTAATGATTATCACTGAATGATTTCAATGACTTCAGTGATTGTCATTGGATATGACACCAGAAGCACAGGCAACAAAAGCAAAATTAGGTAGGTCGGACTACATCAAACTAAAATACTTCTGCACAGCAAGAAAAACCAGTCAAGTAAAAGGGCAACTTCTGGAATGGGAGAAAATATTTATAAACCATATATTCAAGAACAGGTTAATTTCTAAAATACATAAGGAACTCCTATAACTCAGTAACAAAAACAAACAACTAATAACCTGAACTGAAAATGGGCTAAGGACTTGAATAGACATTTCTCCAAAGAAGATATACGAGTGGCCAACAGGTATATGAAAAGATGCTCAACATGATTAATCATCAGAGAGAGAGAGAGAGAGAAGGAAGGAAGGAAGGAGAAAGAAAGAAAGAAAGAAAGAAAGAAAGAAAGAAAGAAAGAAAGAAAGAAAGAAAAGAAAGAAGAAAGAAAGGAAGAAAGAGAAAAAGAAGAAAGAAAAAAGAGAAGAAAGAAAAAGAAGAAAGAAACCAGTGCTGGTGAGGATGTAGAGAAATTGGAAATCTTGTACTCTGTAGGTGGGGATGAAAAATGGTGCAGCCACTATTGAAAACGATGTAAAATTTCCTCAAAAAATTCAAAATAGAACTACCATATGATCCAGAAATCCCACTTCTTATTTATTCAAAAGAACTGAAAGCAGGATCTTGAAGAAGTATGAGCACTCTCATGTTCCTTGCAACACTATTCACTATAGGCAAGAGGTGAAACAACCCAAATGTCCATCGACAGACGAATGGATAAAATGTGGTATATACATATAATAGAATATTATTCAGCCTTAAAAAAGCAAGCTGTCCTGTAATAAGCAACAACGTGGATGAGGCTTGAGGACACTATGCTAAGTCAAATAAGCTAGTCATAGAAGGATGAATACTGCAGGATTCTACTTACTATATCTAAAACAGGCAAATTCATAAGGGCAAAAAAATAGAATGGTGTCTGCCAGGGACTCGGGGGACAGGAGAAAATGGGGAGTTGCTAATCAATGAAATGTATGAAATTTTAGTTTTGCAAGATGAGTAAGTTCTAGAGATCTGATGGACAACATTGTGCCTCTGGATAACAAAACCGCATTGTACACTTAAAAATCTGTGTTAAGAAGATAAATCTCATGGTAAATATTCTCACCAAAAAAAAAAAATTGTCTCCTAAAAAGAGTATATTAACAGTGTATGTACCTAACAACAGAGCTTCAAAGTACATGAGACAAAATAGAACCGAAAAGAGAAATGGGTGATTATAGTTGATTGGGGACGTCAGCATGGCTCTTGCGGTAATTGATAGAATAAGTAAGTATAAGAATAAGTAAGTGGAAACCCAGTAAGAATGTAGAAAAACTGAACAATACCATTAACCAGCTAGTTCCAAATGACATTTATAAAGCATTCCTCCTCAAAATAGCAGAATAGACGTTCCTTTGAAATCCTTAGAGATCATTCACAAAGATAGATGATATCCTGAAACATAAAACATATCTAAAAGCAGTTAAAAGAGTTGAAATAGTTCAAAGTGTGTTATTTTACCGTAATGGAATTTAGCTAGAAATCAACAACAGACAGGTAACTGATAAATCCCCAAATGCTAGGAAATTAAAGAACTGCTTCTAAGTAATCCATGGATCAAAGAGGAAGTCTCAGGAAAAGTAAAAAGTATTTTGAGGTGAGCAAAAATGAAAATACAACATACCACAATTCATATGAAGCAGACAAAGCGGGGCTTAAAGGGAAATATATAGATTAAGTGCTTAGGTTAGAAAAGAAGAAAAGATCTGTAATGAACAATCTAAGCTTTCACCTGAAGGAGCTAGAAAGAGGAGAGCCAAATAAATCCAAAGCAAGCAGAAGGAAAGAAAAACAATAAAGTGTAGATGTCAAGGAATTTCAAAACAAAATTAATAGAGCCAATGAAGTCAGAAACTGGTGTTTCAAAAAAAAAAAAAAGCAATGAAACTGATAAATCTCTAGCCAAATTGACCAGGAAATAAGATGCAAATTGTCAATATTAGGAGTGAAAGAAGCTACATCACTACAGATCTCACAGACATTAAAAAGTAGGTGAATACCACAAACAAGTCTGTGTACATAAATTCAACAATTTAGAGGAAATGGACCAAATTCTAGAAAAAAACATCCTATCAGGACTCACTCAAGAAGTAGATTACCTGAACCGTTCTGTCTCCTTTAAACACATTTTTAAACTCATAGTTAAAATTTCACTGCCCCAAACCCAAAACCCAAATCGCCAGGTCCAGATAGTTTTCTACCAAACACTTATGGAAGAAATGCCACTAATTTCACATGAAAATAGAAGAGGGGGCAGGACTTCCCAACTCACTTTATGAAACCAGCATTATCCTACTGCCAAAACCAGACACATTACAATAAAATTACAGGCCAATGTACCTCATAAACATAGATGCAGAAATCCTCCCCCAGATATTAGCAAATTGAATGTAGTAATATATAGGAAGAATAATAAACCATTTCCAAGTGGGGATTAGACCTGGAATGCAGTGCTGATTCAGCATTTGAAAATCAGTCACTGTAATCCACCATATTAACAAGCCAGCGAAGAAAAGAATCACATCATAATGTCAATTGATTCCGAAAAAGCAATTGTCAAAATTCAACATACATTCGTGATAAAAAGCTCTTCATCTGGGAATAGAAGGCAACTTCCTTAACCTGACACAGAACATCTACAAAACTGTGCTGCTGGCATCTTATTTAATAGAGAAGGACTGAACACTTTCCCCTTAACACTGTGGCTAAGACTAGGATGTCCATTCTCACTGTTCCTATTCAACATCATGCTAGAATTCCTAAAAAAAACATTCCTAAGGAAAAAGAAACTAAAAGGCTTACAAGTTGTAATAAAACCATTCTTATTTGCAGACAACATGCTTGACCATGTAGAAACATCTCAAGAAATCTATGAAAAGGCTCCCAGGCTACATTGTTCATTGGATTGCAAAACTGCATAACCAATCTGGGAAGTAGTCTAGCAGTTTCTTATAAAGGTAAACACACTCTTACCATGTGACCCGCCATCCCATTCCTCCTTCATGCAACAACATGGACATATCAGTTGTTTCCAGGCGTGAGGAGTATATAAGGATCAGGATGAAAAAGTTTTTTTGAGGGGGTGATGGAATTGCTCTGTGTCTGACTCATCGTGATGATTACCCAAATCTACATATGTGTTAAAACCCGTAGATCTTGAACATATTAAGAAACTCCTTGATTTTGGTATGTTAATTAGAAAAAATTGCATCTAAAAAGTTACCAGTTTTCATGGTAAAAGTGAATGGTACCCGATATTCTTGTGATTGCTCATTGATAAACTAGATGAGATCCCTATTGTCCAGTAGAACGTTCTGAGATGATGGAAGTGTTCTATTTATGCTGTGCGCAATGTGGTGAACACCAGCCCCCCTGTTAGCTAATGAGCACTTGAAATCGAGCTAAAATGTCAATTTATTTCATTCAAATTAACTTAAAAAAAAAACCCCACACATGGCTAGTAGCTACTGTATTGGACAGAGCAAAGATAGATGGTTGTATAATCACCGTGATCCCAGACAGCAAAGAAATCCTAATTATTTTTATCCATCCATTAGAGAGGGATAAAAGACAATATGATTGGTTTGTATTTCTTGACTCCAGGATTTTCTGATTTTGTCCCCCTAGTTCCGTAAATTCTTTATTTGTTAACAAAAAGGTAGACTGTGACTTCCGCGAGATGACACACAGAGGATGACACTGAGGTTTGGACTCACGTCAGCCAAAGAAGTTAGTAGATAAGTTCAAGTGTGTGATAATGAATACATACAGGAAGCCCAAGCCCAAATAATATTGTTGTCTTTCTGCCAATAACCAGTGCCTGTGTCAGGTGCTGAAAACACTGTTTGTAACCCCTGTCGTGAGTACTGAAAATCCAGTCCAAATCCTGTTTCCACCCTAGTTAGTTGGAATGGTGTAGACGTTAGAGTCAGTCCAGGGTTTATGCAAGTGTCGGGAAAGCAGCACATTGAAGGGACTGCCGTTCCCCTGAAGTGTGTGTTAGATTAGCGGCTTCCCCCTTCCAACAGGGTTCTGTTGGAACCTGTAAGAAGTAGGAACCCAACCCAGGCCTGCTGAGTTCAGCTCTGTGATGGAAATGTTTGGCCGGTGTTTCTTTACACTCCGTCTGGACTTAGTTTGCAGTAATTTTTCCCCCTCTTATTCATCGTTTTCTTGGGGACGTAGTGTGATACCTCCTTTTCATGTGTGTTTACTTTTCATTCTTTCGTTAATTGGAAGCACCTTGAGGTCAGAGGTTAGTTCTATAGATATGTCTCCTTTTAAAAAATATGGCAGCCTTTGCAACATTTTCTGTCTCTCTCTCTCTCTGTCTCTCTCTCTCTCTTTTTCTCCTGATTCCATCTTAGAAGGAATGCAACCCACAGAAAGAATAACTTGGCCATAATGAAATAAGCCAGTGATCAAGTAATTCACTTTCTCAGCTCTTTGACCTTCTAACTAACTCCAGCTAAAAGAGCTCTCGGGCTCTCTAACGGTATGTCTTTAAAGCTGCAGAGGGACTGATGATAACTTTGAAAACGAATTGGGAAGTACCACTTTCTGGTGTATTTTCAGATGTAGTTGTTGCTTCTCAAATTGGGGGCGTGTTTGCCTCCAGGGACTGAGGCCTACACTGCAGGTTTATACAACCTCAGGACAAACGTGGATGGGCTTCCTGGAGCTGGTTCCCTCGTGGATTTTGGAAAGCAATGTTGAGTGATCTTCAGTGGAAACATTTTTTTTTAAGCTTTTACTATTAAGGCAAAAAGTGATATATTACAGAGTGTATTATATGGCTCGCATGAATTTCAGGGAGACTTCCAAACAGAATCTTTTTCCTGGCAGACTGCGGACTTCTTTGGGCACACCATTCCTGTCGTCTGCAGATGAAGATACAGAGTACCAAAAAAAAAAAAAAAAAAAAGAAGAAGAAAAAAAAAAGAAAGAAAGAAAAAGAAAAAAGAAAAAAAAGAGAGAAGAAAATACTGAGCACCGCTGTCTGAGGTGTAGTCAGGTGAATTTTTGCCCAGTGGTTTGGAAATGAATAGTCCACAAATCCAGATGCTTAGTAATAAAATATATCACCTCATTTCCCCATGTTTTCCCGTAGTTTTCTTGACATTTAATATCAAAACATCAAATTTAAAATCTGTCTTTTACCTATAAACTCACCAGCTCTCCGTTTTTCTCACCTCACTTTTATCTTTTCCTTCCTTGTCTTCTTTGGACATTGATTAGAAGAAGTGAGGGCAGAAAAATAATGCATACCACAACAAAGTATGGAAAATTGGACATCTGCCTACTTAATTTATAGTATGGTACTGAAAATGCATCCAGAAAGGTCTTACAGTTTAATATTCTTTTAATAAGTTTTACAGGGTGTTGCAGAGTTGTGAGGAGATGTCTGCACTGAGAATCAGGACGTCTGTGGGGGCTAGTTGTGGCTTTGTGACTAACTCTCTTTAACCTTGGGGAAGTCATTTCTCCCATTTGGAACCTAGGATTATCCTCAGTCAGATGAGTTTCAGTGCCTTGCCCAGCTCTAAAATGTCATTATTCTGTTTTCCTAATCCCACGAAGGATGATCTAATCCAAAGACTTTGGAGGATTTCAGTAAGTAACATAGAATAACCTTATTTTTGGCTCTGTGGTCTTTTTGGTGCTCTCTAATGCTTGTAGGGATACCAAGTATTTGTTCTTTAAATATTTAGTTTCCTTGCCTATACCTTGCTGCATTGAGTCCAACCATAATTGCAATGGTTTCTTCCACCATAACAATAATGAACTTACCTTGGTCAACCCTGGGCTGTAAAGCCCCTTGAAAACTTTGGAACTTTCTCTTTCTGAAACCACCATTGAATTTTAAATTTGTAGCTTTGATCAGCTTTTGTGCAACTAGGAAAGCCTGGTCTGTTATTGGTGCCCAAGGATTTTTCTTTAGAGGATTTCTCCTCTTCCCTTTATTTCTCAATTTGAACGAATATTCCACCCTGGGCATTACTCCAGGTGTCAGACTGTCACCAGAGTGCAGGCTTTTGGACAGTTTCTCGGCAAGTCGTATTAGGTGTACATGATGCTTCTAGAAATGCATTGCGGATAGTACTCTAATATTTCATGCTGGACATTTTGAACAGTCCCTTTGTGAAACAGAAAAGCATCTCACATCTCTGCGCTTGTCTCTGTCCCTTGTTCAGGCACTCTTTGCATCTTGTTGGGGCTCACACAATAGGCTCTTCCCTTGTGTCAGTAATTCATTATCTTCTCTCTTTGGATGCATCCTATACCCTGTTGCCACAGTAACATAAACCTTCAGCATAAATAGCATCACCCCCTGTGAGAACCTGTAATGCCTTTCTCCTACACTTTCCTGCTCTTCAAAATCTTATCTCAGCTTGACTGCTCTGGTTTTATCTCTACCCATCTCCTTCATGTATCCTGCCATGCTAGCCAAGCAAGGTCGGCCACCAGTCACTCTCTGAGACAGCTTGTACTGTCCAACCCACGTGGTCTGTAAGCACCCGGCTTTGCTGCCTGGAAAGACATCCCCGCCATGTTTCTTCTTCCCGCTTTGCTTACCCAACTTCGGGGCCCACCTCAACTGCTTCCTTCCTGAAGCACTACCCTGTTCCCACCACGCTTCCTTACCACCTGTCCCTTACATCAGAAATTGCCATCTTTCTTTGGTCTCACAATACTCTTCCTCTCTTTGCCTTGAACATCTCAGATGTTGGCACAAAACCAAGAGGATAGTTGCTGTAACTTCTTCACGTTTATTCTGACCTCAGCAACAAGCTGTGTCTTACATGTTGCATTTAATAAACGTCTGTTGACTTGAATGACACTGAATTAGGGTAGGTTTGGTATAATATTGCTGCAGACGAGGATTTTTATCTCCCCTGTTGGTACATTCTTGCAAACCAGAGAGAGTGTTGGCATCACAGACTTCTGGGTGGCGTCGGGGGCCAGAGAAACCCCCCAGGGGAAGCAGCATCTGGCCATACTGTCAACATGTCATCCCTCTAATGGACTGCCATAAGCGTATAAATACTTGTTTTTGGAGGATGAGTTCATGCAAGGGTAGTGCTTCTTGGGAGGAGACTTACTAATTGCTATAACAGATGCCAAGGGGAATTCATTGCAAATATAAGGTGGGTCATTTTCTAATCCTTTAGAGTCTATTCTTAATCTGACCTTGAGCCACCCGTTTTGCTTCCTCTTCGTCTGTGTTGCAGTAGGAACCCCGTGCCCCACCTCATGCTTCCCACCTCCCCCCATCAGCACCTCCACACCTGGGCTCATACTTCCTCTCTCCATTCATTCATTCCTTCATTCATCCGTTCATTCATTCAGCACCTATTTATTTCATGCCTTCCATTGGCTGGGCACTTTTTCAGGAATACATCTGTAAACATAAGGCATGCAAAAACCCCTCCCTCCAAGGAGCTCATGTTCTAACACGTGGTATGCCCTTTCTCTGTCTCCCGCCCGTCCGGATTTTAGGACAAACTTGCCTCGGCCTTCGAGCCATCCCTGACTGCTTCGGCCAGCTACTTTACTCCAGAGTTCTCAGAGGCACCTGTCACCCGTTCCTCCTCTTGGACAGGCACTGTCTTGTATTTTTTGCACTTCTTCTGTGTGGATGTCTTATCTCTTCAAGTGTTTTATAGGCTCCTCGTGGGTAGAAACCATGTCACCTGTTCATAAAACGGTGCGTGTACCACTGTGTATATCCTACATTACGTACACTATTCACACATGCTCAAATCTCCATCCTTACCATAGACTTTGCAGCTCGGTACCCAATAAATATTTTTAACCGATTTAAGATACTTACTGCTGTCCTTTATCAAGTACAGCAGCTCTAAGGCTGTAAGATCCTGCGTGACTGTGTCACTGGGTGGTGCTACGATGTCCTCTTTTGCCAAGGAACCAGTCAAGTGCCAGGCACAACCTCTGCCCACACCTCATCAACTGATCGAATCACCTCTGCGACAGTCTGTGTGATGTTTGTAAATCTTTACCGTAACACCAAAGCTGTTATTAAAAGCAGCAAGAGGCGGTGGGGGGGGGGGGGGGAGGAGGAGGAGGACTGCTCATAATGCTTCTCTTGAGTTTCTCTCCCCATCAGAGACTGGTACCTAAACCATCAGAGTGCCTTTCTCGCCTTTATTTCTGAGTTAACGCTAATGGTTGTCCATCATAAAACTCACCGTGCTATTAGTAGGATGGCAAAATGAGCTTAAAGTGATCAGTCACCCTCCTTTGCATGATCATTTAGGAACCGTCTGCCAAAAGAGGCCAAGGCTGGAAGCAGCCCATCAGGGGGTGCAGAACTGGTCAAGGCAACTGCTAGGAAGGGGACCCCCCCTGAGGCCCCCACTGGCCTCATGTGCTAATGAAGTGAATTGCCATCAGTTTAAATGTAAAAATTCAGGCATGGGTTTTTAAAGAATTTGGTTACCAATGGTTATTTTATTATAATAGTTGAGGGGCCTTATATGTGGTGTTTTTTTTATTGTTTATTTATTTTTGAAACAGAGGGCACAGCGGGGGAGGGGCAGATAGGCAGAGGGGGTGGGGGAGGGAGGCAGAGAATCCGAAGCGGGCTCCACGCTGACAGCAGAGAGGATGCGGGGCTAGAACTCACAAACTGTGAGGTCATGACCTGAGCCGAAGTCGGATGCTCAACCGACTGAGCCACCCAAGCGTGCCAGGGTGATATAACGCACGGGCTCTGGGGCTTGTTCTGCAGGTTCAAATCCTGCTTCTGCCGCTTAGCAACTGTGGGAACTTGAGAAAGAGTGAATCTCTTTTTAAAACGGGGATAATAATGGGAAGCCTGGGTGGCTCAATCGTTTAAGCATCAACTCTCCATCTCTGCTCAGGTCGTGATCTCACAGTTCGTGAGTTCAAGCCCCACATTGGGCTCTGTGCTTATAGCATGGGGCCTACTTGGAATTCTCTCTCCCTCTCTCTGCCCCCACCCCACTCGTGCTCTCTCTCTCTCTCTGTTAAAATAAATAAATAAACTTTAAAAAATGGGGACGATAATAGTACTTACTTTACTGGGTAAAGTGGAAAGCTGGGTCCTTGGAAAGCTTAGGTGAGTTTCTAATACTGGGTCCTTGGAAAGCTTAGGTGAGTTTCTAATATGGTCATTGGAGGCCCATGTATAGGTGGAAACATACATATTCAGATGTTAGAAATTTCGAATACCTTTTGATTTGTAATTTTCCATCCTTTTTCTTTGGGTATTTTTTTTTCTTTATCCGTTTATTCAACCTTTTCTATATCATAGAGGAAATCTGAATTTTTAGCTGTCAGGAGGTGGTCCAGTGACCCAGAGCTTCCTCAGAGGCTCTTACATTGCCAGAGCTAAAGATACTCTATTTAGAGCTTCATTTTTCATACATTTATTCTATAGCTACATCACTGCACTCTTACAGTGCAGTGGTTTACGAGGCATACTTTTTAACCTTGTAGTGATCAGACTGTGCCTGACAGGAACGAGCTGGAGAAGGCGGATTTGGTGGGTTTATAACTAACGACACAACCACACCCAGAGGGAGTCAAGTCAAGGTGAGCCATCCTGGCAGGAGGCCCCGGTGCTGGGCCACAGTCTCAGTCTGTGTCACGGATGAGAGTCTAGGTGGCATACTAAATGAGAGGAAGCAGGGGCGCCTGGGTGGCTCAGTGGGTTAAGTGTCCGACTTCAGCTCAGGTCTTGATCTCACGGCTCGTGAGTTTGAGCCCCACATCGGGCCCTGCACTGACAGCTCAGAGCCTGGAGCCTGCTTCGGATTCTGTGTCTCCCTCTCTCTGCCCCTCCCCCACTTGCACTCTGTCTCTCTCTCTCTCTCAAAAATAAATAAACGTTAAAAAAAATTTTTTTAATGAGAGGAAGTAATACATCAGGAAGGAAAATCAAAACTAAACCATTTCTGATGAAAATGCATAGGGCATCGTGGATGAGGGTTTTTTTCAAGTGTATAAATGAGACCTGATTTAATAGCAGTTAATGTGAAGAAGTCCTCTGGGGGTTGACCATCTGACTCAGCCAAAAGCCTACTGTATCGTCTCAGGCCACGTGAATATAGAGTCCAGAACAAGGGAGGTAACGGTGAGAACACAGCTAGAGTGTATTTGGTTCTTTGTACGTTTTTTGTTAAGTTTATCTATTTATTTTGAGAGAGAGAGCAAAAGAGCATTCAAGCCGGGGCGGCGGGGGGAGAGGCAGAGAGAGAGGGAGAGAGAGAGAATCCCAAGCAGCCACTGTGCTGTCAGTGCAGAGCTTAACACAGGGCTTGAGTTCATGAAACCGTGAGATCGTGATAGGAGCTGAAAACGAGAGCCAGGTGCTTAACCCACTGAGCCACCCAGGCATCCTGGTTCTTTGTACAACATTTCAAGAGGGAAGTTGATATGCCAGAGCAGAAGCAAAGGAGGGAAACCACTTGAGAAGAGGATTTGGAAAGTGTCAGATGGTTGAGGGATCTGAAGAAACTATTTAATAATGTCAAGACCATGTATCAGTCAGTCAATCAATGAGCATGTAGTGTGTGTGGTTATGAAGTGTCCCAAACTGCAGGTGACTAGAGAAGAGGTCATTTGGAATGTAGGGATGGGATTTTTATTTGTAGATACCGAGTGACTGGTCAGGCAGAAGAGGGTTATAAGTTTTTTATTTTCCGAGGACAGGATGGGAATCCCTCCGTGGGGTCATAGGACTCAGTTCCTGGAGGGAGGGCCTTCCCCAGGGGGATATGCCCAGGCTGGGATGAGACCCCGGCTCCTGGGGGGGGGAGGACGTCGCGGGAGACAGGCTACATCACAGAAGTTACAAGAAGAAAGGATTCTGGTAGGATTGTAGCCGAGGGACCGTCCGAACTCAGCAATCTGGCATAGTCTCACTGAGAGATTCGGTGCATGTTTGTTCTCCCAGCTCTGGTTGTGCCCTGTAATTTATATTCAGGGAAGGCTGGTTGTTGTATTTGTGACGATGTGGGGAACATACTGTACATGCATGCCCTGCTACCCAAATCTCTTTGGTTTCTTGTATCGGATGATTTACTGATACCTGGTTCTTGAGTGCAGAGAGTGAGAGGTGCCTGCTTTGGTGTCCTTCCTTTTGGGGCAGTTTGGACGGCATCCTTCCTAGGAGCACAGAATTCACTTCTTCCCTAATTATTCTTTTCCTCGCAGGCTCCATTTCTCTGTGGTTTTAGCGCTGACTGCTGATGTCCCTATCTTCCTTTCCTCCCTCCCCAACTTCCACCCCCTTTCCCTCTCGAGATGTTTATATGTTGTTTCGTGTACTCTAAATAGAGATGAAGCGTTTCCTCTCTGGCTCTGATGAAATAGGGCCCCGTGCTGTGTATGTGTGTCTATAAATACAACCACGTACACGTGCATATGCATGAGTTAGTTGGTGCAGGGCTCACACACAGTGCAGCGAAAAAGACGTTTTCACACAACTATGTAATTGATTTTTTTTTTTTTTTGGCCTTACCGGTCTGAGACACAGAAAATTAAAAAAAAAAAAAAAGAAAAGAAAAAGCAGAGGAAGCCACGATGTAAAAAGCACCACCACCACCAACCACCCTGTGAATCCTAGCGCTCTGTGCAGTTTCAGCTGTGTGGCGAGCCCAGGAGAAGCTCACGCTGGAATGAGTTCCTGACATAGTGACCTCATTCCCAACACCGCCTCTCCAGGGCGGCGGCGGGGGCTGCGGGAGCTGTGGCCGCGGGTGCCACAAGCCCGTGGGCTGTGCCGGCAACGAGGAGACCCAGGCGTGCGAGGGCTTGTGCGGCGCCTGGAATTTATGACAAATAGCTCACTGCAGCTAAACTTTGATCCAGTGTTACAGTCGAGCCGCCTGTTACACACAGGAGGGAGATCCGTCCTGCATCACAATGAAAAGCCAGCCTTAGAGAGAGAGAGGGAGAGGGAGAGGGAGAGGGAGAGGGAGAGGGAGAGGGAGAGGGAATGTGTCAGGTTTATAATTACAGACTGGTGAGTATATGACGCTAGATCAATTTCAGTGTGTGTGTGTGTGTGTGTGTGTGTGTGTGTGTGTTCGTTCTTCAAGCATCCGGAGGTACGTGCCCTTTTTTGCTGTTTTAATGATGCAAAGATCTGAGTTGGCGCTAACGCGTGGGAGGGGACCCGGGTCTCTTGGAAGGAGGATGCACCCCCTCGCAGCCCCAGGCCCGGGGTGCGTTCCCAGCCCAGAGTCTCTGCGCTGCACAGACAAAGGAGCCAGCGCAGACAACCAGAGGAGGCTGTAGCTTTTCTTGGAGCGATGACTCATTTCGGTTCACAAAGGATTCTGGGCAGGGTAGTGAGAAGTCAGGTTGGCTGATCCGTCCCTATGACTTCACTTTGCAGAGAACAAGGCAAAAGAGGAGTGATACTGCAGATTCCCGAGGCACTGCAGTGCGATAACTGGCTCAGTGCGAGTGGCTGTGATGTATGAAATAGGCACGGGACAGACCCCAGCTGTCCCATGCAAACAGGAGGAAAGACTGGTGAAGAGGATCTGTTTGTTGGTTGGTTTTTTCTTCTAAAATCGTTACCAGCAAAGTACATTCACAGAGCCTTTTTAAAGGTGCTTCTTGCCAGCTTTTGAACCGAACTTGAACCAGTGTGTCGAGCCCCGAATTGTACGAAGAGCTGAGAGTTCTGGAAAACTCAGTTTTTAAAAGTAGACCTCGGAAGGTAAAGTACCAGATTCCTGTTATGTTCCACGTGCCCTCAGTAGCCAATCTGAAATGCTCGTATTTAGGATATTATTACTCGAAGGTTTACTCTTTCTTCTTATTCCAGATTCTAGGACGTCCGTTTCTGTCACTGGCTCCTCCTTGTTGTGCCTGGATGCAGTCCCCTAGCATGCACCAGGCTTTAGCGTCAAAGCTACCTGGGGCATGGAGCCAGTCCAGAAAGGGTCAGGTACGTTTTCCCTGCTTTTCTTTCAAGACGTGTTGTGTGCGAAGCCATATGGTAAGATGTCGACACCCGCTTTGAGAAGAGTACACTGTCCCCTGAAAGGCGGTCTTGCCTCAGTCTTAGGCAGCAGACATGCCCCGTGGTAGGCTGATGCCACCTCAGCAGCATGATTCATCCTAAGTCACATCAGAGCTGAAAAGTCAGACGGCTGTAGGATTTGCGAACAGGAGATAATTAAACCGCTTCAGATTTCCATCCGCTGTAGTATCTCTTCTACTCTTCCGGTGGGGGCATTCTACAAATACTGTTTGAAATGTCTTCTTCTCCATTAATATAGTCCCCGAAATTTGGCGTGTTATTTGGCCTGTTAACCTACATGTAGCGCACTGAAATCCAAGAGAGCCTGATTTATACGCTCAGGGACTGTTTCCAACACTAACATCAGATTGAGGTTGCTATTAACCACTAAGGAAGCAAGCGTGTTTCTTCCTCGTCTGCTTTAGGATTCAAATGATTACATAGCTGTTTTCTTACAACATCCATGGGCGTTTCACACAGAAGCTTTTTTTTTTTCTTTAAATAGTGAGATGGCAAAATGTGGTCCTCAGAAGTCCATTACATGCTACGTTTCCAAAGTGAAACTTGGCAAATCCGAAAGCATGGCTTTAACTATCTTGTCGGATTCATAGGTTTAGCACTCTTTTTTATTAAAGATGTTTCGAGAGCGCCAAATCCCTGATGTCATTTGTACTCATAATGAGAACATTTTAAAATGCAAACTCGGGGGGCGCCTGGGTGGCGCAGTCGGTTGAGCGGCCGACTTCAGCCAGGTCACGATCTCGCGGTCCGTGAGTTTGAGCCCCGCGTCGGGCTCTGGGCTGATGGCTCGGAGCCTGGAGCCTGTTTCCGATTCTGTGTCTCCCTCTCTCTCTGCCCCTCCCCCGTTCATGCTCTGTCTCTCTCTGTCCCAAAAATAAATAAAAAACGTTGAAAAAAAAAATAAATAAAATAAAATAAAATAAAATAAAATGCAAACTCGGCATTGGGTAGGCTCCTTGAACCCCTCTTCTTCTCTTTGCTTTCATATCCATCGCCCTCGCTCACTCTTCCACGGAGGGTCAGAAAGCATGCTTCCTTTCTACACGGTTAAAGATGTCTCTTCTTTGTGCACAGTGCTGTGCATCTTCAAAGCAAAGTCGAGCATGTTGAGTCAGTATTAAAAGATGCTTGGGGGGCGCCTGGGTGGCTCAGTCGGTTAAGCGTCCGACTTCAGCTCAGGTCACGACCTCGCGGTCCGTGAGTTCGAGCCCCGCGTCGGGCCCTGGGCTGATGGCTCAGAGCCTGGAGCCTGCCTCCGATTCTGTGTCTCCCTCTCTCTCTGCCCCTCCCCCGTTCATGCTCTGTCTCTCTCTGTCTCAAAAATAAACGTTAAAAAAAAAAGTTAAAAAAAAAAAGATGCTTGGTGACACCGTAGTATATTGAGAATATACAGTAATTATATAAGGTCCCCACACCCATCATTTCGATTCATCCTTAAAGACCCTATTCAAAGTCTCCCTCTTGCGTAAAGCCTTCCCTAATTTCTCCAATAGAAGGTCATTTCTTAATGCTATTATAGAATTCCTACTTCTGTCTGTGGATAGATGAATGTAATTATATATGAGTAAATTCCTATTATTGAGTTAATTTGCTAGCCATTCATGTATTTTCTTGTATCTCTTCTAAGGATGTTGTAAACAGTGATTTAAGTATGTTCTAGCTGCTTGTATTTTCATGCATTTATTTCATGTTTCCCCACCCAAATCATAAGCTCATTGAAGGCAAGGATCGAGATTTATGTCCGTGTCTACAGTTCCCATCTCCTAGTAGTTCCCTGTACACGGGAATCCTCCTTAAATAGTGGATTCAGAAGAGAGGCAGTTTAAAAAGCATTCATTTGTCACAGAGGGCGAGAATGGTCTGTTTTGTTCATTTTAAGAGTCTTCACAAGGTAGATTACTGCAGGATGGACGTCAGGAGTTCAAATTCTAGCCATGATGATTGTTCTTACCTTGAGATATGGTTCCGGACAGAGTCGTACGCTGCTCGTAGAGGGTTGTTACTGTTAAGAACAGGTGTGAAGATGCGACCCTTCAGTGGCGACATTGGTTATGATTTACTTGATTAGGAGGCATATTACTGGACAAGCTATCCGTAGGCAAGGAGTGTGCAAAACTCCGAGATTTTGTGCGTAAGTGACTCCCTTGAATCCCACAGGATGTTTTCCTTAGAAGGGGTAACCATCATGGCTCTTTGTACCTCAGGTTCTGTCAGAGATTATGTAGCTCCTAGTGTCACTGGTTTTTGGTCCTAAGGGTACCTCCTCAAAGGCGGAGTTTCCTTTCTCAGGTAAGAGAGTGGCCCAGCCAAAATTTCCAAAGAGGCCAGCTTTGTTTGGTGTCCTTGTAACTCTCTATCCATATAATTTCTCATCTTCTGGTGCCCTTCTCTCTTCCCCTTTGCTTTCACACCATTCTCCCCCAGCCCAGTAATACATGTCAAATGTTGTATGTTTACACACAACACACACACGCACACGCACACACATATATTGTATGCATATATAGGTATATATACATATAAAGTATATATGATATGTGTATAATATATGTGTATATATTAATGTGTATAATATATGTGTAGAATTCTTGTATATATGTGTATATTTTATACATGTATATGTACGCACATAGAATACATATATATGCATATGCACATACATATATAATACATATATACACATCTAATACGTATATATACATATATAAAATTATATACGTATATATCTTAGCTTTTCTGCTTCCCAGTCAAACTATTCCATTCACTCAGTGCTTATGCTCACATTTAAGAGGTGAGTGGTCCGATTAAACAAATTCATACTAGTGTAACAAAGACTGTTACTCTCTTATTCTTTTTGCAGATATCTCAGTTTTGTTTACAAACAAAAAAGTTCCTTTTTAGGACAGAGTGATTGTTCTATTGAATTGCTATCTGTAGATATTCAAACACCACCAAAGAATAAATGGAATAAATTTAAATGGGCTCAGGGAAGGTAATTATAATACTCCTGCATTTGTCAAATAGTTTTTAGGTCTCAGGGGCAGCATAAGCACCCAATATCCCTTATCTTCTTTAACCCCCTCAACTCTGTAAGGTGAACATCACTTTGTGTACTTCACCTGAGAAGAAACTGCAACCCCCGAAATTAACTAATTTGCCCCAAATCCCACAGCCAGTGAAGAGCAGAACTGGGCTCTGAACCTACAGTTTTGGCTGCAGAGTCCATGGCCTCTATCCGTCTTGTGATGCCAGACTTGGGAGAGTAAAGTTCCTTCTTGGTACAGTGAGTTGGGCGTTTTCTCTGTGTCTCTCTTCTGGCCTCTGTACCTCATTCCAGTAGACTCTTACGTGGTTCTTTCATGACAGCCTCCATGACTGTTGGAAGGGGTGGTTAGAGCATTCAGTTGTTGGGGAGTTGGTAGCAGTCATTCAGTATAATTGTGCTGTAATTTGGGAACTGTCGTTTAATTAGGCCTTCTTGTCCTGGTATAATTGCATTTTAGAGAAATCAGTCACAGTATGGTTGCAATACCGGCAATAAGCTAGTGAATCCGGGAGTACAGAGACTGAGGAACAGCTGTGGTGATTCTACCTTGTAAATGGTGGGAGAGAATGACCCTGGAGGTGTTAGACTCATGTATTAAACTGTCCTTGAGAAATCTCATCGGTGCAAGTTGGAGCATCTGATCCGTCTCTGGTGTGAGGCTGGGTTCTGGTGCGGGATAGATTAACTTAGGCACGTGGGTCCGGTCTCACACGATGCACTTAAATTGAAGAGAAGGAGGACACTGTCTTACAAAGGACTTCTGTTGGCCAGGTGCCCTACTGGTGTGTAACACCTGAGAAATTAATTGTTCAACTAGGACTGGTATTTCGTCATGATTTTATCCCTGGGGGTAAATGGCTGTAACTTAGCCCCGGATGAGGGTCTAAAGAGAAGGAGGCAGCTGGTGATGGAAACGTCTGGCAGTTAGCAGGGTCTCACCTTGCCTTGTCCATGTGTGTGCCGTCCCTAGGTATTCAACAAGCATCTGAGTGCCTGCTTGTGAATAGCACTCCGCCAGGTTTTAGTCCATACACACGTGCTAATGTGGAGCCCGAGCAAAGGTTTGAATTACTGAAGCATTTAATTGGCCCGATGGCTCATATTGCCATCCTAACTTTTCAGCTACACATCTAGCACAAGAGCAAAATGGTCCGGCGGTGTTATCTGATTCTGATTAGAGAGATGTCTGAAGCATTCCTGCTGACGGTGACAAGGGCCCCCCAGCAGGGGGTTTTCACCCATCACTGCCCATGGGTTGCCCTTCTCTACCTCATCCTCCACCCTTTCTGGCTTGCCCATCTCTGCTTATCCTGTGGCAATTTTGTATCAGTAGTCAAATCTCAGCTAACAAGAGTGATAGCTAATATAACTAATGAAAGCTCGTAGACGGAGGAAGATAATGGGTTTCTGAACCGACTGATTTGTCATCACACCTAGCTGCATGTCTGTGCATTAGACAGACTGCTAAGCAGAAAGATTCAGGACACGCGGTGGACATTAACCCATTTGTGTGTGTGTGTGTGTGTGTGTGTGTGTGTGTGCATGTGTATGTGTGTGCACGTGTGTGCACCATATGCCACCATGATTGCTCGTTCACTCTCATCAGAAGTTTCTTACGAAAGTCACGGGGAATGGACACCATTAACTTTACTATTATTAATGGGAACCCCTTATTTACATTTCTCTTTGGGATTAAGACAGTTCGTTCATTCAAATGGTAGCTTAGGAATTGAACCTTCTTTAAGACACTCATCATGTGTTGACATAAAGCACCAGGTGACTTTAGAAAAGCTATCATAGAATTTCTAAATGTTCTAAAATTCCTTTTTTTTTTTTAAAGAAAAAAATGTCATCTTTACTGCCATCGACTATTGCAGGGAAGGCCCAGCCTTAAATTTCTGAAAACAGTGGCATTTAAACCAAACATATAGTAAACTGGTAAAGGGGGCTTTTTCACTGCCAGTTTCCTTTTAGATTTCAAATGCACACATTTGAAAGTCAAGTATGGTAATTTGGTTCCAAGGGAAAGCTGTTTAAAATAACGCAGCTGTAATGCTCTGCCCTCCTGCAGGGGTCGCTGTCTGCTCGAGAGGGTATGGGAAGGGAATACGTGTTCCTCTAGAGCAACTTTTTAAAAAAATATATCATAGTAGACCGTCTGTTCCAAGAACCAAACAATATTTATACATAAAATTGGGGTTCATAAATTGAACTCATTGTAAAACACAAGGTCCGTCTGATGCCCTGCATCAGAGATGTTGTTCACTTAACCTCAGAGAGCTTATGACTTCCCCAGGCTCAAGGGTGTGTTCAGGTAAAACTTGGCTTGTCAGGAGTTCCGTGAATAGCTCATTGGAAGGAATAGAGTCGTCCTGCCGCTGTGCCCACTGCACATTTTATAGGCATGTTTGACCATTTTTATGAGTCACGGTATCTACCGCATGTGGTAATTTTATTGGCATCTATAATTTTAACTTTAGTGTTAATTTTGGCAACACAGAGAACAAAAACAGGCACGCTTTCATCCCGAGGAGCAAAGCTGAGCAAGACTTTGAATGAGAAAGAGTAAATGATGAAGCCTTTATTACAAGGGAAAAGATTAATAGCCAATATATTTTGCTATTTTTAAAATTAAAGCCTACTTTTTTTCCAGATTGGATTATTAAAATAGTTTCCCCGGCAAGATGGAAACAGACCTACACATGAGTACTATATTCTGCTTTTATGCCAGAATCCTGCTGCATTGACATAGAATCACAGAATCATTGAGAGCCTGAAGGAATCTTTGACGTCATTTCCCTTCTCAGATGAGGAAACAGCGCAGAGTGGTAATTGTGTTCTGCTGGGAGAGACTGGGCGCTTAGCAAAATACCTCTTGAATGCCTTTGTATGTGGGGAATTTGCCGATTAGAAATTAGTACAGTCACAGAACCGCGCTTGGAAGTAGGCTGCTTTGACTCATGAACTTGATTAGAGTCGAAGGTAACTCTTCAATCCAGAGTACAGATTAAATTGGCATTTACAAGGAAGAGTTGTGTTTAAAAATAAACAGGAAAACAGGGTAATTTAAACATAATGCTGGTGCTTGAAAAAAATGGGTTATTTGAAGAAGGTTAAGATAGAAGATGGGCTTCGGGGTATTTTCAGTGTTGTAGTTTATTATCATGTAGTTCACCTGGAAGAACTATGGCTGTCTGTTGTTTGTTTGTTTTTTTAACATGTATTTATTTTTGAGGGGGGGGAGGGGCAGAGAGAGAGGGAGACACAGAATCTGAAACAGGCTCCAGGCTCTGAGCTGTCAGCACAGAGCCCAGCACGGGGCTTGAACTCACGAACTGTGAGATCATGACCTGAGCTGAAGTCGGTCGCTCAACCGACTGAGCCACCCAGGCGCCCCTATGGCTGTCCTTTTCTTACGGTCGTGTGAAGATGGGGACTTTAAGATGGAAGGAAATGGTATGCTTGCTCTTCTAGTTAGGTATCTTTTGGAAAGCTGCAGTTATCATCTGGGAAGAGATGGGTATAAATTGTCATGCAAGTTGTGTCTTCCTAGGCTCTGTGTTGCCCTCCCTCATATGCAGAGACTGAGGAGTCCGGAGAACCCAGATGAATGACTGAAAAAAAAAAAAGGCATTTATAAAGAACAGAGCTTTATTACAGTACTTTTTTTTTTTTTGGCACACAAATAGATAGGAACCACTTTGCAAGGCGAGTGCCTAAAGGTATTGAATATATAACAGGCTCTCAAATATATTTCTTGAAAGGATGAATTATGTGAGCGAGCATTTTTTTTTTTAAATAATTCCAGCTAAAGGAACTGGCCAGAAGTTGGAAGGGAAAATAGAGAGGGGTGTTTCAACAGTAAAATCGCACTCTTGGGGTACAGATATCACTGAGGTGGAAATAACTAGCTGTAGATACTGAGGGACGAAGAAAGTCAGCACGGGCCTGATTTCTACCTGTCGTGCCAGATGCCCCTTGTCAACTGCCTGGGCAGTTGTTCCAGTTGCCAGTTTGTTTCCCACGGTGGCACAGAACTGATTTTCTGACACCAGCATGTCACGTGATTCCTCCGTACAAACACACGCAGAGGTTCCCCATCAGCATCAAGAATTGGACCGAAGCCTCTGGTCAGGCAGGACCTGGCTCCTGTTTTTCTTGCTAGCCTGCTCCAGCTGTGCCCAGATGTGCCCCGCTCCCCGGGGAAGGGGGGGCTGCCCCACACCTGCTATCCCGCCTCTGCCGGGCTCCCCACCTTCTCCCCATGACCCTGGGCAGACGGTCTCCTCTGTCCTCATGCTTCTCAGCTGACCAGTACCTTAAATGAAAGCGGCGTCCAAATGTTCGCTGAGGCATCAAGCTTTAGTGTCGAATGCTCTTAAAAGCAAAGAGGTTTGCTTACAATGGGAATATTTTCATGTCTTCTCAGAGTTGCAGTTTATTTACCAGGAACTTACGGAATGCTTCCTCTGTCCAAGGCGCCGTGCTTGGTCTTACCCGAATTATTTTGGATTTGACAAATGTCCCCTGAGGATTGTACTTAAATGGATGTTTGTAAGAAGGTAAAAGCTGAAGTGAAACCTACTTACCCCTTCTTTTTGGAACAACAGGACAGAATTGTGGTCCAGAAAGAATTTGCTAGTCTGCAAAGGAGCCATGAGTTGTCTTTATTGAATGCGTACAGAACTAATTCTGACAATAGAAAAATCCATCCCATAAATTATAGGCAAGTAACAATTCATAGTTTATTCACAGTGTGGTAGTTTCTGTAGATTATGGTGACCCACAAGATTTTGGCAGTATTTACATTCCCTTGTTTTCTTCTTTGACTGTAAATGTCCAGTTGTTGGAAGAATTTTCTAGTATTTTAATTAAGAGTGATTAGCTGGCTTATTAAGCAGGTCTTTATATAAAAGAGCCATAGAAAATCATGGTAAACTTGAATGATGTGTTGTATTGATACCTATGATTCCTTTAATACAGATCTTAAATGTGTGTCCTAAACCTCATTTAATATATAATTACTTTCCTGTGGTAACTGCTGTGTTTGGGTGCTCTGTTGTTGATGAAATTAATAAAGGGAGTCTTAGAAATTGCACGGTTAAGTATTATTCGGTCTCTTGTTATTTTGTTTGAAATTATTTAGCAAGATGCAAGAGGGAAGTCGCAATCCTTTAAATACCCTGAGAAATTCCTAGGATTACAGTGTTATCAATGGCCATTTATTCATTCATTCATTCATTCATTCATTCAACAAACACTTACTGGGTGTGTGATGTATTCTCTGCATTATTCTAGGCATCGGAAATCTAGTAGGAACGTAGCATTCAGATGTTGTTCTTTTACAGAGCTCTTAGTCAAGTGGGCGAGACAGACAGTGAACACACAGACACACGCACACACACTCAGACAGTGAAGAGAGTAGCTTGCTGAGATTCTGGTACCAGTTCAGGTGTGCGTGTGGGTTTTCCACATCACCAAGCAGTTCTCCAACACAAGCGGACTGTCCTACAGTTCAGCTGATTTCTGATATCATCTTCCTGGAGATAGCATCAGATCCCACAGGTTTTACCTGAATTCTTTGGGATTTGGCAGATGTTCCCTGAGGACTATGCTTAAATGGATGTTTGTAAGAAAATAAAGCCGGAGTAAAACCTGTTTACCCCTTTGTTTTAGAACAATATGAATTATGGCAGCTCAGAAACAATGTGTTCGCCCACAAAGTAGTTGTGAGTTTGCTCACTCCTGTAAGATTGCCCCCCTTCCAAGCCGACCAAAAGCTCAAATTGTCACCTGTGCTTCTGACTGACCGGCTATAAATTGGTTTCCATGAGTCCTCCTTGGATTCAGTTAACTTGCTCATAGAACTCAGGGAAACACTTTATTTATTAGAGTGCTGGTTTATTATCCAAGGATACAACTCAGAAGAGCTGATGGGATGAAGTGCAGGGAAGGAGCTCGGACCTTCCATGACCCTCCCTGAGCACACCCCTCTTCCCCAAATACCCACGTGTTCACCAGCGTGGAAGTTCTCTGGACCCCATCCTTTGGGTTTTCAATGGAGGCTTCGTTACGGAAACATAATTAAATCATTGGCCATTGGCCACTGATTCAACCTGCAGCCCCTCTCCCCTCCCTGGAGGCTGGCGGTAGGACTGCAAGTTCCATCTCTAGTCACAGTTAGTCTCCCGGCCACCAGCTCCTCCCCTCCCCCTTCCCGCCGGTCTGTGCCTAGTTTCAGGTCAAAAAGCCACCTGATTAACATAACAAAAGACACCTTATCTCTCTCCTCACCTAGGAAATTCCCCCTGGTTTTAGGAACTCTGTGCAAGAAATGGGGATAAAGACCAAATATGTATCTACTCTAAATCACATATCAGACTCGGGTAACAGGAGAGAGTCTCTCTTGTAGCGTTGGGACAGCAGTACATTGGGTGGTCAGGACAGGGCTCCCTGAGGAGGTCCCGCCTTAAGCTGAGACCCAAAGGAGAAGCCAGTCCAGCAAAGGCCTGTGCAGGGAGCATCCCAGAAGCTCAACACACGCAGAGGCCCCAGTGCAGAAAAAGCTTGTGATCAGAGAACAGAGGAGGTTGTGAGCGTGGCAGAGGGAGAGGGTGGGGAACTGGGAGGGTGACCGTCCCAGAGGTGGGTGGACAGGCCCAGACCCTGACCCTGCCACTGCAGGCCTGGTGAAGCGATCCCTCTCTGGGGCGCTGTGCGCAGTCACTGTAGGACGTTCTGCAGGGCGGGGGCATGTTTTCTGTTTTTCTAAGACCTGGCTGTCCTGTGAGGAAAGCAGTGTCAGGTCAGAGGGAAAAGTGACAGTCATCCAAGCCATCCCAATGGGTCAGGGGAGAGCATGGTGCTTTGGAGGACAGGTAGCACTGGACGTAGAGCAGAGGAGCCCATCTAGGGAGCACCTGGGCCCCGGGGTAGGCAAGGATTGCCGATGGGCTTGGGGACCTGCGGGGAGTGGAAAATAATTTATCTTAGTGCAGTATAAAAAATGAGGTGACGAGATAGTCACTTAGAGCCTCCAGATTCCATTCCGTTCTGTACCCGGAGTGAAAAGTTATGGCGCACATATTCAGTATTGTCGCAACACTGAGCTTTTTCGAAGCAAATGCAATTCAGACGCACTTGAAGCATGCTGGCCCTTGTAGTTGGCGACGAAGAATGAAAAGAAATTAACTTAGAAGATAGCAGTTCAACTAAACAGATCATTTTAGCTAAAAGCATAAGGACAAGAGTGGCCTGAACTCAAGCGGTCCGTTTGCTAACAGCCCTATCTTTTCTCTGGAGACTGCAAGTTCCCTGTATCCTCTACAAGACTAGAAGGGAGACCTGCATTCAAAAACCAAAGATCATATTTCGTGGTTTTGTGCCCCTGGTCTTCTGAGAAGCCCTTAATCGTGATAGGCAAGGTTCAGAAGGTGTTCAGCTCCCAAATGGATTCCGGGTCGGAAGGTGCCGGAATCTGCACTGATCTCCCCCGTGGCCGGCTGACCCCAGATGCCTTAGCCAACTGAGCAAGAACCTAGCCTCAGTGCCCCAGCCTCTCCTGCAGGAGGCTGAGGGAGAGAGAAGGACTTCCAGAAGAGATCTTTCCGGAGGCTGTGGCTGAGCTACAGGGGCCGCTGTGGGGAGGGGGGATTTGAACGGGAAGAGCTCCAGACTCCCACCTCCCCTGCACCTCACCACTACCACCGGTTCATCTATTATGCCTGAGCCTTTAGAATTAATTTGGTGTGAACTGAGGGTATAATAGGTTTTAAGAAGATATATACTGACGGTGCCTGGGTGGCTCAGTCAGTTAAGTGTCAGACTCTTGGTTTCAGCTCAGGTCACGATCTCAAGGTTCGTGAGTTCGAGCCCTGCGTCGGGCTCTGTGCTGACAGTGGGGAGCCTGCTTGGGATTCTCTCTCTCGCTCTCTCTCTCTCTCTCTCTCTCTCTCTTTTTCTCTTCCTCTGTCTCCCCCTCCCCCCTCAAAATAAATAAACTTAAAATATATATATACGCTGTTCTGGGCAGCCGCACACTTGCCTACTGAGATGGTCCCAGCCCTCATTTTTGAGCCACCAGTATGAATTGAGCTTTACTAGCCAGCAAGTGATGCTCATACCCCCAGTGGCAGCCAAAATTCCACGTTCTCACTTCCACCCACTGCTACCCCACCGAATGTTTGCAGGAGGCCTCTCTTTGTGATTCTTCTCTTTCTGTTCCATTGGCCTCCAAAGCTCATGTATTCTGGTCAGTTCTGCCTTCTGCTGTTCTCTCCTTCTGGGCCTGGGTATTCTCCACTCGCTTTGACCACTCTTCTCCGCCCTGTCTTGGAGAGCACAGAGCCACGGCAGAACTGACTGGAGCCCCGAACTGAGCTGGGCTTGGTGGGGAGGTCTCCAGGCTTTGACTCCGGCTTCCCGCTGCCTCATCCCTGCACCTGTTAGGCTTAACCCCCCTCTGGGGGTTTTCATTCCCGGGCCCCGTTGCCTGGTTCCATCCATCAACCCTTTTCCCATCTAGTCCATCCAAGCACGTTCAGGTTCTTTCTCGAAGGGCCTCTGGGTTCCCAGCAAACCAGGAATGGCGGCTGGGCACAGCTTTGAGTGCCCGACAGTGAGGAGCTGGCCCACCCCAGAGGGTCCTGACACGCTCCCAGGAGGGCACTGCCCAGTGCCACAGGCTGACCCGAGCCTGGGTTCTGGCCAGCATCTGGGAGTTTATTACATGGGAGAAATCAGGCCCAGGAAACAAAAAAGGAGAGATTATGTAAATACGTGTGGGAAGTCAGCTCAGAAGCTCCCAGATCCTCTGCTGCTAACTTTACCCTCTTTCTGTGGGGCCTTTTTGCACAAGACACCCTACCGAGCCCCAGGTGGCACCCAGGTGGCACCTTCAGGCTTTCCTGCTCTTCCAGCCTCTCCCTCCGCTGGGGCCCCAGCCCCACCCCAGAGATCTTGCCGGGGAATCCTAGGAATCCTCGGAACATAACTTGAAAAGCACCACACTGTGACACAAAGACCGCAGAAGTGAAGACAGAGCCTCACGGTGCACGTTGATACGCTTCGCGAACCGTCGTCAGCCCCACGCGGCTGGGTCTTCAGCCTGTCCTCCGCCACCGATTCTTCCTGTTGCAGACACGGGCAGGAGGCCACAGGGTCCCTTGTGGATGGTGATCTGCTCTCTCCTGCTCCCTCCAGTCCATCCGGCTTCTGAAAGTCACATCTGACTTTGTCGTTCCCGAAATTCCTTCCGTGGCTCACCCTCCCTCACAGGGTGAAGGCCTCGCGTGCTCAGCTGTCCCCTCGTGGTGGCCCCGTGCCCTTCCCCACTCCTCCCCAGAAAGCGGCTGCTTACAAGTCCTTCCCCCCCCACACCTCCCAGTCCCCAGGCACACTCCCGCTTCAGCACCTGATTCAGGCTGCACATCCTCGGGGAAACCTCTCACTTCCAGCTTCTAAGCACCCCCTCCCCTCACCCCCCACCCCCGCCGCTGCTGCACCACCGCCCTGTCCCCTCTGTCCCAGAGTCTGTCATTCAGCCTTCTGTGGAGAACGGTGGACTTGGGTCTAGTCGCCTGTCTCCTCCCCTTACTCCTTGAGAGCAGAGATGATCTGGGGAGGGGAGCTCACTCCCTCTCCCAAGGAAATCCCAAGCCCCCAGCAGATGGCTGACACGTGAAGAGCCACTCAACATTTGAATGAATGAATCCTCACGTTTCCCCAAGTGCATTTGTCGAGTTGGGAATGGCAGTTCTTAAATAAACCGGCTCCGAGTTAATAAAAACAGAGCTCATTTTTCAGCCTCGTGTTGTACGCCCTTCAGCTGTAAGTCTGTTGAAAGGAGCTCTCAGGTTTTAGAGGCAGGTTCTGTTTGCCGAGGCCATTGGAGCTTCCACTGCTCGGGGGGCATCCTTCCACCTGAGGGGCATCCGCTGTGTGGCCGTAACAAGCTTCAGCATTCAGAGTTGATCGTCCTCATGATACAGGGAACCAGGAAGGGTCATGGTGTGCGCGTGTGTGTGTGTGTGTATGTGTGTGTGCGCGCGCGCGTGCATGTGACAAAAGGCTGGGTCTTTTAATGAACTGCTTCCTTGAAAATTGTCTTTCTGCAGGTGATGTGTCACCAATCAGCATGTCTCCCATCAGTCAATCTCAGTTCATTCCACTCGGGGAAATCCTTTGCTTGGCCATCTCAGCAATGAACTCCGCGAGAAAACCTGTCACCCAGGAAGCGCTGATGGAGCATCTGACCACGTGTTTCCCAGGTAATGGGAAGAGAATGTAGCACTTTCCAAACAGACATGTGTGCTGGTCGCTCTGGGACCTCATGTGGACCGTGGTGCCTCTCATTGAAATGTAATAGAAAAAAGAATGTTTTGCCAAAACTGGCCAGAAACGTTCCTTAAGGCTGTAATTAGAAATCAAATCATCTCTGTTACTTCAAAACTAACGTGCCGTCTCCAGGTGATAGTGTAATGCTCTTTTTAAGGGGCACTGAGAAGAAGAAATACAGTCAGGATGCGTGAAGAATTCTGGCAAAACCCACCAAGGTTCTAGTCAACTTCAACATAACCTTTATTTTTTAAAAAAATTTTAGTGTTTATTTATTTTTGAGAGAGAGAGAGAGACAGAGCATGAGCAGGGGAGGGGCAGAGAGAGAGGGAGACCCAGAATGCGAAGCAGGCTCCGGCCTCCGAGCTGTCAGCACAGAGCTGGATGCAGGGCTCAAACTCACGTACCGTGAGATCATGACCTGAGCCGAAGTCGGACGCTTAACCGACTGAGCCACCCATGACGCATGGGAGGGTGTCGGAAAAGTTTAGTCCCAAGGGATTACACTAGAGCGATAGTAAGGACAAACAAACAAAAACATATCTTGCATGCTTGTGTCATGGCCTGATGAGTTTTAATAATAGGATATTTGATAAATTAGTTAAGATCTCATTTTAAAGGAAAAAAATAAAATATTTCCTTGTCTCTTAAATATTATAATAAGAAGACAATAGTCCAGCTGCCCTACCAATGGCATTTGGTGCCTCTGGCACCAGAAGACGTTAGGAATAGTGATAAGCTAAAGACAGCGTGACCTGTCTCAAGGGGGGCAGCCCGGTCCTCAGCTCCCGTGTATTGCCCCCCCCCCAAAAAAACGTCAAACCCTGCCAGAGCTTCAAATCTACTGCTTTTTCAAGAGACTCTGGAAACTCTGTAGAATCTGTGACATCTGTAGATTTCCTTAGCTATTGGCAGTTACGTGTGTGTTGGGTGTGTGTGTACATTTTAACACACGGGTGCCCGTGACTTGCAAGTCAAATAAAGCACATTATCGGGCCACCAGTTTGGCAGCTTGGACTCGACATGTACCTAGATGGAAATAGAGCTTACCCAAAAAATGAACTCTTGACATAGTTTTCATCCAACCTAGAAGGGACCTTGGTGAAACAGAAGCTGTGGACTGTATCAGTTCCCTTTTGCCACCAAAATGCCGGGTAACAATCACAGGTCATGGATGGCATACGGCAGTGAACGTTTATTCAGCTCATGTGTCTGGGGGTTCTCCGGGAGTCAGCGGATCCAGACTGGACCTGCCCAGGTGGCTCTGCTCCACCTGTACCCCATCCTCTTTGGAAAAGGGGACAAGCAGTGGCAAGTTCTGCTAATGAGGACGACAGAGGCCACAAGAGAACAAGTCTGGTTATACAGAGGCTCTTCAGCCCTTCGGTCACACCACACCCACTGACATTTCATTGGCCAAAGCAAACCTGGCTGAACTCAAGGTCGCGGTGTAAGAAAATGCACCTCACCCATGGCAGAGGGCAAGAGGAATACTTCTGTTTTTTTTTTTTTTTAAT
The DNA here is from genome assembly GCF_028018385.1 of Neofelis nebulosa. Lineage (NCBI taxonomy): Eukaryota > Metazoa > Chordata > Mammalia > Carnivora > Felidae > Neofelis > Neofelis nebulosa. The sequence goes on from NC_080784.1 coordinate 15,720,795, forward strand.
GTTTATTTATGTATTTTGAGAGAAAGCACCCACATGTGAGTTGGGGAGGAGCAGAGAAAGAGAGGGGGAGAGAGAATCCCATGTTGTCAGCACAGTCCCTGAAGCGGGGGTTGAACTCACAAACCGTGAGATCCTGACCTGAGTGGAGATCGAGAGCTGGTCGCCTAACTGACTGAGACTCCCCACTTTTCCTTTTGCCCCGAAGGACAAATCCCAGTGATTTTTGGCGGGGGGGGGGGGGGGAATACACGGGAGCTGAGCTGTCCCAGTGATTTATTTCCTCCTTCTTCAGTTTTCTAATATGTTTGGAAATTATGTGTGCTGTTTAAAAACACCCACATGTGAGTTGGGGAGGAGCAGAGAAAGAGAGGGGGAGAGAGAATCCCATGTTGTCAACTCATGATTTATTTCCTCCTTCTTCAGTTTTCTAATTAACATGTTTGGAAATTATGTGTGCTGTTTAAAAACTCTAACACAGACCGACTGACCTTTTGCAACCTATAAATTACCTTAAATTTTCTAACATTATCTCTGAATACTCTTCACTGTCTGATCGTCTTTCTTTGTTAATTTTCAGGCAAACCCTTTTCCTTTCAGTAGCAAGATAAACAGAGTGCCAGGTGAGAGCAATCTAAGGGGACAGATGTGGTTCACAGATGTAATGCTCTTGTGAAGAAAGACCCTTCTTGGTGGCCTTGTACCTGGTTGGCCTCTTCTGACATCAAACTTCCCTACAGCTTTTGAAATCTGTTTTTATGTAGCTTCGTGAGAGATCACCTAGCTTTTCCAAAATTGGTTACATCTCTCCCATTACTGGGCTATGAAATAGAGAATGGAAAGAACACAGAGCCGGTATGTAAGAGTAAATTGTGAAAAAGAGCAAAATAAAGTAGTAAATTGCCAAGCAGTTGATTACAATATCACTAAGTTGGAATACTTTCGTAGAGAAATCCATAGGTCACCTGTACTTAAAAGAACGACCGCTTTGCTAGCTTTTATGGCATGTGAATTTAGATCTCAATGCCTTGTCATCAGATGGGCCGAGGGGAGCGAACTTCACCTTTTTCAGCTTTGTGACACTGATGACTAACGGGTCAACCCCACGTTGCAGGGGCGCTGTACAAATCTGAGTCTGGGGCAGGGGTTGGCAAACCATGGGTGCAAGCAAGCTAAGTGTGGCCCACCACTTACGCTTGTAAATAAAGTTTTATTTGGAACTTTGTTAGAACACAGCCTTGCCTATTTGTTTATGTATTGTCTTTAGCTGCTTATGCGGCAGTTACAGAATTGAGTAGTTGCAGCTGGGAGATCAGAGGCCTCACAAAGTAATATAATTACATTCTACCTCTTTAGAGAAAAAGTTTGCTGACCACTGGTTTAGGGCGTGGTAGTAATGATTTAAAACTTTGTTCAGCAGTAGTTCCATATTTTATTTTACTTTATGATGTTTGTTTATTTTTGAGAGAGAGAAAGGCAGAGGTGAGTGGGGGAGGGGCAGAGAGCGAGAGGGAGACACGGAATCTGAAGCAGGTTCCAGGCTCCAAGCTGTGAGCCCAGAGCGTGATGCGGGGCTCGAACTCCCAAACCGTGAGATCATGACCTGAGCTGAAGTCAGACGCACAATCAACTGAGCCACCCAGGCGCCCCATGACTGTTTACTTTTATATAGCTTACTGCCTGAAAATAAAGTTTTGACTTTAACTTAATACTTAACTTAATGTCATTAAAACATTTGAACTCTCATATTTAATGCATATGTTATATGTAAAAAGAATAGTCTAGATTTGGGCCTCCATTACTGTTTTGTAATAAAAGAATATGTAAATCCATATTCTTTTTTTTTTTTTTTTAGTGTTTATTTTTGAGAGACAGAGAGACAGAGCATGAGCAGGGGAGGGGCAGAGAAAGAGAGGGAGACACAGAATCCAAAGCAGGCTCTAGACTCTAAGCTGTCAGCACAGAGCCCCAACACCAGGGCTCAAACCCACGAACCGCGAGATCATAACCTGAGCTGAGATCGGATACGCGACCAACTGAGCCACCCAGGTGCCCCTAGACACCCATATTCTAAAGAAAGTTTTTAGTGAAAAGTCTCCTAGTAAAAATGCCTGACATACTGAAATGTAAACCCTTTTATCACCTTTCTATATTGGTTGAATTTTGGAATTTCCATTATAGAAACAAGAATTTTTCTTGAGGTATAAAAAGAATAAATGCTTCTCAGCTAAGGACTCATCACCCACCCATCCAGAAGGATCACTTAAATTGACTAGTACTTGTTGGGTTGTTCATGATTGGATCTTCCTGGGAGGAAAGCTGACTCTCAGAGAAAGAGACCTATAGGCTGCTAATGGGGTTGAAGTTTGCTTGTGAATTTGCTAGAGAATATTAACATATGTATGTGTATATATATGCATCTGTATGTATATGTGTATATGTATATATGTACATATATAATATATATTATATATACATTTAACATACATGTATATGTGTATATTATTATATATGTATATGTACATATATACACATATATACATATATATATATAATATTCTGTCTCCCATCTCATCCCCTTACACTGGTTCTTGCTAAATTCTCCCTCAGCCAGTGTTCTTCACAAATGAGAAGAAATAATCCAGAGAAGCCCATTGAAAGTTTCCATCTAAAATGCTTAACATACAGAAGGTATACATAAGCGCTCCATTCCAGCGATTTTCGGATTTGTGGCATTAAAAGGATATGTAAGTTTAAGTAACCTCGCGTTGTCATGCAGTGTTATTAGATCTCTGTTTTTGCTTTGGAAGATGTAAAAGTGTGGAAAAGGAGAGAAGTCGGGTGTCAGCCTTATGTGGATACAGAGTTTATCTTTTTGTTCTTTAAGCCCTCAAAATCCAAGTTCATGATGAACTTTGGGAACAGAATCTGGAAGTGGTTGAATGCGCAAACTTCGAAAAGTACCCATCACGGCCATCTCTCTGTCCCAGGGAAGCCCTGCAGACCTCTCATGGAAGTCTGGATTTCACAGACAACTGAAGATGCAGTCATTATACTGGGGCTTCATAATAAAAAATAAGCATCATAAATATCAGTGACTTTCAGTTAAAGCCTTGAAGACTCACAGGTAGAAGTGTGGAAGGTTGATTGGACAGGGCATGTTTCCAGCTTGTGTTTTCAAATTAGACATCCCTTGACCGATACACGTGAGGATCCAAGACACGAAGACTTCATTCTGTAATACCGTCACAGTTTTGGTTTGTAGTAACAGCTGTTCTTCCGGATTACGCCTCAGCTTTCCTTTATAATGACAGCATAGTAACCTGGGCAGTCGTGAACTCGTATAAACGAGGCTTGCCGTGTTCTGGAAAAACTTGTTTCTGTTCCAGTGTTGACTGCAAGCAAGCTACTATGTAAGACACAGATTTCAGTATGGGTTTGATATCCAGATTGCTATGCCCCACAACCCAAGTGGGCATCATTTGTGCCCACGGTGTGAATACGGTCTCATCTGGGGAGTTTTAGTCTGTGTCAGTATGAACGGTGCCCCCAGACCTGTCCAGCAGGAGGCTCTGGTTGTTAGTGGGGTGTAGAAGCTCTTTTAAGTTGCTTCTCTTATATGCAAGCATTTTTTATTTCATGACGGCACTCAAAAATTTCATATATATGGTTTGGGTTCTATCGCTAATTCATATGAAGTTCATTTTGTGCAGAAACTATCATAAAAATTTTAAAAATTGTTATTATACCAGCCTTGAAGCCATTTGCATAAAAACCAGAGTACTTCTCTCAAGAGCAGAGCCTTAGACTAAAGGGAAACTATGCAGCTGAAACATTAAATAATTATACTAAACAATACATTATTCATAAGCAATGTTGCCTTTCCCACCTCGCCACTACGGATGCCTTCTGAATATGGTAACACAGACGGACGTGTATGTTACATCGCATTCATCGACTCTCTCCCAGGCCGTTACTAATGCTTTCATATCCCACTTTTGTAGTTTTGGAAGGATTGGGGGAGCCTAAACTTAGTTTACCTGCTGTTTTAGGTTGCTACAGAATGTTCTTAGGAGGTAATCTGGATTTCCATGGATCCTGCCCCAAAGTTGAGACTATATGGTTCATGTTCATGGAGCCCCCAGTATATGTCAGGCACTGCTTTACATATCTTAAGCTCATTTCTAGAAATTTTAAGTTTATTCATTTATTTTGAAAGAGATAGTGAGTGGCAGAGGGGCAGAGAGAGAGAGAGAGAGGGAGATACAGAGTCCCAAGCAGGCTCTGCACTGTTGGCACAGAGCCCGACTCGGGGCTGGAGCCCACAAACTGGGAGATCATGACCTGAGCCAAAGCCAAGAGTCGGACGTGTAACTGACCGAGCCACCCCAGGTGCCCCTGCCTTAAGCTCATTTAAACTCACAACTACCCTACGAGGGTACATGGGGATATTATCCACATCCCGATGACCATGGACAGAGGCTCAGAGAGGTTAGGTAAGTTACCTAAGGTGATAACCAGCAATACTCATTTTCTAGCATAACCCTAACCAAGTACAGGTGGCTTAAACAACAGAAATGTATTTTCTTACAGTTCAGGAAAGTGCAAAATCAAGGTATCAGCAGAGTTGGTTGGTTCCTTCGGAGGTCTGTCAGTTCAGAACATTTCTACCAGTGTTTCTTCACATGGTCTTCTCTCTGTGCACGTCTCTGTGCCCACTTGCCCCTTTTTAGAAGAACATTGGTCGTGTTGGAGTAGAGTCTACCCTGATGACCTCATTTTGACTTGTTTACCTCTGCAAAGACCCTGTCTCCAAACCAGGTCACATGCTTAGGTTTAGGGGATTAGGTCTGAATGGAGGAATGGTGTGGTGGGTGGGGTTCTGCATAATGCAGCCACTGCCACCAGGTAACAGTGATGGAGCTGAGTCCAGCAGTGTGGCCCTGGGCTCCAGGCTTTCAGTCTCCACGTTACACTACCTTAACTGTGTCAGGTTGAATCCCATGAAATTACATTTTTGTGGGTCAGACACGGTTGAATGTTGGCAGTATGATTCAACCTGACCTATTTCCAAATTATATCATCCAGATCAAACTAGTCAGGACTGTCGCCCTCAGTGTGCCTGGCACTGAGGAATGGACAATATCCAAGAAATAAGTAAATGTCCTCTAACCCGGAGAGTTTACTCTCTCTTAAGAATTTATACTTGTAATTCTGTCTCTTAAGAAAGACAAGGCATAAACATGCACACAGAACCCTTTGAACACAGTATCGGCCACGGTACCAGGAAGTCTTGTCATTTTCTTCTGGAATTTCTATTCTAAGGACTATGGCATTTTCGGACTCAGTGACCAGACAGATGGAGAAGCTTCTAAGTTTTCACAAATGTATTTATTAGGGCTCTCTGGTTACAAGTTAGAAACACTACCTCCATCCTGCTGACTTAGTCCAAGAAGGAGAACATGGTCACCCAAACTTCATCAGTAACGTAGTCACTTTCAAAACTGAAGGTAATGATTTCAGACCTGGAGGGTACATCTTGAACAATGGTCGAGTCTGATTGCCCTTTTATGTAACTTACAAAGTTAAATTTATTAAGTAAGCTTAATCTTGAAAAGTGAGTGTATGGAGTAGCTTCAAGTGTGTATGGTGGCCTCTGTATATGTTCTATTGGTTTCTGATGATCACGATAGCTATTTCAACCCAGTTTCCTTAGGTTTTTTTTGTATTGAGAAAGGCTTTTCTGTAAACGTATATTATATCATGTAAAATATTTTTCATTTTTCCATCCTTTAAAAATACTCTGCCTTTTCATGGCTCAGTTCAGGAAAGACCTTGTGACAACCGTAGCAATCTCACTGCCCCTAACTTCTGTCTCTCTTCCCGAACGCCTTTGAATCCTGCTGGCTTGCCATGTGGATGATACGTTGAAGCTTGCCAAATTCATACGATTTTGTCTTAGTTTGGGCTGCTGTAAAAAATTCCCATAGACTGGTGGCTTAAGCACCAAACATTTATCTCCCACGATCCTGGAATCTGGGAGCTCTGAGATCAAGGCACCTGCAGATTTGGTGTCTGGTGAGGGCCCTCTTCCTGGCGTGAAACTGGCCATATCCTCGCATGGCATAGGGAGGGGGGGTGGCTTGTCTCTTCCTCTTCTTACGAGGGCACATCACGAGGGCCCCATCCTCGCACCAGAGATTAGGATTTGCACATGTGAGTGTTTGGGGGGATACAAACGTTCAGTCCATAGCAGATCCTGAAAAATCGGGAACCAACGACAAGTTCCCTCTACATTCTCATGAGTGTGTTCCTTTGGTTTTAGGTGTTCCCACCCCAAGCCAAGAGATTCTACGGCACACGCTCAACACGCTGGTGCGGGAGAGGAAGATCTACCCAACTCCGGATGGCTATTTCATCGTGACCCCGCAGACTTACTTCATTACTCCTTCTCTCATAAGAACTAACAGTAAATGGTACCATTTGGATGAGAGGATACCTGACAGGTCTCAGTGTACCTCTCCGCAACCCGGAACCATAACGCCCTCTGCCTCAGGCTGCGTCAGGGAAAGAACATTGCCCAGAAACCACTGCGACTCTTGCCACTGCTGCCGAGAAGACGTGCATAGCATGCACGCCTCGACTCTGCAGAGGAAACCTGCCAAGGACTGCAAAGACCCCTATTGCCCTCCTTCACTCTGCCAGGTGCCACCCACTGACAAGAGCAAAAGTACTGTCAACTTTTCGTATAAGACAGAAACTCTCTCAAAACCGAAAGATAGTGAAAAGCAGTCCAAAAAATTTGGGCTCAAGTTATTCCGGCTAAGTTTTAAAAAAGATAAGACCAAACAGCTAGCCAATTTTTCTGCCCAGTTTCCTCCCGAGGAGTGGCCCCTGCGAGATGAAGACACGCCAACCACTATCCCTAGGGAGGTGGAAATGGAAATCATTAGGCGTATTAACCCAGACTTGACCGTGGAAAATGTCATGAGACACACTGCACTGATGAAGAAACTTGAAGAAGAGAAAGCACATCGGAGTAAAGCTGGGTCCTCTGCCCATCACAGCGGAAGAAGTAAAAAGAGTAGGACTCATCGAAAGTCCCATGGGAAGTCTCGGTCCCACAGCAAGACACGAGTGTCTAAAGGAGACCCTTCAGACGGTTCTCATCTGGATATCCCAGGTGACAGAGAGTATGACTTTTGTGATCCTCTTACCAGGGCACCCAGGGAGGGCTGCTTCATCATTGAACACAAAGGAGATAACTTCATCATGCATAGTAACACGAACGTGATTGAGTCTCATTTCCCCATGACACCAGAATGGGATGTGTCTGGGGAATTGGCCAAAAGGAGAACTGAGATGCCTTTTCCTGAACCTTCCAGGGGAAGCTCCCACTCAAAAGTGCACCGAAGCCACAGCCATACCCAGGACCGAAGGTCCAGGAATGAGAGATCCAACAAAGCCAAGGAGAGATCCAGATCGATGGATAACTCAAAGGGCCCTCTGGGTGCTTCTTCTCTAGGGACCCCTGAAGACCTGGCTGAAGGCTGTAGCCAAGACGACCAAACCCCCAGCCAGTCCTACATTGACGACAGTACGTTAAGGCCCGCACAAGCAATTGGCCATCAAAGGGCTCATGTGTCATCCACGAGCTATAAAGAGGTGTGTATTCCAGAAATAGTCAGTGGCAGCAAGGAGCCTTCCAGTGCTTGTAGCCTCTTGGAGCCAGGAAAACCACCTGAGAGTTTGCCATCCTACGGGGAACTCAACTCTTGTCCAACAAAAACAGCTACAGATGACTATTTCCAGTGCAACACCTCCAGTGAGACGGTCCTCACGGCACCATCACCTCTGGGAAAGAATAAAGAGGATCATGACACTCTGACTCTGGCGGAAGGGGTGAAAAAGCTGCCTCTGTCTGATAGGCAGGCCCCACATTCTTCCAGGGAGCCTGTGGGGCACAAGGAGGAGTCACCGAAAGGGCCAGGTGGGGGCCCAGCTGTTTCGGGCGCAGTGGCAGAAGGGATCGCCAATGGACGCCTCGTCCAGCACCACAGCGCCGAGCCCAGCAGCCTGGACAAGAGGAAAGAGATATTCAGCAAAGACACACTGTTCAAACCTCTTCACAGCACCTTGTCTGTAAACAGCTATCACAAATCGAGCCTGTCCCTCCTCAAATCTCTCCCGAAGACACCTGCCGACACACTGCCAGGCCGATGCGAGAAACTGGAGCCGTCCCTAGGGACCTCGGTGGCACCAGCCATTCCTGGTTCCCAGCGTCAGCAGGAGTCCGGGGGGAACCAGGAAGCCTCTTTTGACTATTATAATGTCTCTGATGACGACGACTCTGAGGAAGGGGCAAACAAAAACACAGAGGAGGAAAAAAACAGAGATGATGTAGGCACCATGCAGTGGCTCCTTGAGAGGGAGAAGGAAAGAGACTTACAGAGGAAATTTGAGAAGAACCTCACCCTCCTTGCCCCAAAAGAAACCGACAGCAGCAGCAACCAGAGAGCCACGCATTCGGCACGCCTCGACAGCATGGACAGCAGCAGCATCACTGTGGACAGTGGATTCAACTCCCCACGGTAGGGAGAGGCATCTCTGCACACGGGCACACACACACATACACCTACCAGGGCCTGGGGCTTTGTGCAAATAACTTGAAACGTTTTTTGATTTCACAGTTTTAATTCTATGAATTAAGGGTTAAGGGTTGTGTGAGCTGTATTGTTAACAACCTGTTTCTGACTTCTTTTTCAGGAATTGAAACAAATGTTTCTGCAGCTGTAGAGATCACCAATCTGGACTGGTGGGTTGGCTCCCTCCCTCAAACTTGCATCAGGCCAATCTAACTAGGACCAACATTTTCCAGTATTTTTCTTCTATGCGTATATTGCCCCCATGCTGGTAAAAGAAGTTTGCTTGGTTTTTTTTTAGGTCCTCAAAAATAATAACTTTTTGGGTAGAATGAGTGGTCAGTAGTCAGTTGGGGGTTGGGTATAAATTAATTGACTCAAAGACAGGGTCCCTCTAGTGGGAATGACAGATCTCAACCCCCTGGGGCATCCAGATGCTTGCTGCCACTGCAGTCCTGACTCTGTGCGCCCCCTTCCCCCCTTTGCTCATACATTTCAGATCCACAGAGAAATGGAACCTTGTGTCTCTCACAGGAAGATGAGGGGCCCTTGCTCCATTAGATCAAAACGTGTGCCCACACTTTTATGTCTCCTCCTGCAGAATTAACACAACCCATTTAGGCACTCTGATTGTAGCTGGTAATTCAGCAAAGGGTTGACAGCAGAGAGCATGTAATGCCTGACTGGCACGTCCAGAGCACTAAAGTGGTTCAGGGGATAAGAAAGCCAAAGAGCGTCTGTGCAACTTCCTTTTTTTTCTCCTTAACTCTTCCTTCTCCTCAAAGGGCAACTGGGGACCCAATTCTTCTAAATTCTACTCCAGATTGGTGACTCTGAGATGCAGAAATACTACTGAGAGGTTGACATTTCTCATGAGTTGTGATTCCCAAGATTCTGCAGTATATTTTAGAATTTTAACAAGTACCCAGATACGATTATATGCTTCATATATTATTTTAATTATTAAGAATTAAATGTAGTTCTGTTGTGATTTCACTTTACTCTGGATAATTTGGGGACGGAGCATTCCCAAATCCAAATTGGGAATCGTTAATCTGTCGGTCCCATATTAGACCTTTATTATTCCTTAAAGGGCTAGTTCTTGATTATGATGATGATGATTTTTGCCATGTAACCTTTTTTTCCAAGTTAACACGTGTGTGGAAGTCTAATGTCTAAACAAAGCACAGAGACGGTGCTCTGGCGGAAGAGGGTGTGAGGCCAGGAGCCCCACATCTCCTCTGCCTGTCCCTCCAGGAGCCCTAACTGACCTCAGGGGGCCATGGCACTCAGTGTGAAACCACTGGTCTACCTACTAACGACTTTTCTAAAATACGACTACTACTAAATATTTTTTAAGTCCCAAATCAAATCAAATCAAATGTATATATCCTTTTCTTTCTATTTCTATCTTCTGCTTTTTTTTCCTCTTGAGTTTCTAATAGTGGGTGCAGGAGAGGCACATTGAAGGTTTGTAGTTGACGGTAGATGTTCAAGACCATTGCTTATGGAAGGTGTGGTTTATTTTGCCTGTACCTTATGTTCGACTGTTTCTTAACCATATAGACACTACCTGACAATGCTTTGAACACCAGCTTTCAACCTTGCACAGTGCCTGCTTGGCCCCTGCACCTCCACAGAGGGAAGGCTGTGGTGCTCTAGAGATCATTGCTAAGAAGATATTGAGAATAGCTTAATGGATTCTAACTCAAAAATCTCCCACTACATAATAGTGAAAGGAAGGTTTTTGGCTTGGGGGCAGATAAACGCATATATTCACGAAATCGTTGAACCAGTCTCACCATAGAATGTATTGTTTTATCTCTAAATTTGAAATGCAGAATATAGAACTTATGAATGGGATTATTTCTTGACATAGGCTTTATTTTCATTTCTTTAATAACATACTTAAGGTTAAACGCTTTGTCCTGGTAGGAGGGAAGATCTCTCTGAGGAGACAGCCTTCTCACATTTAGGGATGTGTCTGTCCACTACTATGAGGGAGATTTTCTCTACTGGAATATGCAGACTGCCCATAAATTTCCCGCGGTTAGATAATCTACAGAGCAATTCCTAATTTTGCCCCTTTCGTATTTAATATCCTTCGGTTAGAAGTTATGTCAAAACTTACTTACTATACCTGTTTTGAAACTGTATTTTCTGTACACCTCAATTGATTAGGTTGTTTTCTGATGCATGAGGAAGGTCTGTGAAGGAGAATGGTTGAGTTATAGGGAGTTTTATTCTACGGCATGAGGAATTAATTTTAGCCACAGAGCATTATCAGACTACCTCTCCACTGCCGTGAGATACAGAAGTCTTAAGTGGGCCATTTATTCGAATCTTCCAGTACTTAATTCGCTGAGCAACTAAGATCCAACAACAACAACAACAACAAAAAAAAAAAAAAAAAAAAAGACCAAGCAAGGTGATGTCCACACTCCCAGCTTTCAGTGCTGGCTCACAAGTCATGTTCAGCCACATTTCCAAAATTCTTTAGTCCCTTTCATTGGGGACTAAAGGGTTTTGAAAAGGGGGGATTGGGGAGGGAAGGTAGAAGCTTCAACTGTGCTGGGAGATCTCCTATTGAACATGAAAAATCTTGACCTCAGAGGCCTGCTATTCCAAATCTGAAGCCAAAAACTGCTTGAAAACACAGTGTGAAAATCAGAGGTAGCACAGCTTCCCGGGAGGTGTCTGCTTTGTGTACTGCGGGAGCACGCGCCTGTCGGAGCGCCAGGCCAGCGGAGGCACGCTCAGCCAGGGCACTGAGCAACCAGCGTCTTGGTTCACCTCTTCTGCTTATCAAATCCTGAAATCTTATTTCTAAGGTTGCACTCCACTATAGCTTTCTTTTTCAAGAAAGTAAGAACTTTTAAGTGTGAGGAATATTTTTACTGTTAACGCTCTACCTCCATCAGCTTTTTCAGGATCATGCCCAGAACCCTCATTATGAATGCTGCTCCCCCTACTCATTATTACGGCAATAATGAAATATATCCTTTGGGGAAACTGGAGTACTATATATATTTATCACTATTAATGACTCAGGCCAAACGTGGCCAGAGGCATCTCAGAGCACCTACAGCTCCCAACTTAGATGATCTCTTGCAGTGATGTGTGTTTATGGGGTCTGGCATGCCTTAAAAGCTGGTTGAAAAAGTTTAAGTTGATTTAAGGTCCTTTGGACTTTAAAGTGCATTTTGCCCTTTAGTCATGTATGGATTCTGAAACCAACTCATCGGAGCTACTTAATTCATTAGATGCCAGATGTACAACCGAAATAATATGTATCTAGCTTTTTAATGTACAGGTTCCTTGATGAGTATTTCTTCACAATCACCCTGTGAGTAGGTGAATCCCATAACTCTCCCCATTTTAGAGATGAGGAGATCAAATACTATAAAAGGTTGCTATCACGATTTAAGAATGAAACTGAAGGAACAGGTAAGGAAATCTTTGGGGTTCTCCATGTCGATTGCCCTTTTTCCTTCCTCCGCCTCACCCCGTGCCTCAGCTGTGGTGCTAGCAAGCCACGGATGAATTTTCTTAGGGAAGGTGTAAGGCGGGTAAGTAGGTGAGTCCAGCACTTTCCATCCCTTTAGTGCTGACGTTTTGGGGTATTCTTTAGGTATGCTCAAATCTACTGTAAGCACAGTGAAAGAACCTGATTTACTTCTGTGAACATATTAACCTTCTGGGCGTGCACTTTGCAGTCAAGAAAAGTCCAGCTGTCTTTGTGGCGGTCAGTGAACGAACTTCCTTTTAAACAGTTACCTGTTTACCTGGCTCCCGGACGAGAAGCAAACTCAAGGCCACAAGGGGTTAGGATGAAATAATCCATTCTCTAGGCACTACTGCCAAAGTATAGGCAGGCCCTGCCTTCCCAAAGTTTGCGTTCACAAAGCCCTTCGCTTTGACGAGAGACCCTACTCATTAACGGCTTTCTTCCTTTGGAAGCAAAAATCTTCAGATTTCTTTCAGATGGCAGAAACAGGTACTAACTTGGGCCTTTCGTAAAAGTGAAGAAGTGTCATTGCGAACATTAGGAAAGCAGGTGTATCTACTTTTTAACCATTTCGGCCTCTGGAAGGTTTCATGGGAACATCCTACTGTCAGATGGTGGGAAAACCTGCGTAGGGTTCAGACAGCATTGCTATCCATTCCGATGGGAATGAAAGAGCGGTGGTGAGGCTGTCCACTTCAGTAGTTTGACCTGTTGACTGGTTCCAGCAGGCTTACATCAGGGATGGGGGCCAACTTTCAGAGAATATTTTCTAAACTTTGAATCTGTCTGGTAGGGTGGATGGATATTTTGAGCGTCCTTGTGGTGTCTTCAATCTCTTTGTAAACCAAGCTTCTTATTACCATTTTGAGGACTTTGAACCTGGAACCTGTTCAGTTCCTACCAATCAGGCCAAGTAATTTTTTTTTTTTTTGGTGTTTATTTATTCTTGAGACAGAGCATGAACAGGGGAGGGGCAGAGAGAGAGGGAGACACAGAATCCAAAGCAGGCTCCAGGCTCCGAGCTGTCAGCACAGAGCCTGACGCAGGGCTCGAACCCACAAACCGTGAGATCATGACCTGAGCCGAAGTCGGATGCTCAACCGACTGAGCCACCCAGGCGCCCCTAAGTAATCTTATTTCTAATGCTACTGCCCTACACATTTAAAAGGTTAATGTTCTGAATCTCTTGGAACAATAAAACAAACTCACAGGTTTCTGACTTAGAAAAACTGAAAGAGAGGGGCGCCTGGGTGGCTCAGTCAGTTGAACGTCCGACTTCAGCTCAGGTCATGATCTCACGGCTCATGAGTTTGAGCCCCGCGTCGAGCTCTGTGCTGACAGCTCAGAGCCTGGAGCCTGCTTTGGATTCTGTGTCTCCCTCTCTTTCTGCCCCTAACCCACTCACATTCTGTCTGTGTCTCTCTCAAAAATAAATAAACATTAAAAAAAAAAGAAAAAGAAAAACTGAAAGAGAAATAGAAATGCTAAAGCCTTTAAATCACCTCTACTCTGAAAAATAAAATATTTCTACCAAAGCAGGGGGAGGGCATGTAAGCTTCACAAATTAATGGGGAAAATTTAAGTCCTTTTCTGAAAATATAATGTATTTCCACGAAAGTGTTAAGATTGGAAACAGAGGTACCAAGTGCTTTAAGAAGAATTTTATTCCCATCAGTGTGGCAGATTAGCTAATGGCATGCCTGAAGTCCAGCCAGAGTCAAAATCTGCTAATCGGGAATGAAAACAGCATCATTAGGGGCAAAACTGAGTTTATTCAAGAGCACTTTTCTCAATGAATTTCCAGCCTGAAATGAAATCACTACGTATGTGTATTTAAGAGGATTCTTTTCTCAGATGAATGTGTGATAGCCATCCATCACATCAAATTTGGAAGTGGTTTCCTTGAATGGGAAGGGAAGGGGAAAACATTGAAGATGCGTTTAGCTGGGTGGAAAGCTGTCATTCAGGGTGCCGTTTACTATAAGACGTGTGTGAAAGCTTCTGGAGCCCACGCTGAAAGAGCATATGTGACTAATCAGCGTGAGATGGGGCATATGTGACATCATGAACCGACAGGAAATCCATTAACTACATCATTTGCTCTTCCTCTGGGGCTCAAGAGGTAATTATTTATGTGTAAAACAAAACAAAACAAACCCTTTTTACTCTTTTAGCACTCGGGAGAGCCTGGCTTCCAACACGTCAAGCATTGTTGAAAGTAACCGTCGTCAGAACGTTACCTTGAGCCCGGTGCACGGTGGGGCTGGTCCGGCTTTCAGCTTCCGAGCAAGTACGGACCCTGCGACGAACGAAGCTGAGAAATTACAGAAACCTTCCAACTGCTTGCAGGCTTCCGTTACCAGTGTGTGACTGTCGTTCTGCCTCAGATCTCCTGGCTCCTCCGACACAGCCAAGTTTACGACACTGGGACTGATGTTTACATCTTGGGAAAGACGAGCATCTCGACCGCAGTTTTTGTGTTTACTTAAACTGTGCCGCTGAGTAGGCTAGGGCAAAAAACAAAAATCTTTATTTCGGAGTATTGCTTTTCACATGTATGGCTCTGTAGCAACCGAATAGCAGTAGTAGGGGTGATATGTATACTTTTGCTTCACTACTTGTAACTGAGCACACATAGGAAAGTCTAGACACTGTAAGTGTGATATGCATTCCAATGTCATGAAGTTGCCAATTCCATTTTTAAATGCCACAGATGTGTGTTGCTCCCAGTCTGTGGTCAGAGGGTGCCACGGAACTGATCCTTGACACTTCCAAAAACAAAAACAAAAAAAGCGTAAGCCACCACAAAACGTCAAATGCGAGGGTCCGCCTTGAGGGAGATCAAGGTCAGACTGACCAGAAGGGACCCCAGCCCCTTGTGTGTGAATTGTTCATGCACCAGTCATTTCTCACTGTGAGTTTTCGTGACATGATTTTGCAGGAGCCCGTGGAAGTGTGTCAGAAGGGGTCGTGATCGAAATTCTGGGAGTGTCTGTTTTCAGGATTTTGTTTTTAAGTGTAACAGATGCTTGTCTGAGTTTTTAACCTTCCATAATCACAAACAGGAATATAGGCCTTTGATTCTGAAGTGGACGAAGGAAGGGGATCCCCAGCCTGGCTGGGGCACAGCACTGAGTGATGGAAGAGGGAAATGTGGACTCTTAACTGGTGTTAATCAAATATTTAAGGAAGATAATTTCCTCCTTGTGATACTTACGATGATCCTATCTTACTATAATAGATAACGATAATTAGTTTGTTTAAAAGCAAAATGTTCTTTGTGATACAAATGAAGAGTATACAAATGAAGAGCCTGGGGATGTTATTCTTTCTAATGGAAGGACATTAATCTATTTTATGTAGTTTTAAATAGAATGCCTAAATTAGGCTACGGGAGATCATTTTTAGTGGTTATAGGAAAGAGCAAATTTAGGGAGAGTTGAACTTCAGGCCTTTTATTCCTGGAAAGATATCTATAGAGAAAACTTTAAAAAGTAATTTTTGATTAGAACTATACATGTGCCCACGTACTTACCAACAGGATGTGCTCATTCTGCAAGTATGGTATAATCCGAACTTGTACTCCCCCCAAAAATCTATCAGAATGACAATTATGCATACATGAACTATGCCAGAGTGATGTTTACAGATACTTTGTAACCAATTTCAGGAGGTGTTTTTAGGCGGATGTATAGTTATTAGCCCAACTTGTTTCAGAGTGGTTTGTTAACGTTTTGCTTTGGTTTACAATGTCATGTTGAATACGGAGAAGACTCTAAGCAGCAAAGGAATACAAATAATCGGGCTTCCACTTTACAGAGAAGAGACACTTCCAAGTTCCCCCATTTTATTGAGAACCATGGTAGATACTGAACAGGTATTTGCAGAAGGGTTACATATGACACAAGTAAAGTCTGGCAAAACGTTTTATTTAGTTTAGTGGCACGTGATGTTTGGAGCCACAGACCGTAAAATACATACCCAAAAATAAATCTAAAGTCTTTCCGCCTCGGACTTCAGTAATTGGCATAAAAATGTGTGACACATTTCTGCTTCAGTATTAGGTTCAATCCCTAGGGATCTGTTTAAGGAACGCAGTCCTAGACATAGTTGGACTGATTCTTGAAACATATGGATACTCCCTCATGCGTTTTCAGATATTTGCAAGTTGCATTGAGTCAAACTGGACTCATCAAGCTTAGATTCCTTTTTTTTATGCCTATAGTGAAACGTCAGCACGTTTCTTGGTAAGCCCCTATACCACTAAAATGCTTAGGTCAGTTGGCTTTGAATCTCATGCCTTATTTCTTCCAAGGCATGTCCTGATTGCCCAGAAACGAACTATTTGTCTCATGGCTTAAATATGTCCGGAAGGAATGATAATGTATCTAATAGACTATACACAGAGTCTATTTCCTTGGGGAGGTGTATACCATACGGATACTAAATTCTTCTGTCTAAATTCGTTTTGGGTTTTTTTTTTTCCCCCAAAAACCTGCTCTCAAGCGCTGAATCATACCATCAGTTCATAAATAACGTAACCATTGAAACAATACATCAGCCTCTAGTTGATCCTCTGAAAATGGCCATTATTATAATCAAATGCTGTGTGGACAGGAAAGGAAAGCATTACCCTTTAAGAGAAGCTTTAAAATAATGACTTTATCAATAGTTCACAAGAAGTAGGTTTACAGAAGATGTTATTCAAATAAAACGTGTATACCATTAGCCTGATGCTACGGGGTACATGATTTTAAAAACAACCAGAAACTCCCTTAGACCTGGAGCCATCAGCGTAGAAAAGATGGGCTTTAAAGACCGTACGATGGAAGCAGACATTCCGTGTGGAAATATCCCTGTCTGAATCTAATCAGGATTCTTGGATGGGGGAGGAGTGAGGCGGCAGGAAGCATGTTACAGATGTGACCCGAGATGGTCAACGGCGAGCTTCTCAGTGACCGAACGCTCGGCCCGCACCAACGTTGCCAGCACCTGTTTCCTCCCCTGCGCTGATAGCTTTGTGTTACATGGCTGCTTATCCAGTCTTCGCTTAGAGTTTCTTAGCTGGAAGGTTTACAAAACTGAATCTGGTTGAATCTCTGCGTAGCGTTCAACTTTCAAGGGTCAACCCATCTGTCGGCATTTTGCACACGTATGTATTATTATGATACAGCATATTACTTTATGGTAATTTTTATTTTTACATAGAACTACCTCCATAAATTTGATGAAGCGGCAGCAGTGTGTTCAAGTGTATTGTTAGAAAAGCAAAGTTGAAAACTTTCGTGAACATTCGGCCATGGCGTTCTGTGTGTGTGTCAGTGGCTGCCCGTGTGGGCTCGTGACTTTTTCATGGCCGTGGTTTTGTTTTACGGCATTATTTCGCTTTCAGATGTAAACCTGTCTCTCCTCTCTATCCCACAAAAGCACACTCGATTTTGTTAGGAACGAAACAAAGTTGAAATTTCTTGTCTTTCCACCCCACCCCACCCCACCCACCCCATTCCTGCCAAGAGTTCTCTCTGGCAAAGAGCCGATTGGTACACATAATTTAGCCAGCTCTCTACTCCTGAAAGAATCCAATTTCAATTCTAGGTTTTCAGTAGAAGTCACACCAGATATGTGGACCGTGCCGGCTTTGAAGTACTTTGGGCCTCGCTGCCTTCATGCACACGCTACCATATCGAGCCCAAACTTCATTTTAATTAAAAGAGCAGTGCTGTGTACTCACCACGTGTGCTAAATAATTTGTATTCCATTTTCTATATTTTGCACATCTCAGGGGACCTTAATGAGCATATGAAAAGGGGGGTGCCATCAAATAGAGAAAACTAACAGAAGAGCTGAACGGGGACCAAGCAGGATAAAAATACCAAATTACTGCTTCTCTGATGTTGTGAAGCTCAAGTTCAGGAAGCATAAATTGAAAGTTAAGCTGAAGTAACGATGATCTGAACACCAGCTGTTCCCAAGTCTCCCTTTCTTAGAGCCCAGCCAGTGGTTCGAAGATGTAAATTTAAATTATATCGCAATCGCCATGGGGAAGAAAAAACCCTGTTTGATGAAAAGAAAAGCATTGTGCGTTTTTTTGTTTTTTCTTGTTTTTTTTTTTAGGTTGGCAAAGCTCTGTAAAACCCTACCCAGGACAAACCACGTATTGCCACCAAGTGTACTTGAAAATAAAGTTTTTAACTTAAATTATAGGCGTCTTGCTCACTATACAATAGTGAACCTATTTTGAAAAGTCTCACCATTTATAACATGGGCAGCATTTGGAGCTTGATTAAAAGCCAACAACAAACTATCATGACTTTGCCCGTTCATTTTGGGATCTCAAAGTGCTTCCAAAGCATTCAGATATATTAACAAAGCAGGTCCTGTTTGTAACACCCATACTTGAAACGGACAAACAGAAGGAGTGGCTTAAGATTACCCAGAAACTCAGTGGCAGCTACCAGTGACCTATTTTCTAACTGTCTGATAGACCATCATGAGAAATCACTAAATATAATGCTATTTTTTCTGATGTGTGCTAATAAAGTCAAAGAAAACAAATACAACTGTACACTTTTGTCCATTTTCATTCAAAAAGTTCAGGGTGTTTGGAATTTTACAAAATCCACCCAATGCCATTGTGGTCAGAGGCAGATCCCAGACATACACCCTAGTTTACAGTTTCATCTTGGGCTTCTTTGATTCCTGTGCTAAAATACCATCTTTCAGGAACATGTGCTCCTGGCAGTGGAAGGTGCTGAAACAGAAATCGTAATTTAAAACTTTATCAAGTACTCTTCACAGTGCTACTTTTAGCACAACAGAAATTCAGTACAACGTATTGAGTCCTACCTGTAAGAATCTCGATTTCTGAGGGAGCTGATCTAGTTCTAAGTGTTTTCTCAAACTAGGAGACATCAGATCCTTGCTGGGGACCTTCTCCATTGCCACGGGCCAGGCACAGAACCAGCCGGAAGCATGCTGTCAGGCGACAGCAGACCCCAAGCAGAAGTGATCCCGCCTTTTCCTGTCCCTCCCCACCCTCCTCCCCCACCCCGCCCAGTACTGTCCTGCCCATTCTCTTCTTTCTCTTCTGTTCTCGAGACATGCTTCTGCACGTGTTTAGGCTCAGGGAAGCCAAGACACAGGAAGGACGAATGCAAAAGCAAGGAGACCACTGTTTTGCTTTGGGTTAATAAAATATGGGCAGGAAGGAGATTACGATCAGTCTGATCTTTGCCAAATAAGATAAAACAATCAGCTGTCACTCCGTCATTCTCCCAGAAGGTTCTACAGTATTGATACATCTAATATTTTCCCATAGATTTTTATTTAGGAGACATTTCATAAATTATATATACGAAAAATTTCATGGTTAAATTTCCCAGTGTGTTGAAAATAGGCATTGGCATGTCCCTGATTGAGTTAATCTCTGCGTCTTTTTTAGCAGCATCCCAGAGAGAGAGTCCCCAGTGATTGCTCCTCCAACACATAAGCCTGTGTTTTCACAGTTGTTCTATGACTTACAGTTGCTGATTTGCAAGGTAGAGAATTCTACGAGGCTCATGGGGGACTAAACTTTCTTATGATTGTACATTATCAGTTATAGGGCTTTAATTGCTCATTGTTGGCTGCAGATGTGAACACACATACGCACACACGCACACACACCCTGCCGACGAGGGAAGGGGGAGTTTCACGAGTGAGGCAGCAGTGACCCTGGAAGCAAACGTAAGGCTAGAGGCTTGGCCTGTCCACGTACAGTGCCTATGCCTCCCTGTCCAAAGGCTGACCTTGGCACCCCATTCCTTGCTCCCACCAAAAAGAGGTACCAAATCTGAGATCTGAGAACTCCTCCAGGGTCAGTCCTCTGCAGTTACGGAAAATTCATGAAGTCCACACTCCGCAGCTGCTTGCCTGCCTTTCCTCGGAGGTCCTGCCTCCCTGCCTCCTTCCCGTTCCCCCTCCTAGATACCGATACACCGCCACGGTTTCCACACCGGAAGCGCAAAACAGCGTGTGGTACTGTGCACACGTGATGGGTTAGGACTAGAGCTGCCCTAGGGTCACCTTCATGTAAGTATTGACAGCTACAAATTAAGGTCCTTAGAGTAGTTGACATAGATACTACTTTCTAGAAGAGAATTAAATTTCAACATTAAGTTTAAAGGGATCATAATTCTGCAGGTATCTTTCTCTGAGTGACTGAATGTGACTATTGCATTAGGGTAAATGAATTAAGAAGTGCAAGTGGGATTTACTGTATGTTAGAAAGGAGTTTTGCAGCCAAGACTGCCTTGAATAAAATGTGTTTGCACTGAAAAAAAAAAAAAAAACCTTTAAATTACTTGGTCTCTGGTTGCTGTAAAGGTCATCCAAGATGGATGTTCTGTTTATATTGTATAGTATTTCATATGAAATAATTACAGTTCATGAAATGTCTTCCCTAATGTTACTGATTTATGACAGCACATTTGTAACATGGTTTTTATCGTGCCGGTGTGCCATATTGTAAATGATGATTGACTTGTCATGCTTAGTATAATAACTTAAAAGGAAAAAAAAGCACAGGGATTTTTGTAAGTCTATATTTGAAAGTCCCTCCATATGGTAATATTGTGTTCATGTTGTTTATGTAGTGTTGTGTGAAATATCCATTTTGGATTGTGTTACTTTTTAAGATATTAAATAACATTTGGTTATATGTCTAAGTGGATTTTTTTTGGTACTTGAGCGAAAATACTTCAGGTGAGACCAATTTATTGCTCTCCTCAATTAACAGGAGTTCGTAGCAAAATTTTTATTGCGCAGTCTTAGTGATTAGAGCTTTTGAATGAAAACAACTGAACATAGAAATATCTAATCAGAATCTTTTTCCAGGAATGTTGAAAAAGACACATTTTTGGCCAGCTATTCAAATTTAGGAGTTAGGCTTAGAGACACAAAGGATTACGTCTTCTGTGAAATCAGAAAGCGGTGTGGTTGGTTTTGTCGGCCCTCAAATCACAACTTCTGTCCCCAAATAAACGTGATCCCCTCCCCCATGAGCACCCAGCGTCTATTCACATATTCCTGGAAGGTGCTTGTACAAGTTTGCAACTCCTCCAGAACCTACCACTCTTTTGGCTGTCCACAGTGGTAAATCTTTGTCCTTGGAGAAAGGACTCCCTTTTTTCAAACCAAAACTAATCCTCCCTCAAGCAAACGATGAAGTTCGGCAACAGCTGTGTTAGTCAAGAACAATCGGAAGCTATAACGTTGAGCCTGATTTTCTTGTAAAGGCAATTACCCAAAGCAGACCTCCGATGACAGAGTCATTTGGGTAAGTGTGGGGAACCCAAGGTGACCACTTTGAAGAACAGGTCCTATTTTAGTTTGCGAATAGTTTGAACTGTCTCTATTCAGACACCCCCTTCTTCAAGCACGAAGTTAGCACGAGCTTACAATACCGGAACAATAAAGGTGATGGCGTGTTCCCTTCAGAGCGATCCAGTGAACCAGACACATGGAGGAAATGTGACTTCAGAAGATGGAAGGCAGGATTCTGACTCCTTTGAGAGAATGGTCACAGTTCATAAAAATCTTTTCTTTCCAAAGGAAATGGTATGGCTTTAACTTATTTTTAAGTGTTTAGAGTGGTGGGATTTTTTTTTTCCCTCCATAAAGAAAAGCCAAGCAGGGTACTTAATATGTGCCTCCTGCCCTGTTACAGCTGTGAAATCGAGAGCCACTGAATCATAAAAAGAAGGTATTCACCTGACTTTAATAATTTATTTAACTGTGAAATCATATCCCTACTGTGGGGATATTTGGATTTCATGATATTCCCCCTGTTTGGGCCCAGTGGCTCCAGACTTCTCCCGTAAAGCAAATAGTTAATCATGTAACACATGGAATAAGTGTGTGTGATGAATATTTAGAGGCCACATAGCACCAAACAGCAATTCCAAGAAAAATCAAGGCACCTGCACTCCAGATAGGCTGAGCGGGCTTTTCTGGTAAACCTTGTTAAAAGAATGGCATTAGAAGTGCAATGTCAAGAGCAAGAGGCAGATACAATGCATTAGATAAGAGAGGTCAGGTCAGAGATGCTAATGTGGAATTACAAGGAAAGAACAGTAACTGCTGATGTTCAATGAAGAGCAAATTCTTCCCTCCTCAGATCCAGGACTTTGGGGCTGGTGTCTGTGGCTCACGGGGAGTGAAGGCTGGACTTCAAACCAGCCTTGGCCTATCCAGGTGACCCTTTGGATGGTTTCTTAGGCAGCCCCTAATTCCACCCAGCACGTTCCTCTGAGGTCATCTTCTTCCATGTCTCCCTGTTTCTCTTCCTTTGTTGTGAAGCTCCGTGCATTGTTTTTCTTTCCTGTTTCCTTGGGTTTATTTTACTTTGTTACTCTTTTCTCCATGTTTAACCAAGAGTTTTTATTTGTTTGCTTGTTTGTAGTTAGGCTTTCTTGTCTAATGTTTGGACTCCTTCCTGGTCTCAATTATTTATATGAAAGTATATAATTATTTTTATATTTTGAAATTTTGCTATATATTAATTATATATATTTACATAATATCTACTAAATATACTATAGATACAAGATGTATGCATTATAGTATATAATATATAATGTTACATACATAATCTGCATGTAGTGACAATTGATAACTAGTATTTTAAATTTCGTATTTATATTGCCCTACCCTCCTTGGATCCACAGGCCTCTGTCATCCCTCAACCTCACTTCCACACACCTTTGCACTAAAAGCTTTTGGTTCTCCAACACTTGGATAGAAATCTGCCACCAGCTGATTCATCAAAGGTCTGCTAAATCACTGGCAACTTCCGGATATGAGAGATAGATGATCGATAGATAGATAGATACATAGATAGATGATAATGCATTAGACCAAAGATCTCTGTATAGTCTATAAGTGGCAATGAAAAAAAAAGATGTCATGCAAGAGGATATAGTTTGACTTCTGTGTGACTCCCTTTTAAGGATGTGTGTTGAGAATTTATTATCTTGGGAAATTATCTTTGAACATTTTTACAGCTATGCTTCAAGCCAGCACCTGCCATTCTTTACTATACCCTATATTGGGGAGGGTGGAACCCCCCTGAAAATCACTTTCTTTAAAATTAATAATAGGTCAGGGGCACCTGGGTGGCTCGGTCGGTTGGGCGTCCGACTTCGGCTCAGGTCATGATCTCCCAGTTGGTGGGTTCTAGCCCCGCGTCGGGCTCTGTGCTGACAGCTCAGAGCCTGGAGCCTGCTTCGGGTTCTGTTTCTCCTCCTCTGTCTGCCCTTCCCATGCTCATGCTCTGTCTTACTCTGTCTCAATAATAAATAAATATTTTAAAAAATTAGTAATAGGTCAGTGGTTTCTAGTATGGAAAACCTCAGTCTCAGTTATCTTCCATTAAGGTAACATCCCCACTCGCCATCCAGTTAGATTGTGAAGGTATCAGTGGTCTGTCCTGCCCAGTGTGGCTTCCTGTTGTCTGTTACTGTTGACAAGACATGCAACAGGTTAACAAATACTAAACGGATTGGAGATGACAGGGTTTTGTGTTTTTTTCCTTTTTCCCTTCCTATGTTATTTGATAGCAGTTTGTAAGACTTCTGTGTTGACTGTCAAGAGATCAGTATTCAGATGCAGAAGGTACCGGGATTCCCAGGGATAGAGCGATGGCCTTGGAAACAGAAGATTCCATTTCTGCAGTTAGTGTCCTCCCATGTCTCCTTCAGTCTTTAAGAGGGACCAAATTGGGTGGAGTAGGGGCTACCAGCTGGCCTCAGAAGTCAGGCAAATGGGTATGATAGACATTATCTTTTACAATTGACTTTTGCTCTAGCCAATTAATTGGGAGATCTACTAATGCTTTCGCTTCCCTAAAGATTTCAGCAGCCAGAATATTTTGTAGAGAGCCTACTGAGAGCAAAACACTTCCACTGTGTTTTTAACGCAAACATTTTAGAACAGCTTTAGAATTACAGAATTACTATGACAGTGATACAAAGAGTTCCTGTGTACCCTGTACCCAGTGTCCCGTACCATTAACATCTTACATTATATGGTACAGTGCTTGCAATCAACGAACCGATATTGATGTTATTGTTAACTAAAGCAGTACTTGATTCAGATTCCCTCAGTTTGTCCTTACAGTCATTTTTCTGCTCCAGGAGCCCAACCAGGATACCACATTACATGTAGTCACTGTGTGTCTTTAGTCTCCTCTGGTCTCAGTTTCTGAGACTTCCTCTGTTTTTGATGACCTGGACAGTTGTGAAGGGTGTGGATCAGGAATTTTGCACAAGGTCCCTCACTTCGGGTATGTCCTCTGCTCTTCTCACGGTCAGGATGGAGTTGTGTGTGATTGGGATGAGGGGGTCACAGAGGGAAAGTGCCATTCTCCTCATACCGGATCAAGAGTAAATACCCTCAATGTGACTTACCACTGTTGACGTTAACATTGATCACCTCGCTCGAGGTGATGTTCATCAGGTGTCTGCAGTGCGAAGTTATTCTTTTCAGCTTCCACACTGTACTCTTGGGAAGAAAGTCAGTATACTCAGCTCACACTTAAGGAACAAGGACTTAAATACTCCATCTCTGAGGGCAGAGTATCTAAATAGATTGCTTGGGACTCTTCCGTACAGATTTGTCTCTTCTTCCCCAATTGACTTCTTCAATCATCTACTGCCATCAGTATGGATGCATGGATATTTACTTTATACTTTGGGCTACCCTCCATTACTACTTTATGTTATTACTCACATGTGTCCACCATATGCTACTGATTGCTGTTTCGGTGGGCTCATGTGACATACCCCCATTATTGCAGTTGATCGTTTACTTGGTTTCCTAACTTCCTAACTTTCTGGCACTGTAAGGCTCTAGGCTTATTCTGTATGTACTGCCCCAGACTTGGAATCAGCCACTTCTCTGGGGAGCTCTGGTTTCTTTTACTGGATGGTATTAGAAACCAAGATCTAGTAGTAGGCATTCCCACTGCTGCGGGGGAACCATTATTTCCAGGACCTCTCAGCTGACAGAGCAAGGAGATATAAGTGTGTGTGCTAACCTGTGTATATGGGTGTCTAGAAATATTTCCATCTGCAACCATCTGTATCTCTGGTAAGCTAAATGTGGGTTCCTACTGATGTATCCAACTCTAATCCGTTACTAGCCGGATCGCTGTAGCCTCCTGCTTATCTGTAACCCCCTACTCCAGCAGTGAGAAACCTCGCTCCCAACACATTATTTACTCAATTGTTCAACTGCAGTATACATGGAGAGCACTTCATCTACTGAATTTTACAAAACTGATTAGGTAATTGTGGATGATGAACATGGAAGTAAAAAAAAAAAAAAAAAGGTGGAAAGTTCTCTCCACTTATCCTAGGTAAGTGGCTTACTTAATGTGACAGAACAGGGACGATCACAAACTTACCGGTCTTATTTGGTCTGATGGGACTGTTATAAAAATTTTAAGGTGCACGGGGGAAGAAGCCGATACTAATACTATTTAATGTGTATTTCTGCTCGTATCACATGGTCAATACTTGGAGGGAAAGTAGTATGCTGGCTCAGTGGTGGCAGGCCACGTGTTTGTAGGCCCCTGCTTCCTTCTCTCCATTTCCGGTCTCTGCATATCTAAATCGTAACCACATCTCAAGGTGCAGATCAAATACCTTCTCTCTCACAAGTGCTCCTCTGAACACCCCTTTCCACTCCCAGGCCCTGACAAAATGTGGCTTCTTTCCCTTCCTTACAGTACGACATTCATCATTCCCAACCGTGTGTTCTCAATTTTTGTCTTAACGTCAGGACCTCAGACTCCTGCCCACGACCATGACCTCAGCTGAACAATTTATGCCGCTTTTATGCTACCTCCTCTGGTCATTTTTTTCCTCAGTGGCCCTGAAGAACTCTGAGAGCTTCAGCAGGCTCGGCTGTGCCAGCAGTGGGCTCCACGTGACACGCCCAGAGGGATTTCAGAAACGTTGAGCACTTTGCTCCCGCCTGCCTCGAACCTAGGCAGCCTTCTGGAAACGTGCTCGCTGGCTGTGGTGCTCAGCCTGTGTGTCTTCTCTCTCACAAAAGAAAACCAGCAAGTAAGGTGTGGCTTTGGAAATGTCAAAAAGCTGTGAAGAGATGAAAAGCCGAGTGGAAGGCTTTTGTCCCTTCTGGTGATCGAATACGCTGTGGGATCCCGCCCCTCCGGTCCAGGGCTGTGACCCCAGGGCTGTGGTGTTCCTACTTGGTGCCTGCAAAGAAGGGAGAGGAGTTACGAGAGGTGGTCAAGAGCCACTGAATCTGTGGGGCAGAGGAAGCCACTGGTGTGTGTGAAAGGACAGACCTTGCTCCGTGAGCGTGTAGTCTGCTCGTGTCTCCGTGGCTCTAAGGCTGTGTTTCTGTACAAAGCGGTGGGAGTATTTATGACGATCGTCCACAATATGTTTCCTTTTAGCCGTATCTTCAATCTAAAGACAGCTATTGTTTATGCAAACTTTCCATAGAAGTCTAACGAAAAATTTATTTCCTGTCTTGATTTTGAGTTTTTTCCTGATCTTAGCCACGTTTTTCTTTCTGTTTCTTATCATTTCTTCCCCTGATCTCCTGCTCCTTCCCTTTCTGCCATCTGTGAGATTTTGACTACAGCTAATTTTTCATTTTAATGTTCTCATTTCTCTCCCCTTTCCCCCTCACACGCTTTTAAAACAAGTCCTTGGTTTTGCTTTCTTGATAACCTTTTCCTTATCTTCCCACAACGGTGTCCCTAGCTATGGCTAACTCATTTAGTAGCTGTACTGTGGGTAGTTTAAAAGCTTGACCAGGGAGTTCTACTAACAAACTACTTGCTATTACTTCCAGATACTCAGGTTAGCTGGAAAAAAAAAAAAAAAGTCTTGTCCTGGCTTGACATAACACTAAAAGTCTCCCAAACTCTAGTTTACCTGCAGTGTTGGGGATGGTGTCTGCAGCAGAAGTGTTTGCAATGTTTTCCTCTGGGTGCCAGGGTTCAGAAACCAGGACTGGAGCCCTGTCCTGGGGTGTGGTTTGGGTCAGGGTGAACCGAATGACCACAAAGTCAAGTTCTCACTAGGAGACATGGTGTCGCGTAGTATCTTCCAGATCCACGCTTGAAGGTCTTGCCTCTAGGAATATACACCCTTTAGTTCTCTGTATGTTCCAGTTTTCCTTCAATAAGCACAAATTATTTGAAGGTCAGAACAATGTTTAAGAATATAGTAAAGGGCAGGCCTCATCTGTGTTAATACTTCCTTCCTGGCCACCTCACCTTGGACGGGTGCTAAACTGCAGATTTCTCTTTATAAGAAGACTTGTTAATTTTTCAAGCTGCAGCTCGATGTGCTTCTCGCTTTCCAGAGCAAAAATGTTCTCCTGGTCTCACTAAAGTGCAATCCAAAATTTCTCCATTACAAGGTAAAGTTAAGAGGGGAAAAAACTAGGATTAAAGGTAAGGGTTGTTTGGGCACCGAGTAGAAGCCATACGGAAGGGGAGACAAAGGAACCCTGTGTAGCCATTATAAGCTGGAGGTTCGGTTTGCTCTCCTTACTCGTTACTTTAGAACTTAAACGTTCGTCCCAGATGATTTGTCACAATGAACTCATTCTTCCTCAGAACCTAAGTGGGAATCTTGAGATCGTTCTTACTGTGCCTGGAAATCCAGTGACTGTCAATGTGTGTAGTGCTTGATTAAGCTGTATCATAATTTGTAGTAAATCTATGTAAGTCATAGACTTTAAAAAATACTACCCCCCACCGAAGGCTGTCCATTAAAGGGGATGCATTTTCAAATTTAGGGCCCATTGTTGTAGACTATTTTTGTTTTGTTGTTATAGACTGGGTTTTGCAAAGCTAGCTGAATGAATGAAGTTTAAATTTAGTAGTGCCCTGAATACCGCTTCTCTAAATTCAGAAATTAGTAACACACCGTTTGAGGAAGGAACCTAACTCAGAAGAAAGGTTAAACACAAATACACCTGCATGTACTGTAATATCATTTGAATGTCAATTTTGATACAGCAGGTATTTCAAGCAGCAAATGTTCATTGCTTTCATCTTGGCGGCGCGGCATCCCAGGGGGTTCTAGAAGCACAAAGTGAAAGACATGATCATCGTCTTCTAGGGGGTTCAGAACCCAAGGTCACCTTTACACCTGGAAAAGCAGCAATGCAACCAGGTTGCACGATGTTCGCAATAGCATGGGAGAGCATACCCACCCGGAGCAGCTCCGGGTCCCAGAACCACCCCTCCTGCTCACCAGCTGTGGGGTTCGGCAGCCGGCTTCACTCATCTGACCTCTGAGGTCCAGCATTATGGTCTGCTAGAAAAATGGGGACAGATTCTGCCTTCTCCCCTCACAATGGCGTCTGTGAGGATTACGATTCCATGAGACCCAGGAAAACCACACACAGTGGACAAGGAACAAACCCAGTGCTGTGTTATCATGCAGGTTCAGAGGAGACTGCGCCCTGCTGTTGTACTATTCTGGCAGACGGGTTCTTTTTTTTGTTTTCAAGTTTGTTTATTTTGGGAGAGAGAGAGAGAGAGAGAGAGAGGGAAAGAGAGAGGGAGGGAGAGAGCACCAGCAGGGGTAGGGTAGAGAGAAAGGGAGAGAAGGAGAATCCCAAGCAGGTTTGAGGAGCCCAATGTGGGGCTCGAACCCATGAACCATGAGATCATGACCCAAGCCAAAGTCAAAAGATGGATGCCTAACCAACTGAGCCACCCAGGTAACCCTGGCAGACGGATTCTTACAATCAGGATTTAAGCTGGACCTTTAATGAATGTAAGGACAGAGTGGCCTGAAGAGTATTCCAGGCATGTTAAAAGCAGGAGTGGCAAAGATACATTTGCAAGACAGTATATGTAATTCATCTGCCTTTAGACTTCATGTTTATTATCATGAATGCTATGAGTGTATGTGGGGGAAGGGGAACTAACATTACATATAAATTTTCAAACATGATTTGGCTACAGAACATTAAAACCCATCACGGGAAGGTGCCACAGTGGACGTTTGTCATGTGCTATTCTTTATGCCCGTATTTACAGATGGGGCCACCACATATTTTTGCTTCCAATTATGGTCTCAAGTCTACCTTTGCACAGGAAGCCCTGTCTTGGCCCCTCCAGTCATTTGAACACTCTTGCGTTCTTTGCTTTTCTTCCCTTTTTCATGTACACACTGTGTGCCCCCAGCTGGATTATAATGGCCCTGAAGTTGGGAAGGTCTTTTGATCATGCCACCTCCCAGAGCCTGGCAGGATGGCGTGTCTGTGCCGGTGCAATGGTGTGATGCCAAAAGACCATTCCTCCTCCTCAGTGCCGACGTGGTCACTGCTTCTGACGGTCAAACCCACTTGCAGATCTATTGGTAGGTTTCAAAGTATCATTCACAAATAATACACTTGCACTCGGGTAGAGAAAAAGTCAAATGTATTTTTAAGACTTCTGAAGAACCCGTCATTTTGTGCTGAGTTACCATTATCCTAGTCCTTAATGTAAAGATGCCATGATCTTTTGTTTGATGTGAAATGGTTCAATACCAAATTCTGTTCTGAACCCAGAATACAAGTCTGTTACTCCCCTACTTCAATCCTCCCGTTGGCCAAAATTAGTTGAATCAGATCCAACTCTTTCCTAGGGCTTGTGAGGTGCCTCCTGACCTGGTCCCCACCTTTCCCTCCCATTCCCACCTGCCAGTGTCCCAGCCAGAACCTTTCGTTGGGCTCCTTGCGGCCTCCAGATCATTTCTGAGCCTCTTCTGCCCCCACCACCCCATCATGGCACCCACTCACTACTCAATCTTCAGGTTTCACTGATCTGGACTGCAAGAAGCTTGCCTGCCTTGCAGACCCTGGCACTCTTCTATGGGTCCCCCTGGCTCCGACACTTCCTTCTCAGGGTCAGGGGTTATTTCTTGTCCCTGGGTAGGTTTTCCTGTGATGGAGACTCTGAGATGAAGATCTGTATTGGAGGGAATGCCCTTGGGCTCAGGCGCCATGAGAAAAGAAGGGAGAGAAAGGAGCTGGCCAACGAGAGGTTGGGCTGTGTCAATTCTCTTCAGCTGAAGTCCATCAGGAACATACCTGAAGTTCCATAGATCGAGTCCATCACTCACTGCAGAGAATGAGACGCACACTGTGGGGAACCACGGGCCCCTCAGTACAAGTGTTAGAAAGAAGCTCAGGTAGCATTTGGGCTTCAGGTAGGTGGGGTGGGAGAAGACCGAAGGTCCTCTCTAGATTGGACGCTGCCAGTGCAATCTAGAAAACAAAATGGCAGCCTGTCTGTGATGGGTGTCTCCATAAATCTTACCCCTGGCGAGGGAAGAGTAGGATGAGGACAAGGTTGTAACCGGTAATCGAGTAGCAGCCACTCATTCTGGCCAAGAAGGGGTGACGGGAAAATCTGTTACTGTTTGAGTGGCACAGTGACCATCTTTATGCTTAAGTGAAACTCTGGAGAGGGCTTGCATCATCTTGTTCGATTTTATTCTGTGAAGTTGTTTATGTCCAACAGGAGAATAACGTGGCCCAGCTGTGAGCGCCGGGCCGGCTCTGGTTATGAATGCCTGGTCTTTTCTCCTTTCGCAGCTGTGACACGGTTCCAGCCAGTCCCTGGGCGGACCCCCGAGGAAGCTCCCAACCTGGGTGACCCTGCAGAGTGGTCTGGTCTCCTGACGCTCCCACGGCTGTCAGCCGCTGGAGGCAGGCCGCCCCGGGAGGGCAGGGTGCCGGGGCGGAGTGGGCTTTCCAGCTCAGGCAATTCTGGAGGAGAGCCCATCTGTGGCCTGAGTGACAGCACCGCCCCGGCAGCAGAGTCCCTCGTTCGCAGGGCGAGCAGGTGGCACAGCACAGCAGCCACTCCACCTCCTGGCGTCACTCTTCCTGTGACAGTGAGCTCTGGGACGACCAGGACTGAGGCTCTCTTGGTCTTCCTTGCACCTGCAGAGAGAGTCTAACACGGCGCCTGGCCCATACTCAGTCCTCCATGAATATGTGTCAGATAAATCAACGAGCTGCTCGTCACGAGGTCCTCATCTTCCACTTGACCAAATGTTCTGCTCCTGGTCTTTGAGTGTAACATTTTCTTTCCAATTGACAGCTTATTTCCTGTGGACTATCAGTCACCATCCAGAACGTCCAGAGCAACTGTTCTCAGCAGTGAATGGGTGGCATCAATTAGGTTCCTGGAGAAACTCTCTCAAAGGATCCCTGCTGGGCCCCCAAGGAGACCCTATCCACTCAGGATTGTGATTCACTCAAGTCCAGCGTGGTGCCCAGGTATGGGTATTTTGAAAAAACTCCCTAAGACTGAGTCTGTTTCCCTTGTAACCTGCCCTTCCCCAGCCCCCCAAAAAGAAGTCTTCAAGTTTTGTGGTAACTTCTAAAAATGGCCATTAGGAATCAGGGAATTTTTTTTCTACCTTCTTCCCCTCAGACATAGTTCTAAAAAGCCAAACATGAAGTTACATCACTGCCAAGCTGAAGAGCATTCTATTGAGATACCTTATATAACAACTAACATTTTCCAAAGACATAAAATATGATTGAAAAAATTCCTTCTTACAATTACAAGAATCCTATTTAAACTGAAAGCCTCATCCTTGGGTCTTCCAAGGACTCTCTGGAGATACAAAGATTTCCACTACATACAAATAACATGCCAGCCCATGGCACATCCTCTCCACCAACACAGATCCCCTGGAGCCACTGCTTCTGGATTCAGTGTCACATTCACCATTATGAATGCCTCTTTAGAGGAGAAAGCCATTCCCAAGCCTGCCCCTTGGCAACATAGGAAGCAGGTGAATTTGTCTTAAGCCACTTTTCTGTTTCCTGTCCATCAGTGTCTTACAGCCTTGTCTCTCATACTCAGGAAGAAAGCCAATACCTATCTAGAAAACTTCTCCTTTCCAAAAGCATTTATATTATAAAAGAATGTACAATGGGAGGATGCTGGTGATCATGACCTTCTATGTAATCTCACAATAGCCTGCTTATGTGTCTTTCTGCCCCATCAGTCTGTAAGGAGCTTCTTACTGGTGGGGAGTAGAAGGGGGTGGGAGCTCTGTCTCTTAGTCCTCTTTGCAATTTCTGTGCTGAAGCAGACACATGTTTATGAATGAATGAGTGAATGAACGAACAAGCGAATGCATGCCTAGGAGTAGCAGGGGGGATGTAAGCATTTGCATGACCTTGACAAAGTCTCATATGCATCATGGTCACCTGGCACTCAGTTGTTGTTTTGATTCAAACCTTAAATAGCTAAATGAAGAGCCTATGAAATAGAGGTCCATTCTTTCAAGAAGCTTCTAAGCGAAATCTTAGAGCTTGGTATTGATACATTCTTTGGGGGGGGGGGCACAGTTATCAGTAATTTTTTAAACAACTGAAATTTGAAAAAGGATTTGGATAGAACATATTTGTATCTTTAAAAAATAACTTGAGTAAAATTAGAATTAGGCTTATACCACAAATCTATCCAGAACCATCTCTAGTCCTGCCATTGAACTACAGACCCCTGTACCATCTTGCTGCTGTACTGTACGTGGCTGAGAGGCCCCATCACACATATGTGCACTCACACGTACATGCAGTAAATACAGGTGCAGTGTTAGACCAAATGTGCGAAGAACTGGGGAGCTATTCGTACGTGGGGAATAGACAAACACTTGGAATGTCTGGTCTGTTTGTTATGCCTCGTTGATATTAACATTTATTCTTATTTTTTTGATTAAAGGCTAATATATGTTTGTTATCCTGAAAATTACAGGAGAGCAGAAAAAGAAGCAAAGAAGAATCAAGCATTGGGGCACCTGGGTGGATCAATGGGTTAAGTGTCCAACTCTTAACTTCAGCTCAGGTCATGATCTCAGGGTCATGGAATCAAGCCCCATGCTGAGCTCCATGCTCAGCGTGGAGCCTGCTTAAGATTCTCAATCTCTCAATCTCTCTCTCTCTCTCTCTCTCTCTCTCTCCCCTCCCCCACTTGCTTGTACATACTCTGTTTCTCAAAAAAAAAGTTAAGCAGCATATCACCCAAAGATGATCACAAGTATTATTTTTATATACTGCATTTCCTTTTAACATTTTATATATATTTTTTTTTTTAAAAAGCAAAATGGGAACTGTACAATCCAAACTCCTTTGTAACTTGCCTTTTTCCCACAGTCATCGTGAAGGTTTGTCACAACTCCCATTTTCTTCTTCCACGTCGCTCCGAATGTCTACGTGATGGTTCTTTCCTTGAATCATTTTCCTTCTGTTCCTCATTGTTGGACATTTCTTTAAACACTTTCCTGATGTTGAATTTTTAGGCTGCAGCGAATATCCGTGAAGAAATCTGAATGTTTCCTGGAATTAAAATACCTAGGTCAAAAGCTGTATGTATGCTTAAGGCTTTTAAAATATATTGTCGAATTTCCCTTCACTATTTGCCATGCCCATTTATACTCCCGCCTGCGGTTACCATAGAATTTATTCCCTAACACATTTAAAGGTCACTTTCATTTGGTACCTTTGCAACTGTATCCATTCCTCTACTACTTGCATTCAAGGGCTGGGTTCCAGGGTGTAATCTGGGAAATTATCCTGCCTATTGATGGAGTCTTTAGCAGCTAAGGGTATCACACATCTCCTAATTAAGTTTTAATAAAACAGTATGATAAGAAAGGATATTGTGACCTTTTCAACTCCACAAGTATACCATGGAAAGGGGATTAGTCATTTCTCATCATAAATATTTTGAGAGAAACTATTTTTTTTTTTAATTTTTTTTTTCAACATTTTTTATTTATTTTTGGGACAGAGAGAGACAGAGCATGAACGGGGGAGGGGCAGAGAGAGAGGGAGACACAGAATCGGAAACAGGCTCCAGGCTCCGAGCCATCAGCCCAGAGCCTGACGCGGGGCTCGAACTCACGGACCGCGAGATCGTGACCTGGCTGAAGTCGGACGCTTAACCGACTGCGCCACCCAGGCGCCCCAAAACTATTTTGCTTATATATCTCTTTCATCTGGACGGCCAGGAACAGTATATTCAAATTCATAATTGTTTCCACGTTCCCGTTCTCAAGCACCCAAGCACAATGCCAGTGAGATTCCGTCTCAGCTAGGTAGGGAAACATTTACAATACAACCCAGATATTTTCATCCTATTTGTATGGGTGGAATGAAAGCATTTCTAATTCCCACGAGGATGCAACCTCTCGCATAAGATGTTTTTCATTTTAGCCCAGAGTGAAAGCTGCATAGAAACCTCTTGACAGTATTCTCTCTGAGTAACATTAGATTCCCAAGATGCAACAGGTTTCCAGATTTATTATTCTCCTATAATGAAGAAACTCAAGGATCCTTAAACGTGGAGGAGCTTTTTATTTGACATCTTTCTTTCAAGGTAACAGCTTTGCTGCAGTTGGTTTTAGTATGCACCTGCTTATTAGTGGTAGCTTTTTGGGAAAATGCGGTTATCAAAAAAAGGATGATATAGAGTGGAGAGCAGCTGCTCCAAATCACAAACTATTCATAAATAGCTTTCTCCCCACTGGAGTGAGGCCCTCTATTCTCAAGTTGTAACAGTCAGCAGAAAATTAAAACCCCATAGGATGATAAATACTTTAAAAAATATTTCTCCCTGGTGTTTCAAAGGTTGTCTTGTAACACAGTGCACTTTCACTGAACCAGAAATTGTCTGTAATAAAAGAATATTGGGGGGAAATGTTTAGATTCCCATTGAATTCTAGAACTCAGAAGGAGTGTTCTGTTTTTCACTGTTAAAGGTTAAATAGCTGGGTATATGTCATATGTTTCAGTAAAAGGAGACCTGTGGTCCTGTGCCCCCAATAAACAGTTACAGTTTTTAACTAAAACCTGGAAACCTTTTTCTTCCTAATTTAAAATAATCGTCACATGGGGTGCCTGGGTGGCTCAGTCAGTTAAGCGTCCGACTTTGGCTCAGGTCATGATCTCATGGTTTGTGAGTTCGAGCTCCGCGTCGGGCTCTGTGCTGACAGCTCGGAGCCTGGAGCCTGCTTCAGATTCTGTGTCTCCCTCTCTCTCTGCTCCTCTCCTGCTTGTGCTTTGTCTGTCTGTCTCTCTCTCTCTCAAGAATAAAACACTAATAAAATAAAATAAGCATCACATGAATTTCTTGGCGATAAGCAAATGACTGCTTTTTAAAAATTCTGTATTTCATTTTTTAACATCATTCAAAAGAAAAGACTAGCTTCTTTTAGCTGCCTCTCAACTTAAAACCATCTTTTCTATCCATGCAGGGAGCAAATGTGATTGTTCCTAGTAATTATGCTGATGTCTTTCCTGGTTATTAATCATCTGTTTATACATTGACCGTTCTCTTGCAGCTTTCTTCCTTGTAAAAGGAAATTGAGGCATCACAGAAATCATTTCAGAATCTTCCCAAGACCTGTTGAGTGGAAGTGAACTCCAAACGAACCATGCTAGGAAAGCCATTGTCAGTTCCAGACTACGGTTTTCTACTTGAACCAAATGGTTTCCGCTAGAGGTTAACTGAATGTTTGTCTTTCCTGTAGGTGATTCTTTTAAAACTATTAGTAATTATCAATATCTGCAGAAGAGAATCTCAGTTATAAACGGCTCCACTAAGTGTAGAAAATGAGACTTTGTTCTTCGCCCAGCTGACTGATGTCTCAAAAGTCCTTGAAATTGTATCTATTCTTTCCAGTGTATGTGCAAAACAAAGAATGCAGCTTGTTTTCCACGGTCTGCATCTTCCCTGGAACAGATGGAGCTTGTGCTTATCTGGGTGGGAGAGTCTTAAGGACTCCCACCTTGACATTGCAATGAAAACTTTCCCTCAAATCTCTAAATTCTCTCATTTGGCACAATAAATATAGAAAAGCCTGCTGTTCCCTTTGGTAGGCTTCTAGAGTGCCCCCATGTTAGATTACTATCCAGAAATCATCTCTTCTCTGGTGCAGCAGAAGGCAGATGATGAGTCCCAGATGTTTCTGCAGGACTGTCATTCCCAGACATAATAGATTACATCAGGGAAACCAACAAGAAAGACCTATGTACTTTCTGGTTCTTTCTCTTTTGCTCTTTTTTCCTCCTTCCTTCCTTTCTCGCTTTCCTCCCTCCCTCCCTCCCTTCTCCTTCTCTCTTTCTTCTTCTTTCTCTCCCCCCACCCCTCTCTCTCATGCACTCATACACACTCATCTTTTTCTTTCTTTTCTAAGGGATTCAGAAGGTTTGAGCATTGACTAATGACCTCACTTTACAGAATAACTTGCCCCATATTGCAGTCACCATACCTGGCACTGAGGGCTCCAGATGTTGGTTAGTTGGAGATACTCTAGATGTGGCAAACTCGGACATTACGTACAAGTGTGGAGTGGACCGTGGGATGAACAACATCTTGGGGCAATGGTCCTTTGGCCATTTTGTAGCTTTCCTCAAGGCCGAGACTCCTGCAATTCTATTTTGGTGCTAAGAGTTGTGGTTGATCCCTTCCTATTTGCTTTATCCCTTTTTGCCTTAAAATCATAGGGACAGCTAACAGAGCTCCTCACAAAATTCCAGAAAGTCATCAGCTGCCTTAGGGAAAGTAAACTTTTTTTTCTTTCCTGTTTTTTTTTCCAAATGATTATTTATTTCTGAGAGAGAGGGAGAGAGAGAGAGAGAGAGCGCGCGCGCGTGTGCATGCAAGTGGGGGAGGGGCAGAGAGAGAGGGACCCAGAGGATTGGAAGAAGGCTCTGCGCTGACATCAGCCAGCCCAATGCAGAGCTCAAATTCAGGAACTGTGAGATCATGACCTGATGCTCAACCGACTGAGCCACCCAGGTGCCCTGGGAAAGTGAACTTAATAATAATTGAACCTCCCTAGCTTCTTAAAAAAATTAAAAATAGAACTACCCTGTGACCCAGCAATTGCACTATTAGGTATTTATCCAAGGGATACAAGTATTCTGTTTCGAAGGGGCACATGCACCCCAATGTTTATAGCAGCACTATTGACAACAGCCAAAGTATGGAAAGAGCCCAAATGACCATCGATGGATGAATGGATAAAGAAGATGTGGTATATATATCAGATTATATATCGGATTCCACAGGCCTCATGGGAGAACACGGACGGGATCAGAGATGAACTAGAGGACCTTCTTGTGGCTACAGAGTTTAGAAAATTCTTTTCTATCTAACTGCAAAGCTGTCTCTTTTATTGCTCTTAAGCTTCAGCCACCTGGGATGTGCTGGAATTGATCTTTCTCAAGGCATTTCCCAAACTAGAGAACAGAGGGGAAAGCAAATCCCTTGCTAGAGTGCCTCCCCGGTTGCTCCCGCTGGAGTAGACTTGCCTCACAATCTTGTAAATCTATACACACAATGTGCCTCTTTTGCGGTTTCCCATCTAACCGTGGGAGTCGATGGTGACTGGAGACCCATTCACACTCGTATTTGGAGGAGTCATGCTCTGAGGGAGAAGTGGGGGACATATCAGGATTCTCCTCGTCCCTCCCTTTCAGCTGGCCCACTGTGCTCACAACTTCATCATAGGCAGTTGGGCAGAAGGTAAATTGAGACTTTCCACTCCCTTTCTTGCTGATGAAAGTAAGCAGCATTTCGGAGCATGGAAAAATTGAGCCCTGTTCCTTGTTCCATTCCCCCCACCCACGCTCCCTTACCACACCTGCATGCACAGAAAAGTATGAAGAGCCTGAGCTCAGTACTGGTAGATAGACAGCTTACGTAACTTGCCACTTGCAATTATTTTGATCACTCTATGGGGACAGAATAAGGTGGTTGGCATCCTCTCCTTTTCAAGAAGAGGAAATCTATACTTGGAGGTCAGTTGTATTGTCCAAAGTCATATGGCTAATAAACAGCAAGGGTTGGGAATCAAATGTCAGCCAGTCTTACCCCAAAGCCTTGATCTCTCAGTGATGCCACACTGTTTCACGTACTTTTAGATCAACAGAAAGCTGCTCACTCTGAATTCTATTTATATGACTGAATCAGTTATAAAGATCACGATTCCACTGTCTTTGGTACATAGCATGCCAAAGCAGATTCACAAAGGGGCAAAATGGAACGTGGTCACAGACTAACCACAGTGTTTCTTACGGAAGACAGACTCCAGAGCAAAATAATACAAACCATGCTGAATGTCTACGAAGCCAAGCCCTAAGAAAGTTTAAAAAAAAAAATGTTTTTTTAATGCTTACGTATCTTTGAGAGAGGGAGAGATAGAGTGTGAGCAGGGGAGGGGCAGAGAGAGAAGGAGATATAGAACCTGAAGCAGGCTCCAGGCTCGGACCTATCAGCACACAGCCTGAGGCAGGGCTCGAACCCATGAACTATGAGATCATGACCTGAGCCAAAGTCAGATGCTTAACCAACCAAGCCAGGCACCCCAAGAAAGCTTCTTTTTAAAATGATATTTACTTTTTTGCCCGTTTATAAAAATAATACATACTCATTGAAAAATATCTAGGAAAATATAGGAAGAAAATAAAAACCACCCATAAAATTAACATTATGATATACATAGTTTTAATTTTACCACTGCATATAATCATATTTAGTGAAATCAGCCTAAAACTATACACAGTTGTGGGTTTGTTTGTTTTGTTTGTTTTTAACCTTGGGGTTATCTCTGACCATATGGCCACCGTCAGCCACTCCATGGATCGATGTGGGGCCTTACTCCAGGCCACTTCCTCTTATAGGCCAAGTGCTGCCCGCTGGGATGGTTTCCTTTCCCCAGTGTTCAGGGCTACCCCTAAAGAGGACCATAATCACTGCGATAGTCCATCGTGGGGATATGGTTCAGGGCCATCTAAATCCGGCCTGAATTTAGTCAGGCGGTCATTGGGAATCTGCCATGAAGCACTGGGTACAGGTGAGGTTGCCAAGGTACACATGCTGGGCACAAGTGACTTGGCCGGTGGGCTTTATTTGTGCCTTCAGGAACTGTTCGGTAGGGGCCCGTGTAGACCAATAAATCATCTTTCTGTAATAGTTGCGCACTTGTTGGAATTTCCAATTTTATGGCCCAGTGGGTCAGATAACACCCAGTTCACGAATGGCACGTATCCGGTATCCGGTCACCTGGTGTCCCATGGTCAGTTGTCTCCTCCAGAGCCCAGTGACAAGCCAGGGGTTGCTACTCTCAAAAAGAGAAGAATTATTTGTTGGAGACCTGGCTTTGCTCATAAATCTTAAAAGTGCTCCCCTTCTGATACTCCCACGGAAACCTGCAATATGGCCCCAAACAACCTCTTGCTGCGCCTGTGTCTCTGGAACCAGAAGGTTCTAGCAACAGTAGCCACTTCTCTGTACCCTGACTAGCATAAGGGCTTTTCCTGGCTCTGATCCCACTCAAGGCTAGCAACTGCTCATGTCACCAGAATTGTGT
This sequence comes from Neofelis nebulosa, assembly GCF_028018385.1. Taxonomy (NCBI): domain Eukaryota; kingdom Metazoa; phylum Chordata; class Mammalia; order Carnivora; family Felidae; genus Neofelis; species Neofelis nebulosa. The sequence goes on from NC_080784.1 coordinate 15,760,367, forward strand.
GATTTGCTGTCACACGTACAGTTCAGTGTTTCTGTTGCTCAACTTACTTTCCACCAATCACCGAAGTCAACATTATGCATTTTCCTGATTGCCCCAAATATAAAATGAGCAAATTAGCCCATATTTCCCCTCCTACCATATTCTCCCTCACCAATTCTCCAGACTCTGTTAATAAAAATCCAGCTTGTGGCTTCTGACATTGTTTTACACCGTGTATAGTCTTAACCCTGAAATACCTAAATTCATTTACATTTACTTAATTACAATGATTTTTTGAATACTGAATATTGTTGACTATCATTCATTGGTTTTAATGACCAACGGCCAGTTCTTTTTATTCAGATCTCACTGGCACTAGAACTGGAATTATAATGATCTTTGAGCCTATTGTAATGCATCATCAGATAAGTTTTTAAGAAGGACACATAGATGACATGTTTTCTGAGTTCCTGAGTGTACAAGACAGTTTTTCTGATGCCTTCACAAAAGAAAAATAACTTCTTGACAAAGGATAAAAATCTTATGCCGCAAGTACAATATAATTTATACAATTATATTTATTTAATTTATATAATTCTTTTATATAATTTATATAAATTCTTATTTATATAATTTATATAATGTATTTATAATTCTTACTTCATTTCTTCTGATACCTAATGTAACCCCTCCCAAAATCTCAATCCAGTTTGCTAGTCCAGTTTGAGTTTTGATCTCTTTTGAAGGATTGTCTCTCTTATACCCAAATAGGTTTAGAATTGTTTTGTTGGACCGCTCTTACAAATACTTTTTTTTTTTTTTTTTTTTTTTTTAGTATTTCAGACTCAGAAAAAAGCTGCAAGAATAAGATTAGTAAAAAGAACACCCAAATACCTTTAGGGCAGATTCACCCCTCACTGACGTTTGGTCCCATCTCTCTTTGTTCTCAGTCTCTTTCCGCATAACGCGCACACGCAGGCGTGCAGATGCACGCAGCACGCACGCACAGACGCGCACAGACGCACACGTGCAAGCATGTGCGCAGACACGCATAGGCGCGCGCGCGCACCTTTTCCCCGAAGCGCTCGTGGGTAAGTTATATGCCTTTTACCCCGAACTACTTCATCAAATCGCCTAAGACGAGGGAGACTCTATTTTCAACTTCAGTAACTTAACACTGTAAGCATTTTTTAATCTATCATAAGCGTCCATAGTCCAGTTTCGTCAGGTGATCTAATAATGTGTTTTCCCTTTGCAGTACTTTTCCTGTTGATTTTTTTCTTTTTTTCCGGGAAGAGTGTAGGGGGGAGACTTGGAACCGACCGATCGCCATTTTTCTCAAACATACATCTCTTCATAGACGTATCTTTTTTTTAATTAAACAGTGTTTAATTTTTTCATGTTTAGTTCTGAGAGAGAGAGAGAGAGACAGACTGTGAGCGGGGGAGGGGCAGAGAGAGAGAGGGAGACACAGAATCCCAAGCAGGCTCCGGGCTCCGAGCTGTCAGCACAGAGCCGGAGGCGGGGCTCGAATTCACTAACCGCTAGATCGTGACCGGAGCCTAAGTCAGGCGCTTAACCGACTGAGCCACCCAGGGGTCTCTTAAAAAATGTTTTTAAAAATGTTTGTTTGTTTGTTTATTTATTTATTTATTTTTAAATTTTTTTTTTTCAACATTTTTTATTTATTTTTGGGACAGAGAGAGACAGAGCATGAACGGGGGAGGGGCAGAGAGAGAGGGAGACACAGAATCTGAAACAGGCTCCAGGCTCTGAGCTGTCAGCACAGAGCCCCACGCGGGGCTTGAACTCAGGGACCGCGAGATCGTGACCTGAGCCGAAGTCGGATGCTCAACCGACTGAGCCACCCAGGCGCCCCAAAATGTTTATTTATTTATTTTAAGAGAGAGAGAGAGAGCGAGGAGGATAGGGGCAGAGGGGAGAGGAGGAAGCGAATCCCAAGCAGGCTCTGCGATGTCCGTGCAGATCATGGCCTGAGGCCCAAACCAAGAGTTAGATGCCCAACGGGCTGAGCACCCCCCCCCCCTCCGCCCAGGCTCCCTGGTGTCAGTATCTTCTTATTAGTTATGCTTGAAATATAGTGACCTTTTTCAAATTCTACGCCCAGCTTAATTTTTACTCCAGAAATTTTTATTTAATTATATCTTTGATAACTGATTATTGATTCAGCCTTTTGAAAAATACTCTATCTCTCAAAATAAATCAAAACTTATAAAAAAGAATATTCTTTCTAATATACAAATGCTGGGATCTTTGTTTTTTGTCCTGACTATCCATCATCTTTTATATATACTACCTCTTTTTTCTTTTTCTCTGCAGTCTGAGAGAATGCCTTACCTTTGTCCTCCGTATCAATGCTTTGGTTTTCCACAATACCATTTTGTGTTAATTAGTGTAATGCTACCCAGATCTCAGCAGTTTAGCATAATAGATGTTTATTTTTTTTAAGTCAACTTATTTAAGCAAAAAACAAAAAAAGTGATGTTTATGTTTCACTCAACTAAAGTAAAAAAAAAAAAAAAACCTGTTTCTGACTAGAGGGAAAGTTTTTCACAAGTAGTGCTTTAGGGAGTTCAGCCTCCATTCATCTCAGAGGCGCAGGACCGCTAGGATCTCAAGAGTTCTTTGCTAGATCCTCAGCATCTGATTGGCAAATAGAGAAAGAGAGAGTATGGAGGAAGTCTCTATGGGCCTGACCCGGAAGTAGTGAGTATCTCTTCAGTCCCTGTTTTCCAGGCCGGAACTCAGTCACAAGGCCACGCCTACCAGCGGGGAGGGGGGGGGGGAAGGGGGCGAAAGGGGAGGGGGGGACAGGAAATGTCCCTGTGTGCCAAGGAGGAAATGGAAACAGGTTAAGAGAAGATAGGCGGTGTTAGTAAAACATTTCTCTTTACTGACTCCAATTCAGATTTTAACTCTACAATCGTAATTATAATTTTGAAGTTATGGCTTGTATCTATTCATTTCCACTTTATTTTCAGCTTGTTCTTGCAGCTTATCTTGTAGTAAGGTCTTTCTTTTGTTGTTCTAATTCATCCTGTTTACTCTTCTAATTCTATTGGAAGGGCCCGCTGTTTTTCTGGTTCCCGTAATAAATTCTTTTTCTCCAGTATCATTAAAAATCACATTCTGTCCCTAGTGTTCCACATTTGTTTTCCATAGAAACTATGTTGGTTATTTTCTGTTTATTCATCCTCAAACAGAGAGTAAGCTATGTAATTTTGAGTTTTGGATGAGTGGGTTTCTCTCTGTTCTACTTAATGTTCTTTCAGTGACTGTTGCTGGAGGGGGTTTTGATGTATACAACTCCCAACTCAATTTCTGTTGTCTGTTATTTAATCTTTTGCTCTAACTTTGCTTCACTCATCTGTGGTCAGCTGTGTGCCTACCCTTGCCACTTGTCTCTTGTAGAATTTCTCAGGAGGATTGATCAACAGGCTCAGGCTACAGGCCAGGCTGGAGTGTACCTGTGCAAGTGTTTTCATTGTTATGAATATGTAATTATTGTTCATACAAAGTCACAGAGTCACTTGAGCAACACTATAAGCCAACTGACCTAACAGACATACACAGAACACTCCACCCAGCCACAGCAACATAATACTTTCTTATGGAAAGATTCAGAACAATCCCTATCAAAATCACAATGTACCCCCCGCCCTTTTTCAGAAGTGGAAAAGCTGATCCTAAAATTTATATAACATGACAATGGGTCCTGAATAGAAAAAACAATATTGAAAAAGAACAAAGTTAGGGAACCCAAACAGTCTGACTTCAAAATTTACTACAGAGCTACAGTAATCAGAAAAGTTTGGTGTCGGCATAAGAATAGACATCAATAGAACAGAATTGAGATCCTGGAAATAAATCCATACATCTATAGTCAGTTGATTTTTGACAAGGCACCATCACTATTTAATGGAGGAAGGAATAGTCTTTTCAACAAATGTATATCCATATGCAAAAGAATGAAATCGGACCCTTACCTAACACCTTGTACAAAAATTAACTCAAAATGGATCAAAGACCCAAGTGTAAGAACTAAAGCTATAGAATTCTTAGAAGAAATCGGGAAATCTTCAGCACACTGGATTTGGCAGTGCTTTCTTAGATATGACAGCAAAATAACAAGTAACAAAAGAAAAAATAGGTAAATTGGACTTTATCTACATTAAAAACAATTGTGCACTAAAGAACTGTATTAATAGAATAAGATAGCCCACAGAATTGGAGAAAATATTTGCAAATCATATATATGATAAAAATTAATGTGCATAATATATAAAGAACTCTTACAACTCAACAACAACAAAAATCCAAACAACCCAGTTCAAAGATGGATAGACAACTAGAATAGACATTTTTCCAAAGAAGATGTACAAATGGCCAATAAGTACATGGAAAAGACACTCAATATCACTTGTCATTAGGGAAATGAAAATCAAAACCACAATGAGAAATTACTTGAAATTCATTAGGGTGACTATTATTTTAAAAATGGAAAATAGCAAGTGTTGACAAAGATGTGAAGAAATCAGAACCCTTGTCCTTCGTAAGTGGGAATGGAAAATTGTGTAACCACTTTGAAAAATGTCCTGGCAGATACTCAAAAAAGTTAAACATGGAATTACCATTATGATCTAGCAATTGCATTCCTGGGTATATACCCCCCCACAGAATTGAAAGCAGGGACTCGAACAGAAACTTGTACATAGTAGGAGTCTTCACAGTAGCCAAACAGTGGAAACAACCCAGATGGCCCTCAGGTTTAAACAGATACAGTGTTTCCATACAATGGAATACTATTGAGCCAGAAAAAGAAATGAAGTACCAAGGCATCAACACAAAGTGGATGAACTTTGAAAGAATGAAATGAAATACTATGGCCTTTTGTAGCAACATGGAGGATGGAACTGGAGAGTGTTATGCTAAGTGAAATAAGTCCTACAGAGAAAGACAGATACCATATGGTTTCACTCTTATGTGGATCCTGACGAACTTAACAGAAGACCATGGGGGAGGGAAAGGGAAGAAAAAAAGTTACAGAGAGGGAAGGAGGCAAACCATAAGAGACTCTTAAAAACTGAGAATAAACTCAGGGTTGATTGGGGGGGGGGGGGGTGGGAGGGAGGGGAAAGTGGGTGATGGGCACTGAGGAGGGCACCTGTTGGGATGAGCACTGGGTGTTGTATGGAAACTGATTTGACAATAAATTTCATATTAAAAAAATAAAAGTAAAAAAAAGCATTATGCTAAGTGAAGGAAGTCATACATAAAAAACCATATATTGTATGATTCAATTTATGTGAAATACCAAGAATAGGCAAATCCATAGAGACAGAAAGCAGAAAAGTGGTTGCCAGGGACTGGGAGGAAGGGAGCTGGGGGTGATTACTTAATGAGAATGGGGTTTTCTGTTAGGGTGCTGAAAAAATTCTGGACCTACAATTGACCCTTGAACAATGCAGGGGTTAGGGATTCTGATCCCCTGCACAGTTGGAAATTAGTGTATAACTTTTGACTCCCCCAAAACTTAACTACTAATAGTCTCTGTTGACCAGAAGCCTTATGGATAACATTAACAGTAGATTAACACATGTTTTACATGTTCTATGTATTTCTACTGTATCCTTATAATAAAGTCAACTAGAGAAAAGAAAATGTTGTTAAGAAAATCATGAGAGAAAATACATTTACAGTACTGTACTGTATTTGTTGAAAAGAATCCACATGTAAGTGAACCCACACAATTTAAACCTGGGTTGTTCAAGGATCAGCTCTAGGTTCAGGTGATGGCTTGTACACTTTGTGAATATACCAAATTCCAGTGTTTTATGGTTAAAATGATGAATTTTATGTGCATTTTACTACAATTTTTATAGTCACAAAGTCGCATGTGAGATTTCTTTTTGTATATGACCTTTTGTTTATCCTTGAGTTTCTCGTTATTATTTTGCATTGCATGCCTTTATTATGTTCTCAAGGTTTTCAAATGCTCTCAAATGTTAAGTGTTCTGTTGTGCCCCATGTTCTCCAAAAAAACCTTTTCCTTCACAGCTCTGATACTCCTGGTCCCAGCTAGGTTAATTTCTCTGCTACGTGGACATTTCCTTAACCTACCTCCCTCTGCACCTTGACTCAACCTCTGTTTCCCCTTGCCTTTTCTTTTTCAGTTCTCTGTTTAACTTTAGCATACCTCCAAGTAACGCCAGATTGTTGTGTCTGAAAGTGTCTATGATTCAACCTGAAAACTGATTATTTGCCTAAATCCAGATTAAATATACTTAACCCTCGCCTGCAATGTTGCTTCTGATGTTTCATATTTTGTACATTACTTGATTTTTCTCTCAAGAGTTGTTAGATTCTTTTTATTATTCTCATAGCATTCTGAAATTTCATTATGTGCCAGACGCAACTCTTTTTGCATTTCTTCGTTTGTTCATTTATTAAAGTACGCTTTTTGAACATGGAGACTTTTATTTTTCAACTCATAAATTTTCCTGTATTATATCTTTGCTGATTTTCACCCCTCCATTTTTGGTAGTCTTTCCTCCCCAAACCCCTATTTGTTAGACACAGGATATCATGTATTATTTCTCTTAGTTTGTTATTATTTTTCTCATACCATCTCTTTGTCAATCAGTTTTATTTTTTAGGAGATTTTCTTAATCCTTCTTCCAATTACCCTATTGATTTATTTCCTCTTGGGTCTTGTATTTTTAATTTGTAAGAATTTTTATCTTGTTTCATACCCATCCCTTTATCAAAACATCCTGCTTTCATTTTATAGATGTGATATAATTCTTAAATTTCTTGGAGAATGCCAGAGTTTTTGTGTTTATTTAGTTCTTTCCTACTCCCCACATTATCCCTTCCTTTGGGGATCATGTTTTCTGTCTGCTTATCATAAACTCTCTTTTTCAAACTTTTTTATTGCTCCCAGGTTGACCATTAATGTTTAAGAGTAAGATTCTAAATGTAGCTTGGGAGCTTTGTATATTTGGGTAAGGTTTTGTTTTCGGGCCATCAGGCAAGGAGGCAGCTGTCGTCCTGGGAGTCCACCAAAGCCAGAATGTGGAGGTGGCCACTTGCTTTTCTAAAAAAGGAACCTCATCTGTCAGCTTTGGAATGCTTCGGCAATAGCATTCTGTGTGAGAGGCTAGGGAAGGTGATTGCTTAATTTACTTATCTTTAAAGAATCCACTTGTTCTCAGCTTCAAGTTTCACTCCTGCTTTTGCCGCACTGGAGTCTCCAAGCCCTAAGCTTCTGAGGAGTTCTGCGGGGCAAGCAGCCTCTCTGTTTGAGGCACCTGCCCCTGAGGGAGCACCAGCTCCACTGTGCCTGCCCCTGAGGGAGCATTGAGATCCACTCCCCCTCAGGGAGCACCAGCTCCACTGCCCCCCCCCCAAGGGAGCACCAGCTACACCGTGCCTCCACCCCCAGGGAGCACCAGCTCCACTGCGCCTGCCCCTGAGGGAGCACCAGCTCCACTGTGCCTGCCCCTGAGGGAGCATTGAGATCCACTCCCCCTCCCCCTAAGGGAGCACCAGCTCCACTGCGCCCCCCCCCCCAAGGGAGCACCAGCTACACCGTGCCTCCACCCCCAGGGAGCACCAGCTCCACTGCGCCTGCCCCTGAGGGAGCACCAGCTCCACTGAGCCTCCCTCCACCTCACCTGCTCCCTTTACCACTTTTCCACAGGCTTACACCTCGCAGAATTGTGTTGAAATCACTTATCTGCAGATAGCCCCTTGCTACTCACTTTGACATCATAGGTATATAATATGTTTTTAATCTTTTATCATCCTTACATTATAGGGTCTCTCAAGAGAGTTTTTTTTTTCTTTTTGCTATGGACTTAACCTCTCAATTTCTTAATTTTTCTCAACTGCAAAATAATCATCTTTAAAGTCACTTACAATTTTAAAATTCTGTTATAAATCTCTCCCCTACTTGTGAGTTGACCTCATATCTCAAAAGCCCGTGCTTCACCAATTTTCCTTAAGTCTCCTCAGACTTCACGTTGAATGAATAATTTCACTTTTTTCCCCTGCCAAAGGGACTGATTTACTTTTACCTGCTACATGATCTCCCCGGAGTTGCTTTGTGGGAACACTAGCCATTATTGAACAGGTCGTTCTCTCTCACCTGAATCAGCCTGCGTGGAGTTACTCACGTGAAAAGTAGCTAGAAAGGAACTCAGCGTCCACACTTAGGAGTGTTTGCCCTTGCGGTTTGCAGTTTAAGGCTTAGGTTCAAAATGTGTCCGATTTTCTCTGTCAGTGGCATCTTAATATTTGTAGCACGTCTCTCTTAATTTTCAGTTCAAGGCGACTTTTGTTACGCTGGGTCTCTGCTGGTCTGGACAAAGACTGCCTGTCGTTTTGAAGTTTCCTTTGGCGTTTTTCCAAAGCGAATTTTTACCATGCCATGGAGGCTATATTTAAGTCAGATCATTTCACATTTGCTGAAAACCTGTTCAATTAGTTTGTGTGATACACATAGACAGAACTTTTATTTCTGTTTTTGCTTTATTTCTTGGTTAAGTTGGTCAATACAATTTAAAACCAAGTTAAGGTAATACAGTGTATATTTCACAAACCAGTTTCTGTGTGATTCAATAATATTGAGAAGAAAAGTAGCTAAGACTTAGATAGTTCTTATTTATGCCTGGCACTGTTCTAGGGACTTGGCATTAATTAATTCCTTTAATCCTCACGTGGCCACATGGGAGAGCTACTGTTACATCGTGCACATGAGGAAAACGAAGCCAGGGTACAAATCCAGGCTGTCCGGCTCCAGAAGGGGATTTTTGTGGAAAGTTGTTTTCTTTTAGAAATTGTCCAGAAAATAACCAGGTCCTAAGGGAAAGACATGAACCCTGGAGTTATTAAGATGGAGAAAAAGGATTGGTTGTGTTAGAGATCAGAAAATGATACACTGGCTTGTTAGGATTCGTAAAAGTTTTATTTTAAAAAAAAAAGCATAAAACCTCCATATCCTACATTAAACACCACGTTCTGATGTATTGTTGAAAAGAATTTGGTGCTTTTCATTCACTGATCTACTCATTCATTCAACAGATACTTCTTAAGCGCCGACCGCGTGGCAGACCCGAGTCCAGGTAAGTGGGATACACTGGTTAGGAAAACGTGGGGCCTCCGTTGAGCGGGCACTGGGTGGGTGGGAGCAGCACTGCTGATGGGCAAAATAAGCAGATGGCATGGTAGAGGTGGGAAGAGGAAGGAAGAGCAGATTGGGGTAGGGAGATCTGGAACGTGCAAGGAGGGGATGCAGACAGTCTCCGCGTGCTGGTGGAGATGAGCCTTTTAGTGAAGGTTAGAGCTGAGCCGAGACTGGAAGGGGGTCAGGGAGTCCAGCGTGTTCCATCTAGAGGCTGGGGATTGTCAAGGCAAGAGCACCCCAAAACAGAAGAACTGCGAGGAGGTCCACGTGACAGGGCCAGGGGACGAGGGGGCGTTCGGGCTACAGATGCGCTTGAAAGGGAGCAGGAAGCCGGAACATTACAGGCTGGGTTGCTTGGTTTGGGGCCTCGGCTTCTACCGAGGGAGTGGAAAGCATTCTGGGCTTTCAGATGGCCTGACTTATATTTACATGGACTCCTCTGGCTGCTGTGTTGAGAATAGACCATAGAGGGTCAAGGGTACGAGTAGAGAGACTGCTGGGAGACCGAAGCAGTCATCACTTCCGTGAACGTTTACCTGCAAGTAATTCATCTAATTTATGGTTGAGAATAATTTTTAATGTTTATTTATTTTTGAGAGAGAGAGGGAGAGCATGCGTACGCGCGTGCACAAACACGAGTTGGGGAGGGGCAGAGAGAGAGGGAGACACGGAATCTGAAGCAGGCTCCAGGCTCGGAGGTGTCAGCACAGAGCCCTAGGCGGGGCTCGAACTCACAAGTAGTGAGATCGTGACCTGAGCCAAAGTCAGAAGCTTAACCGACTGAGCCACCCAGGTACCCCAAGTTGGGCATAATTTTTAAGGAATCATTGGGAACACCCAAGAATTCTTATGAACTAAGAACTTTTAGCCTACAAACTTTTTCAAGTAAATAAAAACATTGGTGAATTCTAGATTTCATAATCATATGGACATAATGTATTTTATAAATATCACGGACTGAAGCATGTATCCTCAAGGTTCATATGTTGAAGCTCCAAACCCCAGGACCTCAGTACGTGACTGTCTTTGGAGGCAGGGCCTTTAAAGAGGTAATTAAGGTAAAATGAGGTCATATGGTTGGGTCATAACTCAACGTGACTGGTGTCCTTAGGAAAAGGAAAGATCAGGACACAAAGACACGCAGAGAAAATGGTGGTGGGGACACAAAGAGAAGACGACCATCTGTAAGCTAAGGAGAGAGGCCTCAGGAGAAACACCCTACTGACCCCTCAGTCTCAGACTTCCCACCTCCAGAACTGCAAGGAGATGCACTTCTGTTGTTCAAGTCCCCCGCCTGCCCCCCACCCCCGTCTGGTACTTTGTATTGTATTAGCAACTAGCATTAATAGATATATAGTTGAGCCTGAATTAATTTCAGTTATGTGGCCTTATTTTTGTATTTTTAGGGCAGTTAATTTTTCTTTTAACTTTACAGTATTTTGTAAGCACTGAAATTATCTGTGGCTTGGGCATTGAGCCTGAGGCCAAAAGAGCCCTGGTGTTGTAAGAAAGATAGGAAGGCTTTCACAGAAGACATGGAAGTTTAGACTTCCTCCCCATAGGAGGATGGGATTTCCTGGTTTTCCGTGTGTATCTATAGTGATGATACCTTTGTGTTTTATTTTCAAGTTCTTCTTTTTCTTCCAGTCTGCGTGTTGCCTTTCAGAGGGAGTGCTGGAGGGAAACCATTACTTTTTAGCTTAGTCTTTCAGAATAAGACTTTCCTGGCATATTTATCTTACCATAGGCTAGGAAAGTCGTTGTAATGTAATGTAATTTATTACCCCAATCTGTTGTGTACGCTGTGTTAATTTAAATTTGTTAGTGAGCAAGATATTGTTACAGTTGTTAGGAGATTTAAACTTGGTACAGTTAAGAGCTTGGCAGGTGGGGTGCAGCAAGTTTCTGCCTGTTAATTACTCACAGGTAAACAGATCAAGTCACCTAGTAATGTGCTAAACACTGTCATTTGATCAGGGTTGCAGAGCAGTGAACAAGAATATGGTCAGCTAGGATCTGCACCCAAAATTGGCCTTGCAAAGACCTAAAGGTCCAGAAAACTGGCCCCAAACTGCTGCTGATATCAGTTATTGCCATAAGGAAGGATAAAATGTTTTCATTTACAATCAGAGATAAGTCTTAGACTAGAACTAGCTTGGGGAGGTAGCACTCACCGGTGAGAGTCTCAGCTCCCTGAGGGCAGGACTGAAGTACCACGGTGTTGTAGCCTCCAGAACGTTACCCGGAGCCTGGTACCCAGTAAGCCTTAAATACGTGTTTGCTCAATAAATAGTTCTGATTTTTCCCCCCTTAGGAGCAGGTTTTGTTAGGAGGTCAGGGAAAGAGCCTGAAACGGAAGATCACCACTTCCCTCATAAAACAAAATCCGGAACCAAGAATCAGAATCCCAAATCCAGAATCAAGGCTTCTGGTCCCAGAAGGAGAATCTCAGTGCAGAGAGGGATAGCTGGGCCTCCTTCGCAAAGGATTTAACTTCTGCTGGAGTTCTCTTATCTCACTGAGCTCTGCTGCCGTGCCTGGCACCGGAGCCGTGTTGTGCATACTTAAAAGTCCTTGTCCGAGCCTGGACACCATTGCCTTCTCTGTGTCCCTTCTAATACAGCCACAGCAGGCTGGGGCCCTTCAAATACTGTCAAAAAGTGAAGCCGATGGAAAAGAAAGCAAAGTACATGTGAGCATTAGAACAGCCCTCGTTTCAAAGGCTGACCTGATTACTTTCCAGCTCCAAAGACCTGGCACAACCTGCCTTGCCCGGGTTCTTGAGGTCCAGCTCTTGGCTTGTTTTCAGAGAGCGTGCTCATCCCCAAGACCCCTGGCCCAGAGAACCGGGGCCCCTTTCTCTGTCCGACCTGAGGCTGTCTCTCCAAATTCCAGCTTCGGAGTTGGAAGATGGGCTCCCTCCCCTGATGACTGACCCCCCAGAATGACTCCTCCAGAGGAGCGCTCCCCCTGCACCTGCAGAGACGGGCCCGGGGCCCACACAAGATCCCGTGCACACACTCTGACCGTGTCACCTCCATTGCGGGTGTCGTATGCAGATCCCCGACACGTTTGGAGGCAGAGAGGAAGGAAACGTCATGAAGGCAGCTCCAGTAGAGACAGCTGGGGCCGCCCAAGAAACTAACCCTGCGCTCTGCGGTGCCACCCAGGTACGCTCTGCGTTTATGATATTTGAGCTGGTAATCTGAGGAGCAAAACCAAGAGATTGTGTCTTTAAAGTGGTCACAGGAATGTCAGAAACAAGTAGCAACTACATTTTAATGGTTTATCGTGGGGAGGTAGCTGCTTGGCTGCCAGGACCCCAACCTTCGTGTGTTGCAAGTCCGGTCGCCTCTTCGGTGAAGAAGGCCTCTAAGGAGAGCAGGTGGGTCCAGTTTTGTGTTTCCTTGTTGGGATTTTGCGTGTAAAACTCTCAGAAGCAAGGCTGGCCTCTCACACCTGTCATGCCTCCCTCAGCCTGTTTGTTTTCCTAGACCTTTATGGAACTGTCATTGGTTAACAGATGCCAAGTGGTTTCATGTTCTAATCCCCCTTCACCCACCTCACTTCAGCACCACACCCACCTTCGTAATGAGCCTGAACTTGCCACTGTCCAAACATGAGCTACTGAACTGAAAACTCAACTTTATGATTTCATACACGGGTTTGTTTGGGGTTTTTTTCCTCTCCTAAGAAAATTTATCTGATCTTGGCCAGGTTTTAGTTTGTCATTATGCTGCATGCAATGTTCTTAAATTAATCTTCCCTTTCGCTGCCGTACTTTGGCTTACATCAGTCATATCTTGTTCAAAACTCCCTTACTTGCCCATATTCTGATTACTAATATTTCCTATAGACAATCTCCTGAAACAGGTCACAGAATTTTCACATAGCCAGGTAAGGGATTGAAGAAAAAGTGTCTTCTATAAGAGATAAAAAGTGTGAGTTTTTTTTTTCTTTCTTTTCTTTTCTTTTCTTTTCTTTTTTTCTCTTATACAGGATGACTTTGGATATACTTGAGGCTTCTCGAGTCTGAGTATGTCTCAGAACAGATCTTGGTTCCCTCACTTTCATCTTTTACTACTTCCTGCCTTGATTCTATTCCACGTGGGGGGGAAAAGTCAACACGAGTCAAGCAAAAACTCCACTTTGACGCAAGATGTTAGAGGTGAACTCTTTGTTCTTTGCCAAGACATAGGAAAGAAAGGAGATCAAGTATTTAGATTTTCCTCCTCCTCCTTCATAGAAATAGCAGTCTTCTCTGGAAATGGCTCAGTACCACAGATGCTTCTTAATCACAGTGTCTTTTAACCTTTTTGAGTCTTAGTCTAAATAGAGGAAATGTCTCTGCTTTCAGTTCAGTTTCCAAATGGGGAAACCATGGACATAGTCCCTCTGTGAGATTTTTTTCTCTTTTAAACTTTTCTTTCCCTTCTAAATTATGACTGTTCTCAGTGAGTCTTGACAATAATTTCTAAATTAGCCCTGCCTGAACTTGTGTTTGGTAATCTTAGGTATTTAATTGTAAGTGTCATGGATTCCTAGCATTTCCAGTGCAGGTGTTGGATTAAGAAAGACAGTTTGACATCCTCATTGTGCGGGTCATTTTAGTATTTTCCATGCCAGGAGCAAGGTAATTAACATTGTTCAGGGCCGGAGCAGTGACTTTCTAAATGTTACACTTCACATATATGGACTGTGATGCATGTCTTACTTCCTGTGTGTCTAATGCGCTGCTACAGAGGATTCTGTGGTTAGAAGGCCATACCATGCTAGGCAGTGAAGCAATTCTGTCAAGAAGCAGGGTAGCCAAAGCTGATAGACAGTCATGTCTTCTGAAATGTTTATTTTACCCAGTTCTTGAAAAGCAAACAGAACTGTGATTTTAAATGGGATTAAGAGAGATTATGTCATGGAGGAAATCAGATGCACCAAGTATTTAAAAGGAGAGCAGTTTTTGGAGTCGAGACTCAGATATTTTGTTGTCATGAGTCTTCCTACAAATTGTTTCCCGAAGCTCATAGCTACTTTTGAAATCAATAGGCATTCTGGATGGAGTATGAGAAGAAACAACATGGAGGAGATAGAGATTTCTCAGTACTGATTCTAAAGTTGTTTCACAGTTAACATTTTTCAGCGCTTCCCAAATACTTCTTTTTTTCTGGGGATCAGAATGCTTATGCTGCCCCTATTTCCTTTGTGGTTGGAATTTGACCTGAGAATTTAACTAAACCACCAGCAGGTTGCTTGGTGGGCAAAGAACTGAGAGGCAGGGCAAGTGAATGGTTTAGGAGAGGTTGTGTCTGGGTGAGGGAGGGACACCCGGAGCCCGGGCCTGCAGGGAGCTGCCTGCGTACCTCTTCTGACTGGATCTCTGCCCCCCATTCTCTGTCTCACTATGTGCCTTGTGCCCCATCAAGCTTTCCAGTCCCTGGTGACTTGGTCTTACCTTTTTTCCTGAGTTCTGGACTGTGCGTGTCCCAGCCGTATTCGTGGAATATTCATTGAGCGCCTGCCTGTCCAACTTTAGTGTGCAGTCTTTCTCCACCGATTCCATGTTCCCCTGTTAAGTCACATCCCGATTCCTGCCTTTTGCGATTGCCCATACGGATTTTCATTGGATTACAGATCCTCTCTGACTCAGTTTATTGCATATAAGTTTACATGGAATATACTTGAAACTAAAAAAATCAAATGTCTTTGGAGATAGTCAAAGGAAATCAGTGAGGACTGGTAGAATGGAAAACTGTTTCAAAATTCCCAAGTGCTATTGGTCGCTTCCTGGAATCATGTAATTACTATTATTTTATGTTAGAGAAATTTCCAGTCCATCACGTTTCCTACTGAAAAAAAAAAAATCAGTGGGTGGTTTATTTTAGACAGAATTTGAAATAGAGGAGTTGCTCTTTTTCTGATCACCTGCATATACAGTTGTTTGTTACCAGATCAGAGAAATCAGTGGCCAACTTCAGAATAGTCCAAATTAATGTTCTCAAATAGAGGAATAAATAAGGATCTGAAAATTTTTCCAAGTTTATTCAGGTATAATTGACAAATAAAATTGTAAGAGGAAGTGTACCATGTAAAGATTTGACATCTGTGTATGTTGTGAGAGGATTCCACCCCACCCCCCGCCACTGAGTTCATGAATGTATCCATCACCTCACTTATTTTTTGGTGAGAACACTTAAGTTCTCTCTTAGCGAATTTCAATTATATGATGTAATGTTAGCAACTGTAGTCACCATATCATACATTAGACCCTCATATCCTATTCATCTAACTACTGAAAGTTAGGACCGTTTTACCAGCCTCTCCCTGTTTCCCCCACACCCAGCCCTTGGAAACCACTTTTCTACTGTTTCCACAAGTTAATCCTTCCTTCCTTCCTTCCTTCCTTCCTTCCTTCCTTCCTTCCTTCCAAATTCCACTTATAAGTGATGTCGTGTGGTAATTGTCTTTCTCTCTGTGGCTGATTTCATTAACATCCACCATGGTCATCCCATGTTTTTGCAAATTACAGGATTTCCTTCTTTTTTAAGGCTGAATAATATTCTGTGGTGTGTGTGTCTATTTTCTTTATCTGTTCATCTGTCCATGTACACTTAGGTTGTTTCCATTTCTTACATATTGTAAATAATGCTGTCGTGAACATAGGAGGACAGGTGTCTCTTCGAGATGCTGTTTGCCTTTCCTTTGGACGGTCCAGAAGTGGGGTTGCTGCTGACATGGCAGTTCTGTTTTGAATTTCTTGAGAACCCTTCAGGTGACTGTACCAATTTACATTCTCACCAACAGTGTACAAGGGTTCCCTTTTCCCTCTATCCTTGCCAGCATTTATTCTCTTTTGTCTTTTTGATAATAGACATCCTAACAGGTGTGATTTGCATTTCCTGGTTTTGATCTGCATTCCCCTGAGGTGGTGGTGGTAGCACCTTTACATGTATTTGTTGGCCATTTGTATGTCTTCGAGTAAATGTCTATTTAGGTTTGTTTCCCATTTTTAAATTGGGTTGCTTTTTTTTTTTTTTTGCTATTGAGTTGTATGGCTTCCTTGTATACTTTGGATATTAACCCTTTATCATATATATGATTTGCAAATATTTCCTCCCTTTCCATAGGCTGCCTTTACATTTTGTTAATGGTTTCCTTGGTTGTGCTGAAGCTTTTTCATTTGATGTAGTCCCAGTTGTTTATTGTTGCTTTTGTTGACTTTGCTTTTCGTTTCAAAACAAACAAACAAACAAACAAACAAAAAATCATTGCCAAGACCAATGTCAAGGAGCTTACTCTCTTTTTTCTTTTAGGAATTTTATGGTTTCTAGTCTTATGTTAAAGTCTTTAATCCTTTTTGTGTATGGCGTAAGATAGGGGTCCAGTTTCATTCTTTTGCATGTGACTGTCCCTTTACTGAAGAGACCATCTTTTCCCAATTGTATATTCATGGCTCTTTTGTCGAAAATTAATTGACAATATATGCATGGGTTTATTTCTGAGGTCTCTGTATTGTTCCATTAATTGATATATCTGTTTTTATGCCAATACTACAGTGATTTGATTACCATGGCTTTGTAATACAGTTTGAGATCAGGAAATGTGATGTCTCTAGCTTTGTTCCTTCATAAGATTGCTTTGGTTATTTGGGGTTTTCTGTGATTCCATACAGATTTTAGGATTTTTAAAAAAAATTGCTATGAAAAATGCCATTAGAATTTTGATAGGGATTGCACCGGACCCATAGATTGCTTTGGGAAGTATGAACATTTTAACAGTATTACGTTTTCTAATCCATGAACACAGAATATTTTTCCATTTATTTGTGTTTCTTTTCGTGTCTCATCAGTGTCTTGTAGTTTTCTATTCATTGTATTCATTGTATCTCATTCTATTGTAAATGAGATTGTTTTATTTTTTCTATTTCTTCAACTTTTTTTTTAATGTTTCTTGATTCATTTTGAGAGAAAGAGAGCATGAACAGGGGAGGGGCAGAGAGGAGGAGAGAGAATCCCAAGCAGGCTCTGCACTGTTAGTGCAGAGCCCGATGCAGGGCTTGAACTCATGAATCGTGAGATCATGACCTGAGCCAAAATCAAGAGTCAGTACTTTTTTTTTTAATTTTTTTTTTACGTTTATTTCTTTTTGAGACAGAGAGAGGGCATGAACAGGGGAGGGTCAGAGAGAGAGGGAGACACAGAATCTGAAACAGACTCCAGGCTCTGAGCCTGTCAGCACAGAGCCCGATGTGGGGCTTGAACTCACAGACTGCAAGATCATGACTTGAGCCGAAGTCGGTCACCCAACCGACTGAGCCACCCAGACGCCCCAAGTGTCAGTACTTAAGTGACTGAGCCACCCAAGTGCCCCTGAGATTGTTTTCTTAATTTGTCTTCCTGATAGTTCATTGTTGGTATATAGATATGCAACTGATTTTTGTGTCCTGCAACTTTACTGAAATCATTTGTTAGTTCTAACAGTTTTTTTCATGGAGCCTTTAGATTTTTCTATATGCAATATTATGTCATCTGTAAATAGAGACAGTTTACCTCTTGACTTTTATTTCTTTTTCTTGCCTAATTACCCTGGCTAGAACTTCCAGTTCTGTGTTGAATAAAAGTGGTGAGAGTGGACACCCTTGTCTTGTTTTTGATCTTACAGGAAAAGTTTTCAGTGTTTGGTCGCTGAGTAAGATGTTAACTACGGGCTTGTTTTACATGACCTTTATTATGCTGAGGTATGCCTGTACCCACTTTATTGAGAGTTTTTATCATGAAAGGATGTTGAATTTTGTCACATGCTTTTTCTGTATCTATTGAGATGATCATATGATTTTGATCTTTCATTTTGTTAATGTGGTTTATCACGTTGATTGATTTGGGGATGTTGATGCATTCTGGCATCCCTGAAATAAATCCCACTTGATTATAGTGTATGATCATTTTAAGGTATTGTTGAGTTCAGTTTGAAAATACTTTGTTGAGAAATTTTGCATCTGTGTTCATCAGGCATATGGCCTGCAATAGTGTCCTTGTCTGGTTTTTGTGTTAGGGTAATGCCTTGTAAAATGAGTTTGGAAGTATTCCTTCCTCTTCTATATTTTGGAAGAATTTGAGAAGGATTGGTACTAATTTTTCTGTAACTGTTGGGGAGAATTCACCAGTGAAGCCATCTGGTACTAGACTTTTTTGTCTGTTGGGAGGGTTTGTTTGTTTGTTTGTTTGTTTGTTTGTTTTGGGAGAGAGAGAACGAGAGAGAGAGAGCATGCAAGGGAGGGGCAGAGAGAGAATCTTAAGCGGGCTCCACACCCAGCATGGAGCCTGATGTAGGGCTTGATCTCACGACCCTGACATCACGACCTGAGCTAAGTTCGAGGGTCGGATGTTTAACTGACTGAGCCACCCAGGTGCCCCTGGAGGTTTTTGATTCCTGATTTAATCTCCTTACTAGTAATTGGCCTGTTCTGAGTTTCTGTTTCTTTATGATTCTTGGTATGAGTCTTGGTAGATTGTATGTTTCTAGGAATTTATCCATTTCTTCCAGGTTGTCTAGTTTGTTGGTATGTACCTGCTTATAGTAGTTTCCTTTGTACTTCTGTGGTGTGGATCTGAATATTTCAGACTTTCATTGAAGGTCAGTTGCTTCAGAAACATTTTGGCCATGGCCCTGCACCTCCTCCACCATGAAAAAAGAGACATATTGCAATTCTCAGATAATGAGTATGCTTTAGATACGTATAAGATGCCTTTGGTGCATGCCAATTCTCTAGCCCCTGGGAAGTTTAGAGAAGTAGAACAAAGGCAGTGAGCAAAGCCCTAGGCAGTGGAAGCCTTGGCTAAGTCGAGGCAGGAAGAAGAGTTGGCTATTCAGCCTTGGCCTTGGAATGGCTGAAGCCCGCTGTGATAGAGCCCTAGTGCCCGGAGCAATGGGCGAATCCCACCGAGGGGACTACTGGGGGCATCTCCACAGCTGTCTTCCTCTTTGGCTTCTCTGCCAGAGCTGGCTGAGGTCTTGGCTGTGTGCTACTCGTGGTGCCCTGGTCTCTGCAGGCTCACTGTGCATCCTCACCCCAGATGTCCAAGACTGACAGAACCTGAGTATGTTCTGCTTTTTAGCAGCGGGCATCTCCCAGCACACATCAGGAGCTTCAGGGATCAGGGTCCTACGGGGGTAGCTTTGCCTGTGCTGAGCCCTATCCTGTCACTGAAACTTGGGGGCTTCATTTTCTCATCTATAAGGAAAGTTTGAGGAGGACCCCTCATCCTTGGAGGGCTCACTCTGTGAGAGGCATGGGTCTAAGCACTTAACATGCTTATCTCTTTTCAATAGTTGCAGGAGTCCTATGCAGTGGGAGTCATTGTTGACATTTCACAGGTTAGGCAACAGAGACACAGAGAACTCAGTGACTTGCCCAAAGTCACTCATGACTGAGTGACAGAAGCAGGTTTTACGTTCTGATCCAGTTATATCCAAAGTCAGTATTTTTCACCACTCTGCCGGGTTGCTCTAGGATTTTTTTTTAAATCACTTATGGTTATCCTAGGTGTTGATATCAGAGACTACCAAAGTGATCCATGGATTGAGAATGTCAAACATGAAGCAAAACACTGTTTTTAATAGGGTGTCATCCTTCGTATATGAAGACAGGGCTCTTAACTATACCAGTATAGTACATACTTTGAGCTTTTTTTTTTTTTTTTAATGGCAGTAAGAGAATTTTGCTTGTTCATTTATATTCTGAATGGGTTACACTTGTCTTGTGCCTCATAGCTCATATTTTGCACTTGGCATTTAGGGAGTAGCTTCATGAAATAAAGATCAGAGGTGGGTGGCCTGAGGAGAGAGTTTGGAAGGACTAGATAAGGAAAATTTCTCTGACCATACAGTGGATGCGATGCTTTCTGTTCTAAATAGTAAATCTAATTCACTTTATGGGTCAGAGAGTGATTTGATAAAGACTGACAGAATCATTGAATTTCCCATAACAATGCTGTGTGTGTTTATGTCTCTGTGTGTGTCTGTTATGATGCATTCACTCGTGCAAACCCGTCATATCCCGTTCCCATGGGTGGGAGATGTGTGACAGGATGGGAGTTACAGGACTAAAATGTGTGTGATTTTCAGGGAAGAATGACTGGTTTTACAATTGATGGAGACGGAAACTTGTCTTTAACTTGACTTTTTTTTTCTTCTTTGTAAAAACTAACACCAGGACTTTCTAACCTTATTATAAAGGTAACATATCTTCGTTTCAGGTTAAGTTCGAAAATACGGAAAGCCCCAAATTTATACAGAAATAAAAATCTTGCCTTTAATTTTCAGTCTCCTTATTTTTCATCCTTAGATTTATATGGAATTTCTAAAAAGAGAATGCCCAGATCTAAATCTTGCCTTCTCAGAGCGCGCCTCCCTCACGGGAGCCGACCTCCTGCTCTCCGTCACCCCTGCTTGCTTGCCGAGGGGCAGGGAAACTGTGCCTGGACCCCTCTCCCCTCTCCCTTGGCAGGCTCTCATGGTTTCACACATCACTTCTTGACTCCAGAATCTGGATTTCCAATCCCGACATTCCGTGTAATTCATCTTCTTCAGAAAATGTGATATTTGTCACTACTTTTCACTCCCCTTCTACGACACTAACACAGCTCTTATTCCCAAATGCCAAGACTGTTACAGCAGCCTCTAAACTGGTCCTCCTCACTCTGTGCCTTCTCAAAATCCATCTTTACTGCTGGGATTGGCTTAAATTCTCTACAGCAACACTTTAAATATTGGTCTTTCCCGGGGCATTTGGGTGGCTCAGTCAGTTAGGCGTCCCACTTGGGTCATGATCTCAACAGTTCATGGGTTTCAGCCCCGCATCGGGCTCTGTGTTGACGGCTCAGAGCCTGGAGCCTGTTTTGGATTCTGTGTCTCCCTCTCTCTCTGCCCCTCCCCCCCTCATGCTCCGTCCCTCTCTCTCTCTCTTTCAAAAATAAACATTAAAAAAAAAATTTTTTTTTAAGTATTAGTCTTTCCCTTGTGCCTCTTTGGTGCCTGTAGGGTAGGGTACTGACACCTTCACCTGGGAACCAGAATGCTTTGCAGTCTTGTCCTTATTTGCTTGATCAGCCTGTTTTCCCCAGTACAGTCCTGGTTTGGCAGAAACATTTAGTGGATACTGAAAATCCTCTCCTGTTGTTAGACTGGGGCTATGTGCCTGACTAAAGAGCTTTGGGTAGAAGGGAGGTTCATCACTTCTAGGCACGGCTGTCACAGCCCCCAGCGGGCCGCCCAGGCTTCTCTTCACGTTTCTTGTTGTCTTCAGAGGTGCAGCTCCAGCCTGGGTCCCTGAGTGATCATGTAGGGTCGGGCCCTCCGCCAACCCACGTTGGGCGGGTAACGTGAGGAAGAGGTAAGAGTAAGCCTGTTTTTGCATTAAGCCTTTGAGGTTTTAGGCTTACTTCGTTACTGTAGTGTCACCTTTGCTGTCCCGGCAAACCTCCATGCGAGTGCATCTCTAGAACCTCACGACATACTCGGAGGCCTAGTCTGCTTTTGCCCAAGGAAAGGGAGAAAACTGAAGAACAGCGCATGACTGTAGTTCCAGGTGACCAGTGCAGTGATCCCCAGAGTCTGAGACTTCACCAGCTAATAAGAGTCCAAAGTAAAAACTGAAAACTTGGCAGAAGCTGCCAAATTATGATTTTGTCATGAAAAGGCATTTAAAAACTCTCATCCTACAGTCATTTTATGTAATAAGGGACGCGTAACGCTGCATACCTCCTCCCAGAAGGGGAAGCCTGTGCTGTCAGAATTGAGGGCAGATTTTTAAACCGAATCTATTCAGCTTCGTAAAAAAGGGGCCTCTCTACATTGCCCCTGTTTTTCTCACTTCGGGTTTTCCCAGTAAGCACACTGCCAAGGAAAGGTAGTGACCTAAGGAGCAGGGGTTAAAAAGTGCACAGGAAGTTCCCCGGGTGAAGCTTGCAGACCCAGAAGGAGGGGGTGGAGTTGGGCGCCTGGGTGGCGCAGTCGGTTAAGCGTCCGACTTCAGCCAGGTCACGATCTCGCGGTCCGTGAGTTCGAGCCCCGCGTCAGGCTCTGGGCTGATGGCTCGGAGCCTGGAGCCTGTTTCCGATTCTGTGTCTCCCTCTCTCTCTGCCCCTCCCCCGTTCATGCTCTGTCTCTCTCTGTCCCAAAAATAAAAAAAAATAAAAAAAATAAAAAAATGTTGAAGGAGGGGGTGGAGTTTTCCTCTGAGACGTCAGCCGAACCCTGGGAAGCTGCCTTCTTGCTGACTGCTGGCTTTGGGACCTTGGTGTGCTACTGAGACCTCTTGCTTCGAAGAGGTACAGCGGTTACACCAAGACGTGT
Organism: Neofelis nebulosa; assembly: GCF_028018385.1. Taxonomy (NCBI): domain Eukaryota; kingdom Metazoa; phylum Chordata; class Mammalia; order Carnivora; family Felidae; genus Neofelis; species Neofelis nebulosa. The sequence continues at coordinate 15,782,901 of NC_080784.1, forward strand.
GTGCAGGGAGAGGCTGGGGGGTGTGGGAATGGGGAGGGCAGATCAGTGGCAGGGTTGGGGTCTGAACCAAGTCTCACTCTGCCATATGAGCGCCACACTCCTCTCTGGACACTAAAGACAGATCTGCAGGGCCACCGGACAGAGCCGCCTGAGGTCCCTTGGAACCGGCTCTGCTCAGGTCTTCGTTTGCTGCTGGTATTGCCTGTTCCCACGGCCTGGGTGTTGCATTGACCTCCCCCCTTGGGCCTGATTAGATTCTTCTGGGCTCAGCTGTGGGGTCCCTTCTCCCAGGAACATTCCTTTACCCCCATGGGAGGATTCGATCCTTCTCTTCCGTGCTCTCACAGCGTTGTGAGTACACATCGTCATGGGTCATTTGTGGTCTGCTCTTGTTCTTTGCTTCTTGTGTTCCCTGGTTAAGTCGCTCCAGGGACGCAGGGAGACCCTGACCTCGGATTCCCACTACTTCCTTAATCCTGCACAACTTAAACCTTTGGCACACGTTCGTTGAATAAATGAACGAACAAATGTCTGAGTGGCCACATTTAGAAGATGCCACCCTGTTACACTCTCTTGCATTGCAAGAAAGGCATATTATATGTTTGAGATTTATTTTTATTATAGTTACTTTAAAGGGCCAACGTTTTCTTACTTATGTTTTCTTACATTTTCCAAGACTTAATAACAAGGGAAATTGTGTGAAGGCATGGGGGTAGCATATTTTCTTACTTCCATTGTATCTGCAGCACATTTCAGAAGGTGGGTTATAAATACTCCTTGCTCAGTTTTGTAAATAGGTGCCAGACTCCGTTTCTGCCATGCTTTCTGTTATCTCATCACTGCTGAGGGTGCTGAAGATTTTACATTTCTTGACCTGAACCTTTCCCAGTTGCAGTGCTGGTGCTTAGATGGAGTGACAGAAGGGGGAGCTCTGAGTCAGGTAATAGAGGCCATTAGTCGGTGGGGCGTGGCGGTGCTTTAGACCTCAATGACAGATGGGATAGTAACTCTCTAGAATGGAAGAGAATCTGGGGGGTGTTTGGCACGTCCCCCTAGAACGGTCCTGTGGGGGGCCGGGAAGGGGGGCAACGAGCACCTGTGTGAGGAAGGAGAGCTCCCTCCTGCCACATGCTGGCGGCAGGCCGGTGGGGATCAAGTGACCTTCCCCGTGGGGTCCCTCCAGCATCAGCTGGCCAGCACAGGGCACTGAGGAGCAGGGAGGGGTGAAATTGCAGTCTCTTGAGCACCCAGCTCTGTACCCTAAGCCTCGCACACACCGCGGTCCTTAGTTGTCCCGAGCGGGCCGCACATGCCTTCCTCTGCAGCCTGCAGGTCTGGAGGGGCCGCTGGAAAGGGAAGGGGAACCCCAGAGACCAGACCCAAGATTACATTTGATCCTGGCTTGTCCTTCTGAGGACTGCCGCGCCCCCCCCCCTCCCCCCCCAGCCCGGCTGTCACAGCCTGAGCCCCTGGAGACACGCACGAGCCCTGCTGGACGCAGAACCATCCCTGCCGGGCGTGCAGGAGGCCATCACCACCGCAACCAGCTACGCGGCTCCTCTCTGCCACCCCTGCCGACACTCACACACGCCGGCGATCTCACATTTTGCTTGAGAACACTTGGATTTTCTTCCTGGCAGAGTGTATTCATGTTCACCTTGGCTCTCTTTACTCAGTTTATAAACAGAGATGGTGAGAACCATGAACCTTCATGTCATTGCTGAAGACCCCCCCATCACTGAATGACAGCGCCGCGTCTGGGAATTCTGGCCCATCCTCGGGCTGACAGCATCCAGACAGAAACCTTGCCCTATGCTCAGAATCCGCCACCCCTCCTTTTTAAAAATTTTTTAAATATTTATTTTTGAGAGAAAGAGAGCACAAGCAGGGGAGGGGCAGAGAGACAGAGGGAGACAGAATCCGAGGCAGGCTCCAGGCTCCAAGCCATCGGCACAGAGCCCGATGCGGGGCTGGAACCCACAAACTGAGATCATGACCTGAGCCGAAGTTGGACGCTCAACCGACTGAGCCACCCAGGTGCCCCCTGCCTTTTTTTTAATTTTCAATTTTATATTTCGAGAGAGTGTGTGTGTACACGCAAGCAGGGGAGGGACAGAGGGAGAGGGAGAGAGAGAGTCTTGAAGCAGGCTCACGGGGCTTGATCCCACCACCCTGGGATCGTGACCTGAGCTGAAATCAAGAGTCAGATGCTCAACCAACTGAGCCACCCAGGTGCCTCTCAGACCCCCTTTGTGACTTATAAGTGCTTCCTGACTTCTTTTTCCCAGACGAAAATGACTTTCATTCTATCTGGTTATTTACAGTTTTACAGTAATGCTAAATGAACATAATTCTGACAAAAAAGTAGCATGTAAATAAAAAGCAGAGTATTTATATCTCACTGTTCTATTATCATACTAATTTTCTTTAAAAATTTTTATTTTAAAATTATTACATTTTTTATTATTCACTATTTTTGATTGAGTTAAAATTCGCTTAAACATAAAATGGATGATTCTAAAGTGAACAATGCAGTGGCATTTAGTACACTCACAGTGTTGTGCAGCCATCACCGCTAGCCTGTTCCGGAACATTTTCATCTTCATCACCTTAAAAGGAAGCCCACGCCTGGCAGCGGTCAGTCCCCATTCCTCTGTCCCCTTGGCCCCTGGCAACCACTGGTCTGCTTCTTTCATCTGCCGACTTCCCTGCTTTGGAAATTAGGGGTGAATGGAATCAGATAACATGAAACCTTTGTGTCTGACTTTGTTAATTACTTTAAAGCACTGTTTTGCACATTAAGTCAAGTGAGAAACATTAAACTTAGTAAGATTATTAAGGGGCCACTCCTTAGTCAGCTTCTATATTGAGGGTGTGGTGGTATTTTATTTATTCTTTTCTTCCCCCCACCATGTTGTACATTACATCCCCAGGATTTATTTATCTTCTAACTGGAAGTCTGTACCCTTTGACCCCCATCACCCATCTTGCCTCCCCCCAACTCCCCACCTCTGGCAACAACCAATTGAATCTGTTCTCTGTAACTGTGAATTTGTTTGCTTGGGTTTTTTTTTTTTCTTTTTTAGATTCCACATGTAAATGAGGTTATATAATAGTATTTGTCTTTTTCTATCTGATTTCTTTCTTTTAGCATAATGCCTTCAAGGTCCACTGGGGTACAGTAAGTAAAAAAATAAGTATTTTATTTATTCTTAATGCATCCCTTCATCTTAGCAAACTAGCACCAGTGCCTTGTATATGCTTTGTTGTTGTTGTTATTATTATTATACTTTATTTTTAGAACAGTTTTGGATTTACAGGAAGATTAAGCAGATAATACAGATGGTTAGTACAAAGTATATAGGAATATGCTACCCTCATGCCCTTCACACAGTTTCCCTTATTAAAATGTCTTACATTGGTATGATGTCTTTATCACAATCAACGAACCAACATCAATTAATTGTTATTAACTGAAGTTTATAGTTTATTCAGATTTCCTGAGTTTTTACCTAATGTCCACTTTCTGTTCTGGAATCGCATCTAGGATCCTGCTGTACATCTAGATGTCTTGTCCTCCCCCCCCCCCCCCACCAACTGTGGCAGTTTCTCAGACTATCCTTGTTTTTTTTTTTTTTTTTAATTTTTTTTTTTCAACGTTTTTTATTTATTTTTGGGACAGAGAGAGACTGAGCATGAACGGGGGAGGGGCAGAGAGAGAGGGAGACACAGAATCGGAAACAGGCTCCAGGCTCCGAGCCATCAGCCCAGAGCCTGACGCGGGGCTCGAACTCACAGACCGCGAGATCGTGACCTGGCTGAAGTCGGACGCTTAACCGACTGCGCCACCCAGGCGCCCCAGACTATCCTTGTTTTTGATGACCTTGACAGTTTTGAGGAGTATGGGTCAAGCCTACTGTAGGATGTCCCATTATTGGAATTTGGTGTTTTTCTCGTGATTAGACTGAGGTTGTAGGCTTTTGAAAGGATGGCCACATATGTGTTATTTTCATCACATCATGTTAAGGGTACATTTCAACGTAATGTATGACTGTTGATCTTGACCTTGGTTGCCTGGCGAAAGTAGCGTTTCTTGGGTTTCTCCACTGTAAGGTTGCTCTTCTTGTCCCCCTTCCTGACTTTTTTAAGTTTTCAAAACTCTTGTTCTATGACTAAACTGTGCTGCTTAGGTAACCAAGTGGATGTTTTGTGCAGACACAGCCAGCCTTGAAGGTTTGAATGGCCTCACTGTCTGTGCAGCGGTGTGGTGGGTGGGATATAGGCGAACGTATTCCAAGGTCGTGTGTGCTGAAAAATCTCCTGCTGCTGCAGCGCTGTGCCTAGGGCACGACCCGCGTTCACAGAGAACCTCAGTTCCTGCCAGAATGCCAGACCCCTTTCCATGGGTAGCCAACGGTTTCTGTCTTCTCGAATTCTTATTTAAAGCTCTTCCCAGTTTCATGAGTCATGAAATCGCAGCCAGTATCAACAAGACCAGGAGTGCAGGAGGAGGTAGTACAGTCAATAGGACAATAGATGACTTCACGTAGTCATTCACCTCACATTCCCTACAATGGGTAGCATATTCCTCAAGGGCCCTTCATCTGCCTAATTAAGCTCCTTGTGATCAGCACAGATTGTTCCTCTACGGTGTTGCACACAACCTTCAACCAAGGGAGGGAATCTATTTAATACGTGACAGGTAACGGAAGCCCCAAAGCTAGAGCTTCAAAGCCTATGAAGATCACTGCCATTTGCATGAAAATTCAAGGAAGTGAGGGACTCACTCTGGGCTCTTGACGCTTAGATTTAGGAATATATCTTTGCCTGGATGTTTTCAGCTACAGATGAAAAGTAACAAGGCAGATCCAGATGATGGAGAGATGACGCCCATGGTCCTTCTCACTATACTTGGTGACACCTGCAGAGGCCTTCAGTGAAAAAAGCTTCTTGCATCTAGCACTTGGGCATAGCACATTAGAACTTCTGAAAAGGGAGGAAAATAGGATCACCTCCCTCTCAAGTGAGACTGAGAGGGAACTGATTAAAGTTAGCTGGGTCACTGGAGGCTTTCCACAGTTCTATGGAAACGGACTTTCTGGGCTGCGAGTGTCAGCTGTGCAGGACGCTGCACTTGGCAGGAGCCGCCGGGTAGCAAAAGGGGAGTGCGGTCCTGATCCTGACTGCAGAGTCTTCTCTCTCCACCAGCCCACTCTCTGGCTGCAGCCCCGAGCATGGAGGCAGAGGGGAGCGAGGGTGGAACACGTGGAGGCAGGTTTGGGTCTGGGGGACGCTGCTCCGGGGGTCACCTGAAGGCACAGGTGGCGGCTGACAAGCGGCATACAAAAAGCGTCGATCAGTAAGCACACTTAGAAACTTGGACAAGGTGACATGGGCGTTTTCAGTGGAAGATAGGAAACCCCATCCTCGTGCTCCATCACCATCACCAGCCATCACAGTATGAGCAGCTTGTCCAGGGCATTCCGGTCTCCCAAAAGCTGTCATGTGCATTTTCTCAGCGGATTTTTAAGAATGGGGATTTGAAATTGGTCACTTCCTCTACTTGAGTGACATAACTATTAGGGACCAAATGCTCACGTCTCCCCAGCTTATACGTTGAAGCCCCATCCCCCAGTGTGGCTGTGTTTGGAAATGGAGGCTCTAAGGAAGTACTTGAGGTCAAAGAAGATCTGATTGGGTTAATGTCTCTATGGGAAGTGGCGCCGGAGAACTTGCTTTCCGTCTCTCTGTCTGCGCACGCAGAGGAAAGGTCATGTGAGGACACCATGAGAAGGCTGCCATCTGCAGCCAGGCGGAGAGCCCTCACCAGAAACCAGATTGGCCAGCATCTTGATCTTGGACTTCCCAGCCTGTTGTCTAAGCCACCCAGTCCGGCATCTTGTTATGGCAGCTTGGGTGGAACAAGACAGTAACTTGTAGTCACGGAGTCATTTGGAGGCACATGGGCCTTTCAGTCAGAGCTTCGTGCACACGGTATACTTCCACTGAAGGCGAGGAAGTAGGCTCATAGACTTCAGTCAGAATCTTTATAGTTGATACTTGGCAATCGCTAAGAAATGCTCCAGTCTCTTAGGATGATATGAGCACTGTGTGGGGTTTCACTTAATGTCCCTGGTCCACTCAGGAGGATGACCAGCTAGTCCAGGCTTGTCTGGTTTGGGCACTGAAAGTCCGAGCTCCACAAAACCCGGAAGTCCTGGACAAAGCACGTCGGTTGTTCACCCTGCCACCTGGCTACCTGCCCCGTGTCTCTTCATTTTAATAACTTGGTTTGTGAATAATCTAGAGTCATTTAGTCTGAAATTAGTAACGGACTTCAGAGCGCATTTGTGCCCCCCCCTCCCCCTTCCCAGGGCATTCTGATCAGGAAGCGGGCTGCAGGCACCAGCTCCACTGGGAAGTCTTAACATACCAAGGGGCCAGATACTTTTCAGGAACCCTGGGTTAAACCTTGAAGGCCATTGCTAACCTACATTGATCCAGTAACACCGTTGTTCTGATCGGCTGATCAGACTGACTCTGGAGAAAGCAAAATATTTGCAAAGCCAGGACTTGGGACCAGAGAAATTGCAGTAAAAACATCAGAAAGGACCCCGGTTTGTGGCTGAGTGGGCAAATGCCCGAGGAGGAGCTCCTGGGAGAAACTGAACCACACGGGGCTCCCTAGGTCCTGGCTGAAAAGCTCAGAGAAGGAAGAAATACCCTCACAGGGGGAGTGGGGAAGGGTGGTCTCTTCCCATTTCTAGTGGAGTCTCCTTTGGGACTGTCACTGCTCCTGTGACCCTAACAGCTTTGATCTCCAGGACAGGCAAAATGGACCCCTTGGATTTCCTCGAGATTATAGTATTTATTTATGTTTATATCATATCTGCAGACATGTATTACATGGGTTTCCTCTGCTGTGTTTCTTCAGCTGTGCTTCCATAATTTATTCTGCCAGGCCTGGCCTGGCCTTGACATACCAAGCCATTAACTTGAAATCAGAAAAGTTCTGTGAGGTCTCTAAATTCTTTCCTCTGATTATCAAGCCCTACGCTTGCTGAAAATCAAATCACTAGGCTGGCAGAGGAAAAATAATTGGCCTAAATGGTCATGGAAGAGTCTAAACAGAAGATTTTCTTTCTCTCTCCACTTGCAATGATTTATTTGCATGGTTTTATGAGACTTTAATGAGGAAACCTTATCTGTATGCCTGGTAATTATCAACCAAATTCTCATTTCCTGTCAGAAAATCCACAAGAAGTGAAACAAAAATGGCAGAATTGGGAGACCCTTTGGCCTCTGACCTGCACGGCTGAGGAATAACCCGTTAGCACCTGGAGTATGTGAGTAAGAAGCGTGTCTGTGGCTCCTCTGACACACCACTGCTCACACCAGGTCGCCACCTTCAATTTAGGAGAACTCAGTGCAAGCAGACTAAGATGCCATGGATCCCCCAGAATGCTGTCCCGTGAACCAGCTGACTTGAGTGGGGGAAAGTACAGTTTCCCTCTCCATGATTTACTGTCATTTCTAGTCTGGGCCAGTTCCTTCTGCTGGGTGAATGAGGTCACACCTGAAGCAAAGGCCTGACAAGACGCTATGAACTTTGCATTTTGAAAAGTTAAGGGTTTTGTTTATTTGTGTGTGTGTGTGTGTGTGTGTGTGTGTGTGTTTTATTTTGGTGGTGGTGGTGGTGGTGGTTCGCTATGAACTGAAGCTCTTGCCAGTCAGTCCTGGGTTACTTGATGAATTCATCAGGGCCCCTGACTTGAGACTTAGGTTTGGATGACCCCCAGCATCTTGTGATTCAAGCAGAGACCTTGTCAGGGGGTGGCGGTGTCTCTCAAACCTCTAGGACAGAAGGCACAGTAAGAGGAGTTCAAATGAGCTCACCACAAAGCTGTTAGAATCTTTTTGGAATTTTTGGGCGACATAGCACCCAAAGCAGCCAGGAAGGCAGGAAGGCAGGACACATCTGAATCTTTATTTTCAGTTCTAGTTTAGTTAACAAGGTGAGAATCTCTTTTTCTGACACTTTTCTCTAGGTGTAAAATTTGTTGTGCTCCCAAATAACCTACAAATTGCTCTCTGCTTGTTCTGTTATTTGACAAGAATTTGGAAGTGCTTTAATCATATCTTTATTGGCATCTGGGCCAGTGATAAAAAAATAAACAACTGAATAAGAATGTAAAAACTTACTTTAAATTTAAAAAGTACTCTTCCAAAGTGTATTCTCAAGTCACTGCAGATAGGACTGGATAAGCTTGTATCAGGTACAAGGTCTACTGCAGGAGAAAGTGAGATGGCCCCCATTTGTTCTTGCCTCTCTAGAACTGAGGTACCAGCTTCCTCACCCCATCTCTGTTTCCCTTCCCTGTGGGAATAGGGCAAGAGCAGGGCACCAGGGGAACGAGCTACTCTATAGCACCCTGTGATCACAAGTTTTGGACATTGTGGGGGTTTCTATTACCTTTTCAGTTATTAATTGACTTATACCCTTTGATTCTCCATTTTGTGGGAGTATTTATGTCTGGCAGGCTTTTTGGACTAGTGAATGAGCTGGGTCGGGCCCGTCTCCTCTTTTCTCTTGAGGGGCCATTACAATTTAGCCACCTTGCTAAGATAGCAGTGACGAAGGGACTCTCGGCTCACCAGTACTACCCAGAAGGAGCACGCTCCAAGATCAAGGAATTCCATAAATTAAAACCCAGGTGCCATACTCACCTAAAACAATACTGTCCGACAGAAATATAATGGGGGTCACATAAACAATTTAAAAACTTCTAGTAATCTCATTTAGAAAAGGAAAAAGAAACCAGTGGAATTAATTTAGCATTTTATTAAATACAGTATTCCCAAAACATCATTTTAACATATAATCAACAGAAAGATATTAATTAAATATTTTATATTCTTTCCTTTTTGCATACTTACTTTAAATCTCGGCACGTTTTAAGTGCTCAGTAGACATATATGGCTGGTGGACACCATATCAGACAGCATGAGTGTACAACATTTATCTGCCCCAACTGACTGCATCACCTCAGCCAGCCGCCATTTGCCACTCTGGGTACACAAGTGACTGTGTTCAATAGTGGTGTGGAGTCTGCCCCAGAAAATAGTACTTCCCTTGTTCTCTCCACTGTCCACTCTGAAGCAAAATTTAGAACAAAAGTTAGAATTTGGAGAGGCCGGGCCCGCCTCTGCCTCCAGACAGTGATGTGTCCGTTTCCTATAAACCTTCAGACTGTAAAATTTGGACCGGTGATTCTCAAAGTTTGGGATGCGTTAGAGCTGGGGTATTCAAGGGCAGATTCCTGAGCAGTCTCCAGACCACCCGGTGATAACTCCCTAGAGGTAAGACTTGGGAGTTTGCCATTTCTCAAAATCACCAGGTGATTCTCATACACCCTGAGTGTTGAGAACACGAGCACAGCCCCTGGAATGGCATATGCCGTCTTCCCCAGGAACTTCTGGCTTCCTCCCTTCAGGCCATGGGACAACTCACGTGCATACACATCCCAGGAAAACAGAGCTGCTCCGAAGGCTGCTGATCAGTCTCTGTCCTGTACTTTGTCGTTGCCGTGCTCTCAGCCAGTTGCATCCGCTGACCTAAATAACACCTGCTACAGCCGAGAACCCGCACTGTGGTGTATTTTTAAGACTTGAACCCCCCTTTTGAACTTCCTCTATTTTTGTGCATGCCGAGATAGCTGTGCGTGTGCCATGCCTTATGCTTATACAACCAGTTTACCCAGGACTTTGAAGGTATTTATAGACACCTTCTCATAACCTTCACTGCAGCCCTGCAAAATGAATAACAAGCCAGATGGCCTTCATTTTGCAGGAGGGAAGTCGAGGCATCTGGTAGCCAATTGGCCAAGAAAGTGGGATCTAAAGTAAATGACTGAGTCACTTCTCTTTTTTTTTTTTTAATTTTTTTTTTAATGTTTTATTTATTTTTGAGACAGGGAGAGACAGAGCATGAACAGGGGAGGGTCAGAGAGAGGGAGACACAGAATCCGAAACAGGCTCCAGGCTCTGAGCTGTTAGCACAGAGCCCGATGCGGGGCTTGAACTCACGGACTGAGAGATCATGACCTGAGCCGAAGTTGGCCACTTAACCGACTGAGCCACCCAGGCACCCCTCACTTCTCTCTTTGGCAACCGTTCCTGTGCCCTCGCTTCCCTGACCACTGATGTCTGCTGTGGTCATTGAAACCTACTAGGAAACACATCTAATAAAAAGGTTCTACCAAAGACACACTGTGTGCCAACTTCCTGCCCCAGTAGGAGTATTTTATGTCTATGTTGGGAGACTTCAGGTTGGAGGTGCATTCTTCCATTTCGTATTTATTTAAAATTCTATGTCTTCTGGAAGGAAATTATCTATAGACCCCAATTCCCAGGAACCAAGTGATAAGCACTTAGAACGAAAGCCGATGTCTTGCCTTGCCTACCTTCTCTTGCTCCCTACAGAGCGGACGGAACGTTGTAAGTCAGGGTTGCAGCAGGCTCTGGGAGAGGGCGGAGTCTCGCATGGGCATCCGTGGCCTGCCCATTTCATAACGTGGTCCTAGGCCATCTCTGCCAGTAGACTTAAGGAATCTTTGTGTCAAGAGAGACAAATGTGTGTGTAACTACCTCAGGAAAGGGCTCCCTTAAAAAAGATTCTGAATGGCTGTCCTTTGGCTGCCTGATGATCTTCTTTCAAAACATCTACTTTAATAATATTTATTTTATTTTTATATGTATGTTCTCATAACATAATTTTGTTCACTGTCTTTTTATTTTGGAGGTCAAATTTTTTTTTCAACCATAGGTTCATCATAGAAAACTTTTAAAATGCAGAAAGCATAAAGAAGAAAATTAAAATCACCTACAACCCCCAGAAACAACCACTAATATTTTGGTGTGTTTTCTTTAGGTTTTTCCTTACCTTTTTTTTCTGGTACATATTTGAGATGACATGAAACCAGCTTTTTCTTAAAGAAACACTGGTTTGATTTAGTGGGAAGTGGTATTTTAGAAACCACAACCTAGATACTAAGAATGTACTGGATATGTAATTGCTACTGTCTTTTTAGTGGACAGGGCTAGAAAAAAATATAGTTAAAGATAAATTCCCTAAGACTTGTTACTGATAATTCAAATTCGAATTCAGGACATAGAGGTTTTATTTAACTTCCCCTAGGTTATATCCTCATCTCCATTCTTCCACACTGAGAATCCTGGTTGTCAGTGATACAGGAATGATAGAGTTAGAACATCCCATATTGACTCTTGTACCTTAAAGCTCCATTACTTACACAATAGTCTCAGAATAGCATTCCAGATATTCCCACCACCACCAAGATGGTTGATAATAGTTAATTTGGGAGCATATTCTCTCCCCATCTACCTATTTGAAAACCATTATTCCATGCCTGCAGTGTCAAAGCACATCACCACAGCATGCTTCACTCTCTCCCCTGGTGGATAGTAACTGTTATCAGTGTTCGTTCCCAGGCCTGAGTTTCCCTGCTTCTTGTCAGTTGTCTGAAGCATGTTCTCTGACGGATTCATCAGGAAAGACTCATGGGCTCAGTATATTGCCTAAATTTGTTCATGTTGATAACAGTTGGAACCGTTCATACTTGAAAGTCAGTTGTGCTGGATATAAAACCCTTGGCTCATGTGTCCTTTCTGTTCGTGTCATAAACATGTTAGTCTGTTTTCTTCTGCCATGAATTTTGTGTTTGAAAAGCCTTTTCATCATAAATTACTTCCTCATTTTGCTTAGATTCCCAAAGCATTTTTTGGGGGGGGTTCTTAAAATCCAGTAATTTCTGGTTTTGATATTAGCAGTTCTGGTTGATATTCTTAGGTGTGCAGAGTGTTCCTTCAGTCTGGTGTCAGTTTTTCCTTCACTTTCTTTTCTTCATTTGTTTTATAGTTTTAATATTTGTTCCTTCCTCTGCTTTCATTTTCTCCTTTGATTCCTGTTAACTGTATATTATATGTTCTTTACCTGTCTTCAGTATTTGTCACTTTCTCTTGAATCTTTTAATCTCTTAATTTAATTTTGATTTTTGAAATTTTCCCCTTTTAACTTTCTCTTTCTCCTAAGATATTACCTATTGTATTAACTTCTTGTTCCCTCTAGTTCAGATTTCAGTTCTGAATTGTTTTTTCTTTATCTCTTATTCTTTATTGAGTTCAATCCTTTCTTAGTTTTTATAATTTGATGTATGTTGTTCTTCCATATCTTACATTGTTTTCTTCATCTATTTTAATTCATCTTGAAATAGTAAGTAATGGTTTTGATCTGTTTTGTGATCAGTCCTTTCTATCATGTTTTCATTGTTGCACTGTAATTTCTGCTATCACTTCAAAAATAGTAACCTAGTATGGGATTTGACTTCAGTATTTCTCACATTTTTATGTGAAATTGGTTTTTCTACACTTTAGAAGGAGCTGTGGTTCAGGATAGCTTTTCAAATTTTATACAGTATCTTCTTGTTCAAAACTATGGAGGCTTGCTCTCTTGGAATTCCTGGCTCTTTTCTTCCTGTCCTGCTTATCTAGACCTTCTCTTTCCCTCCTCTCTCTTGTCTTGCTGGATTCTGATTGAACTTCCAGCAGATCCTCAGTTTGGGGTCTTGTCCTAGAAGTGAGCCCTGTTTATCAGCTTCAAGGGTTCATAGTAGATACACATCCCTCCCTCCCTCCTTCTGTTGGATTGGCCAGAGTTCACCCAATTTCAGCTGTTGACTTCCAATTGACACTTTCTGCTTTTCAGGAACACACACTGACTATTTTGACCTTGTTCTTACGTGCATCAGATGCTCCATTGCTTCTCTCTGCCTCTTCCCTCACAAACACTGACATGATGCAGGCCCCAGAGGCATTGGTACTTTGTCCCCATCCACTTGAATCTTGGGGTTTTGAAGATATTTTGTAACCTCATTGTGTTGTAAATGTTGCCATACGGTTGCTGGTTTTGCGGGCCAGCTGCCCTGACCTGTTAAAGTAAGGATTCAGGAAGATTTTAAAAAGCAAACTGTCATCATCTGCCATATCATCTTCTCAGAATCCTTCTCAACTTCAAGGAAAATATTAAATGTGCTCAGAACTCCAGTGCCCAGCCATGAGCCACCATTTCTTTTTCACATCTTTTAAGCAGCTTCCAGCCTTATTGAGCCACCTACCTGGATTTTTAGTGAAAGTACCAATTATTGCTTTTGTTACTGCTCTGATTATAAAGTTGCACGGGTTTTAAGAAGTCATCTTCAACATCTTTTTCCATAAGTCCTGTGACATTTAGGGCACAGCTTTACAGGATGTGGAGTTTTTGGTAAAACAGATACCATGTTGTCACAGAAATGGCTGCTCATGTTCATGTATGACACATGGGAAAGACCATTGGGAAATAATTAAGGATCAATATTGTGAAACTGAAGAAGGAAACCTCATTTAAAATGGAACCATGGGAATGGATAAAGAAGATGTGGTTTATATATGCAATGGAATACTACTTGGCAATGAGAAATCGGGCCATTTGCAGCAACCTGGATGGAACTGGAGGGTATTATGCCAAGTGAAATAAGCCAGGCAGAGAAAAACAGATACCATATGTTTTCATTCATATATGGATCTTGAGAAACTTAACAGAAGACCATTGGGGAGGGGAAGGGGGAAAAAAAAAGTTACAGAGAGGGAGGGAGGCAAACCATAAGAGACTCTTAAGGACTGAGAACAAACTAAGGGTAGATGGGGGGTGGGGCAGAGGGGAAAGTAGGTGATAGGCAGGGAGGAGAGCACTTGTTGGGATGAGCACTGGATGTCATATGGAAACCAATTTGATAATAAATTATATTTAAAAATAAAAATAATTAAAAAAATAAAATGGAACCATGGGGCCAGAAGGGGACGCCCCCTCCCATCACCCAACCAGAGTCCAAAGATTTGAGGACTAACATTTCACTACTATACTTGCTGGGAGTGGTGGCCTTCGGCTGGGGCAGGGACATCCCACACGGAGGATGCTTATGTTCTGTCACAGCAGGCACACGTGTGGCTTATGCGGGGACCTTCAAAGCCTCTCAGATGTGTTCTCCATGGCTCTGTTGGCCCTTCCCGTCCTCTCCGGACTCCTGGCAAGAGCAGCTCCATGACGCCAGTGGCCCTGGGCTGGCACCTGAGAGCACCCAGTAGATGGCCTTTTTCTAGAGAGTAATGGGTCTGACCTTTCAAGATACAAAATCCCTTCGCTGAGTATTTGCACAGAACGTTTTATGGACTCTAAATGGGTCTCCCAATGCTAAGATGCCTGGTCCCTGCCGGACTTACTATAGTCCATCCGTGTTCGTTTGATCGCTAGACTTGATTTTCTTAGTTCAAACTGACGAGTAAACCAGGTGAGACAGTTTCTACCAAAGACAGATTAGAGTCCAGCCTCCACAGCACGCCGTATTTGGGCCCCCAAACAAGGCCTCTTGCTTGTCTGTCTCTTCTCTCGCAGATGCTGTGTCCGGGTTCCAACAGTGGGGCAGTTTCCTGTGTGGCCTGTGGGTGTTTCTGATGAAGTTGAGTTGCAAGTAACCCGTAGGAGGCTGTAAAGGAACTCTGGCCCTCTGTAGGGCACAGTGCTCATCCTCGCCGTGGTCTGGGTCAGACCCGAAGCCATTTTCTCGCTGATTCTATTTTCTTTTACTTTGATCTTTATTATAAAGTACTGAAGAAGTGCCAGCGCGCTGAGAGGTATTTTTTGTAACATGGCGGAATACGATGAATTTCCTAATCTGGATGAACTCTAACAGTAAAACTATGCAAGCCATCCATGCTCCCTTAAGATTCTTAAAAGGGCCTAATTTCTACTCACATTTTTCTTCTTTTATCACATTTTTTTTCTTCCTCTTGGGTATTTTTCATTCCTTGTTCAACGTTAGAATCGCTTGGTGAGATTTTGACAGAATACCAGCACCTGGGCCCCCTCCATACATTTGCATCAGAATGCGAGTACTTTGAAATCATTTCCTCAGGTAATTCTGGGTTAGCCAGGATTGAGAACCAGTGCCCCAAATTAAAAACTTGAATTTGTCAAGCTTACAACACGATGCACCTACATAAACATAGTATTCCTCCTCGGGAGCTTGTAGAGGCCGTGTGCTGGGGGCTCTGGGGTCATGGGTGGCAGCTCTAGAGACCGTGTGAGAGATGATGGGGTGTCAGCTTGTGCGGGGGGGGGGGGGTTCCTAAGAGAATGTCTGAGCCCTTCGCAAGACAGGCTCCCTACTTTGCCCTGCTTGCGTGCTTCTGGGGTGGGGGCTTGAGGGAGTGCTGACGGAGACCGGAGGGGTTAGGGCAGGCTGAGCCAGCGTCCTCCCCCAGAGCCCTGCTGACCTGGATCTGTCTTTCCTAGCTGTGTGACCTCGGGAAAGTCACTCACTCTCCAGGCTTTTCAGTTGCCTCCATAAACAAGAGATAGCGTGTGTAAAATGCGTGTCGTAATACCAGGCACCACCCTGGTGCCGGTTTTAGGGTTTCAGACGTAGAGAGCAGCCTGGACCCTGGAATGCTCAAGTCCTCCACGAGCCACCTACAACTTCATGCAGATCCCCAGGGATGGTCCAGGGAAATAATGTTTATTACTCATTGGGGCTTTGACCCCCAAATACCTCTTACTTTGTTGGAATGGACTGTGGTCTGAACTCTGATAAGCTTCCAGAATTCCCTTCTGCTCCTTTGATTTAAGAGCAGGCAAAGTGGGGGGCGCCTGGGTGGCTCAGTGAATCATCCGACTTTAGTTCAGGTCATGATCTCATGGTCCATGAGTTCGAGCCACATATCAGGTTCTCTGCTGTCAACTGTCATGGAGCCTGATTCAGATCTTCTGTCTTCCTTTCTCTGCCCCTCCCCAGCTCACACATAAGCTTTCTCTCTCTCTTTCTCTCTCTCTCTCTCTCTCTCTCTCTCTCAAAAACAAACATTTAAAAAAAGAGAGCAGGCAAAATGGCTTCCTTGTCTCCTTTTTCCTACCTTTTCCCCTACCCTCCCCACCCCAGCCGTGTCCCTCTGGCCCTTGTCACCAACTGTGCAAGTGGAGGTGGCTTCTGGGAACCAGCTTGTTCTGGGATGTGGCAGAAGTTCAGCTCCTCCTTGTCCCCCTGATGTCACTCTGAGGCCAGACTGCCCTTATCCTAAGCAGCAGAAAGACAGGAGAGAGAAGTGTAAACAGGGTTGTCCCAGGAAGGGGATTTCCTAAACACCACTCTTCCTCCCTCAGAAAGCTCTTCCCCACCTCCCCTTGCCACCCACTGCCCATTTCTCAGGAGCAAAGGCGGACAGGATTCAGAAGGCGTGGGAAGGAGGACACGGTGATTGCGATTCTTCCTCTCCCTCCATATGCTGCATCTTGGGCGTCTGAGGCTCTAAACTCCCTTCTGTTGTCTCCTCCAAGCTTCGGGAAATGACAGTACAAGAGTGTGGTAGTCTTGTTGAAAAGTCAAATCAAACGTGGTGAAGACAGAGCTAATTTATCTTCTTTCTTTCTTCCCATCTGTTCCACTTCTCTTGCTCATGGCGAAAGAGGGGGCCTGCTGAAATGCTGAAAGAGAAACTCCTGCCCTCTGGGTCCCGTGTCACACAGCTAGTCATTTGTCAAACCCTGTTCCTTTCCACAAAACGTTCCTGCACCTGGCTTTTCCAATCCCTCCCTGCTTTGAGAAGTTCTGTCCGAACTCAGAGATCTTCTGACTAGAGTGTCCTAACCTCTTCACTTCATTCATTCATTCATTCATCCATTCATTCACCACTTATCAACTGTCTTGTGGTTGACTTCGTCACTGCCCCAGACTTTGTGGGAAGACTCCAAAAAATGAGACAACCCAACCCTGCCACTCTGCTTAGCTTACACCCTGGTCGGAGAACACTTGCAAAGAAATTATTACACTGTGGTGTGACTTGCTTTGTAATAAAAGAAGCGATAAAGGAATATGAAAGTATGAAGGCCTCACACAGAATCCAGGCCACGAAGGGTAAGTATAAGTTCACTAGACAGAGGGCGTGAAGGTGCGTGCCAGACATGGGGCCCATGTCAGAGAGTTGAGAATGGCACGGTCACGGTGATCAGCTGAGCTCTGGTATGGAACACAGATGTGGGGGGCAGTCAAACCCTAGAAGTGGTTTGGAAGCCGAATTTGGAATTTAAGTCTATAGGAATGAAAGACACAAGGGTGGTTTGTCACCAGATGAGTAACGTGATCAGCCTTGCTATTGCCGAGGGACACTTACACACAGAAGGCAAAGAGCAGATCGGAGGGGGCATCCGGTGGCCAAGAGCGAGGTCCCAACCAAAGGAGGCAATGGACGAAGTTCCATCAGGAGCACGAGTGAGCTTCCTGTCCCCAGCTCTGCTGCTCTAGAGCAGATGCTTTCTTTCGCGGTGTTACTCCTGTTTTCTCCGAGACCCTCTCCATGCATTGCCTGTAGCAACCGAAACATTTTGTTCCACAGAACCGAGAATTCAACTCTGCTCAAAAGTGGAAGGAATGAAATGACTATGGTGTAAGTTCAGTGAGGACGGTAACAGTATTTTTCCTTCTACGTGTCCCCAAAATGTTCACAGTACTGGTGTGAAAGAGGGGCTCAAGAAATCTTAGTTGAGCTAGACTCACCCCAAAGGCAATATGAAAGGTGTATTAGTTTCCTGTGACTGCTGCAACCCATTAACATAAATTAGGTAGCTTCAAACAACAGAAATGCAGTGTCACGGTTGTGGAGGCTGGTAATCTGAAATCAGGGTGGCAGCAAGGCCACATTCCGTCTGAAGGCTCTAGAGGAGGCTGCTTCCTTGCCTCTTCGGGCTTCTAGCGGTTGCCAGAAGTGCTTGGTGATGCGTGGCTGGTACATGCGTCACCCTGGCCTCTGCCTCCACTGCCACGTGGCCTTCTTCCCTGTGTCTCTGGATCTAAATTTCTCTCCTATAAGGACACCAGTCATTGGAGTAGCACCTACCATAGTCCAGTGTGACCTCACCTTTCTTGATCACATTCATAAAATTATTTCCAAGTAAGGTCGTGTTCATAGGTGCCAGGGATTAGGGCTTGGACATTTTTTTTTTTTTCTTTTTTTGGCAGGGAGCGGGCAATTCATGCATAACAAAGGATGTGGTGTGTGCCACTGTTCTCTCTAGCAGCTTGAACCTTCTCTCGAGGGACTCCTTCTACACCGGCAGGTTGTCCCCAGGGCAGCTCTAGAACGTCAAATAATTGTACCACATAGTCGGCATGCTCTTTTAAAAAAATTAGACTCATCCATTCTTCAAATGTTTGGGAACCGACTATGCGCCTGACCCTGTTCCAGGATCTAGATATGCAGAGGGGAATAAGCCAGGCCTGGGCTCTGCCCTGATTAAATTATTTGTGTTTTAAACTTGCCAAGGGGGTAACAAACTCCGTTGGCAATTACGGGACTAAAAAGTTTTGTGTTTTTTTTTTTTAGGAATGAAAATTAATCATTCTTTTGCCAAGAGTTAAGACTCACAACTGGGAGAATGTTATTTCATAGAACTACACCTTATCTACAAGGGCTTCCGGCAAAAATGTGAACCCCACTTGAGGTGCCCCAAGTCCGAGCACAGTGGGATGCCGGGCCAGGCCACGAGGCCAGGGGGCTCAGGCAGAGGCAAACTGCAGTGAGATGCCTGGAGCTCCTTTCTGAGGGCTGAGGGCCAAGTTACAGGCATTTACATGTGGCCTCCGCAGGAGTCAGGCCACACCGAGGCCTCCTGAATCACGTCGGTGACCTTTGGAACCGCCGCAGCGATGCCCCCTAAGAGCTAGTTGTGGGCCAGTGAGCGCTGGACGGCGCAGAGAGGAAACCGTATTTAGCGCTCAGGGAATTACCTCCAGCGCTGCCGTCCATCAGGCTTTGTGCCTTCAGATTTGACACACCACTTGCTTCCCTTCCTGCAGGCTGCAGGGCACTCACGGGTACGGGGCGTCGGTGGGCCCATGTGTGTGACTCGGAGGGGTGGCGTCATAAGCCACGTTGTCCATAACCATCAGCTTCATTGTGGGGGCTGTGGGCTTTTGTTTTTTAAGTGAACTCTATGGCCAACGTGGGGCCTGAACTCCCCACCCCGAGATCAAGAGTCGTATTCTCTGCCGACTGGGCCAGCCAGGCGCCCCTGTGAGCTTTATTGTAATAAAGGTGGCGCTTCACTCTCCGTCTACCAAACCCTGGGTCCACTTCAATTAGATACAAAATTAATTAGAAGGCAGGGATGCCAATGATTAGGGTCCCCTCAAATCCTTACATTCCAAAGGACAGGAGGAAGAGAGGGAAGCTCTCTGCTTCTAAGAAAACTATAATCTAATGAGACAGAGAAAAATGTAATTGTTCCCTTATTTAGCTTGCAAAAAAAAAAAATGCAGAATAGAATATGTATGAATTCAAGGAAGTAGAAATAAAGATAATCGTGAGGTACATTTCTCAGTACTAAAGGAAAACCAAGGTAAGTAATTACTTAGGAAAAATGGGGTTAGATAAGAAGACCGGAGGTGAGATTAAAATGGTGAAGCAGGAACTTTCACAGGTATTTGTGATTTGGGGGGGGGGGGGGGGGAGGGGGAAGAGAGGAGTGGTGGGGGCAGTTACGAAAATGAGAAGAAAACGCAATAAAATGCCAAGTCATTTGTGCATTCAGCAGATATCCATCAAATACCTATTGCGTGCCAGGCATTTTGCTAGGTGAATAAGAGACACTGTCACCACCTTTCTCAGTGGAGATTCCAGTGAGAAAAACAGTATTAAACAATAACTTTATTTATGTGATTAGAATTTTTGTTAGTATATGACAGAACCACAGGGGGGTTACGTGTAGCTAGTGTGGAGGGAGCATATAGAGCAGGGGCCCAACCTGGTCAAGGGGAGGGTGAGGAAACCGCACTGTGTTACACGTCCGGTGTTGTGTAATCTGAAGTACAAAAAAATTCACGTTTCTGGAGTGTTACTGTTTTAGGTGTTTATGTCCAACAGAATCATTTTCACATTTCTCTGAAAAACCAGTATGCTTTGCAACAAACAGTTCGGGGACAACTGGAAATCCACAGGCAAAAGAATGTGATAGCATCACTTCCTCACACCATACACAAAAAATTAACCCAAAGTGGGTCATAGAACCTAAGTGTAAGTTAAAACTGTAACACTCTTGGGATACATTAGAGGAGTAAATCTTCATAATCTTGAGTTAGGCAAAGCCTTCTAATGACACAAAAGCACGACTGACAGAAAAAAATTGATCAGACTTTGTCAAAATGAAAAACTTGTGCCACAAAGGATATTATCAAAAACTGAAAAGGACACCCAGGGGATGGGGAAAAAAAACCGTTTTTGCCAAACATATATCGGATAAGGGATTGCATCCAGAATATATAAAAAATTCTCACAACTTAATAATAAAAGGCAAAAATCCAGTTTAAAAAGGGGGCAAAGGATTTGAACAAACACTTATTCATGAAGATAGGTAAATGGCCAATGGGAGCATGAAAAGATTCCCAACATTATTCATCATTAGAGAATGCAAATCAAAACCACAATGAGATCTCATGTGTGCTAGGATGGCTATAATGAAAAAAAGACATGATCACAGGTGTTGGTGAGGGTGTGGAGAAACCCTCACACACTGCTGGTGGGAATGCAAAATGGCACAGCCAACTTGGAAAATGGTCTGGTAATTCCTCAAAAGTTTAATATAAGGTTACCATATGGCCCTGCAATTCTACTCCAGGTATCTTCCCCAAATAAATGCAAGGTCCACAATAACTCGTACATGAATGTTCAGAGCACCCATATTCATTCTATCCCAAAAGTGAGAAAAAACAAACGTCCATCAACTAAATGGATAAAATGTAGCCACTCCATACAATGGAGTATTATCTGGAAAGAAAAAGAATGAAGGACTGCTTCACGCTAGAATGCTGAAAACACTTTGTTGAGTGAAAGAAGCCAGCCGCAAAACACAACATGTTGCTATTCCATTTTAATGAATTATCTGGAATAGGCAAATCGGCTGAGACAGAATGTAATTCAGCGGTTGCCTGAGGCAGGGTGAGGGCAGGAAATGGGGACTGACCGCTGGTGCACTTGTGGATATGGAGTTCTTTTGGGGTTATAAAAATGTCCTCAAATTGATGGGGATGATGGTTGCACAACTGTGACTAAAGCCATTGAATTGTACACTTTAAGTGGACAGATTATATGGTATATAAATTAAATCTTGATAAAGCTATTATTCTAAAAGTAAATATGTTTGATACATTCAAAATCTAATCTCCCTGCTTCCTTCCTCTCCCTCCCTTCCTCCCATCTTTCCTTCCTTCCTTCCTTCCTTCCTTCCTTCCTTCCTTCTGTCCATCACCAAATTCATACACCTGAGATGGAATATGTTTAATCCATGGAATGAAGTATAATTATATTTTCAGTTGGGTGATAAGAAATGATAGCAAACCAAGAATGAAACATTCTTTTAATTTGTGGAACTACAGACAAAGAATATCTGAGGTGTAAGCAAGTCTCTTTAATGAGATTTATTCTTTTTTTCATTCAAAACGTATTTATGGAACATTTATTAAACATTTGAGAACTGTACTAGGTGATATTTTATGATTTCAAAACAACACGCACATGAGTGTATTTCTCATAGCATGCACCTGAGACCAAGTTTCCCATGTTTTGTAATAACCAGTCTGCCAAGGCTACAACTCCCTCCTTTCTAGAAAGTAGTTTACAAGAGCTGACTTTGGTCTATCACAAATTGCTTAAAAAGATTAAACACACAGTCACATTTGGACATCTCTTGATATTTACAGAAATGCAAAAACTTTCTTAGAAAACTCATGAAATCGCCACGTCTTGAACAGTAGTTTGTTTGACAGCACTCTTGGGAATCTTAGAGTCACCGGAATGGGGTGTGGAGAAGCCAAATTTGCCCCCTGGGGTGCCTCTCTCCCCAGGGACTTGCAGAATTGCTGTGGTTTAGAGACAGCTGGAAGCTTGACCCAGCTGGGACCGGTAGCCGATGCCAGTCCGATGGCCTCTGGAGAAACTGGCGGATTCTGAAATTGCTGTCAGGAGTCTCAGGTCTACCAAGGTCAAAACAGAACCCAGCTCTCCGTAAGTCGATCCAGACCTTAGGTCAGTGTGACCTCTAAGTGCTGAGGCCCCACCCGGATCCCCCGAACCTGCATCTCTAGAAGTAGGCCAGATGATGCTTACAACCCCGGGAAGTTTGCAAATGGCCATGATGCCATGTGGATTACCAAATTCTCTTTAAAAGTAAAAAGAGTTGGGGCTCTATGATCAGGACTCTTCGCGGCTAGAAAGAATTCCCTGAGCCTGTTCTAATTTATGCTTAGTTCTTCAGAACTTAATTGAATTGGGTTCTGCAGATTAGAAATTGGGCAGGGAAAGTAGCCATTCATCTCCTCTTTAATGTAAGGACCCTTCCTTTCATTTACCTTCGGTATTTTCACGTCCATCCACTTATCTTCCCCCTGGAATGAGCAGTGAAGTAGCAACATAATCCAGGAGAAAAGTGTCTATATGTACTCAGATTTTACTCTGATGGAACAAAACACATTTTGAGAAAGAATTTTCCTGGGGAAAATAATGTAACTTTAAAAGAAAAATCAAAGGGAAAAAATTGTAGCCAAACAGTTAAGCCACTAAAATGTATGCATTATTTTGGGGAAAAGTTTTTTTCTCCATTTAGTGAAATTTCTTTATTATTCACCAACACCCACGACTCCAAAAGT
The DNA here is from genome assembly GCF_028018385.1 of Neofelis nebulosa. Lineage (NCBI taxonomy): Eukaryota > Metazoa > Chordata > Mammalia > Carnivora > Felidae > Neofelis > Neofelis nebulosa. The sequence goes on from NC_080784.1 coordinate 15,805,703, forward strand.
ATCTTACTCTCATTCATCTATTCAAGATTATTTATTAACTACACTTTGTCAGGCAAATAACTGAAGTTTTATTCTGCAACTTGAAGAATTTAAGGATGAGTGAGGGGAATAATGGTAGAGCAGGAAAGGCAAGTGTTAAGACTGTGTACATGTTTTCACTCGATTTTGATGACCCACTTTTAACTTAATCTTCTAGGCATATCTATCTTTTAGGGATCCCTCCTTCAGGAAGGTGGGCGTCACTCAATTCATTAGATCGCCATCCTTTCAGGAGAAAGGAAACTTTTGAACAACGGATGCCTGTTTCAACAGCCACTGCCAATGTTCTGAAAGCACCAATTTACTTTCAGCCATATAACAAAGGCCAATTTGCCTTCTTTCTAATTGATTCGATGGCTTGCTGGCACTTTTAAAACACATTACATCAATCCTCAGACATCTTTTGTGATGGTAAGTAGTGATCTTTTGCTCTGGTGATTCCAGGCACAGAGATGCTGCCAGCCTTCTTGAATCACAGTGAGTGTTGACACTCACTTCTCAAGGCAAACACTATATATACATAAGGGCTTCATCATCCTGAGACTCGATGTGCGGTCTCTCCCGGACAGAAGTCTCTTTTGTAGATGTGCCCCAATTCACTGTTAATGCAATCATATGTGCACGTGACTCCAGTCATTTGAAAGTGCATTGATCCTTTGTCTCACAAGATTTCCTACAGCAAATCTAGAAGACTAAGAACATTTCAACTCAGGCCCAGTGGCTCTTCTTAGGAGTTTCCGAAGAACGAAGTCCCCTGAGGTGGCACTTTGACCAAACTGTTTCCTAATTAAATGGCTAATTGGTTAGTGACTGGGATTTGGTCCCAGCTTGGGTCCCTACCCCAGCTTGGGATTTTCCTCAGGATTCTGGGTCACTCGGGGTCCACTTTGCTGGTGCTCATGCAGACTTGCTCCAGAACTACTGTGCATAGAACTTATGCTTAATGTGCTACCATTCCAAGTAGTGAACTGAGATTTCTGCAAACACGTCCACATGTCCTCAGCAAGATGCGTAATGACTGGATCAGACTGTGGTGATGTGTCAGGTACTGCTGCAGCCAACACTCTGGGGATCCAGAGCATGGCAGGTGATCCATCAGGCCACCCACATATGCAGGGCCTGCCATGTGCAAGGCTCCATGTTGTGACAGCCTGGGAGAAATCTCACAGAAGCCCAGGGCTACAGCAGGCTTTCCTCCTCAAGGCGAGGGAGACGTTTTTGTGCACTCAAGACCTTGGGAGGGCACCCACATCTTCCAACTTGTTCTATGAGTTCTTCGATCCTTAGTAATTTTGATTGGCGATCCAAGCTAAGATATGCCTTCCCCGGGACTTGGCATGGAATGAAAAAGAGTCACAAACAGAAGACAGCTATTGATTTTATGGGGATTTCCTTTTTCTGGGATGGAAGAAGCAGTACAGGGTTGTGGCCATAGACCCCAAGGATGGCTCCTGGGTGGGGACACGACACAGACAAGGCCCTGCTTTGTGCAAGGCAGGACACAGGAAGGTCCAAGACTCCATGCAATATCCACTGTCTGCCGCGGGGGCAGGCTCCTGCTCACTTCATCCGAGTAGCTGCATGAGAACAATGCAGAAAGGGACAGACCGTTGAGCCAGTGAAAAGCTGGGGTTTTCCTTATCTCCAGAAGAAATAAAGTTTGGGGTTTTGGGTGGTTTTTTTAAGGAAGTAGGGACTTTTGGGGCACCTAGGTGGCTCAGTTAAGCGTCCAATTCTTTGTTTCGGCTCAGGTCGTATCCCGCGGTTCGTGGGTTCCAGCCCCGTGTCGGGCTCTGTGCTGACAGCCAAAACCTGCTTTGGATTCTGTGTCTCCCTCTCTCTGCCCCTCCCCTGCTCACGCTCTATCTCTCTCTCAAAAACTAACATTAAAGAAAAAAAAAATTTTTTAAAGAAGTAGGGACTTTTATGTATGGAATCATCCAAGAGCAGTATATTTACAATTTTTGTGGCCTCGATTGTGTTAATGAAGCTGTTATTCAAATAGAAAATGAAAACCATTGCACCGTGGAGCACACTTGGCTGAGTGTTTGGGGACAACGATAGCAGCGTCTATGCAAACAGTCGGAGTAGAATCAAGACCAGAACACAGCTGCTCGGCCGGACAGACGGAGCTGAGTCAGCCTCTCCCTTCAGCATGCACATCACCCTGGACCAGGACCCATTGTTGGGCAGGGGAGCAATGCCTGCCACGTTGCACATGATGTTGTAGACATCCACGGACCTGATTGGAGCAGCTCTGAAGTTGGATTTGAAATCTGAAAGAGAAAGGCAAGCAAACAGGTTGTCACAGCCACTCCCTGGGCAGAAAGGGGCTGAGTCACAATACGGAGGAATGACACTCAGGCTCCAGGCAGCTTTGGGACCGGAAATCAGCTCTGCCAAATGGGGCGTGGCCAAGTCACTGTGACCTTGGAAGGAGATGTGGAAGGGGTAGAGCTTACAAGAGGATGCTGCTTCCTATGGCTCATGGAGATGAGTTTCTTTAAAAGACAAGTCAGCAGACTGTCCTTGTGCGTAACTGTGGTGCCTTTCTGACAAGAGCCATCCTGGGGGGGCAGCAGGGCATCTCCATTTTTGCTGCTCATTTCTGCAGAGCACTGGAGAGCAGGTGTGGTCACAGAAGGTTGACTGTCTTGCTGAGCTCCCCAAACCCAATTACACGGTATGCTTATCTTCCAGAACATCTATCTAGCAGGGACTGGTTGGACAGGGGGCCCCAGAGCCACTCAAGAATTTTTGTTTCTCATTTTCCTGCCCCACTGAGGTCCCAGGGCTTAATGGAATGTGAAACTGTACGGTTTCCTCTGTGCTAGCTAACTCAGAAGCAACAGTTTCTTAAGCAATGGTTTCTTAAAAAGCTCGGAAGGAAGATCAACTCAACATTCCGTGGGAGCCCTTCCCCGGCAGATAAAATACCTTAGCTGAGTGGAAAGCAAGCAAACTGGTATTGGGGTTCGGGACCCACGCGAAGCCTCTGAGAGCACTAATGGAGAAGAGTATTGTGCTTCCACCCAGAGGCGGCATCAAACTCCAGCAGGGACACGGGAATGTGAAGGGTAGGGCTGGCCCTTCGCAGCATGGTAAGTACAGAGGGATTTCAGTGGAGAGTGCACCTTCTCCTCCACAGGAGGCAAACAGGATGCTGAATGTTCAAACAGTAAGCGTATGAGTTCAGTAATGTACAGAGCAGTTTCCCTTTCGGGCCCCGAACCAGAGCTACACCGAGGTTGAATTCAAGAAGGAGATTTCATCCATCAGTAAAGGCCTCTCTGCATGAGCTTTTAAACCACGCAAGACTTGGAAAAGAAATGGGTAGTACAGGGGCTGTGAAGCCAAGTTTCCTACCTTAGAAAATAGTTCTTTATAACTGCTGTGCTAAAAGGATCCCACATACTTTATTTAAAAAGCGAACAAACACCAATGGCAACATGGTCCAGAAGTGCCAACGGCAAATCCTGCTCTTATGTTAACCCTGAAATTACAGATACAGAAAGAAGTTCTATTCAGAAAACTCTGCCACAGAGTATGCTAGAGCCAGGGCAGCTCCCCTGTGATGGCTTTTGCTCACTTGGGAGAATTAACGTTGACTTTGGATATAAGGTTAATAGGCTCCACAATCAGCCCACAGCCACTTACTAGCTGGAGAAGCTCTGGAAATGGGTGTGGAAATGGTATGCAAACCATTGTTCCAGGAACGTTCTGTATGCTAAATAAATGGTAGTCGTTACTATTGGTAAACATGCAGAGTAAACACCCGGCAAGGGCAAGCTATGGATCGAAAATATGCACCCAGTACATTACTCGGAGAGTTCACTTTACTTTTGGGGCAGAAAGGATAAGGGATAAGGTAGCATCACCTCCTGGCAAAAACTAGTTAAAATCCAGAGGCTCCCTGGAGGGCAGGATCAGGACTGCCCCAGAATCCCAGCCCTTCTTAGTATCAAGGCAATTACAGGTAGGTGTCTGGTCAGACGTCCCCAGAGAAGAATCAGCTGAAGTATGAGAAATCAATGGAAAGGTTGTCCCAGTGATGTGGAAACAACTCCCTCCTTCCAGCTTGCCAGGGGCCTGGATGTGATGGCCACACTGCCCCACCGCATGGTACCCGTATCCTTTCCACGTGTGTGGGTGGCAGACATCAGTAGACCCAACTTCTCTTTCCCTAGCCTTCCCTTTCCAAACATCCGCATCTTTCACACGTGGCAGGAAAAACTGAGATCAAGCTCTACTGACAAATATTAGAAAAGATTACCTTTTTACATCAAAAGTACAAAATTAAATCCTATGCACATAGGCAGGAAGGAGTATTGGGTTTTCTTTTCCATTCCATCTGGTTCATGGCTTCCTATTCTGCAGTGCTGGGACTTTGGACCCGATGAAGAGATGATCTAGGCTAGCATGAGAGCTTCTAGAAAATTCCAAAATAGCAAAACCAGATCCAGCTGGGGAGGACGTGGGGGCCAAGCTCCACTAACTCAAGGTGGCACTTTGAACCTGGATTGGGAATCCAAGGTAGTCCCAAGAATTTAAATTTTGTTGATACTAAAACTGTTTCTCCTGAAGACAGAGGTTCTGCAGGCCCACGCCACGCCTGGCCACCTTGGGGCTGCTTTCCGGGTGAGGCTTGCTAGCTCACGGGCAGCTCACTGAATCACACTCCTGCTGTCTTATCTTGAAACGTAGAGCTCTCCGGGGCAAGATTAGGTTGTTCAAATTAGAAAACTGGGATTAACCAGAGAGAGGCTATCTTCCAGAATTATTTCCTTTTCTTTTTGCTGGACCAGACTTACTGACTTCTAAAGCTGAATCTGGGCAGCCGCAATGATGCCCAGCTTCCTCCCTAAGCGAGAAACGCATACAATTAATCAGGAGGGATGTACCTCTATCTCAATGTGCAGCTAGATAGCTATTAAAGGCCTCACTCTTAAATTTTCTTCTGAGTAAACAGTGTGTAAAGCTGTTCAATCTTTCATGAGAATTGGAGCCAGAAACGTGATGGTTTGCGGGCGGCTCTCAAGGCTGTATCTGCCTGGAAACATTTTTGCAATTGGCCCAGTCCATTTTCATCAGGGTCATCTATCTGTCTATAAAAGACTTAGGCTTTTAGTTTTACAGGAGCATATGATGGAGGCCTTTGTTGATGGACAAACTCTCCCCACTGAATTTAACTTTAAGCTAATGCAGCTTTGAGTACTTTGTTTTAAAATTTTGGTTTGAGGCTAGATTTGCTTCTGCTTTAAAATATGCCTGAGACCCTTGCTTATAAACACTCCTTCAACTGACAACTGCTTTTGCATTCCCGATCTTATTTCTGTCTTCTAGGGAAGAAGGAGGAGATGCTTTTGAATGAAAGCCCTGATGTTTAACGTTCTCCTGTATAAAGGCTATGACCCTGGAATGTCTCCAACCTAATCTAACAGTTGACCTCAACCAAGTCCTTAAGGCTCCATCCCTCATTTGCTATGTTTTCAAGCTTTTTAGAGAATTAATGTTGAATTTCATATAAGAGGTTACATCTGACGTGAGGCTTGGCCGACCAGAACACCCACCAGCTACCACTGGTTGATGGCAACCTGCATGGGCACGCTCTGAACTCTTTTAGGCCAGTGTCGTGAACCCGGTTGGCCCTCTATGAATGTTTGCTGCTCCTAGTTCTGATGCTTCAGGATGTGGGAACTTGGGTCACATGTGGGAAAGGATCTGGACCGATGTGTTCCCTAAGGTCAGGAGGCCAGGGGCTCCTGTGACGGATGTAGAAACTGATGTCTCATCGTTCTCTTTTGTGGTAAGTAGAGTGGCCCAAGGCAGATGAAATGAGTTGGGTTGACATGACATCTTCGTCTTGCTACAAGAAGAAGAGCAGACCTTCTAGGCAACACCTCTAACCTAGAATTTGAAAGGGAAGCGTGGACTTTCATGGGCTGAAACATTCTGATCTATATCTAGAAAACAGCATTTGGAATACGATACCAGGGTAGGTTTATTATATTTAATAAGGAAAGTGGACAGTAGTAAGAAAGACCAGCTTATGAGCCAGTCAACTGATGGCTGATGGCTGTAGAATGCTTCTCTCCCTCTGCTTTTTGTTTTGTTTTGTTTTGTTTTAAGAAAGAAGGGGATGTTTGGGTCGTAGTATGATCTCCAGAGTGTGTGATAAACTTTCCCCAAATGTGAATTTACAGTCCTCTGTCAGTTAAAGCAAATGACCAAATAGACCCTCTCCATCTCCCCTCTCTTCCAGCCCTAGGAATTTATCTGGTCAAGGAAGAGACATCAAGGAAGAGAAAGTCATTCTGGCTCATTCTCAAAGTCAGTCTCAAGGTCATTTCCTAGCCTGGCCTTGAGCACATCCCAGCTTCTGGTTGGGCCCTAAACCGAATGACCCCCACAGGGGTGGGTGCTCTAGACAGGGAGGAACCCTGGAAGGCTCAGACCCTGTGAAGTGATCACATCAACTCTGAGACTCACAGCTGTCAGCAACCTGGTGTCTGATAAGCTTTCCTGGACATCAGATAACTGTGAAATAACGTTTTGATGAATTAAGTAAAAAACGAATCACAAACATGTGGAATACATTTTCTTCACTGCACTCAAGATTTAAAATTTACAAGGAAAAGTATTTGGCCACATTTGCCAAACCTAAGAAGCATTTGAAAGCAAGCCAGCAAAAGATGTTTCATGGAGACCAGCTGGGTTCGCTCAGCTTTGCTCTTAAAGAGGGTCCATAAAGAAATCGCTTCAGCCTTTACTGTTCTATCAGCCCCTACTGGAGAGACTTCCTTGGGAACGGAGGACTAAAAGAATTTGGTCAGCTCTTGCCTACCGGGTCCAAAGGCCAGGAAGATGCCCCTCATGTCCATGAGTTCATTGTCATAGCCATGCCACCCATGCTGCCAGCCTTCTCTCCTGCCAGTGCTGTTCATCCAAAATGGAAGTGACTCTCGATTCTGAAACCAAGCAAAGCAGTTACATTACCCTTTGTCCCAACCATCATGATGAGTGAGCATCTGGCCCAGACTACCACCCAGTGTGGGGATTTCCTTCTCAACATTCTCCACTGGGGTCATCCAGCCTCAGCTGGATCACTTCCTTCTCCAGGTAGCTCAGACCATTGGAGGCACGCCGGTAAATTGCCAGAGAGCTCTAGTTATAAAAGTATTTTCTTACACGGAGCTGAACTGTACCTTGTGATCAGTTTTAGAGCCACTAAATATATCATGTTAGAGACGGAAGGGATGTTAAAGTGTATCTGTGGTATAGTAAAAGGTATATTTGGCTTTGGTCCCCTGTTCCTGACCCAGAACTCCCAAAACCCTGGGCATGTCCCGAGTGACAGGAATTCATAATGAGTCCCTTTCTCCTATAGCCGAGTACATAGTAATGGGATGGCTCACTGCGGTGGGGGGCTGGGCAGCTTCAGGAGGTCACTGGAGGAACCAACCACGTGATGGGGGGGTTAAAAATTTCAGCCCGTCCCCTGCGCGCTAAGGCTGCATTCAGGCTTGTGGCCACCGATGGTCACACGCGCCTGTGCCGAGAAACCTGTGTAAAAACCCTGGAGGGCTGTGGCCTAGGGGGCTTCTGGGTAATTGAACAAATTGATGTGCTGGGAGGGCAGTGACCCCAAAGAGAGCATGGAGGCCTTATGCCTCACCCCCCCAGACTCGGCCCCATGCCTCTCTTCCGATTGGCTGTTCCTGAGTTGTATCCTCTGTACTGAAACTAATCATAAACAGAGCACATTTCTGAGCTCTGTGATTCATTCCACTCAATTATCAAACCTGAAAAGGGCTGTGAGAACCTGCCAATCGCACGTTAAGTATGGGTGGCCCGGGGCCCCGGGGCCCCGGGGGGGCGTGTGGGGTGCGAAGAGGGGGCGGCCCGGTGGGACTGAGCCCCCTGGTGCAGGGGGCCGCTCCAACCCCAGACAGTCAGTGTCAGGACTGGGCTGAATCGCAGGACATCCGACTGCTGTCAGAGAATTGCTGGAAAATACAGAGTCTAATCTAATCACCTCATTTCTCTAGCAAACCTGACAAAACCCAGAGGCCTTTCCACCCCACACACCACGCCCATCTTTCTGTTTTTCTAGCTCCACCCTTGGGAGCAACTTGGGATAAATTCACCCCCTCCCCTCAAACACTTGAAGATGACACTTCTGTTCCTCTTGGCCAGGGGTCTTACGTTTCCTCCAACAGTCTTCATCTGGGATGGGCTCCAGAGCCATCACTTGTCTGTCAGCCTTCTTCCCTTCAGAACTCAAATTTTCTTGGACCACAGACGCTTACTTGTGAGATCACGGCCTAAAGAAGGTTCCGTGGGGCCTGAGGAGGCTGCGGCCAGCGGGACAGAACCCTAGCCCTCCACTGCAGGCTAAACATTCTTTCCTGATATTCCAGTGGCCTTCCGTGGAACAGGGTTTGATACCACAGACATTGCAAATGCAGGAAGTAGACCGACTGGTCATGAAGGACGCTTGGGCCCAACGGTACCAGCAATTTATAGGTTGGTGCGTCAGACTGGTGATAGTACCATCTTGGGGGCGCCTGCGTGGCTCGGTTGGTTGAGCATCTGACTTCAGTTCAGGTCGTGATCTTGAGGTTTGTGGGCTTGAGCCCCGCGTCGGGCTCTGTGCTGACGGCTCGGAGCCCGGAGCCCGCTCCGGATTCTGTGTCTCCCTCTCTCTCTGCCCCTCCCCTGCTCCGCACTCTCTCCCAGAAATAAACATTAAAGAAAAATGAAAGACCTGTAACAGTACCATCTGTTTACTTAATCAAGTGACATTCGCTTCATTGTCGCCACGTCCCGGTGTTGGATGATGTCATTTTCCCCACCGTAGAGTTGAAGGAACTAAGGCACAGAGAGGGTAAGGGTCACTCTTAAAGTCACACGGCTGTTGAGAGGCAGGGCTGGGATCAAACCCAGGTCATCTGTCTCCTGGTCCTTGTGCCTCTCCCACCACCCCACAGCCAGAGACCGCGGCGGTGCTCCTGCCACCACCGACAAGGAGGTGGCCCTGTCCCTTGCCTCTTCACCGAGTAGTGGCCAAAGCATAGAAAAGAGGTTTTAAAAGGGGATTCCAGTTTGCCAACGTTCTGCCTCCGTGACCCTGGGCGAGCTACTTTTCTCAGCTTCAGGCTCCCTGCTGGATGTGATAATACCTGCCTCACAGAGTTCTGGGAGGAGGTCATGACTGTGCCACATGCCTGACACATAATAGATGCTCAGTAAGTAGCCGCAGGATGGTCGCCAGATGTCGCTGGCTGCGGGGCGAGGCGCTCTGGTCCTGTGCGGCCGGACGGTGATGGCTGCGAGCCCCGAAGTCCCCTCCGCCTATTTAGCTGTCATACCGCCCTGCGCACACATCCAGTCTCACCCCATCAATCGCTCCCTGGCATGACCGCTTTCCAAATCACACTAGATCACTGACTCTCCGTTTCCTGAATTTCCATCACCCCTCCGCCTCCTTCTCCAGCCGTAGCTTGTATTTTTCCATGGGAATGTTTTTATTCACTTGTGCACTTGTAAGCTGTTGTGCTGTTTGTTCTTGGTCTGCAGCGACGACCGCAGCACGTCCAGCGTAGCTCCGTCAGCTGATGTGAGTGAGGTGTCGCTTCCCGGTCAGGCTACCAGGCAGGGATTCCTGCAGCCCCGGGTAGCACATTTCGTTACTAAGGACGTCACGGTTGATGACCCCCGCAGGACATGTGTGCCCCATGACCAAGGGACCGATGAAAGGGAGATGCAGACCCATCACCTGACTTCAGAATATTCCAGTCCAAATTGCACAAGTACTAACGTACAGCCGCGAAAGCCTTGGCCTGAAGGTCACCGGGGCTCTGTCTAATCACAGGTTGAGTGCATTCTTTTTTATTAAAGTGACAAAGTTGTCCAGTGAAACACCCCTTCTTACCGATTTGAAAAAGTAAGAACAAACTGGCAGCTTATGAGAGCAGCTGACCATGTCCCCTAAGTGACGGGACGGATTACGCTCCGCACGCGGCCTTGACTTCAAAATGGCATGTGGATGATCTTCTCCCTTCCCTTCCCTGGTGGCTTTCCCTGTCTCTGTTCCCTGTCTCTGTTCCACTTCCTCATCCTAGAGGCATACATATGAGGTCACGCTGACAAATGCGTGTCACGGGCCTCTGCGCCTCCAGAGCAGAAACCCCCAGGCTGCACGTCCTCAAGGTCCTGCTTGAGGAGAGCTGACCTCATCCTGACTCTACCAGGCCCAGGGACTGCCACATAGTACCACCTAGTGACGTCCTGGGGAGGTGCCCAGGCCCTCCGGACCTGGTCAAAGCTGAGACAGGGGTAGAGGAGTGGGGTGTGTGTGTGTGTGTGTGTGTGTGGAAGGAGGAGGGGAGCACTGCTAAGTTTGGGTCACTAAGGGAGCTGGGCCCAGGGCAGGGTGGGCAGCCCATTCCCAGGGCTGCGGGGAACACCGGTCCCGTGGCAGCGGGTGGCAGGAGGGCCCAAATAAGGCGCCTGCCCGGACAGGGTAGTTCCCCCTAATGAACAGGTGAGGGAGGGAATCCGCTCTACGAAGGCCACGAAGGAACAGGGTACTGTTGGCGAGGGCAGCCGCAGGGAAGGGTGGGCACGTCCCTGTCCCCACGCACGTGGGAGAAGGCAGTGACTTAAGAGGCTGTTCGTTCCATCCTGCAATTCGACGGACGGGCGGGGAGCTCCGGCCACCCTGCTAGGCTTTTGGGTGAAACGCCTTCCTTCACCTGAAGGAGCTTGTCTTCAGCGAGGAAAGGAGAGGGGCTACGGCTTCTGTCCCCATGCCCGCACCTACAGGGACAGGCGGTGAGGCGGATCCGGCCCCGGGGCGCCTTTGGCCTGGGCGGAGGCAGGAGGAGCCCGCCCTGGGACTCCTGTCCGTGGGGGAGCGGGGTGCGTGTAGCAGAGGAGCATCCGTGACGGCCACGGGTGGCTCTGACAGTGTGGGTGCGGGGTTCCCGCGGGAGCACGGCCACATGGCCCCCCGCCCCGTCCCGTCCCCCCCCCCCCCCCCCCCCCGGGAGCTCCGGGAGCGGGGAAGGCCGTGGTCGCTGGCTGGGAGAGCTCAGACAGCCTGTGATGGGAGGAGCAGGAGAGGGAAGCGGCCATGGGAGAAGTGTTGGCAGGAGCGAGGAGGAGAGAGGACCCGGAGTTCTCTGCTCTCAGTGCTGACAGCTTGTGCCAGTCATTGCGGTTCGCCCAGCACCAGGGCTGCCAGACTTTCATTTTACTTATTTACTTTTTAATGTATTTATCTGGAGAGAGAGAGCGTGCAAGCAGGGGAGGGGCAGAGAATGAGGGAGAGAGAATCCCAAGTAGGCTCCCCACTGTCCACACGGAGCCAGACAGGGCATTCGAACCCGTGAACCGTGAGATCGTGACCTGAGCCAAAACCAAGAGTCTGATGCTTCACCGACAGAGCCACCCAGACACCCCAAGACTTTCAGTTTTAAAACCAGGACGGTCCTCGGCAAACTGACATATGCTGGCCGTTCTACAGTGAACACTATCTTGGAAATTTAAATAAAATCTTCACTATGTGTGATTTGTTCAGAACATTCCAGAGCTTTACGGGACCCCTCCTCTATACATGGGTAGGTAGCAGGGAGGGGGACCCTCTTTGATGAGCCATTAAACTAGTTAATCATTTCTAACAGGAAGGCACCAGAAGTAGCCCCACATGGGGAAACACCGGGAGAAATGGTTATTATGTTTGCAGACTTGTATTCTTTTATTTGGGCGCCTGCACTCTGCTGCCGGCTCACCATGAAAATGCCTGTCATCAGCTTGCTTGAATTCGGGAAGCCAGGGGAGTGTTTATGAGATAAGAGTTATTGTCTCTAGACTACATCTTTGTCTCAATCATCCTTAGAATTAAAAAAGAAAAAAAAAAAAAGTAATGTGCACTGTTTACTCCCAAATCAGCAAACCAGTTAATGAAATTTGTTCAACACACGCCCGGAGGCATCTCTGAATTTGCCATTTCATGGCGAGTTCAGTCCTTTATGGTGCTGAGCTGGGAGGTACAGGGAGCACAATCAGAAATGGGGGTAGGGTTGGGAATGAGGGTGAAGGTAGAAGGAGGGATAGAAGGACAAGAAGAAGCAAGGAGCAGCCTGGACAATCTGCATCATTAGCTTCTGTTTGCACATGGCCAAGGTACTTGCTTTGGCAAAATCTCAAGGCATTTACTCGTGTTTTATCGTTGTGTTTTCAGAATACGTTAGCGTGTATACCTCTCACCTCTTCCTTCCGACTTCCCCTCGGTATAGACCAGAAAATGGTTGCTAAACCACACAGAAAAATACTCCTAAGGAGGCAGGAGGGCCACCAGCTGCTGGGACAGCATCTGGGCCCTAGCTCTTGCCACGCACCCCAAAATGACTGTGTGGGGAGGCAGAGGACGCAGAAGATTTCCCCCAAGGCCAGGGGACCATTTGAGGGCCTTGTCGGCTCCTCCTGCTCTGTTTGACTCCCTGTCCAGTCTTCCCCCACTGGAGGCCACAGTGGACCCTCCTACCTTGAGACTTGGGAGCGCTCACTGTCTACACTGCTGGATCCCAAGCCTGGCTCTGCAGAGACCGCCCTGAGCTTCTGTGGGGACCTACTTTGGGGTATTTGCATTCAGTAGGTCAGGGTGAGGCAGGGAATATCTCTATTTAATAATCTCTCCCCACGTGGTTGGGACACATAGTCAGGTCTGGAAACCCATTCTCCTGGCACCTGTCTTGTGCTACGTTAAATTACCCATTCCTTTCTAAGGACACTTCTTGTTTATACTGGATTACCATGCTGAGGTCCAAGTCTGTCTCAGGCCCTCTGAGCCTAGCAGCCTAGGGCCCCCCTCCTGGAGGGAATGCAGGGTCTCAGGGCGAAAAGAATCAGTCACGCAATCTGCTCACAGAGGACTGCAGGAACCAGTGGGGCCTTACCGGCTGATTTCATCCGGCATCCAGTCTCATTGGCCGGGGCCTGTGGGGTACCGGTGGTTAAACTTTTTGACTACCACCCCTCCTCTCAACCGCTAAAAGTGTAATTCTTCCAGTGAAGCGGGGTTGGACACCCAAGTTTCTCCCCGATGAGGCACCTCACTGAATCTCCGGGGCTCTGGGGGAACACAACTGAAATCTGGTCAGATGAAAATAAGTAAAATGTGAACACCTATCCGAAGTGTGTGAATGGCTTAATAAACATAAATCTACTTTATGTTTATTATCCAATTGTAAGAGGAACCTCCCATGTGCCAGAAAAGACTAGAAACTTCTGACATCATCTCAGGCTGAAAGAGGCACCCGATGGTGTCCAAGTCAGGGGCGGCTTCACTTAAAACTCTTGTGGCAGCGACAGCAGGTTGGCTGGCTCGGGTGGTTTCGTTGCTAGGGTTAACTCTGAGCGACGGTTTCCACTATGGACCCGTTTCTTGGGTTTCCCCCGTGGCTCTCCCAAGAGGCTTCCTGTTGGCCTGACTCCTTGGAGGCCTGTGGGAGTGGTGGTCGGGAACACAGCAGTGCAAAGAGGCCTCCCTACCAGTTTCTCTCCCTGCATCTTAGGAGGCTGCCTCTTCCTAAAACAGAATTTAATTGCTCAGGCCCCGGGCCCTGCTCTGACCCTGGGAAGCCCTGTTGCCACACCCAGCCTAATCCTTTGAACAGAAAATGTCAGGGAGCAAAACCAGCAGGGATCAAGAGAAGCAGAATTCCCTGGAGGACAGGGAAGGGGTGGACAGCACAGAGCGGATCGGGCTCCTTTTTTCCTTTCCTTTCCCCCCAGGGCCGTGTTTACTGAAGTGTGCCAAGGGTGAGGAGGGTGTGCGTGTGCCCCCAGACGACCCGAATCCCCACCAGAAAGTAAGCAGCTCCCGGCGCTCGACAGCCGACTTCCTGAAGCCCAATTAGTCGGGCCTGGACAACACCACTCTTAGCTGCCACTAAAACTCAGAAACCACGTTTTCCAGATTGTCTTGATTTCCCAACATATTTTGGGGCCGTGCCTAACTGCCATTCGACCGAAGACCTTAGAATTGAACCTGGCATTTCACATCCTTTGCCAGTTTTCAAAATAAATCTTTCCTCTGGAAACAAATCTTGGCCTCCCTTAGACACTCGGGCCCGGATTACCTGTATTTCTCTCCACGCGGACAGGAGTGAGTCCAGAAGATCGGCAACGAAGTGCCATGTTTTACAGTCCCTCACTAGGCTGGGGCCGCCCCCCCTTTCTGAGCACCATGGCATGAGGTGGACGCTGTCCAGGACAGGCCACAGGACTTAGCCCTGAAGGGGAGGGGTTGGCGGGAGCTGCTGCGTCCCACACTTGGGCTCCAGCTGTGGGCTAGCTGAAGCTAGCAGAACAGCCATCACTGGTTTAAACACCCTTTCCCTGTTGAAGTCTCTCCAGGGGGCAGCTAATAAAGAGCGAAAAGGAAAGGCTTTCCTGACTCAGCCTTCCTCTCTGCTTACTTGGTTACCTAAGAAGCGAACAACCTGTTGATAAGCAGCCCGGAATCAATGGTCTTCGTATTTAGTAATTCATCTGTCAATTCATATTCCACAAACACGTACTGAGCCTCTGTCATGTACCGGGTTCCACGGAGGAAAAGGGAGGTGAAGACGCCACAGGCCTGCCTGCGAGGAGCTTATACTCCAGGAAGGAAGAGTCCGAAAGCAGACAAATGAATGTAGCAGGCAGGGGAGAGAGTCCGGCTCTTATGAGAATTCCACGCTGGAGGAAGTTAGGGGGGAGCCGGGTGTTTCACGGGACAGCCGGTGTCTGAGCTTACGGACAGGTGGGAGTCAAGGAGGAGAGGGCACCCCAGGGGCTCTGACTGATGCTACCGGGGCCTGCTGAGCACAGGCTGATCTTTTAGGTACAGGTATCCCCTGCTTTTTGTAAGTTCGAGTTACACAACTTTTCTTTTACGAAAAGAGCTGCATTAATAACCTGCTTTTGCTGACTGAAAGATATTCAAGGAGGATTTCCGTTTTGGGAAGAAAAAAAAAAAAAGACGGAAAGTGAACACAGTGTTCAGCATCGGTTTTGCAGTAAGCCTTTACAGAGGCAGCGCGTACCTGAACAGCTCCTTCCCTGGAAACCACCAGAGCTTTGAACCCCTCCTGTGAGCATCTGGGCTTTGTGTCGATTTGCTTTGTGCGTCCATTAGCAAGAGGTGACCTAAGGTATCAGAAAAGCCTGAGAGAGGTCATTTTGGGGGGGCCTGGGAAGGCTCATAAATTTTTCCAAATAAATTAATGGTAATTGCTTCTTTGCTTTGCGCCATTTCTGCTTACGGAAGCTTTCACAGGAACGCTCCGCTTCCGGATAGCGGGGCAAAGCTGCATGTGGACGGAGGAACGGACGCGGAGGGTGGAAGGAGGCACTTGAGTTCGGCGGAAACTACCCTCAGTACCTCCCCACTTTGCCTTTTCCCGTGTTGTTCCTGACGTTCCCATATGCCAAGGACATGCAGCATCACTGGACCTGCCTCCTGAAGGCAGTGGGACGACCCTGTCTGACCAAATCCGTTGCGTGCGGGCGCCCCCTGGAGGACAGAGGGGGGTGGAGCATGGGTAAGTGAAACCTGAGGACTGGACAGTGGGGGGGGTTCCTGAAGGGTTATGGCCTTTGACCCCTGGCAAGCACAAGCCAAGAGGTTTCTAGGGGACAGTGACCAGGTCTTAGGGAGCAGAGGGGGTGGGGACATCAGTTAGGAAGCTCTTGAAGAAAGGAGCCTGGCAGGTGTGAGAGGCCAGGGCTGGACCTCGGCAGGCGGCCTGGATTTTTCTCCTCTTCGTGTTTAGTCGGTCCTCTGCCGCCCTTGCAGGAGGAGAGCCGGGGAAAGGACTGGCTGTAGTCGGAAATCCAGTCCAGATATTGAAGAATGCAGGAGCAGAAGCAAGCTGCGGGGAGCCACTGGCCAGGGAGCTTGCTTTTTCTGCGGCAGCAACAGCAGTCACACTGGGTAATTGTGCAATTCCAGGTGACAAATTAAATGTTTCCCTGTCTTTATCTTTTTCAGTGACAGCTCTCTAAGTGACCGTTAAAAAAATGAGCTCAGTTAAGTCTTCCCGTTAGAGCAGCTGCCTTAGAGTCTGCAAGGCTTACATCGGTAGCAAAAAGTTGGTGTTTACATGGGAGGGGCAGTGTCGCCAGGGAAGCCAAATCTTGCATGTTGCGGCATGGCGGCCAAAGACAGGCAGGATGGGGAGATGCGGCTCTATTTTATTGGCCCCAACCAGCACCAAATCGTCCTGACTCAGCTGTTTTTCTAATCGTGTCTAAACCAGAAAAAAGACTCCTCTGCTATCCACACCCAGAGCCAGGGAGACGGCTTTCCGGGCTGAGAAGCTGGTCCTGCTGCAGACGCCAAGTGGGGTTTAGCTCAGAAACGTCATCACCTGTGCCCCACACTGCCGTGCAGGTGACGGAGCAAAACACAACATTCTTTTACCACGTGGGGAGAGCGACAGCCCAGCTCTGAGCAGGAGCAAAGATACAGAATGGAGTTTTTCGATTCTCTGCAGTCAAGGAAGTATAACGAAAAACAGAAAGGTGTAACAGAAGAACGTCTAAGACAACAAGGAAACGGATGGACATGCGTCTTTAGGGTTTTTCAGAAAACAAAGAGATAAAACCCTATGTTCTATCAAGGGAGAATCAGAAATTCTAATTTTCACCTGTGAGTCTTGGGACAAAAATCTATAAATTCAAGGAGGGGAGTAAAATGAAGGCATTCATTCAATCTAGGAAACTGAGGTACAAAAAGGAGTCACTGAAAGACATCTAATTTCTTTCAGGACTCAGGGACGACCATGATTTGCCAGGGAAACATTTCATGGTTTTATGTTACTCACAGACACTGTAAGTCACACTAAGGTAACTGAGTGTGCCACCATCTCTGAGCTGGCTGCTAGGAAGCTAGAGTGACGTTAGTGTCCCACGTTATGTTGTGGTGCGTTACTTTCAGGACTAACAATATCCTCTACGCAGACTCATCGGGAGGGACAGACGCAGTAGCCAGGAGGTACTTCATTCAGGATAACTGTTATTATTGTTGTTGACCAAAATTTTAAGAAGAAATGTTTCTTCATGGGTTTATTACCTGCAAAAGGTGCAATGACTGTATTCGTGTCCTTGAAACTGTGGGGGAGGAGTCACTGTAAAGTTTCTAGTGAACCAAGCGTGGTCAATGTCGATTCCTTTTAATAGCACCGGTCAGTACTAATTAAAGCTGGGTGAGTTAACAGTGATGGTCCCTGTATTTGGTGGGTCAACACTAATCTTTCCAGAATCTTATTTTTTCACATCCTGTTTATCTTCTGATTTCATTCTTAAAAAAACAAAACAAAAAACAAAAAAACTCTCTGCTTCAAAATAGTTAAAAAATCATCTCAAATTTCCTTTTGGAAATAATTCTATATTTTTCAAAAAGCTTTTCAAGCGATTGTCCATCGTTAGACATTCTTCCTTTCTGTTCTTGTGGCTTCTTCCCCCACTTCTTAAAAGCATACAGTGAAACACTGGGCGGCCCCTGTTAACTGATTTAGTTCTGATTTACACAAACATATGTATGCGTATGTGTGTAATCATGTGATATGTACAAAATATAACATAATGTAACACAGTATGCAATATGGTGCATAATTACCATGTGGCTTGCCCTCAGAAGACACGTGATTTGACCGGCTTCCTGCAGAAGAGCAGATACCTGGACCCTCAGTGCAGAGGGGAGGGGTGTTGGGAGGTCGGGGAAGCGGTGATGAGGCCGCATCAGATTTGTCACCGGGCCTTGTGAGCGGGCCACCGCCAGCTAGTCACCAAGTTTGTCCTCATTCTCCTCTCACCTCCTCTTCCTTGTGATCTAAGTTTCAGGGACTCGTGAGCCTCATTCCAGAGCCTCTGTATCACTTCTGTCTTGCGACTGTGGTGCCCTGGTCCACGCTGCAGCGTATGTTAGATCTCAGGACCAAAGCAGACTCAAGGCAGGAATTTTCTAGCCATGCTGCTGAGTTGATGGATGAGACCCAGGGGGAGGCTTGCTAGTGGGGTCTGGGCAGAAGCGGATGTACAGTGCAGTTAAAGAAGCTTAAGCATCAAGGCCTCTCACTCTCGTGGGTTTCTTCCAAGTCCCTACACCTAATTTTATATTTATAATTATGTATTCTTTTCTTAGAGACACCCCCCCCCCAAATTTTATAACTGTGAGAGTCCCATGAAACCAGTATCTGCCTCTGATTCTGGGATGTATTTTTTGCTCCCTAATAAAAGTAGGAGACATACAAGAAGCTACACCCCTTCTTTCCTGCTTTGGGAGAACCTGCAGGGATGTGATGCTCGGGGCTGCGGCCGCCGTCTTGTGACCCTGAAGGGAAAGCCAAAAGAACCACAGAAGAGCTGACTCGGGGCCTTGATATGATGGACGTGATTGAGCTGCTGGATGAGCCAACCCGAGAACCGCCGACCTCCAGACTTCCAGTTATGTGAAGAAGGAAGTCTTTACTAGTTAAGGCACAGTTGTTCAACCCGTCTGTGGCTTATAGCCAAGAGCGTCGTGCTGATACCTCCAGGTCCCCCCATCGCTATGTTTTAGTCACTCACTGAAGCAACGTGCATCTCCCTGCTGGATGTGCTACTGCCACGATGCGCACCTTCTGGAAAGCACTTACAGCTAGAGCAGCTTCGCTGTTGCCCATCCTACCCTACTGGAGGGGCTCAGGGCCTCCCCCATTGGAACTGAGACGGTACCTCGGCAGTTGGGCAGTGTCTCCGGCCTCCCCACTCTCCCCACTAAGACTGTCTTCCCGTAAATTACTCCAGATCACCTCGGTAATCCCTCCCTACCATGAGCCAGCTTCTCAGTGCCCTTGCCTTCAGCTAACTATGAGGAGGTAAACAACAGATGCAAATAATCATGCAAGGACACGTGTGACAGATAACCAGATGGACCGTCATCATCGCTTTGTTTGAAAAACTCGGCAATTCCACCAGAATTTCCTAAATTGAGAGAGTTTCAAACTGTAAGCTCTTGTGAGTGGCTTGCCAAGTTGGCCTTACGGAATAAAGTCGTGCAGGCACCCACCCAGCTGACCCAGTTGGCTGCATGTGTGTTCAATGCAAAGCTGCGAGAAAATCATTACAAATGAAAATGCCAGGAGCCTAGAAGAATCGCGCTCCAGGTAAATGTCAAACGGCGTGATAAAGTGAAGAAAGAAGCATTTTGGTTCCCAGAGGAGGGGAGCAGGAGGAGGTAGAGGGACCTTGTTGGAAACTTCTACAATCACATGGTGTGGAAGCCAAAGTGTGATTAGACAGCCCAGCTTGGCCTCAGGACCGTGCAGACCGACATCTCTAACTGGGTCTGTTTTGTTTCCTCGGTGACCACATGCTTCTCTTTGAGAGCACACAGGAATGACTCAGTCCTCCTGAGTCACCGATTTTCATGCCAGGGAACCCCCATTTTCCCACACCTAGGTCCCTAGACCTCCACCCATTTGCCTGACCGGTGTTTCTGCTGATCAACGCCTGCCCTCTCTCCGGCAGATAACTCTAGTCGTGCGTCCTCATACCTCACTGATGGCAACCAACGGCTCCCATGTGCCAACACCTGCCATTCTCTTTTGCCCTGCAGTCTGGGCTGTCTGCCAGCCATCCTCAAACTCAATGTCGGTGGTAACCCACGCACACCCTCTTCACGAACCGATTCTAGACACGTCTTGACCTTGGTTTCCCTGAAGGGCAGAGCCTTCCCACACTGGCCCGAGATCAGAAGCTGATCCCAGAGCCTGGAGAGGTTGCAGTCCAGGCCAGCGAGCAGGAACTGCTGAAGTCATTCGTGCACGAGGCAATCAGAGTTTGGACCCCAAAGGCAAGGTCATCTCCTCGGTAAAATCAAGTGGGCCAACTGGGGACCTGGATCTGTGGAGTTTTGTTTGCCGAACATTTCCCTTCAAGGAGAAAGCAAAGCTGAGCCCCTCCTTGGTCTTCATCGCCCTAAAGCGATTGCTTTGGTTCACGGTAATCGTTCTGCTTTAAACCGAATAGGTTACAGTGCAAGCCTGGGTAATTGAGTTAAGGCTAGTTTGTTAAAATATAGCAAGTCTGGGGGCGCCTGGGTGGTGCAGTCGGTTAAGCGTCCGACTTCAACCAGGTCACGATCTCGCGGTCCGTGAGTTCGAGCCCCGCGTCAGGCTCTGGGCTGATGGCTCGGAGCCTGGAGCCTGTTTCCGATTCTGTGTCTCCCTCTCTCTCTGCCCCTCACCCGTTCATGCTCTGTCTCTCTCTGTCCCAAAAATAAATAAAAAACGTTGAAAAAAAAAAAATTTAAAAAAAATATAGCAAGTCTGGAGCCAGGAAGTCTAAATGTGCCTCTGGGGCCAAGTCTACGGTTTGTGTCCACAAAGTCACCTGACCAAGACTTTGGAGTCTCTAAAGTAATGCCATGAAGGACACTTAAGTGAAAACAAAACATTTTAAGTGCAAAAGCTGAGTAATTATTTACCGTCAGCTGTTTGACAGAATTTGTCTAGTGAACATAGTGCCATAATTTTATAATTACCTCAGTTATGAACCACCCTTCATCAGCCACTAAGGTCAAAGGAGAGACGAATTTCCCTTTCTTGTAATAGAACCTGCTGGGTATGGCTTCTTTCTCGTAGACGGTCATGTGTTCCACTGCTCTCAGCTTGTTATATACCTGCAAAGATAACAAGAGTGGCCAGTTTTGCATTCTCTCTCTTAACTCCATGTGAGTATTTACTGGACCTGGGGGAGAGGGAGAACTTTATAGACCAGAGAAAGAAATTACCAAAACACCTGACAGGTCTGACTGCATAAAAATGAGAAACTTCTGTACGTCTCAGAAAACAAGGTGACTTTATTTAGTAAGGCTGAAGATCACATACCCCCCACCTGCCAAGTTAGCTCTAGAGATCTAGTGACAACGCTTCATAATTGTGCACCTGTAGACAGGAAGAGGGATTTATGCTGCAGACTGGAACAGCCCAAATGCCCAGCGGCAGCAGAAGGGAGAAAATGAATGGAGGTAGGGGTCTGCAGTGGAATACTATACAGCAACGAAGATGGATGGATTGCAGCTACATAGAACACCTGGAGACGTCTCGGGGATCTCAGTTTGAGAAAATAAAGCAAGCTGCAGACGAATACAGACAGGACTGTTATTATTATTACCTGAACTCCGAATAATTATAAAACTAAAGACATCTATGGTAAAACCATAAAGAGAATTAAGGAAATGATACCTTATAATTTAAGAGAGTAGTTTCCTCTGAGGGGGCAAAAAAAGGGTGATGGGGTTTGGGAAGACATACAGGAGATACCATGAGCAGTGGTCATGTGAACGTAAGATGCCCCTTTATACTTTGATATTTTATAATAATTTTATAATAATTTGTCTACTCAATAATTAATACACAAATTACAAAACTTGTGTATGTCCAAAACTCTATAGTAAAATTAAAAGGCAAGTGAGGAGTTGGTCTGCTTGATGTTAAATACCACTAAGATCAAAGAAAGAGGATTTGTTCTTTGACTTGACCTAGAGCACGTCTTACCTCCACCTGAATCTTGAAAGTTCTAGTGATTGCCTGCCATTCACTACGCTACTCATTTCATGATGAGGGTGTAAACTCTGTACTTATTTCCAATATTTAGCAGCAGCTGAAACGCTTATGGCCAACATCCAAATCAACTGGTTGAGCCGGACTTGTTGGCCCTTTGCCAAGTCGGGCATATATTCCTGGGCAGAACTGAACACAGAATTGAGTTTATCAACGCAAATCTGGAGTAGAATTAGCCTTCAGGCTGTTTAGCAGAGGGTTTCTGATGATCCCACTTGACTTCCTACGGGAGAAAAGCCACGGTTCTTAAGGAAAGCGGATGCGTTTGCACACAGATTTGGGATAAGCGAAAAATCTGATGACATACAGCAGAACTCGCAAACTGTTGTGTCCGTCACGTGACAAGCCGTCACCCAAACACAGCCCCCACTCGCAACCGATCCACCAACTGCTCCAGGCGGCTCGCACCGCCTGGCTCGAACGCCGCGCTGGAAGAAGCTGTTCCCGGCCCGCAAGCTGCCGGCGCGCAAGCGTTCTGGGGGCGGCGCGTCCCTGGGCGCCAGATGGGAGCTACGGATGCGCTTCTTTGCCAAGAAAGCAGAACTTCCTCGCAAGAAGCCGTTTACTGTGGGACCTGCCAGTGTGTGGAGCACGCGTCACAGCTTCAGACCGAGGGAGCTCGTGCGGACACGGCAAACCGGCTCGGCACCTCCGCCCCCTGCGCACGGAACTTGACAAAACGGGGCGTCCACCTAGGAAACGGGACAAGGCTGGAGGGGGGTGGCGTTGTTGGGGACGGTGTTGGCAACCCCCAGACAGACAGATCGTGGGCGTGTATGTGGCAGAGGGCCACGGGGCCCAGCGGAGAGACCCCGGCCCGCTGTGCAAAGTGCTCCATCGATACCGACGACCGTCCATCGCCGAGTATGTCCCTGCCGTGGGCGGAGGCACCGGGCCGCCCAATGCCTGTTCCTGGCACCTCCACCGGCAGCGGTCCCAGCCTCCCCGGAGGAGGAGATCCGCTGCCGGGTCCAGAGCAGGAAGTTCTCCCTGGGAGCTGGCAGAAGCCCCAACGCGTACACTTAAGGGGACTAGGGCGACGTGGGGCCAAGCGGTCGGCCAACGGCTACGCTTGCTCCTCACTTTCTCATCGTGATTTAGCAAGAACTGCCAGATAATGACTGCGGAGCAGGGTAAGGAGAGGTCCAGTCCTCTCTGGGTGCTGAGCTCCTGGAGGGCGGTGCCTGTGGGGAGCACGCTGTGGGGCCTCAACACGCCTCCCTGAGAACGACCCCTCGGGATGGTGATCGCCGTAACAAGGGACATGTACGTCGTCCCTGGGGTGGGTGCAGCCTGCTTCCGTGTGTTTCGCAGCAGCCCGGGAGGCGGCTGTGACGACACCACCATGGGCCCGGGCACAGAGGCAGCAGCGGGGCCAGGTCAGGGGGGCCGCGGGACAGCAGTCTGTGCCAGGGCTGGGATTTGCACCCAAGCAGTGTGGCTCCTTGGATAAGGAGCTGACCCGTGGCACACACGGCCTCGGCCTCTGCTCGTTCATCACATTCTTATCTCCACGTCCCTGGTGAAAACAGATCAGACTGGCAGCTTTGTTCCAGAGAAAGAGCGTTCTCTGCATGCATCCGCTGTCCCCCAGGGTGGCCTGGAAAGTGCTGGGTCTTGGCCGGTCATAAAACAGCCCCGGCGGAGGGCGGAGGGCTTAACGCGCTAAGCACTGCACACCCCTCGCCTCCTTGAATTTCCACCGACGTGGCGTGCGGCACGTGCCATCGTGCCCACTTCAGAGAAGGCAGACGCAGGAGGGCGAGCCACTGGGCAGAGGTCAAGTGAGTGGCACGGCCACCGGAGGCCCAGCTCCTGGCTCGGCTCTACCTCAGCACGAGGGCCACGGGGCGAAGGTGGGGCCCGGAGCGACGGTGAAGAAGGGCGTGGAGCTCTCCCTTCCCCTCGTGGGACCCGCCCGTCCTTCCGCCCACGGCCCCCCCCTTCCGCCCACGGCCGGCGCTTCCTTGCCTCGGAGTGCTTCCCGGGGGCTGGCCAGAGGCTCACGACGGGCCCTCGGTCCTTCACTCGCTGCAGGTCGCTCAGGCTCACGTACTTGTCCAGCTCGATCACTCTGTCCATCCAGAAAATGTCAGTCATCCCATGGTCCGAGAAGATGATAACGTCCAGGTTGTCCTGCAGCTCCAGCTCCTGTGGGCAGACAAAGGCCGTCAGGACAGCGCCCTCGGCCCACGGAAAGACGCTCTCACTCCGGAAATCGTGTAAAGAAGTGGGCTTTTTAAAGTTTATTTATTTATTGGGGGGGGGGGGAGAGGGCAGGAGAGAGAATCCCAAGCACAGAGCCTGACACGGGGTTTGGATCCCATGAGCCCATGAACTTGAGATCCAGACCTGATACGAGATCAAGAGTCAGATGCTTAACCGACTGAGCCACCCAGGCGGCCCCTAAAGAAGTGTTTTAAACTGTAAGTTACAGGGGAAAGGAGAGGTCCTCAGTTGTCAACTGAATCGTGTACTTTTCTGCCCTGATGAGGGCAGTTCAGAATCACCACAGAAGCACTTTGAGGAGGGGGACTGTGAGAGCACGCTCCCCACTCCTACTGGGCTTTTGCCTCTCCAGGTACCCTTTCTGTTTTCATTTCCTTTTGGCTCTTTCAACAAGCTTGTGTGGTACTGTGGGGACTGTCACTTACCCATTTTTACAAATGTGGAAAATAAAGCTCAGAAGGTTTTAACAAATAATACCTTGCTTAAAGTCATCCAGCAAGGGGGTGGCAGAATCAGGGACAGAACCCAGGTCTGTTTTCCATGCCCACTTGAACCCGGTTACCAGGCCTGTTAGGTCTGATAAAGGACTGGGCCATCTCGCCAGCTCCAGGTAATAATGCAAATCTGGTCGTTCCAGTCCTGCGGGCCTGGCGGCGAAACAAGGGATCTCTTGGTGTCTGAAGAGGGGTCGTGTGAAGAAAAGAGACCCGTCGCAGCCTTGTGCCGGCCTCGCCAGCTAACAACAGTAAGAAGGAAGATGCTGAGGGCTATGACAGCCAAGCAAACAGAAAGAAAGTGACGAGAGGGAAGACCGGCCTAGTGGGCCCGGTTCGGGCTTACCTGGATCCACTTGGTCATGTGCCTCAGGATGCTGTCTACGGCCTTCAGGGCGTCTTTCCTCTGCGGTGAGGAGGGGCCGTAGTGGTGGCCTTCCACATCGATGCGCTCGTAATAGATGGCTGCCAGGTCGGCCCGGCCACTCCTGGAGGGAGCAGGGGGAGAGAGGTGAAGTCAAGGGGGACGCCCACCAGCTTCCTCCCCCTTCGCCCAGCAGCGGCGACACTGGTGTATCCCCCAAACCCTGACCTGTGGGCCCGGCAAAGCCGACACCTTAGAATGAACGAGGTGATCTCCAAGGGAGAGACACAGTTACTGCATCGAGACATGCCATGGGGCGCCTGGGTGGCTCAGTCGGTTAAGCGTCCGACTTCGGCTCAGGTCATGATCTCACGGTTTGTGCGTTCGAGCCCCGCGTCGGGCTCTGTGCTGACAGCTCGGAGCCTGGAGCCCGCTTCGGATTCTGTCTCCTTCTGTCTCTGCCCCTCCCCCATTCGTGCTCTCTCTCTGCCTCTCAAAAATGAATAAACGTTAAAAAACAAAACAAAACACACAGGCCAGTCCTGAGCACCTCAGCGCAACAGTCAGAGAGCACGTCTGTGGGTTGTCTCCCCTCCGGGCTGCTGTGGCATTGCTCACCACGCCCCAGGAGCTGGAAGGTGTGGTAACAGGAAGGGGACAGTTCTCATAGCTCCGCCCCACCACCTGCTGCCATTGGAAGATCAGAACAACTAGAGGCAATCATTTAAACAATGACTGTTCCTTCCAGGGGAGCCTGGGTGTCCAACTCTCAGCTCAGGTCCTGATCTCAGCCCCGCATGGGGCTCTGTCTGAGTGTGGAGCCTGCTTAGGATTCTTTCTCTCCCTCTCTCTCTGCCTCCCACCCCCCAGCTCACGTGCACACGCTCTCTCTCTCTCTCTCTCTCAAAACAAACATTTAAAAATAAATAAATAAATAAATAATGACTGTTCGATTATTGCTAGACTTTAGGGAAATGTCTGCATATAACACCAGACTGTGTGTTTAACTGACTGGCAAGAATAAGAACAAGGTTTATAGGGCAACCCTGTGGGATGCAAACAGGTTAGTGTTCAGGGCCTGACATCGGTAGCCACTTACCCTGTAGGGACATTTACCCTACGAAGGGTCAGCTCCAGTGTGGATATAGAGTGAATTCTAACAGTGACCACACTTCTGTGGGTCCCAGGAAGATGCTGGTTCTGGAAAAACCGTCTTGGCCAGAGTGCTGATAATAGTAATAATGACAGAGTACCAATTATCCGAGCCCTTGATGCTGGGCTAAGAATGACCGGGAACTAGTGATCCAAATTGGAGTCGGAGGCCTATGGAGTCAGGGAGGGGAGAAAATGCCAGGGAATGCACTCCCTCCTCCACACAGTGCCTTCCACCACCTCTCCCTCCCCAGCTCGGGCTTTGCCTACAAGTGCCCCGAAGCAGCTGAACAGAACAACGATCTTCGTTGCCAATGATGATGATGATGGTGGTGGCGGTGGGCGGTAATCGAAACTGGCAAAAGTGGAAGCAAATGCGAAAGAAATTAAAGCGAATTCTTTTCCTTAGACCTTACAGGGGCTGATAATACTTTTGGTGGGTTGCCTTGTGTCTGTTGAAAAACCGTACTTTAAATGCACCCGCACAAATGAGCTGGCACGGTGCCTCCTGATGTGGCTGCCCCAACACTTGGAAACATGAGCGGGAGAAGGTGTGTCCTCAGAACCAGCTGTGTCGCGGGTCTTGCAATCCACGGAGGAGGGAAAATCCCGTCGGAAGTTGGAGAGCATGGTCTGCACCACCGGAGTTACACGGCTCCTGCCCACCTGCCAGGCCTCGGACGAGATGCCATCCTTTCCGGGAAGCTGGCTCCGATGCCCCAGGCTCAGCTGGGCGGCCCTCCAGGTGCTCCCGTAGCGCTCCGGGCTCATCTCCTGGGGAGGCTGTTCCATGCTGTGCTATATGTCGATGTTCCTTCTCCCTTTCTGAGCTGTGAAGTTCTTTCAGGGGGGTGGCCAGTCATCCCGCCCCGTGGCTCAGTTCTAGCCTACTGTCTCTGGCATTCAGGAGGCGCTCTGTAACTGCCAGCTGGATGTCTACGAACAGTAGGTGCTCAAGAAATGGCAGTTGCTGTGCGGCACTACGTTCAAGGCTTTTCCTGCATTGTGTTAGTTAACCCTCACAGCAACCCTTCGGAGAGGAATACGCTGAACAGAGGGCTCCATACAGTCGCCCGCATCACACAGCCAGTGAAAGACGGGGCCAGGACTCGAACCCACACCGGGCTGACTCCAAGACCCTGACCACAACCACCGAGGACTCTGGAAGACTTCGACAGCCTATGCCAATGGGGCAGAGTGCTGCTCAGACTTCTTGTGGAAATGGTCCTTATTCTTGTGTAAGAATCTCGCCAACCCCAGGACAGCCGAGTGTGAGGCAGCACTGTGAAACCGAGTCCCTTCTTGAGCTACGGCCCTCCGCGCCTGTGGGTTGGATGTGCCCCTGAATTCTGTGCAGAACGTCCCTACAGAAAAGTCTTTGCACATTTTGCAGATGAGGAGATAGGCCAGGAAGGATTCTAGAACTTACTCAAGGCCTCACAGAGACATAGCTAGTAATGGAAATGTGAGCCTTCCGCCTCCAAGGACAGAACATTCTACCAGCCTGGCCTTTTGGAAGTCTGAATCTCCTCCATTCGCCGCCCTGGGGGGCAGTTTTCAGAGGATGCTCTGCCTGACGTCTTCCTTCATTATGGTCATACTTGCCAAGAGGGCACGCTCTTTAATGATGCCGTCCCGGGCTACTACGTGCCCTCAGGAGCATTTCATTTATGATTTTGAGGGCAAATTGGTTTCAAGTTAAGCGAAATTGTTAGTTAAGTGTTGTTTTCTCTTTTTAGAACAAAGCAAACTGGACCTTCTTTAACAAATACCATTACTATGCTCCTCCACAATGGGGATTGGGTTAGGTGTTTTTCACAAGTGATATTATCATTATTCAGACTCGCTAATGTGTGAACGACTAATCCATCTATAGACAGCAGAGAACAGAAACTCACTTCGGGGGCGCCTGGGTGGCTCAATAACTTAAACGTCTGACCTCGGCTCAGGTCATGATCTAGTGGTTCGTGGGTTCAAGCCCTGCGTCGGGCTCTGTGCTGACGGCTCAGAGCCTGGAACCTGTTTCAGATTCTGTGTCCCTCTCTCTCTGCCCCTCCCCGGCTTGTGCTTTGTCTCTCTCTCTCTCTCTCTCTCAAAAGTAAGTAAACATTACAAAAAAACATTTTTTTTAAAGTCACTTCAGGGTCCCATAAGTGTGTGGGCAGTGGGTGTAAGTTCTCACTAGGTAATGGCATTTTCATACACATCCCTAAACTTGTTTGAGGCCTGTGTTCGTTATACTGATGAAATAATGAACAGAATGGAAACTTCCATAAAGTCATTCCCTCAGCTGAGCCTCAGCCTTTAGCTGCTTTATGCTCTTGCATCTGTAGCTTCCCAAATGTGCAGATTCATGCCGTATATCCTGTGTTCAAGTGGACACACTTCCGAGGTGTGGCTTGCGTGGTGGGGGAAATTTCACAAACAAGGTTGACCGTTGCATTAAAGTTCAACGGAATGCTTTTAGGTCCCTGCATTTTGGATCTCTCCCTTAATACCGCAGCTACTTGGCTTGCTTCTTTCAGGCTTTTCGCCGGATTCACGAATCAGTCTGTGACCAGAAAGCCGGTAAGTATCACAGATTTAGCTGATGGCTTTGTGTCAGGGAGCTGTCAACCCCAGGTGCCAGGAACACCGGATTTGGGATGCTGGCAATTCAGGGATTATACATGTGCCTTTGGGAAAGATTTCTAGGTTGGAGTTTCATCAATTCATTAGGGACCTGGGTCTTCAAGGGCTGAGAGCTCTCGCCTGTTTGGAGTTTAGCGGACAAATTCTTGGTCGCCAGCTGTTTTCCACACGGATCTGGTCTCCATCACAGGTCGGCTCATTTGTAACGGAGCAGTTGGGTGAGGAGTGATGGTTGGAAATGCCTGCAGACCTGTTGTTGGCCATTTATAATTTACAGCTCAGGGGTCCAGGAACGGAGCCAAAAGGACATGTGGCTGTCAGCCCAGTACTTGAGAACTGCAAGGGGCTCCCAGCATTGGAGTTTCAGGGACACTCAGATCCCCTATCATCTCAGGATGCTGTCCAGATCCCTCCTCCGTGTAAAAGTTCATAATCTCACATCCATTTTCCTTACTGAAGTGAGTTGGAAAGAGAAGAATCAGGGAGACAGAAACAGGGGTGGGGGTGGGGGGGCAATTCAAAGGAATGGTTGGAGTTATCAACAGTTAAGAAAAATGATCCAAAACTTAGAAATTAGGCCCCCCAAGCCAGCTACCTGTCTTTCCTGTGTCCTACAAGAATGGGGTCTAGTAAACTTGCTTACAGGTCACCAGACTTTATGACCAACTAGAGCCCGGACTGTGTAAACTTAGCTGTTAACCTGTAGGAAAGCAGCAAGATGAAGGTTCCATTTGCCTGATGGAGAAAACAGTCCCAAAGATCATGGTTGGACTGTCCTCTAAGTTATTAAGCATTTCTGCATCTAACGATAATCACATCCCATCACCCTCCATCATTCATTTTCTTCGAGTGTGTGCGTTTCTCATATTCTGCAGTTAACCAGCCCTGTCATCTCCTGATTCCCTCAGCAATAAAGTAATCTGAACTCTGGCATAATTCTCGCATTCGTATGTACTGAGCACATGACAGAGGCTTAGGTTTGAAAACTATACTTTGATAGGGAATTGGAATTAGACAAATCTGGGTTCAAAGATGTGAACCTCGCTAACCTGGAGGTCTCAGAAGAAAAGCAAAAGCATCTGCAAGCTTCAGTTTGCCATGTGAAAAACCTCCACAAAGGGCCGCACCGAGTTTTAAATGAGCTGAGGTTTGTAAAGTGCTTGACGCCTGGCCAAAGGGAGAGAAATGCCTCTCTTCCTTCCAGATGCCCCCGGATGGCTTTTCCCTGTGTGCTGAGCCCCTTCCCTCAGAGTCCATGAGGAGGAGGGCCGAAGGCCGGGACATTTGGACCAGCCGCCTGGTGGCCTGTGGAAAGAACATCTGGTCATCCGTCCGCTCCTTTCTAGGCACCAGCAGGCACTGAGGTCCCGGGATCCCAAAAGGATTCCCTTGGAGCGGTCTTGCACAGCCTGGAGCTTGACAACGGACGGCAGCCGCGTGCACCGCTCCCACGGCCCGGTTGTCGCTTGACCAGCCCTTCGGAGAGGCTGCATCAGGCAGTCTGCCGGGACCAGCCCGGGAGCCGTCAAGGCCGCCTCCGGCTGCCAGGGCTCACACGGCGCTGCCCTGCCCCCTGCCCCTCTTTTCTGTCCGCGGGAGCGTGCCCGTGCCGCCATGAGAGCTTCCGCCATGGATTCAGCGATGCGGTCACAAACCGCTTCCTGTGGTGGCTGCGGGGCAGGGGTGCAGCCTCGCAGGCCCCAGGTGCGGTGCGTGGTGCAGAAGTCGCTCGTGATGGGGGCTGCGTGCTGCTGAACGTGTCACATGGCGAACAGAAGGCCGAGGCCGCCACCCCGCCTCAGGCCTTCGTGAGCCCCAGGCCCGGCGCAGCCACGCAGGGGTGGCTTGCAAGGGGACCACCCCCTACATCCTCTCCATCTGATGCGGTTTCAGCGCACCTTGCAGGTAAGGGTGTAGACCAGGAGGACAGCTGTGAAGTCGACTCCGAAGCGTTCAGGCACTTCCCATGAAGAACTGGGCTCGGGCTTCACCACCTGCTAGCTGTGTGCGACCCCGGGGCAAGGTGCGTAACTCTGGGAGAGTCACTGGCCTCCTCTTAAGGGGGGGCAGGGAGAGAACGACATCTACGTAACACAGTAGAGGTGGCAAAATGGGCCGATGGCAATGAGCCCTTTGACACAGTGCTAGCAGTTGGCTGTTGAGGACAAATAATCCTCTTCTTCTCTTTTCCTCCACACTGGAAGTTCTCCAGGTGCTAAGGTGGCGTCTCCCACGGATACGACTTGGATCCCTAGAGCCTCATGAGCACTGGATGGCAACGCCCAGGTCAAGCACGGAAGTTGGATTAGCCCTTCCTACAGAAACATGCAGCTTCTTGGCTGAGCGGGACCCTTTGCTGAAATGCTGTCCCTGGGTCCATCTTAATTAACCGCCTTCTGTGAAAGCCTATCTATCTTGTATCCCTTTCTTTCTGCTTCTCAGACTAAACAGCAGAGAAGACAAAGGCACTCTATCAGCAGTGCTGATCAGGAGAAACGTGTGTGCCTGTGTTTGCACACTTACGTGTGAGAACTCTAAGTACTCTTCCAAGTATAGCTAGGAATTTGAGATAGAACTGAGCAGAAACCAAGGGGTGAGCTAGGGAGCCTAAACCTACTCCTTCTCTGGGGGCTGATGGAAAGGTAAATAATAATACATCTTTGCCTAAACACACATATCATGAGAAATTCATAATTCCTTTGAGTCACACTCTTCTATGAATAAGCTGCTACACGCAAGATGGTCTTAACTGTTCCAGACTGTTCCAGGCTGGACAACTACTGGTCCACAAATGTCACTCCTTTAGTCTACTTTGTAAGAAAGTAACGAGACACGTTCTCAAAACGCACAGGTTGGCGGAAGGAGGCACCTTCTTTTTCTTTGCAAGAGAGCCTAAATCATCTCACTGCCTTCCATAGGCAATAAGCAACGTCTGGAATATTATTTTTCTTCTCTTCCCGCCCCCTCTCATTTCAAGCCCTGACTAGTTTTAGAAGTTGTGGATCTCCACCTTTCCAACCACTATTCCCAGGAGGGTTTCTGGTGGCCCTGTTAACTTTGGCAGTGTGAAGAACCCACAAGAAAACCGCACTGGCCTGAGTCCATCCTGCCCGGGCCTCTACTGCCCAACTCCAGAAGCACCATTCACAATATAGACTATGCGAATGCCACCCCCTGCAGCTCAAGGCCATTTACGCAGACTACGGTGTGAGTGGTGCCAAGATGAGCAATTTGGTAGCAGCAGGTCACACCAGGTAGAGGCTGAGCCTGGGGCCACTTTCCTAGACTCCAGTTCTTTGCAGCCTCTTGTCTCTAGGGGAGCCCAATGCCTTTGCTAAACACACACACACACACACACACACAACCACCCCCACCCCCATCTTTCCCCTCTCTAAATGCTGTGCTCTAAGGTAAAGATGTTACTCCCCAGCATTCCATGGCTTTGTCATGTTGCCTGAAAAGAAGAAAAGAAAAACTTCTCTAGAAACAGAGAAACAGGAACAGAAACTTCTCTGGGAAACAGAGTGCAGGACCGACTCGTCCTGCATTCTGGTGTGCCTCGGGACAAGACACTTTGCTTGAGGGGCCAGCTTGCAGGCCGGGGCTAATCTGAGTCTCTCGTGACTGTGCGACTCTCTACCTGTGAGTCACTGGGTTGTATGCAGTTGGGACCATTCAGCTGTCAAAGCAAAACGAATGTGTAAAAGATTACGCTCCCGTATAGAGTGTTGGGTTATTTGGAGGTCTTCGCGTGTTCATATTCAGCACAGCGACAGGCTGTGGGGGGTGGGTGGGGCGTGGCTAGCATTTCGGATGTGTTGGAAATAGCACGGTATAGACACAGAGCTGTTCCAGAGTTCTAGCTCCGCTCAGCCGCTGGGCGGGTGGTGCTGTTCGGCTTTGCACAAACTGGGTTGCAACTCGATATTCCAGTTCATCATGTGTGTGGTTTCCAGCCCTTGTGGGCAAGGGAAAGAAAGCAGAGTAGGTAGGAGGCAGAATCATATAACACATATGATTTATAAGCCATATGTTGAAGAATATTTATTTAATATTTCATAATATTTATTTAAAGTTCCCAGACCCTGCCCTTTCCCTCTTCCCTCCAGAAAAAAAATCTAAACTTTTAAACTTGTTACATCTCAGTTTTAAAGTATTTCAAACCTATTTCCTCTCCAACCTGTCAGAGCTTGAAACTTCCTGTGCCTCAAAAGACCGTCTTGATGGGTTTCACGGACGTGGAATTATTCGAAGAAGCAACGAAGGCAGGGGTGTTGTTTTCTCCCCGTGTAGTTCCGTGGGGGTGACTGCTCCTCTCTGCCATGGTTAGGTGGTGATGGCAAGAATGGGATTCCTGATCGGTCAATTCTACACCTGGGCAATCTCAGCTCTGGGCCAATTCATGGAGTTAGTGCCAGTGAGCTGTACGCAGCACCTAGGATATGCTGGCTCGCGGGGTCTGCAAGCTTGGAACCTGGCTCTTCCTCCTGGGAGAATAAACGTCCCTCCCTGGTCTCCATGCTGATTACTATGGGCCCTCTGCCTTGATCCCACCCAGGAGACTCATTCAACAGCCAAGGGGATCTCAAATCCAGCCCTAGAAGTCCAACAGCCCCCAGCGTCTTTAGCCTCTGGGTTGCTGATTTCTCAAGTAGACCCCACCCGGTCTCCCATCTTGACTTTCACTTCTAGTAGCTTCTGAGACTGACTTGAAGCTTTCTCCTGACCTTTCCTGTTGATCAGTTTCTTTTTTTTTTTTTTAAGTTTATTTATTTTTGAGAGAGAGAGAGAGTGAGAGAGAGAGAGCCTGAGCAGGGGAGGGGCAGAGAAAGGGAGAGAGAGAATCCCAAGCAGGCTCCGTGCTGTCAGCGCAGAGTTCAATGCAGGGCTCAAACTCACGAGTCATGAGATCATGACCTGAGCTGAAATCAAGAGTAGGATGCTTAACCCATTGAGCCACCCAGGTGCCCCTTCTTGTTGAACGGTTTCTCTGATGGACTCTTATGTGCTATTCAGGACAACATTACTTATTTCTACACTTTTAAAGTTCTGTGTCATTGTTCCATGTGGGAGCGGAAGAAAAGGTTCTATGTGCTAATATGCTAATGTGTTTCATACATTACCAAGAAGAGGGTAGAGTAGGCAATTTTTCCAAATTTATTTCACCACAGATCCTTCCTTTTGGCCAAATTATTGATATTTTCTGAAATACAAGTATTCCCTTAAATCTTAATTAGAGAGATGTTGACATTCATTTTGCTTCTCTCTTGTCCATCAACATAAAAAAGAAAGTCCCAAACCCTCGGGGACTTTCTTGCTCCCAATTCAACATTTACATGGAGTGCCCCTACCTGAAATGACTCACTCACAATTATTCTCTGGTAGTAGTCAACACTCACCATGCAAGAGGCTCACCACGTCTCTAAGACATTATTCCACCCATGCCAAACCTTCTTAATTCACTTTAGCATTCATTACCAGACCTGAAAACCATGAAGAACAATGGTATGACTAAGACTTTGGGACACTTACTTGAAGGAGTCAAGAGCATCGCTCACTGCATTGGCAAAATTGATATCCGTTGGGACATTTTTATATTCTAGGCAGTAAGTAGGTCTGACACCAAGAATCTCAACCTCACAGCCTAAGAAGGAAAAAGATGGCAAATGGTTACCTTCTTCAATAATTAAGGTAGGGTTATGAGCCTATTTCAGGAAGCAAACACCATTAGTCAAAATATAAATTTTGTTCATTTTCATGAAATAGAAGAAACTATTGTTGACAGTTGGTATATATATATATATATATATACACACACACACACACATATATATATATATATACATATATATATATATATATAAAATTATAAAATTATAGTTAAATTTTGTTTAACTGGAGCAGAGGGTCTCAAAATGCATTCCCAACACTCGTGTCCCATGACAAGGACTAGTAAAATTTCATTAATGTTTGTCTTTCCCAACTTGAAACAAAAAGTTAATTAGTACACAGAAAGGTCTTAATTAAAATTTTCTATAGGTTTTTCATAACTACTAAGCCTTCTAGCGTGTCTTTGTCCATTCTAGAGTCAAGTTGTAGGTAGTATCTGATTAGTCCAGGAATAATAAAATAAATACTTCACTAGTCCAACTGGACTTAGAGATAGATACTGCACTAAATTAGCAAGGCCTAAAAATCAGTAGGTCAAAGCAAGGATTCTGAGACATGACCTTGCCTCTTCCAAAATGAAGTAAAAGGATTAAGGGCATTCAGACGTTGGAAGCTGTGATGGCCTTAGCTTCACTGCCCCGGTCCCTGGGACAAATAGAAGTAGTTGCTCTGAGAGAGAGACACGAACCTTATTATCAAAATACAGGGCAGGAGAGGGATGAGCCAGCCTCAGTTTTAGTTGAGTACTATTGGGTACCTACTCTGAACTGGTCAGAAACACAGAGCACACATGTGCTCTGGTTTGTGTTTCTGGTTCAGAAACACATAGCAGAAACAAAAATGGGTCAGTCAGTGACTCCATCCTGGAGCATCCCAGAGTCTAGCGGGAGGAGGCATACAGGAAAACAGCGTAATTTGTGAAGTCTAAAATGACATACACTTGCTGGTGCAGGGCATTTACTTCAGGGATTATTTCTTCCTGGAAGCCTTCCTTGAATCTCCAGGTTGGGCTCAGTCCCATTTGGCCAGTGTGTCCGGGGATGGAGGTAGGGAAGAAAGGGACATCCCAAGCAAAGAGAGTAACAGAGGCAAAAGTTCAGAGATGGATAACAGTAAGGTGTGCGTGGAGACCTGTATGCAAAAGAAAGTTCCAGACAAGGGGTGTCCAGAGACAAGATGGTGAACATTCTTGTAGCCCAGGGAAAATGATTTTCAAGGTAGAGGTAAGTAAAAGTGGGACAAGTTGGGAGTGTTGGGGAAAGGACTGTCTCTGTCAGGAAATAACCCCACTCCTGGGTATATCTGATGGTTGGTTACAGCTCCCCTTCATTGTTGAGTAAGGTGAATAAGCTAACTCCTGGATTTACAAGAGTAAATCCTGTCCATGGGTTCTTGAAAAAAGTTCAAGAAAGAAATGCCAGTGGGATCTTAACTGGTCATAGCCCTTCAGATATCTGTGTTTCATCTGTTGAAGGCTATTTGTTAGTGTCTATTGTTCTCTCAAAGCTGTTTATTCAACAATGTGCGAGGGCCATTGTTTGTACCTGCTATGTGCTCAGTGTCAGCACTCAGAAGCAAATTAGACACCACCTACCCTTCAAAGCTGTAACAGCCTTATACAGTGTGGTCAGGTACCTGCTTCTGGCACATCTAATACATGGGTGTTATGAGTTTGCAAGTAATGGAATTTTGATCATGGTTTTGGCAGATAAAAAACTGCACACGTTTTTGTGTTCACACACTAATATTAAACAATAAGCATTTTTGTATAATCAATAAGAATTATGTTTGTTAATATTATCAATCATTTTATTGGATTAAAATGAATCTAGACTCGACATTGGTGTAGTATTATAGTTCACCTGAGAAACTGACACTTGCTTTAAGTTAAAGGAGGATACAGACAACTTTTTATTGATTAGTTACATGTAGAATTCTATAGTAAAGATAGAATATATGGAAAAGTAGGTCTGTTTTTTATTTTTATTTTTTATTCTTAAAAATTACAATGAATTTTAACTTAGTCCAGAACCATAGCAGCATCTACCAAAGGCCAAGGGTAGGACAGGAGACCTGAGAGAAACTCCCTCCAAGTACACAAACCCTTCATCAAGTGCAAAGAACAGCTCATCAAAGGCTAAAGACAGAACATCGGGGTGGAGAGAGCTCCAAGCTGCAGAAAGCTGAGGACAATGCTGGAGAGAAAAAGAACTCAGTGATTAAAAAAGTAGGCAGCATTGGGACACTGGGTGGCTCAGTCAGTTAAGTGCCCGACTTCGGCTCAGGTCATGATCTCATAGTTCGTGTGTTTGAGCCCCTCGTGGGGCTCTTTGCTGATGGCTCAGAGCCTGGAGCCTGCTTCCGATTCTGTCTCCTTCTCTGCCCCTCCCCCACTTATGCTCTCTTTCTCTCTCTGCTCCTCCCCTGCTTGTGCTCGCTCTCTCAGAAATAAATAAAGAAACATTTAAATGTTAAAAAAAAAAAAAGTAGGCAACATAAACTTTCTATGTAAAGAACAGACAGCTATATACTGGACAAATTCCAAAGCCTGCTAAAGAGATAATCCTTATCTTCCCTCATGACACTTGTAACTAGTGGCAAATTAAATCTAAAGCTTCAAAAACGCCCAGATCCAGCTCAACTACAGATTAGAATGACTTAGCCTCCACTCTAAAGGCCTGACATAGGAAGAGGCATGAACTTTTTCAGGGAAAATATCATTTGCTATTGTTCTTTCTCACACAATGCTTGGCATGTAATAGAAAAAGCATGAGATGTACTAAGAAGCAGTAAAATGTGCGTCATAATTAAGAGAAAAATATTCAACAGAACCAGATCTATAGATGTCACAAATGTTGGCCAGAAAGGGTAAACATAAAAGAAATTTCTTTAAGAGATTATTGACTATATAAACCAAATTAAAAACAATATATTACACGGTTTGCAATATATGTTTAAGTAAAATAGATGACAATAAGAATATAAAGAGTGTATAACTGGACCAATGGCATTATAAAATTTAAAAACTCTATTTTCGGGGCACCTGAGTGGCTCAGTTGGTTGAGTGTCCGACTTCGGCTCAGGTCATGATCTCGCGGCCAGTGAGTTCGAGCCTCGCATTGGGCTCTGTGCTGACAGCTCAGAGCCTGGAGCCTATTTCAGATTCTCTGTCTCCCTCTCTCTCTGACCCTCCCCCGTTCATAC
Source organism: Neofelis nebulosa (assembly GCF_028018385.1). NCBI lineage: Eukaryota > Metazoa > Chordata > Mammalia > Carnivora > Felidae > Neofelis > Neofelis nebulosa. Next base: position 15,843,145 of record NC_080784.1, read on the forward strand.
TCTGTCTCTCTCTCTGTCTCAAAAATAAATAAACGTTAAAAAAAAATTAAAAAAAAAACAACTCTATTTTCATTGTGAAGTAACACAATAGTATTTCAAGGTAGAACATGAATAAGTTAAGGATGCATGTTGGTAGAGGAACCATTAGAAAAAAAAAACAATAAAATCTGGAATCAATAGAGAAAATACAATAAAATTCTATAAGTATTCAATTAATGGAAAAGAATACAGGAAATGAACAACAGAGGAATAAAAACAGTTAAGACAAATTAAAATAATGCAAACATGGTAGGCTTAAACCCAACCGTATCAATAATCACATCAAATGTAATTGAATTAAACACTTTGTTTAAAAGGCAGAGATGGTCAGACTGGATTAAAAATTAAGACCCAAATATATACAATCTGTAAGAGAAAAAAAAAATTTAAATATAAATACACTGGTTAAAAAGAAAGGGCTGGAAAAAATTTATACCATGCAACAATAAGTATAAGCAGCTGATACAGTTATACATCAAAATAAATGTTTATAAAATATCAACTGGAGATGAGCAATTGGAAGTTTTATAATTTTCTGCTGGGAGAGTAAAATGATACAGCCACTTTATACACGTGTTCACCAGTTTCCTATAAAGTCAAATGTACATTACCCAATGAACCAGCAATTTCACCCCCTAGGAATTTACATAAGAGGAATGAAAACATATGTCCACAAAACGACTTGTACAGGGGCGCCTGGTGGCTCAGTCGGTTAGGCATCCAACTTTGGTTTAGGTCATGGTCTCACCATTAGTGAGTCTGAGCCCCACATTGGGCTGTCTGCTGTCAGCACAGAGACCACTTTGAATCCGCTGTTCCCCTCTCTCTCTTGTCCCTACTCCACCCTCTCTCTCTCTCTCTCTCAAAAATAAATATTAAAAAAAATTGTATGAAAATGTTCATAGTAGCATTAGTTATAATAACTCCAAACTGGAAATAACCCAAATATACATAACAGGAGAATGGAAAACACTTTTTGATATATTTCTGCTACGAAATACTACTCAACAGTGAAAAGCAATACACCACTGATACATGCCACACAGGGAGTGTAACTCAAAAATCTTACAATGAATGAAAGAAGGCAGACACGAAAGAGGATGTATGGTGTGATTCCACTTACATGAAGCCTGAGAACAGACAAAACAAATCTATGACAATACAAATCAGGAAACATTTGTTTCTGGGGATGGGGAGTGGTTGGCTAGAAGGAGGAATGACTATGGAAACATTTTTTTATCTTGATTTGGGTGGTTGTTACACAGGCACGCAAGTTTGAAAGTGCACCAAACTGTACTTTTATGATCTGCCTATTTTATTGTATGTAAGTTATATCTAAAAAATTAAAGTAATGATACATCTTAATGGAGTAACTTTATTGTGCATAATATTATATTGAGACGTGAACAGTGCTGAATAAAGATGGTATTGGACAAAGATTAATAATAATAAAAATCTATTATGGACTGGCTGCTATGTACCAGTGTTAACGTACTTTAGTTGGTGTAAACCTTACGAACCCTGTAAGCTGATAGGGCCTCCAGTTTACACACAAGGAACTGAGTCAGAAAAGTAAAGAGAGTTGCCCGCTGGCACAGGGCAAGTGTGAGAGAGAGCTAACATTTGAATCTAGTTTTATATGACTCCGAAGCTTTAGGTATTAGTTTAAAAGGGTATCTGGCAATTTCACACATACAAGGACAGAAATTATGCTTTCCTTATTGTTTTTTAAAATTTATTTATTTATTTATTTATTTATTTATTTATTTATTTAAATAAGAAATTTATTGTCAAATTGGTTTCCATACAACACCCAGTGCTCATCCCAACAGGTGCCCTCCTCAATACCCATCACTCACCCTCCCCTCCCTCCCACCCCCCATCAACCCTCAGTTCACTCTCAGTTTTTAAGAGTCTCTTATGTTTTGGCTCCCTCCCTCTCTAACCTTTTTTTTTTCCTTCCCCTCCCCCATGGTCTTCTGTTAAGTTTCTCGGGATCCACATAAGAGTGAAAACATAAGGCATTCTCTGTATGACTTATTTCACTTAGCATAACACTCTCCATTTCCATCCACGTTGCTACAAAGGGCCATATTTCATTCTTTCTCATTGCCACGCAGTACTCCATTGTGTATATAAACCACAATTTCTTTATCCATTCGTCAGTTGATGGACATTTAGGCCCTTTCCATAATTTGGCTATTGTTGAGAGTGCTGCTATAAACATTGGGGTACAAGTGCCCCTATGCATCAGCACTCCTGTATCCCTTGGGTCAATTCCTAGCAGTGCTATTGCTGGGTCATAGAGTAGATCTATTTTTAATTTTTTGAGGAACCTCCACACTGTTTTCCAGAGCGGCTGCACCAGTTTGCATTCCCACCAACAGTGCAAGAGGGTTCCACATCGTCTCCAGCATCTATAGTCTCCTGCTTTGTTTATTTTAGCCACTCTGACTGGCGTGGTGGTATTTCAGTGTGATTTTGATTTGTATTTCCCTGATGAGGAGCGACGTTGAGCATCTTTTCATGTGCCTGTTGGCCCATCTGGATGTCTTCTTTACAAAACTGTCTATTCATGTTTTCTGCCCATTTCTTCACAGGATTATTTGTTTTTCGGGTGTGGAGTTTGGTGAGTTCTTTATAGATTTTGGATACTAGCCCTTTGTCTGATATGTCATTTACAAAGATCTTTTCTCATTCTGTTGGTTGCCTTTTAGTTTTGTTGATTGTTTCCTTTGCAGTGCAGAAGGTTTTTATCTTCATGAGGTCCCAATAGTTCATTTTGGCTTTTAATTCCCTTGCCTTTGGGAAGGGAATTTTTATTAAGTAAAGTACTTATTTTATCAAGTAAGAAATTGCTGCAGCTAAGGTCACTGAGGTTTTTTCCTGCTTTCTCCTCTAGGGTTTTGATGGTTTCCTGTCTCACACTCAGGTCCTTTATCCATTTTGAGTTTATTTTTGTGAATGGTATAAGAAAGTGGTCTAGTTTCACTCTTCTGCATGTTGCTGTCCAGTTCTCCCAGCACCATTTGTCAAAGAGACTTTTTTCCACTGGATATTCTTTCCTGCTTTGTCAAAGATTAGTTGGCCATACTTTTGTGCGTCCAATTCTGGAGTCTCTGTTCTATTCCATTGGTCTATGTGTCTGTTTTTATGCCAACACCATGCTGTCTTGATGATTACAGCTTTGTAGTAGAGGCTAAAGTCTGGGATTGTGATGCCTCCTGCTTTGGTCTTCTTCTTCAAAATTACTTTGGCTATTCAGGATCTTTTGCGGTTCCATGCTTTCCTTATTATTAAGATTTACTGAAGCTTACTGAGAAATAAGTCAAAATAAATAAACATTTATATCTTAATACTTCATAATGTTGTAAATTTTAGGCTAACATAACACCCTGAGTCACATTTGATCCCCTTCTTCTTGAAGGGACCACGTACAGTTTAAATTTCAATAGAATGAAATTCTTCAAGAATGAAGATGTGGTTTTAAAATAAATAGCAGTAAACAATGAAATGGCAAAATACAGTTAAATCTAAGTAATAAATATTTACTAATGTAGCTATGTGAAAATATTTTATTGGAAAAGGAAGTGCATATTTTTTTAAGTTAATGTAATAATCTGGATCTAAAGTTCTAAATTATGTCAACAAAAATTGGGGGAGAGTTCCAGGGAAGGAAGGCAAAGCATTTTCATTGTTGTTGGAAGGAAGGGACGGGCAATTTATAATGTTTCATTCTAGACACTGATCTAAAGATTGGAATATAAAGCTTGGAAGCTGGGGGCACCTGGGTGGCTCAGTTTGTGAAGCATCCAACTTTGGCTCAGGTCATAATATCGTGGTTTATGAGTTCAAACCCCACCTTGGGCTCTGTGTTGACAGCTCAGAGCGTGGAGCCTTCTTCGGATTCTGTGTTTCCCTCTCTCTCTGCCCCTCCTCTCTCTCTCCTCTCTCTCTCAAAAATAAATAAAACATTTAAAAAAAAGGTTGGAAGTTGTATGTGCATAACTTCCAAATCACTAAAGGAATAAAAAAGAAGCATATAAAAATAATCTAATATCAAAATAGATGAAACATGAAAAAGATTTAAAAAAGGAAATATCCAGGAAGCACTAATACAGAAAGCATAATAAAAGAGAAAAACAAATATATTAGCTTCAAAATAAATGTGAATGGATAAACACTTTTAAAAAAATTTTTGTAATGTTTATTTATTTTTGAGAGAGAGAGAGTGCAAGCAGGGAAGGGTCAGAGAGAGAGGGAGACACAGAATCTGAAGCAGGCTCCAGGCTCCAACTTGTCAGGGCAGAGCCCAATGTGGGGCCCGAACCCACGAACCATGAGATCATGACCCGAGCTGAAGTCGAAAGTTTAACTGACTGAGCCACCCAGGTGCCCCGAATGGATTAAACTCTGAAAGACTGTGAAGATTGAAGCAAGAAACAAAATCCAACTATAAACTACTTAAAAATTTACACTTGAAATAAAATGGCACAGAAAGGTTAGATATAAAAGAGTGAACAAAACCCAACCCCCAACCCAAAAATTAACACCCCAAAGGTAGGTCTCAAAACCCTGAAATAGCTACAGATCTTCATTAACAGTTAAGAATGTGTATGCTTGGGGCCCCTGGATGGCTCAAGTGGTTATCTCCCTTTCTCTCTGTGCCCTTCCCCAGCTCACAGGTACATGCTCTCTCACTCTCTCTCTCTCAAAATAAACAAACTTAAAAAAAAAAAATGAATGTATGTTTGTTAAGAGGGGAGATCATAAAAGTTCCCATAAGAAAAATATAATTTGTAACTATGTGTGGTGATGGATGTTAGCTAGACTGATTGTGATAATCATTTCACTATATATGTATCAAATCATTCTGTTGTATACCTGAAACTCGAAATTTTACATGTCAATGATATCTCAATAAAAAATAAATAAACATAAAAAAGAATGGGCATGATTGTTTATATATCATTAATATACACAACACACACACAGTAACTAGTCTTGGGAAAATAAAGTGCAAAATTGAAATCTTGGTTGAAGATTTCAATGACAGCTCAAGAAAGAAAGAATAAATGATATCTAAGATATAGCTATATAAAGACAGAAGATTTGAATGTTAATATCAATAAGCTGGATTCAACAGACAATGAAAATTTTATTTTCTTGTTGTAGAATATTCATTATTATCAAACCTAACAGAAAAACTGACTGTATTTTGGCCCGCAAAGAAAATCTCAATAATTTCCAAACAGCAGAAATTTTATAGGCCACCATGCATATTATCTGACCAGAGGTAATGAAATTAGGAATTAATCATAACAGTTAACTAAAAATAAATCCAACTCCTTGTGAATGAAAAAGAAAAGCCTTATGTAACTTGACATAAAGAGGAAATGAAACCTTCACTGAACCTTCACGCTAGATATTAACCACAGTGAAAATTCTACATTTCAAAGCTTCATGGGATGCGTTTTCATTTAGGTCAGAAGCAGATCAGGAATGTTGCCGTCACCGCTGCAATTTATTACTGTTAGAAAACTTCTTAGCAAGGCAATTAACAAGAAATAGAAATAAATAAGGAGTACTACAAATCAGAAGGCATGCGTGAAGGGTTCATCTATGGGAACATTTTTAAAACTTTTTGTTTGCAACTCGTGGCAAAATACTCGTATTTCTTCATGATACAGTACAAAAAACAGACTCACGGCAGAAACAGAAGTTTCACCCAACTATGAACAACGCACACTAATACTTTCTTGTTCTATTCTATTCTAGGTGTTTTTTTTTTAATACTGATTAGCAATCCATAAATTGATTTTACTGTCCACTATGGATCAAGACTTGTGTTTGGAAAACACAAGATATGAGCCATGTACCTGAGTATTCCTGAATCCCTCCTGTCCTTTGAGAAGAAGTTTGTTAGGCAATATTCACACAATATTTATTGTATGCATGCTTCGCCTACCAAACCACTTCTAGGAACATATTCTAAGAAAGTTGTATATATAAGCATCTATATTATGCTGTTATTTATAATATAAGTTAAAAAGCAATTTAGGGGCGCCTGGGTGGCTCAGTCAGTTAAGTGTCTGACTTCGGCTCAGGTCATGATCTCACAGTTTGTGAGTTCGAGCCCCGCATCAGGGTCTGTGCTGACAGCTCGGAGCCCGGAGCCTGCTTCAGATTCTGTGTCTCCTTCTCTCTCTCTCTGTCCCTCCCCCCACTCGTGTTCTGTCTCTGTCTCTCAAAAATAAATAAATGTAAAAAAAAATTAAAAATAAATAAATAAAGCAATTTAAATATTTGAAAGTAGAGATGTGGTCAAATTATGGTATACCCATATAATGAAGTACCATGCAGGCATTAAAATCATTATGTCATTTGTATTTACTAGCATAATATTTTAGGTGAAAGGCTAGTAAATAGTATGTAAATGGATGATCTCATTTTTGAAAATATTTAAAGCATATTTGTGTCCAAAAAAAGAGAGGCAATGAATGTAATATGAATGTGGGAAATTAAAATAAGAAAATAAATTGAGTATAAGAAAAGGTAAATTTGGTGGCTGGTTTGGTAGACTTTTGTGGGCTAATTGAAGTCATTCTGAACTCCTTTCTCGCTTTCCATCACTTTACGGTAGAAGGAGGAAAGCCTTCTTATTTCCCCAGAGCCCTTTGTGGCTAGGAATGGTCATGTGACCAGTATCTCAGAAAACTGAGATCTGCTGAGGAGCTGAGGGTGGGAAGCTTTGCTTCCAGATGAAAGATAAAGTGCTTTGCTGGCACTGCCTCTGTCTTTTTCAGTTTGGAATGCAGGTTGTGATGACACAATCCTTGAGTCACAGAAGCCATCTTGAAACTATGAGGCAACATGTATTTCATTAAAAAGTAAATATGCGAAAATGTAGCCAAAGGATATAACAATCCTGGGTTTTTTAAATGAGGTTGTTGGGGTGCCTTGGTAGCTTAGTCGGTTAAGCATCTGACTCTTGATTTCAGCTTGGGTCATGATCTCATAGTTCATGAGTTCAAGCCCCAAGTTGGGTTCTGGGCTGACAGTGCAGAGTCTGCTTAGGATTCTCTTTCCCTAGCTCTCTGCCCCTCCCCCACTTGCATGCATTCTCTCTCTCTCTCTCTCTCTCTCTCAAAACAAATAAACATTAAAATAAATAATTAAAATGAGGTTAAGCAGATGAACCAAAGTATTTCTTGTAACATGATACAAATGAATTCCCATGTGTGTGTCCATTGTTCAGTTAGCTAGATTTTCTATTACTTACAGCAGACAATTCCTGACTCATTCAGAAGGATTGTGGTTGACATTAAATTATTATTGTTTACTGAATTGAACCAAGTTTATTAAAATAAATATGTTATTTTTTGTAATAGGAAACCAAACAATGAATTTTTTACTGATAACTTCCAATTTACAGATCAGGACTATATATATACAGTCCTTCTAATATACAGATTAGGACACAAAAATTCTATTGTCTCCCTATCCAGTTTTAAAAAATTATAAACATTCATGTGCATGTTCTTTGATGCACTTAGGCCTGCATTTCTGTTGGAATACGTGTATGAGTAGAATTGCTAGATTTGGGGTATGAATGCCAAAGAGTTTTTCAAAGCTCTTTTATTAGTTGGCTCCCATCAGCTCATTATGAGACTTCCGGTTGCCCCATCCGTGTCACCACTTGGATTTGTCAGTTTTTTTTAATTAACCATTTTCCATTTTGGCAGTTATGCAGAGTTATCTCGTTGCAGTTTTATTTTGCATTTTTCTAAAAAACAATGATGTTGAGTAACTTTACCTATGTTTAGTGACCACTGGAATACCCTGTTATGCTATTTTTTTCCTGTTTAAGGAATACTTTTCTTACCCAAGACCATGAGGATATTCACCTATGTTTTCTTCTAGAAGCTTTATGTTTTACATTTTACAGTTAGATCTATAATCCACCTGGAATTACCTAGAATTAATTTAATGGATAGTGTTAGATAGGAGTCTGGATATATATGTATATGAATATATATATATATATGTATATGAATATATATGTACATATTCAATAGATCTTTCAAAATTTGTTGAAAGATCATTTTTTGTTACTTCTCTAAAGTGTCTCCCTTGTCATAAATCAGGTATTGACTGTATATTTGTGGGGCTGTTTCAAGAATATCTAACCTTTAGTCCATTTGTCTACTCATGTAAATACCATTTTGTGTTCATTTTTATAGTTTTAAATGTCTATATTTAATGGAGTAAATCCTCCAGTTTTGTTCATCTGACTTAAGATTGTTTTTGCTATTCCTGATTCTGCATTTCCATATAAATTTCAGAATTGACCTGTCAATTCACACAAATGCATACACACAAACTGTTAGAATTTTGATGGCAACTACACTGAATCTATAGATCAACTTTGGGAAAACTGATATCATATTAAGGCTTCCAATTCATTTACATAACATATTCCTCTACTTTTTAAGGTCTTTTTATATTTTTCTAAATAATTTTCTATGTAAAGTTCTCAAGCCATTTTTGTTAGATTCATTCCTTTATTTTTTGTGTTTTTGATTCTATTGGAAATGATATTGGCTTTTAAATGGCATTTTCTAATTTTTTTTCCTAGCATATATAAATACAATAATTTTTAAATATTGACTTTATATCAAAAGACTTATCTCGGGGCGCCTGGGTGGCTCAGTCGGTTGAGCGTCCGACTTCAGCTCAGGTCACGATCTCGCGGTCCGTGGGTTCGAGCCCCGTGTCGGGCTCTGGGCTGACGGCTCAGAGCCTGGAGCCTGCTTCCGATTCTGTGTCTCCCTCTCTCTCTGCCCCTCCCCCATTCATGCTCTGTCTCTGTCTCAAAAATAAACGTTAAAAAAAAATTAAAAAAAAAAAGACTTAATCTCATTAACTCTAAAAGTGAGTGCTTTTGGATTTTTGCAGCAGCAGTCATCTGTGAATAATTACAATTTCTTTTTCTTTTTGTTTTAAAACTTTTACCCCTGACCTCCCCACCACATCTCCTAACTGGATTGGGCCTCTAAATATAATTTTGAATAGAAGTCATGGTAGAAGGCATCCTTATCTCATTACTGAACTCATTTACCAGCAACTATGATCTTTGCTATAAGGTTTTTGGTAGATAGTCTTGATCAGATTAAGGAGGTATTTTACTAGTTTCCCAGGTTTATTCTAATAAATTCCAGTTTAGTTTACTAAGAATTTTTTATGAATTGTTGGTATTTATCAAATAGTTTTTATTTCTCTACTGAGATGATCAAATGTGTTTTTTTACTTTTATTCTGTTGCTGCTGTGAATAACACTGAGAGATTTTAAAATATTAAACCTATCTGTTATTCCTGTAATAAACCCAATTTGCTTGGCATGTATTATTCTATTTATGTATTGATTGATTCAGTGTATAAATTTCTTGTTTAGAATTTTTATATCTATGTTCATGAAAAAGGTTATCCTGTAATTTGACTTAAAATTTTTTTTTTAAGTTTATTTATTTTGGGGGGCGGGGAGAGAGAATCCTAAACAGGTTCCATGTTGTCAGCATGAGCTGGTCATGGGGCCTGATCTCATGAACCATTAACTCATGACCTGAGCCAAAATCAAGTGTCAGACTCTTAACTAATTGAGTCACTCAGGCGCCCCTTGACTTTCTTTTAATATCCTTGCCACATTTTAGTATCAAGCTTATGCTGACTTTGTTATGGATGTGATTTATCATTATATATTCTCTGAAAGAGTTTGTGTAAGATTGGTGTTACTTTTCCCTTACATGTTTGAAAACTTCACTAGTGGAAGCATCTAATACTGGGGCATTCTGCTAAGGAAGGTTTTTAAAGATTTAACTTAAAAATAGATATAGAAGTATTCCAACTTTCAATTTCTTTTTGTCAGTTTTGGTAATTTTTCTCCAGCAATCTGTCTATTTCATTTACATTTTCAAATACATCGGCATAACATTTTTCATAACATTATTTTACTGGCTTTTTAATGTCTGTAGGTTCTAAGTTGATGCCCCCTTTTCCATTTTATTACTGGTTATTTTGTCTCCTCTTTTTATTTCTTGATAAGCCTTGTCAAGATTTCATACATTTTATTAGTTTTTAATTTAATTAAAAATATTTTTTTAATTTACATCCCAATTAGTTAGCATATAGTGCAACAATGATTTCAGGAGTAGATTCCTTAGTGCCCCTTCCCCATTTAGCCCATCCCCCCTCCCGCAACCCCTCCAAGTAACCCTCAGTTTGTTCTCCATATTTATGAGTCTCTTCTGTTTTGTCCCCATCCCTGTTTTTATACTGTTTTTGTTTCCCTTCCCTTATGTTCATCTGTTTTGCCTCTTAAAGTCCTCATATGAATGAAGTCATATGATTTTTGTCTTTCTCTGACTAATTTCACTTAGCATAATGGAACTGGAGGGTATTATTAGGTTTTTCTTATAAGAACAAATGTGGCTTTATCAATTCTCTCTCTTGTATGTTTGGTTTCTACTTCACTCCTGCTCTTATTTCTTTTTCTCCATGTGATGGAATTTAATTTTCTTTGAGATGGAAACTTAGACTATTGATTTTAGGCAATATTTTTATCTAATACATGCATATACGAGTATTAATTTCCTTTAAGGCATGAGTTTAGTTGCATTCCATTTATCCCGCTACATTATATGCAGTATTTTCACTAACCTTCCATTCAAGGTATTTCCTATATATTTCCACAGTACCTTCTTCTCCGAATCATGAATTATTTAGAAGTCTCTGATTGTTTTCCAAACATATGAAGATTTAAAATTTTCTTTCTGTTATTGACTATACTTTAATTATACTGTAGTTAGAGAACACATTCTGTATGATTTCACACTTTTCCAATTTGTTGAGAAATGCTTTATGACTAACATATGGTCATTTTTTACAAATGTTCCATGTGCACTTGAGAATAATGTGTATTCATCAGTAGTCGGGTGCAGTGTTCTGGTAATATATCAAGTAGGTAAATATGTCAATTTGTTGTATAAATTTTCTATACCCTTCTAATTTTTTGTTCTCTTATTTTATCAGTTACTGAAAAAGAGGTCTTAAAATCTTTTAATATCATGAATTTACCAATTCTCCTTTGGTTCTGTCAATTTTTGCTATATTTATTTTGAGACTGTACAATTAGTAGCATTACAATTTAGAATCGTTACAGTTTCCTGGTGGATTGAGCCTTATATCAACATGAAGTGTCCTTTATTTATTTATTTATTTTTTTAATGTTTATCCATTTTTTGAGAGACAGAGAGACAGAGCACGAGTGAGGGAGGGGCAGAGAGAGAGGGAGACACAGAACCCGAAGCAGGCTCCAGGCTCTGAGTTCTCAGCACAGAGGCTGACGCAGGGCTCAAACTCACAAACTGAGATCATGACCTGAGCTGAAGTCGGACGCTTAACTGACTGAGCCACCCAGGGGTCCCCTGACGTGTTCTTTATTTAAAAAATAGTCTAGGGGCTCCTGGGTGGCTTGGTCGGTTAAGCGTCCGACTTCGGCTCAGGTCATGATCTCACGGTCCTTGAGTTCGAGCCCCGCGTCGGGCTCTGGGCTGACAGCTCAGAGCCTGGAGCCTGTTTCAGATTCTGTGTCTCCCTCTCTCTCTGCCCCTCCCCTGTTCAGGCTCTGTCTCTCTCTGTCTCAAAAATAAATAATCGTTAAAAAAAATTTTAAAAAAATAGTCTAGAGGAGCCTGGGTGGCTCAGTCAGTTAAGCATCCGGCTTTAGCTCAGGTCATGATCTCATGGTTCATGAGTTCAAGTCTTGCATCAGGCTCTGTGGGGACAGCTTAAGGCCTGAAGCCTGCTTCGGATTCTGGGTCTCCCTCTCTCTGCCCCTCCCCTGCTTACACTCTGTCTCTCTCTCTCTCTCTCTCTCTCTCTCTCTCTCAAAAATAAATGAACATTAAAATAAAATAAAGATAGTCTAGGTTTTTAGTCTACGTTGACTCATAGTAGTATAGATACACCAGCTCTCTCGGTTAGTTTTTTAAACTCATCTTTTAAAAATGCTATTACTTTAAACTCTTCCACATACTTACATTTAATGTAGGTCTTTTATAAGCAGCATATATCAGTTTTGGTTTTTGTCTTGTCTGATGGTAGTTTTTTTAATGTAAATATCTAAAGTTTCACATAGACAAAAAATGAAAAAAATCATAATTATACAGGTCAATGAATTCCTATGAAGTGAATGCAGCTGTGTAACCAGCACACGGACCAGGAGACAGAACATTACTGTCACACACCGGCACCTTCTTGTCCTTATTCTCCCAAGTGTAAACACTATTCTAACAATGTGGCTTAGTTTCACCTGCTTTTGAACTTTATGTAACCAGAAAAACTCAGAGTAATTGGAATTGTAAAATATTAGTAAAAAAGTAAACTTTTACATGTAATGTATTTACTGATATCTTTGTGTTTCAATCAGACATCTAACTGTCATGTATTCACTATACATTTGATAGTTTTTCTCCCCTTTCTTGATTTCTTTTCGACTAAGTATGGATTATTGTTGTTTGATTTCTCTGCCTTTATTAGCTTGCTATATATATATATATTTTTTTTAAGTATATTTATTTTGAGAGTGAGAGGGTGAGTGGGGGAAGAACACAGAGAGAGGGAGAGAGAGAATCCCAAGCAGACTCTGCTGTCAGTGCAGAGCCTGATGTGGGGCTTTTTCTCACAAACTATGAGATCATGACCTGAGTCAAAATCTAGAGTCAGACACTTAACTGACTGAGCCACTCAGGTGCCCCACTATTTATACATTTTAATTAATCTCTTCCTGGCATAGGGCCCTAAATATGACCAAAAAATGGGAATATTGATTTATTGAAGTCTAATACAAATTTGTACTTCTGTAACTTCCCAGAAAATACAAAGACATTTGAATACTTTGAATTTACATTTCTCCCGCCTTCTGTGTTTTTTTGTTGTCATATATTTTAATTCTCTATGGATTTTTAATCCAAATGTTGTTATTATTATCATCATTATTATTACTATTATTAATTTACTTGACCCTCCATATGTTGTCATCTTCTTCTAGAGAGTAAATGCTTTGCTTGTGATGGCCACCTAGGCATTTCAATCCACAGTGGGTAAAGATGATTCAAACCTCACCTCTGTCTTTATGAAAGCTTCAGTCCTCAAAAAGTCTACACCCTTGCCCATGTCTAGCTCATTCTTATTGCTGAACTGTTGCCCTTTATTGTCCAACTAAAGTTCTGGGACATTTACTATGTCTCTTCTCCTTGGTGGGCTATGAACTCCAATTTTTGTCACATCCCTCATCCTGTGAGTCTGTCAAAAGCTCAGTTCCGTTTACTAGCCTCTCAACTGCTTTTGAGATCAGTATTTCACTAGAGAGGAGGCATGGTACCAATTGCCAGATATACCTCCTTCTCTAGGTCTTGATATGTGTCTGATACATTATGCACGTACACATACACCCACAGTCCAGCGGCTTTTCTAATCGCTGCTGGAGATAAGAGTTATTTCAAATGCAACTCGGCCTGTCATCGTGCCAAGTGAAACACGAAATTTCAATAAATAATTTTTAAACATAAAAAGTTCCATTTTATTAGAAATGCACCTCACAATGACAGGAATAGGGATGCTTTTAAAAATCAATTTATATATCCATGGATGAATATGACTGATCTCTAGAATAAGACAAGTTCAGAATCCATTCTATTCTTATTTGTTAAGTCGAAGTACTAAGAGAGTTGTTCACGTAAATAAGTAGATGGAAATAGACATAGTTTGTTGTACCCATGTCATTTAATTCTTTGAACTGCTGCCTTGCTTGAATGCCAGCCTTCACATAGTGATCTACCATCATGAATTTTGAAATAATGTCTCATCTGACAACTCAATTAAGTTTTTCCTAAATAATTTTAAAGCACGCGGAGGAAAATACTTGATTTTTTTTTTTAAGTTTTATTGTTTTATCACTAGATGTATTCACTTTCTCAACACCGACACCCATATTTTGAACTGTCCCTTTATCTGGTACCTGGAGGTTTTCATGTGCCAGAGCAATGCACCTTAGTAAGGTTCTGGATGGCTGAGGGATATTCCTTTCTTAGGTAAAGTATGGAAAGGGCATGTTTTTCATCAAGCCAATATTTTCAATGCACTTGGAAGTTTAGGATCTTAGAACTGATTTCCTTAAAAGCAACCTTGTCCTTGTAAACCCCTAGGAACCCGACGTGAAGAACCCTGAACTAGGAAACCAGGCAGCAGTAGCTCTGCTCTAAGGAAACTGTAATGTTCTGAAAGCAGCTGGGCATAAAGCGGTGTGGGGAGTATGACTGACGGTTGTAAGTCTCTTTTGGGTTGCCCCACAACTGAAGCTCTGTGAGCAGAGGGAGAGGAAGAACTGTCATAAGCAGAGCAAATGGGGCATTACAATTTGCTATCTGTTCAGGTAGTGAGAGAGCCAAATGATGGGGTGAAAGGATCATAGCTCAACCCATCAGAGATACCCTGAATCCAAGTCCTGCAAACACAGTACATTTCGATAGAAGCTATGTACCTTCATGTGCCCCTGAGAAGAGATTAAACTAGCACCCAGGTGGACAGAAACAGGGACAAGTGTAATCCTTCTGCCCTCTCCATCCAGAATGGTCTCTTCTTGCTGAGATCTCAAAAGGCAGACACATTCACCCTACTTCTAATCTCATAACCCAGAATGAATAAACGACTGGCAAAGGAAACAGCTAGCAAGAAAGGACAGCCACAATGCAGTGTATGCAACGTGAAATTGGTGACACTTGTAGGTTTAAGGAGAGCAAGGCTCATTATTCCTAGGTGAAGTAGTGTAGGTACTTTGTTTTGTTTTCGTTAGTCTTTATCGGATGCAAATCAGCAGACTGGTGGTGGGGGGTGCTGTGTGGATCCCACGAGATGGTCCTCTGATCAGGAGTCTATGGGCCCTTTCTGGATCGATCATGTGCTCAATTTGTGAAAGTGGGTACGTTGCTCCAGCTCGGAGTCTGCTTCCTCCAGTCCACTTCCATGGCTTCAGGGGGAGCATGGAATCTGGGCAACCGAAGTCGCTGCAGGTCGCCTCAGCGTGACTGAGGAAAGCAGGATTTCTGGATCTCTGCATTGGGATGCAGGGAAACAAAGGCAATGGCCTGGATCTCACAGTCTGAAAAATCAACCAGGAGCTATGGAGTAAGATTTTGGTTTCACAAATGCCCTGAGGGCATGTTTTGGCTTTACTCCATCTTGTTTCCTCACTGTTCCCAGGGACCTTTGAAAGGAATTGCCCTTAATTAGGGTTCATTTTCTAGGACTTCATCTTATCTCTGCCTAGACTCCACCTTCCTGCTGGATATTCCCACCTCAGGCTGGGTGAGAATCTCCTTCTACAACCTAATAAAAACATCCTGAGTAGAAAATACAGAGTTGAAGGGAACTTAAAGGGCAAAGAGGGCCACCACTAAGCCCATGCTTGATTTCTTTAAAAAGGCATTTCTTTTTAAAAACACTTAACTGCCATCCAACAGCAACTTATTTGGATATACCTATTTTGTCACGATCACACTTGACTGCCATGGCCCAAAACATTGTCAAATTAATATGCAAGTCACGATGTCTAGAATGTGAGCGATGTCCCCCGGATGTGGCATCCTAGCACAGCTCAGGGCTTTCAGAGCTGTCCGTGGCAGGCGTACATCAAACCCCTTTAATTTTACAAAGAAAACAAGGGCCTCAGATGGGAGAAGTGAATGTCCCAGGGTCTCCCTGCCAGCTAGTAATCATCTCTCCTGGCCGTGGTACATTTCTACAACACACACTGCTTTCCAGAATGATCCTTGCTTCCTGGCAACTCTCTCCAAGGACCACCAAGTTGAGCCCATAAAAAAAAATCACGTTTCTCCAACTTCCAAGAGCGTGGGTCTCGCCTTCTAAGTGCAGCTCCATTTGCCAACTTTGACACATACTGTAACAATAACCCTTGTGAGCTGCATTTTATGTGATAGGAGGCAGGTGTACAACTGTTGAATACATGTCTCAAGAGAGCTTATTAAAACAGCTAAGCCAATTAACTCTCTTAGAAACATGTAACCTTTTCCAGGAAAATACATCTGAGGCACAGGAACTTGTGGGAACAAGTCCTTAGGGAAAGCATGGCCTTTGATCTCAGAGACCCTGTGCCCAGAGTTGGCCTGGCCCACAGAGCTAGGAGACCTCTGGTGGCCATTCTCTTCTGATGTAGGGAGAGGACGGTGGGCTGGTTTTGTGTGCAGGGGTAGAGAGCAAGCCCAGGAGACAAATGAGATGAGAAACAACTCATCCATTAGAGAAGATTCCAAAAACTCAACTGAAAATGACTCACTGGGCATAAAAAGTGACTAATGGGAAACCAAGGTGAGAAGGAATGTATGGCTAACCCAAGCTGAGTCTGCGCGTTAGGAAGGCGGTGGTGAAACCACAGCAAGGCATAATGAAGCCAGAGGTGGAGCTTTAATCTCTGCATCTGTTAGTTAGCTTTAGATGGGGAAAATCTCTGGCCCAGGGTCAAGGACTGCACTCCTCCCAAGTGGGATCAGGTGAGGAATGAATGGCCACTACTGGAACGACACCCCTGGGACCCCCTCATATAAACTATCAGCTCTGGGTCTGGGACACAGGCTTCAAGATGATCTAAATATTGCAATGATTACATGATTACCGTGACATCACGATCCCCCCAAAGGAAGCCATCCTTCTGTAGCACATGGTATTCCCAAAGTCTCCTCCTCTGAACAGGCACTTTCCTGGCATTTAGATCGCAGCAGACTGGACCTACTTAGGATGCAAGATGCTGACAAGCCCTTTACTGCACAGCTCAGCCTTGTCCGCGAGTTTGCTAGAACTCTAGCACCTATCTGGGGACCCCTCATCCCTCCGACCCCCAAATCCAAGCTGTGATCTTCAAGTCTTACAAACCACCCTTTCTCCCCATGTATCTGGAGGAACATGGGTCTCCCCAACCTCTGAGGTGGTTCTGAGCCACTCCTAGGAGCATCTGGGACCAGGACTGAGTGCTGTGTGTGTGGGCTCTGCAAAACCACTTCTCGGCAATCCTTGGGCCAACAGCCTGGGGCCAGTCCAGTGGCCACACGGCCCAGTGTTAGCCTCTTTCTCTGCTCGTGGTCCTGTGTATGGGTAGCCCTGTCTCTGGTTTCTGCCTCCCAGCCCTGAAGCACCAAACAGTCGGGCTCTGTCCGCTCTTTCTCTGATGACCCAGTGGTCAGCCGCCTCTATCTACCCCTTTCCTGAAAGCACTCCCCTCCTGTTCCTTACTGACCTGACGACCTGTCCCAGAATGCTCTTAGTGATTCAAAATAGGGCTTGTGTTTCACTCCATGGTGTTTGCTGCAAATGTATGTTTGAATTCTTGATGTGACCTTGCAGCTTGATTTTGGGCTAAGAATGACCTAGATCTGAGGGCTTCCTCCAGGTGAATTAAAATGGGTCCAAACTGAAGATCCCTTTTTATTTATTTTATTTTTAATTTTTTTAATGCTTACTTATTTTTGAGAGAGAGAGAGAGAGAGAGAGAGAGAAAGTGGGGCAGGGGCAGAGAGAAGGAGACAGAATCCGAAGCAGGCTCCAGGCTCTGAGCTGTCAGCACACAGCCCGATGAGAACCCGTGAACTACGAGACCATGACCGGAGCTGAAGTCAGACACTCAACCGACTGAGCCAGCCCTCCTCCATTGTACAGTGGGCATAAGAGGAGTAACTTCTCACGATTGTTCCGACAGTTAAATAAAAGTATGTGTGTGACGTGCCGACTTCACTTTAGGTGTCCGGCCCACATGTTTCTTTTCCTCGTCGGCATCAGAGAAGGCTAAGGTGCCTTGGTTTCAAACGTGCCGGAGGAGAGTGGCCCTGGGGGGGTTCCCCAGCAGTGACCGGGGCAGAGAAAGAGCATTCCCACAACAGTTTAACTAGCCTCAGGGCTGTGACAGGGGCCAGAGATGACACATTGGGTCACAGGCACCAGGCAAGTGGCCAAGTATGTTTGGGCTGCAGTTCTCACCCAGCTGCACAGCAGAACCAATGGGGTGGGGGGTAACTCGCAAGAACACTGATGCAGGGCCCTCACCCCAAACCAGTTATGCTGGAACCCGTGAGAGGGCAGCCCGGGCACTGGTGTTTTATAATAGCCTCATGTGATTCTTACCTGTATCCAGAGGGAAGAATCTCTCCTAAGGAGAGAGAAACAAGGACAGAAACTTACAAAATAAATTTACCTCTGGGGAACTGGATGGCTCACTCAGTTAAGCATCCAACTCTTGATTTTGGCTCAGGTCATGATCCCAGAGCCATGGGATCCAGCCCTTTGTGGGCTCTAAACTGAGCACGGAGCCTCCTTGGGATTCTCTCTCTTCCTCTGCCCCTCTTCTACTTGTACACGCTTGCTCTCGTTCTCAAGATACATAAATAAACTTAAAAACAATAAATTTGCCTCTTAACGTGCAGGAAAGGAGGATGCAAACAGGGAGCAGAGAGGGTCACTGGTGCTGGTGTTTCGGGTGAGCGTGGAAAGAACTAAATGTGGAAAGAACCTGGACCCAGACGTCGCCCTGAATGGGAGGGGAGGCAGCTTTTCCCCTCAAGTTCTCTAATGACACCGTGGCAGGAAGAAGGCTCTCCCCACCCCACCCCCACCCCCAGGGAGGCCAAGCCTGCCCAGACAGCCTGAGATGGGAGTTCGGCGCCCAGACTAATGCAGAAAGCAAACGGAGGTGGTGAGGCCCTGCAGAGCTTCTGAGCCTCCTGATGTGCCAGCATCAGCTCTGGGCCAGAAGGAGCTCTCAGCGGGAATTAACCGTGACCCTGAACAAGCTCTGGAGCTGGCAGAATGCCAAAATCAGCCCAGAGAGAGGTCAGCAATTCTGATCCCACAGAATAAAACTTTCTTCCTCACTGGCTCCTAGCCTGTAGGCTACAATTCCCATATTAGTCATTGCTTCAAATTAGCAAGGCACCGGGGGATGTTAGAATAAAATGCTGTCTGCCCTGAGATGCCCCATCATTAGCCTTCGTTGAAATCTCTGGATGGGATCAGCTGGCAGCAGGGACACTGACAGGTGGGACACAGGGTGAGTCAGAGAAGGCTTAGGGAGCCTTGAGGCTGGTGTGTCGCTTGGGAGGCCAGGCCAGGTGGAGTATGGCGGGCAGCCCTGAGCCCCCGGGAGAAGGAGGGTAAGTGCTCTGAGGATGAGCGCCCGCACTTCACAAGTCCCAATGACGGCAGCAACGGGAGCCCTGAAAATCCCTCGCCCTTGTTCTGATTTGCAGTTAATCCGAAGGCTTGCCTTCTGGCCTGTTTACCTCCTCACTTGGTCTAACAAATGTTGGGGTAATGTCTGTCTCTCATGTTTCTTTTCTTCCTGATCGTCTTTTTCATCTTCCCTCTTCCTTTCTGCTTTAGTGCATTTGGGCTGATGTAACAAAATACCATTGACTGGGTGGTTTAGCCAACAAACGTTTTCTCATAGTTCCTGGAGATGGGAAATTCAAGATCGAGGTGTTAGGAGATTTGGTGTCTGGTGAGGCACCTCCTCCTGGTTTGTACATGGTCACCTTCTTACTATGTGGCTGAGAGAGGCCCTGGTCTCTTCTTCTTCCTGTAAGGGCACTAACCCCAGCACGGAAGCCCTATCCTCATGACTTCAGCTAAACCTAATTGCCTCCCCAAGGTCCCACCCCCAAATACCATCACACTGGGGATTGTATCCAAGATACAAAATGGGGGGGGGGGTGTCATATTTCAGTCCCCGGCAGTGTCTGCATGGTTATTTGGTGAGTCAATGGCTGATCAGGAACACTCATTGTGGACTTTCTGTGGGCAAAGAGTAAACTACTGGGTTAAGCCACTGACACTTGGGGGCTTATCTGTCTGCCATTGATCCTAACTTATTAATAGTCCCTTAGACTCAAATTGCCTTACATAGCATGTAAGGTACTTAAAGATCTGGCCAGTGCTGGTTTTCTATCTCTTCACGCCCACCTTAGTCAATCAGCTGCAACCTTGTTCTGCTCTGCAGATCTGCAAGGACGACATGCCCTTGCTTGCTTTGCCTTTGAACCACAGCATGCAATCCTTTCCTCTGCCTCAAATGCTCCTAGAGATCTGGCCTACGTGACCATTCAATACCCTACGTCTATTATAATCCCAACATCCCTGGTGTATGGTAACTACCGACTTCCTGTCTGCCTTCCAACCCGAGGAAATAGGCCCCATTTCTCATTAGAACGTACCAACTCCTCAATGGCATTCGAAGCAGCCACTAACCAGAAAAAAGAGGTGTTGGGCTTTTTTTTTTCATAACTCTTTTCCTGTTTAACTGAAAATTGTCTTTGTGGGAAAACTCATGGCAAATTTTATTATTTGTATGTTTTGTTTTCTTCAAAACCAATTCCAGATGAAGTATCATAATCGTAAAATCATCGTCACTATTGAGATCAGGACTCTCTCGCAGTAGATAGAAATTAAAGAACACCTTGCATTATTAATAATTATTATTAGTCTAAATCAGAAAATGTTAAAGGAGATTAAACTCTTCAGAGTCCAGAGCTTGCCAGGGACATCCCCGATAATAAACCTGGATGCTCTCTTTGCAGGCCACTTATCATGACTCCAAAGTGAGCACCGACGATGGCCATTCCCATCTCGAAGCCATTGTATTCCATGTGCCAACAGATTTCAGCTGGAGTCACTCGCTCAGTGACACCTTTCCCTGCCTTCTCAGACGAGATCAAGTCCCTTATTAGGCACCTTTTAAAAGGAATATCACCATTCTTTTTCTTTCTTTTTTTTTTTTTAAGATTTCTTTTTGAGAGAGAGTGTGCAAGGGGGAAGGGGCAGACAGAGGGGGACAGAGGATCCGAAGTGGGCTCTGTGCTGACAGCAGCGAGCCCGATGAGGAGCTCGAACTCACGAACCACGAGATCATGACCTGAGCCAAAGTCCGATGCCTGACCGGGCCCCCTCACTGTTCTTTGTTAGACATTTCACAACTCCTGTTTTTTCTCTTGCTTCTCAAGCTACTCCTTTGTTTATTTTTCAGGCCCACCCCCATTTTATCATTAACTTCCTCAAGGCTGTGTCTGGGACCCTCTCCTCTCCTCACCCTGCTCTCTCCCTGGGTAAGCTTCCGGAAGGCCCACAGCGTCAATGACCCCTGATGCCTCCGCCCCGAACCACACCTCTGTGCCTCCAGCTTCTCTTCCCTGAGCTCTAGATGTGCCCACTGCACATGTCTCAGCGTCAACCCAAGGCCTCTGCCCCCAAATCACTGCTCTTTCAGTTTCCCCCATTGAAGTGAAGACTTGCCATCCCTACAGTTCTGTTAGCCAGAAGCAGGGGTCATGCCTGTCACTGCTCAATCCCTAGTCCAATTCATCACCGGGTCCTGGTGATTTTAATTCCTAAATGTGTCCCCAGGCATCCCATTTCTCACCACCTCTGTAACGCTAGTCCAAGGTATTCTCACCTCCTTCCGAGGTCCACACAATAGCTTCCAGACTATTCCATCCACTCTGGGTGCCACATTCCATTCTCCACGTAGCAGGCAGAGTGGTCTTGTCAGAATGCAAGGATGACACTGCTGCCTTCCTCCTTAAAGCCTTCCAGTGCCTTCTTATTCCTCTCAGGGTAGGAATAAATTCTCCAGCCTGGCCCATAGAACCTGGCCTGGCCTAGCCTTCTCTCCACCTAATCCACGGCACACCCATCCTCCCTGTCCATTTCTTGGGCCTGCCATGCTTCTCCCGTCCCTTCCAGACCTTCACACTGCTGCTCCCGCAGCCTGCGTGCTCCTTCCCATCGATCCCCCAACTTACCCAAGGTGTCACCCTGTCTTATTAGATGATGTCACAGTGCAATACACTCTTCACTATTACGCTTTTAACAAGTGGGTTTTTATACGCATTTATTTGGCCAAGTATAAGATTATCATCTATCTCCTCCACGGGACAGTGAGTTCTTGGAGGGAGGGGAGGATGGAGTAAGGAGAGCCTGTATCTGGTTTTCCTCATAGTTGTCTCCTAAGAGCTGATTCCAGGGCCTGGAGTCACACCCTTTTAAGATGTTTTATGAAGAAGCAGATTTGCCACAACTTGTGATGAATAGAAGTTCATCCCTGGATGTCTCTTTCAGGCTCTCTAATTACCATAATGGATGCTGCTGAGAAACTACGAGCCCTTTTGGCTGAGACACCAGCCTGCAGAAGGAGACTGGATGCGGCTGGACAGCTATGAGAACTGGAGGAATTGCTCCTGCGGGCAGCGGTCCAGAGAGACACCACCTCTTCAGTTTCTCTGCAGCAGAAGTGGTTGACGCCTAGGAACCCTGCAGGATGCTTTTGAAGATCACTTCTTAAGACAACCTCCGACTTGAAATGAGAATTCGTAATCTTTTTCTGGCTGACACAGACAGAAACATCAGTGATGCAGACCTTACCAAAGTTATGACAGACAAAGGAAATGACTCAAGGTGAATTCAACCCAAAGAGCCTTACGGGATTGTGACCCAAGCCCGCCCTGGCCAGACAAGATTAATTACAGGGCCCCAGATTTCACTTGGTACTGTGGTAATGTTTAACATATGTTTCTATCACATGAAAAAAATCAAATCAATTAGATATAGATTAGATGTGCACGTGTTGCTATGTCAAAGACCACTTACCAGTCCTCATCATTGTCACTTGGGTTGCATGAGCACAAAATTATCAGTGTGGTATGCACAGTTGTGTTTTTCTGCAAAGGGGATCCATAGTTTTGGTCATTTTCCTAATGTGGTCTTGATTTACAAGTGTAGGAATCAGCAAACTACATACTAAGGCCTCTCTGGGTTCCAAACTTACATACATCTTAAAGTGTAATGCTAAATTGGTGATATTATTGGAAAATTTAGTGAGACTCTGAATCCCTTGCATTTAAATGTCAAGTATTTTCTGAAAAAAAAATTCAGTTTTTATCCAGTAATTTGGAGTCCTGTTCATAGAGTCAAAGAACTGAGCCATATATAATGTTAACTCACACATTTGTAGAATTGATGCTGGGCCCCTAATTTTCCCTGTGCCATGTATGTATCTAAGTTCAGCCCAACAGGAAAGGGAAAGATGCTGTGAATAATCCCCAATCCTCCATCCATAGTCGATACGGGTCTCTTTACCCCTGCAGATGAAATCACCTTGCTTGTAACAACTGAAAGTCAACAGGAGCTGAGTCAGATACCCACCCATAAAGCCCCCACGCAGCTCACCTTTGGCAAGTAGGGAAGGGAAGGCCAGGTGGAAATGTGTCCTTCCCCACACAGAAGGTACTCTGTTTATCTGAACACCTGTATAGGACAGGAAGAGCCCAGACCTACACCCAACACTGCCCAGGGCCATATGAATGATTGCTCTCAAGTCCCCGTGAGTGCTTGGCCGTAGGGAGTTAACACTGCAAAACGCATGATACATGACGTAGAGCTTAGAGTCTTCAAACACTCCAAAGAGTTTTAGCCATAGACTCCTAAAAAGTTGCTAATTTTTTGTTCCTTTTTTGTATTTCATAAGAGCCATAAGAACAAACTTCAAAACCACTGCCACTACATATGGCAGCACTGACTGTCCAAGGAGCTCAAACTCAGTTTCCATACGGTATCTTACTTATCCTGCCATTTTCACCTCATTTCTCCTCCTCCTCAATCCTTCTCTGCTTTGGGTTCCCCTTAATATGAAGTGACTATTGGAGCCTCTTCCTTTTCCCCCAATAAAATTTCTTTGATCTCAAACTAGAGGGATGGAGTAGGGGATACAGTTAGTGAACGACACATGCTCAGCTCTTGTCCTTTCCAGAACATTACTAGGCCCCAGCTATGCAGTTCCTGGATGATCTCTTTGGGCTTCCCAAAGAGATGTTTGATTTAGGGCCCGGGATCATTTCCCATGGTGCACTTCTCCCTGCACAACTCAATGGCATCACTGGGTGGGGCAATAAAGGGTCTGTTTACAATATTAAATTCCTTTGAGACTTGAGGTGGGCTATTTTGGACTCTTCACCACTGATGAATTTTTCCGTCTGCTGCTTTATCTACCTGACAGGAAAGCTTGAACTACTGCCATTTCTAAATTGCTCTTCTAAATATTGACTTCATGGCGAGACTCAAAGTGTCATAACACAGCTCACTGGAGGAATGAAGATTTTCCAGGCCTCATCCAGAGGTCTGTACAATGTCCTGTGGGAAGTGGAGAAGGAAGAGGAGGATCTGAGAAGAAAAATAAAATCAAGTCATGTTTAGAAGAAACGCCATTGCACTTCACTTAATCTCGCAGAGACAAATGAACACTCATGGGGCTATTAGCTGTGGAGGGGCTGGAGAGGACCAAGGTGGAGGGAGAAATGATGGCAGTGACCATTAATCCCTCAGCGGTCGGCCGGGAAGAATGGAGGGTGCGAGAAAGAGCCCTTCAGAAACACCTAGCTCTCAGAGAGCCTCTATTTGGGTTTCCGGCTTAGAAGGACTGGACAGTGTCTGAAAAACAAGAGACTTTACATCCAATTTCTGTCAAGGCTTCGACACGGCTATATCTTTAGCTAATCTTCATTTGGGTTGCTGAGAAAATTCTAGGAGACTTTCTTTTTAGCTTCTTTCCTCCTAATAGTTAACACTATAAACTGATCTTAAGGCATATTTGTCACATCATATTAGCTGTTGAACCATGAATCAAAGGAAGTGATTGGCCCTTTCTTGCCCTTAAGGAGCTGTTTTGAAGGAGCAACACGACGTTTTACGTGCAAGTTAGCTTTGAGATTTTTTTTTTTTTTTTTGATATTCAGGGATATACAACTTCAAGTTGTTTATTAGCATGAAGGGGCCAGATTCCCCAGGATGAGAATAATGCTCTTCAAGGCTGCAGAGAGAGGTCCTGTCTCCCTTCAGGACATGTCCCCAATTCGTGTGCATTGCCAGACATGGCTACCTGAAAGGCCACCGTGTGGAGGGGCTGGGGAGAGATTATGCGGGATGTGCTCTTCAGAGCATATGAAAAGCTCAAGTTCCAAGACATAGGAAGTTAAATTAACCAGGTACCATGGAAGATGGCCCTTCCGGCAGTGGCGCGACATGTATCTTGATTGTCCTTAGACTGTGGAAGGTGGCCCCTAAGGCCGCATGCCCAGTCTGTTCCCTCTCCTAGGCCTATGCATGTGGGCCCTTTTATTTGTTGATAATTATTTCCAAGAACGACCTCAAAGTGCGTCTTCTGGCTTGAGACCTCATCACATTGGACTGACCCGTGAGCTTGGATCCTCTAGCAACTCTGATTAGCTTGGCTGAGGCACTGACTTCTTTCCTTCATCTCATGTCCAACTCTGAGAAAAGCTGGGTCTCCATTTAAGGTAATAAAGTCCTCGTAAACCCTTCCCTTGCTTGAAAGCTTCTTCTCGTGTCAGCTGAGTAGCTGTTATGGGCAGAATCCCAGGTGTCTTCTGAAGAAACTCCAGTACTCCCCTGAAATTCCATCTGCCAGCAGAGCCATCCTGTGTATACTGGTTCTCATGCCCAGTTTGGATTCATGCGGTCTGCTCTGGCCTTCACGGGCTCACCTACGGATGCTAGTCTCTGCTCTGTGGCAGCTTTCCGGGCGCTTACCCCAGCTCGGCTGTGGGTCTGCTTTCCACAGTCTCCATCTGTCTGTGTGCTATGCTCCTCTAAGAGTTGGCACAGTCTTGAGTGCCCCGAGCAGCTCTCCATGTGACCACCTCCAACCAGCGTTCTCCAAACTCCTGCTGAAGGCCCACGCCCTCAATGTGGGCCATCTGTGGTTCAGCCTCGGCTTACTCATCCTTCTCTCCGTCCTCCCCCACCTCCACCTGCCATGGTCTCCCACAACCCACCGTGCTCTCACAATTTTATCAGGCTGCTGCCAGTGAGCTCCCCTAGCTGTCTCTCCCCATTAATCCCTTTATTTCTTCCAGGCCTCCCCTGATATCTTCTTCCATGATGGCAATCAGCAGTGTAACACCATTAAGAATTCGGGAAAAAAAAGCATCTACAGCCACATACATAGGAAGGTCAATTTGCCCACTCACCTAAAGAACGAATCCCACCAATGGGAAGACACCTGTAAGTTGATTATTTTATTATCACTGAATCCTCTCATCTGTAGTGAAAGGGTTTTGACTGCCAAGACAAGAGTATTCTGAAGACTTCTCACAGGAGTCAGGGTAGTTTGCACAATGACTTACCTCACTGCAGTAAGTAAAGTAATTTAGTTTCTCATTGATCTACTATGTACAGGAGGAATATAAATGCAGAGAGACTTCATTTACTATAGTACCCAAAAGTTGGAAGAGCTTTGAGTCCTGTTTTCAGCATTGTAGGGGAGCTCAAAATCCATAGAAACAGTATGCCAGATTCTTTTGTAAAGCAGAGAAGCAACACCTAATTTATCTCTTTTGTATATCCACAATTTTGCACATGAAAAAGCAGGATATACTGCAGCAGTACTGCTGAACCAAGGAAATCAGGAAATGGCGTGGTGTCTGGTCCAATGCTAGAGAGCTCAAAACAAAAGTTTAAAAACCATGCCCATAAAACATATTTCTTGTAGTGTTCCCACTTTCCAAACCTTGGCTTGGTCTTAGAACATGACAATTACATCGTTTGTCTTCAGAGACTCCATGGTGTTTGAGATTTGGAAGGCTAGAGGGGCCTGGAGGCCAACACACTCACCTGGCCAGTAGTACATGTAGACCTTCCTTTTGGCCTTGGTCAGAGTGACCCACAGAGGTTCTGATCCATTCCACCAGAGAGGCATCAGGCTGTCTCTGTTGACACCAATGTCAAATGACTTGTTGGTGTTGGGGTCCCACATGTAGTTTCCAATCATCTGATGGACCTCACAATGGCGGCCTATGTAAATGAGAACACAAGGCTGTCAGTTTATTGTTCTGGTCTTTTTATAAAAGCCATTTTCTCTTTTCTGTTTATAAAAGCCATTCATGCACATTTAGTTAAGTACAGAACAGCATGAAGATTTTCTTTTGATTTTTTCATCATAGATATTTCTTCTCTCTTAGACTGTACCACAAGGACAATCCAATGAGTAGTCTAATAATTGAGGATGGGTTCATTTTTTGTGAAGTTAACTTGCCAAGCTATTTTAAATTACACTGAGGACATTGTGTGCACAAATTGACCCATTGTTCACAGCTTGAAATCTAAATATGAATCAGTATGAAAATTGTAGATTCCCATAGGGCTTGGATTAGCTTTTCACCTCAGAGCACCCCTCCGAAGCTCTGCTCCCACACAGTCACGAATCTAGATGCTGGGGGGTTTATTCCCTTGTTTCCCTGGATAAGAGGAGTTATCGCTTCAGCACAGAGCACTGATAGGATCTACGACATTTGGAACAGAATGGTGAAAAATAGATTCAACTTTGGAAAACAAAGCAAGAAAACAACCCTCCAAATGGAGTGTTATATAGCAATGAGGATTGCTTCTGTTGGGCACAGCTTAGTCCCAGAAGAGAAGCCAGAAGTGAAAGACGCAAGTGCTTGGACTCTTTTGGAACGTTAGGCTTAAATTATTTATTTTGGAGCGATCTGCTACATCTTTAAAGTAAAAATAACACAAACATTGGCAAGTGCATCAGAAATTGCTGCAACTTCAGTGAGCGTCATTTGGCATCACGATGAAATATGCTTCACCGAGCTCACTAACTACGCTTAATCCAAGTGGATTTTTTTGTTTGTTTGCTGTTGTTCTTTCTTCCCGAGCACCCCTACCCCACCCCACCCCACCCCAACACACACACACACACACACATACACACACACACACACTTTGTTTTTGAATGAAAGCAAGGAGAAACCATAAAATACAATTTTGAAAATTTGGAGACCCAAAATATTATAAAGGAAAACCTTTTATTTCATCACAGAAACCCAGGCCTTCTACAAATCATGCTTTGAATTTAAAGCCCAGAGATCCAGACAAAATGGTTTTTACCCAAGGCTACAGAGTTAGATTTTTGACCCTGACCAAAACTTTCACATGTGGACTGATAAAATTAAAAAATAAAGTAAAAAACTTTGAGCAATTTCTCCAATGGTTAAGATTTCTCCAGTGGTTAAGCAATTTCTCCAATGGTTAGTTATTCCTTCAACTAACATTTAGTCAGGGTTCCTATGGGCTCTGCATTGTGATAAGCTTAGACATTCAAAATAAATTCATGTGGTCCCCATCCTCCAATGCCTTGTATGTAATACTCAACAGAGGTCCTTTTGCATAAAAGAGACAGGCTTCCTTGGGCCCGGACTAAGAAGGGGACCAAGCTGCCAACTTAAGACTCGTAAGGATTCTCACTCACTCTTTTGCTGAGGATAATTCCTAGTATGTTCTAACTCATTAAAAGTAGGAGCATTATTGGTTAACCACGTTACTTTTTTTGTTTTTAGTGTATCAAAGTTTAATAACATCAAGAGAAACCCTCTCACGAGTATAATTTCTTACCTGCTTTCTTTACCCAAAACTTGCATCCTGTACCTAAAATATTTTTTATTATCCTACTAATGCTCACTTATCCTTTTCACAAGGCAAGATAATCCTGACAATATTCATTGGGAAATGTGTCCTTTCTGGTCTTCCCCTGTAGATGTCCTCTAATGCCCTCCTAAGGGCAGGGGTATCTCATCTGGAGCTGGTGTCACAGACACTGAGCAAGGGTGCAAAATTGGAAAGGGGTGTCGAAAGTGTTACTGAAGTCAGTAAACCAAGAGAAGTTTCTAGATGAATCACAGGAAAGGGCTGCAAAAGCTAGGGATATCAGGTATGGGAATAATGGGGACAGGTACCAAGTGGGAGGGGTGTAGGAATCTCTGCTTTTGTTTGGAACTGTTTTGACTATTTTAGAAGAAATGCCTGAAACCCGAATCTAAGCAGGGGCCTCATGTGATTCAGTTTCCACTAGGTGTTACTTGCAGAGAAGGATGAAGCAACAAAAAAATAATGTTTAAAAGTACTTATAACCTCTATTGTATATCTCAGAAATGCCACAATATCATTTGGTAAAATATTTTTCTTTTTTTTTAACACTCGCATTCAACCGTCTAGACCATAAAGGGTGGAAACTCTCTTGCCTTCTTTTGCTTTCCGGGTAAAAATTTATAAGGAGCCTTCTGTGAATTATAGAGCTGCCATGTAACTGGATGGTGGAAGGTGTCTGTGCAGGAGAGACACAGAGATGGAGAGACAGAGAGAGAACATTCTTCTAGAGAATGTCTGTTACATTAAATTCTCTACCTCTTACACACGTTTCTTTGGAAACATGTATAGCGCCTCACTGAGGAGAGACAGAATCTATGTGTGCAGGTAACACAGTTCTGGCATATTTTAAATTTTCAAATGATGATATCTTGTTTCCTGTGGTTATCTGAGTCCTTTAGCTTTTTTCATGTTGGATATTCTCTCCTCCCCATTATGTGGGATGTAGCATTAGCCTTGGTACTCCTTTTACACACCAGTCGAATCAGTGGTGCCCACTCATTCAAGGGAGCTCCAATAACTTTATAATTAAAGCATTCTTTAGGGAGGCATCTTTAAGACAAGGACCCCAAGGATGCCTTTGGTTCCTGCTCCCATCTAGCACACTGGTTGGTCTAGGCTGGCCCAGAGTGGTTCATCCATTCTAAAGGAAACTTGGACCCATGGAAGTCAACATTTCTCCAAAGGCTGGGAGTGATGTGCTGGAACAGAGGTGTTTGCTCACTTCCTATGAGTGAAGGGCACCTAAGGAAGATCCGGGGACCAGCAGTTCTCCCTACGTGAGTTAATGGGTTTCTGTTAACAGTGGAGATCTTTCAACAAGGAGGTTATCCTCGGACCTCTGTTTAGAAAGTAGGTTTTATTCTTTGGGTGGATTTAGGGCCTTGAGTTAAAACGAGAAGGTGTATTCTTCAAAGGCTCAATCATAGATGCTGTTCTAGTCCCCAGGGGCATCCCTTTGTTCTGGGAAGTCAGCAGGAGGCTGTATGTTCCCATCTCATGTCTGCTCTGAATCTTCTCTCCCAGATGAGCTGATTTTCTTCCCATGAATATATTAAGGCTGGCAGTCTGTGCTTGTAACAGTATGAGTCCGCTCTTACTCAAGCTGGTTTCCTTACCTACCCTGTCTCTCTCTCTCACTCTTTTGTTTTTATTGCCTGGGCAAATGTGGTGGCTATAAAAACAGAACAGAACAAAACACAATGTACTGGCTTCTGCAGCCCACAAGCTCTCATCTCCATATTTCTGTCTGACCCACATCTATTTTTATACATCTGCAACTCTCCTTGGTTTTCCTCTGGTTTGGGCTTTCCAAACAGAGCTTTGCTATAGTTTCATTATTTGGAACCTTTCCTCAAGACTTCAACAGAAACTTTCCTGACATGGACACAAACCACAAATCTCAAATCTCAGGTGGTTTTCGGGTATGGTGTAAAGAAGGTCTACTTCTGCTCATCCCAAGTGACAGCTAAGTAGGGCTCTAAAATTTGTTCCAGAAGGTGTATTACTCACTGTGAAAATGAGGGCAGCTCCTGGTAGAAAAATTTCCAAATACAGTTGAATGTTTTTCTCTTTTCTCCTCCTTTATCTCTAAGACCCAAAAGTTTATAAACTTATTAACACAAAATGTGGCAATCAACCTGCTACCTGAAGGACTTGTGAACTCTTGAAGCCCATCCATAGATGTCACCTCAGTTTAAGAGCTGCTGCATTTAACTGGGAGCAGCTAGTGGCTACTCAGGCCAGTGGCAAACATGGGGTCTACTGCCTGCCTGTCTCAGAGGATACTCGTGGAACAGTTTCCACACCTAGAACTGTTGTATGAAAGGAGCAGGATAGGAAACCTTCATTTTTTATTCCTCAAAGTCTCAGTCAAGTGTGTTCTGACATAATGACCATCACCAGAAGTTTCTTGGCAAATACCCGAATAATCCTCTGCACCTGTTATATGTTCCCAGACATCCCAGAAATGGCTGGCCTTCACATCAAATGAGATAGCTGTGGATCTGTCCATTTTATCTATAACTGAAGGACATCTATAAGGTTGTTGCTACGACTTCATCTTCAAGCAGTCTTAATGTTTTCTCATTATTTTCAAACAGTAAATGTTAATTCCTTTTATAGTTTCTTATTTCATTTTTTTTTTCATTCACGCCACATCAAATGTTTACATGCCAGGCATTTAAAGATCACAAATTATGGCCTCTGTATTTGAAGGGCTCATAGCTTGGTGGGGGCAACAGTGTGGCATAATGGTTAAGGGGGCAAGTCTTGGAGGCAGATTGCATAGGTGTAAATTCAAACTCTACTATTTACTATCTGTATGACTTTGGACAAGTAGCTTTGACTCTCTGAGGCATCAATTTTCTTATCAATTTTCTTATCTAATGGGCATGATAATAATTATGGTGATAGATACATATAGATATGTAATTCTCCCTTTGCAAGGTAGTGCAGGACCATAAAAATGACCATGCACAAAAACAAAGAGAAATGAATTCAAGTATATCACTAAAGAAAGTCAACAAACTGTGAGAGAAGAGAGCAAGAGAAGAAAGGAACAGAAAAGAACTATGGAAACAACCATAAGACAAGTAACAAAATGGCAATAAAGTGCATACCTATCAATATTACTTTGAATGTAAATGTACTAAGTGCTCCAATCAAAAGACATGGGGTGACAAAATGGATAAAAATGCAAGACCCATCTATTTTCTGCCTACAAGAGATCCATTTAAGACCTGAAGGCATATGCAGATTGAATGTTAAGGGATGGAAAAGCATTTATCAAGGAAATGGAAGTGAAAAGAGCTGAGGTAGCAATACTTATATTGGTCAAAATGGACTTTAAAACAAAAACTGCAACAAGAAACAAAGAAGGACACTATATAATCATGAAGGGAAAAAATCCAACAAAAAGATATAACAATTATAAATATTTATGCACCCAACAACGCAGGACCCAAATATATAAAGTGCTAATAATAAACATAAAGAAAGTAATTGACAGTAATACAATAATAATAGTGGACTTCAACACCCCACTCACATCAATGGATGGACCATCCAAATAGGAAATCAACAAGGAAACAGTGGCTTTGAATGACACATTGGATCAGATGGATCTAACAAATATACTCGGGGCGCCTGGGTGGCGCAGTCGGTTAAGCGTCCGACTTCAGCCAGGTCACGATCTCGCGGTCCGTGAGTTCGAGCCCCGCGTCAGGCTCTGGGCTGATGGCTCGGAGCCTGGAGCCTGTTTCCGATTCTGTGTCTCCCTCTCTCTCTGCCCCTCCCCCGTTCATGCTCTGTCTCTCTCTGTCCCAAAAATAAATAAAAAACGTTGAAAAAAAAATTAAAAAAAAAATATTCAGAACATTTCATCCTAAAACAGAAGAATACACATTTAAAAAAATTTTTTTAAGGTTTATTCAGTTTTGAGACAGTGACAGAGTGCAAGCAGGGGAGGGGCAGAGAGAGAGGGAGACACAAAATCCGAAGCAGGCTCCAGGCTCTGAGCTATCAGCACAGAGCCCAATGTGGGGCTTGAACTCACGAACTGTGAGATCATGACCTGAGCTGAAGTTGGACGTTTAACCAAGTGAGCCACCCAGGTGCCCCTACATATTTTTTTTTCCAGTGCACATAGAACATTCTCCAGAACAGATCACAGATTAGGCCACAAAACAAGTCTCAACAAATTCAGAAAGATTGAATCACGATGCTATGAAACTAGAAATCAACCACAAGAAAAACTCTGGAAAGAACACAAATGCAG
The DNA here is from genome assembly GCF_028018385.1 of Neofelis nebulosa. NCBI lineage: Eukaryota > Metazoa > Chordata > Mammalia > Carnivora > Felidae > Neofelis > Neofelis nebulosa. The sequence continues at coordinate 15,876,074 of NC_080784.1, forward strand.
GGAGGTTAAATAACATTCTACTAAACAATGAATGGGTCAACCAAGAAATCAAAAAGAAAATAAAAAAATACATGGAGACAAATGGAAATGAAAACACAATGATCCAAAATCTTTGGAATGCAGCAAAAGCTGTTCTAAGAGGGAAGTTTATAGCAATACAGGTCTACCTTAAGAAGTAAGAAAAATCTCAAATAAACAACCTAATTTATATCTATAGGAGCTAGAAAAAGAAGACCAAACAAAACCCAAAACCAGTAGAAGGAAGAAAACAATAATGATTAGAGCAGAAATAGATGAAATAGAAACTAAAATAATCAGTAGAAGAGATTAATGAAATCAGGAGCTGGTTCTTTAAAAAGATCAACAAAATTGATAAGCCTTAAGCAAGACTCATCAAAAAAGGGAGGGGGGAATCAAATAAACAAAATCAGAAATGAAAGAGGAGGAATAACCCACACCACAGAAATACAAAGGATTATAAAAGAATATTATAAAAACTATAAATCAACAAATTGGACAACCTAAAAGAAAGGGATAAATTCCTTGAAACATATAACCTCCCAAAACTGAATCAGGAAGAAACAGAAAATTTGAACAAATTACCAGCAATCAGTAATCAAAAAACTCCCAACAAACAAAAGTCCTGGACCAGCTAGCTTCACAGATTAATTCTACCAAACATTTAAGAAGAGTTAATACCTATTATTCTCAAACTATTCCAAAAAATAGAAATGGAAGAAACACTTCCATAATCATTCTATATTCATTCTTTAATACCCAAACTAGATAAAGATACTACAAAAAAAGAGAACTACAGGCCAATATCTCTGATGAACATAGATGCAAAATCCTCAACAAAATATTAGTAAACCGAACTCAACAATTTATTGAAAAAATTATTCACCACTATCAAGTGGGATTTATTCCGAGGATACAAGGGTGGTTCAATATTTGCAAATCAGTCCATGTGATACATAACATTAATAAAAGAAAGGATAAGAACCTTATGAGCATTTCAATAGATGCAGAAAAAGCATTTGACAAAGTACAACATCCAAACATGATAAAAAGCCTCATCAAAGTAGGCTTAGAGGGAACATACCTCAACATAATAAAGGCCACATATGAAAGAGCCACAGCTAACATCACACTCAATGGTAAAACACTGAGAGTTTTTCCCCTAAGGTCAGGAACAAGACAAGGCTGTCCACTCTCCCCACTTTTATTCAACATAATACTGGAAATCCTAGCCACAGCCATCAGGCAACAAAAATAAATAAAAAGCATCCAAACTGGTAAGGAAAAAGTAAAACTTCTACTATTTGCAGATGACAGGATACTATATATAGAAGACCCTAAAGACTCCACCAAAATGCTATAAGAACTGATAAATGAATTCAGTAAGGTTGCAGGACACAAAATTAATATACAGGAATCCATTGTATTTCTATATACTAATAATGAAGTAGCAGAAAGAGAAATTTAGAAAATAATCCCATTTATAATTGCACAAAAAAGAGTAAAATACCCAGGAATAAACTTAACCAAGGAAGTCTGAGAACTATAAAACAGTGATGAAAGAAATGGAAGACAACACAAACAAATGGAAAGATATCCCATGCTCATGGATTGGAAGAACAGATATTGTTAAAATGTCATGCTACCCAAAGCAATCTAAACATTTAACGCAATCCCTATCAAAATACCAACAGCATTTTTTACAGAACTAGCACAAACAATCCCAAAATTTGTATGGAACTACAGAAAAACTCTGAATAGCCAAAGCAATCTTGAAAAAGAAAAACAAAACTGGAGGTATCACATTCCCAGATTTCAAGATGTACGACAAAGCTGAATAATCAAAACAGTATGGTACGGACACAAAAACAGACACACAGATCAAAGGAACAGAATAAAGAGCCTAGAAATATACCCCTAATTATATGATCAATTAATCTTCAACAAAGGAGGAAAGAATATGCAATGGGAGAAAGACAATGTCTTCCACAAATGGCGTGGGAAAACTGTACAGCTACATGCAAAAGAATGAAACTGGAGCACTTTCTTACACCACACATAAAATAAAATCAAAATAGATTACGGACCTAAATGTGAGACCTGAAACCATAAAAATCCTAGAAGAGAACACAGGCAGTAATTTCCTTGACATCACCCATAGCAAGATTTTTCTAGATATGTCTCCTGAGGCAAAGGAAACAAAAGCAAAATTAAACTAGTGGGACTACATCAAAATTAAAAGCTTCTGCACAGTGAAGGAAACAAGCAACAATCTAAAAGACAATGTACTGAACGGGAGAAGATATTTGCAAATGACATATCCAATAAAGGGTTAATATTCAAAATATATAAAGAGCTTCTACAACTCAATACCAAAAACACAAATAATCCAATTGAAAATGAGCAGAAGACATGAATAGACATTTCTCCAAAGAAAAAGACAGATGGCCAACACACACATGAAAAGATGTTCAACATCACTCGTTGTCAAGGAAATGCAAACCAAAAACCACAATGAGATATCACCTCACATCTGTCAGAAAGGCTAAAATCAAAGACAAGAAACAACAATTGCTGGTGAGGATGTGGAGAAAAAGGAACACTTGTGCATTGTTGATGGGAATGCAAACGGATGCAGCCACTGTGGAAAACAGTATAGAGGTTCCTCAAAATATTAAAAATAGAATTACTATATGATCCAGTAATTCCACTACTGGGTATTTACCCAAAGAATATGAAAACACCAATTCAAAGGAATACTTGCACCCCTATGTTTATTGCAGCATTATTTACAAAGGCCAAACTATGGAAGCAGCCCAAATGTCTATCAATTGATGAACAGATAAAGAAGAAGTGGGATATGTATACAATGGAATATTACTCAGCCATAAAAAGAATGAAATCTTGCCATTTGCAACAACATGGACAGATGTAGAGGGTATAATAATGCTAACCAAAATAAGTCAATCAGAGAAAGACAAAAGCCATATGATTTCACTCATATGTGGAATTTAAGAAACAAGGAAATGAACAAAGAAAAAAAGACACAAACAAAAAACCACTCTTAATAAACATATGGTTACAGGGGTGGGGATGAAATAGGTGAAGGGGATTAAAAAACACTTAGCATGATGGGCACTGAATAATGTATAGAATTGTTGAGTCACTATATCGTACACCCGAGACTAATAGAACACTGCATGTTAATTAACTGGAATTAAAATTCTTAAAAATGACTATGCAAGCTTAAACCATGCAAAACTATCCTAATGATCAGTGGGAAAAATTATAATTGTTCCATGGCCTTTAAATTTTTTTTAAATATTTAAATATTTATTTTTAAAATATTTAAAAAATTTTAAATTTAATGCATTTAAATGTTACAATTTTTTTTAAATATTAAAAACTATTACTGTAAGTAATAACGATAGGGAAATGAAGAAAATGGTAAAATTAATACTTCCTAGCACATTGCAATTTAAAACATTAGAAATATCGACAGCCAAAGAGTCTTATGTCTTTGTAAATACAAAAAACTTATCAGAATGTTTTGAACACTGTTTGGCTGCTTCTTCCCAAGATATAACACAATACAAGTGAGCATATTTTCCTTGCCTTAGCAAATTGTCCTACCCTTTTTTTTTAAGTTTATTTATTTGTTTTGAGAGAGCGTGGAGCAGAGAGAGAGGGAGAGAGAGAATCCCAAGCAGGTTCTACACTGCCAGCGCAGAGCCCGATGTAGGGCTCGAACTCATAAACTGTGATCATGACCTGAGCCAAAATCAAGAGTCAGACGCTTACCCGACTGAGCCACCCATGCGCCCCTGTCCTACCCTTTCAGTTTGGGTCGGCTTCAAACATTTTATCCTTTGAGTTTCCATGTTATGAAATATCTCTGAGAATTCTTTTAATGGGAAAATATTTGCTGGTGTCACGTCAGGACAGCTTCAACCTCTTCATTACAACTGCTTTCTTCATTTATGTCAGTAAGTTCACCTTCAGTAAGTTCCTCTGGCTGCACAGCGACAGGTCCCAGTGATGCTGGTGTCAATATCCCCGTGATCAACTATTTCCTCTAGGACTCCAACGACTTTTGATTCAGATCCTGCTGAGTCATTTGCACAATTCAGGACATTCCTGCCACGTTGCACTCACGTTACTTGCTTCCATCGTGCTTGGATGCTTTCAGCTGCATGTTTTAGGTCATATTTCTTCCAAAACTTAGCTAAAGAAACGTCATGATCTCCCACTGTAGCATCAATAGGCTGGTCAAAAGCTTTGTCTAAGAAAATAGGTTTTTAAAAGTTGAAATGGCTCCTTGATCGATTTGCTGGATTATTGAAAATGTTTTTGTAGTCAAAAGGAAATGTTCACATCTTTATTCAAGGGTGGAAGAGAACCAGGGTGACCTGTGGCATTTAATTTAAAGTCAAATTATGTGGGTTTATAATTATACCGGCAGGCGAGGAGGCAAAATAGTGATATGTTTTGCTGTCTGTGCACGAACTAAGCAACATGTCCAACAACCAATTACCAACAGACTTTGAAAGAGGTGATACGACTGGTCACTGATCATGGTGCACATTTGTTATTTACGTAGTGATTTGTGGACTGAGGAGCCAAGAGTGAATTACACTTTATGTTACGAGAGCTACAGTTAAGGTTGCCATATTTATTTTAGTTAATATAGGGGGCAACTCAAGTTAGAATCCTCTTTCTGGGAAGCTGGTATTATTTAACTAAACTGTGGAAACTGGAGTTTTGTGTTTACTCAAACTGAACAAAGCGAGGGGTGTGTTTGTGTATACATGGACATATGTACACACACATACATATGTGTGTGTGTGTATACACACACACACACACACACACACACACACACACAGCACAGTAAGCGCTGTTAACATGAACTTATGTTGTTATTATTAGGGTAGAGAATCAAATGTAATCTAGAGATCAGCTGGAACCTCCTTTCTCTTGAGCTCTCCACATGGTTTGTTCCAACCCTATTTCCACCAAGATTCTTGCAAATTCCCAGGAGCCCCACATAACTGCAGGCACCTCGACCTCGAGACGCCTGCTTCCATAATACGTAACACCCCAGAAATGGAGCTCAGCCTTTTAGTGCATTGTGTTACATTTCTACAAAGAAACCCCACACACAAAATATTCACAAGAGGGTGAACTTTACTGGGGATTCAGGGGAGTGGGGGTGGGGGCTGGAGAACAATGTGCAGAACTTCAAACTGAGCATCAGACACAAAGTTCTCCTAAGCCCGCTCAGCTCCCCCACCCAGGCTTCCTCCTCGGTCCCCTCACTATAAAGGTCCCAGCCTTGTCCATCTCATTGATTCGCCTCTTCTCCACCCTCTGCTCCACAGCACCTACCGGCCACATTTCTCTCCAGACTTCACTTTTCTCAAAAGCAATCCAGCCCTCCAGAGCTCCTGCTCAACTCCCAAATTTGCAGGCTCATTAGCTCATAGAACGCTGGAAGGAAGGAAGGAAAAAAAGAAAAGAAAAGAAAAGAAAAGAAAAGAAAAGAAAAGAAAAGAAAAGAAAAGAAAAGAAAAGAAAAGAAAAGAAAAGAAAAGAAAAGAAAAGAAAAAAGAAAAGAAAAGTTTCTTTAAACAGGAGACACCCACTTTAGAAGGCCATTGTAGTTAGAGTTGCCAGGTTTATTTTAGGGGAAAAAAAGACAAAAAGACAAAAAGACAAAGACGGAAGGCTCCCAGTTAAATTTGAATTTCACACAATGATTTTTTTTTTTTTTTACTGTAGGTACGTCCCCAAAACCCCGTGGAACAGACTTGTGCTAAAGCATTATTTGTTGTTTACCTAAAATTCAAATGTAACTGCGTATGCTATATTTTACCTGGCAACCCTCAACCGTCACATTTTACCTGGCAACCCTCAACCGTCACGCTGAGGCGTCCTTTCTTTGTTGCTGTTTCGCAGTAACAGTGAAGCCTGAGAAGCGCGAAAGGAGGTACCCGTGGAGCCCAGCAGGAATTGAGGGATGAGGGCAGGCCAAGTCGGCCTGGAGGAGCCAGGGCAAGCTTCTAGAGGAGCTGGGATTTGAAAGCTAGGGAGGACTTTTCATGCACACCGAGGTGATGGCAAGCACAAAATGATGAAGAGATGAGAGGGGATACTTCTTAGGTCAGATGCAGAATTTCACTTTCTATCACTCTGTGTTCACTTTCCTCACAGGGCGAGATGCTCTTAATCACACGATGTGCTGGTACAACTCAAGGTAGTCATGGCTTGACTCAGTCAAGGTCCTGGCACAATAAACAGATGGTACAGGCCCCCGAAGAGGGACTATTTACAAAGGGGTGGCCAGGGTTCGGGAGAACCAACCGGAGACGGTGAAGCAACCCAAGATTACTGTAGCAGGGAGCCAGCACCCTCACCCCCACCCCCACCCAGGCTTGAGCAAGGAGGAGAGGAGTGAGGCCAGCACTGAGCAGGGGCATCAGGACCACTCTCGTGACTTCAATCTCCTCCCTCTGTCCAGCTGAGGCCATCCAGAAGTTCAGCCTCCTGGGGTCCCAGGAGCACTAGAGGAGGTAGAGTCAGACAAAAACACAAACAGAGAAGACCCAGCACAGCAGCCAAGGGAAACCATGAGACAGATTTTTTTTTTTTTGTAAACAATCACATTGTTATCTTTCTCTGACTGATAGGTGAACATAGGGGAAGGGAAGGAAATATAAGATAAAAAACAGAAAGGGAGACAAACCGTAAGCGACTCTTACATACAGAAAATAAATTGAGGGTTGCTGGAGAAGTGTTGGATGGGGGGGGTTGCTAAATGGGCGATGGCATTAGGGAGGGCACTTTTCAGGATGAGCACTGGATGTTACATGTTAAGAGATGAATCACTGGGTTCTACTCCTGAAGCCAAGACTACACAGTATGTTAACTAACTTGAATTTAAATTTTAAAAAGTAAGAATAAATCTTAAAATAAAATGAAAAATAAAGAAAAGAAAATCACATTGACCACTCGAGTAGGCCCTTAACTAAATATTAGGGACCACCTGAGTCTGATGTTATCGCCACAGGGCCTTGTGAGTGCTTATGGTTCCACATATAGCTTAGAAAAGGGACCATATGGTCACAGGTGGCCTCTTGATCTAATCCTCTACCTGCAAATTCAGAGGAAAGGAATAACTCTCTGTGTTATGTATGCATTAGGTGTGTAAGGGGTGAATATTTTGCTCAAGGTCACAGTGCTATTAAGTGGTGCATGGGTGTAGGCACAAAGGGAACAAAAGCAACTTGAACTCTGATTACCTGTCAATAGAATGTTCTTTGCTCTTCACTCTTCATGACTACAATAGAGTTAGTGGTCATATTTGTATTCTGGAACATACATTTATGCTGATTTCAGGAGGCGGACCTCTTGGTTTTTTTGTGTTTTTTTTTTAACCATTTACTTATGTCTATAAATACAATGCAGAAAACAACCATACAGCCTATTACTTTACAAAACACACAGGTTCCACAGCCAATGAGGAACCAAAAGAGGAATTTCTCTATTATACAAAAGCTTTCTTAATTCTGATGTATAATCATCTTTACAAAGTGATATTAATCTTGAATTTCTAAAGTCATTCGTTGTACTTTTCTGGGGTCCATGTGTGTTTTCATTAGACGAGTGTGGCCATGTCTAATCAATGTTCAAACAGCTCACTGAGGGGCGCCTGGGTGGCTCAGTCTTAGGTTAAGCGTCTGACTTTGGCTCAGGTCATGACCTCATGGTTCGTGAGTTCGAGCCCTGCATCAGGCTTTCTGCTGTCAGCACAGACAGCACAGAGCCCGCTTTGGATCCTCTGTTCCCCCTTCTCTCTACCCCTCTGCTGCTGCTGCTGCTCTCTCTCTCTCTCTCTCTCTCTCTCTCTCTCAAAAATAAATAAACATTAAAAAACCCGAGCTCGGGGCACCTGAGTGGCTCAGGTGGTTGAGTGCTCGACTTCAGCTCAGGCCATGATCTTATGGTTCATGGGTTCAAGCCCCACATCGGGCTCTGTTCTGACAGCTCAGAGCCTGGAGTCAGCTTCAGGTTCTGTGTCTCCCTCCTCTCTCTGCCCCTCCCCTGCTTGTGCTTTGTCTCTCTCTCACTCTCTCGAAAATAAATAAATAAATGTTAAAAATTTTTTTAAAAAACACAGCTCATTGAAAAGTGAAAAATGAAGTTACATTTTAGGCACATCAATTTAGTTGAAACGTGGCGATATAAATACAGATTACAAAATACTAATACAGATCTGGGAAATGATTGTTTTAAAACATACACATTTTCACCCAGAGGCAGCACTCGTGAGGCTGAGTCCAGAGTTGCGGGCAGTCCTCTGGGGCCACCCACTGGAAGTCTGTGTCACAACCGTGTATGAGAGGCACACTGAACCAGGCTGTGGGAAGTCTGTCCGCCTCTGGGTACAGCAGAAAGATGACAAGCGTGTGGTCACTCACACAGACCAGAGTCTGGGTTAAGGGGTCTTCCCCCTTTCTAGCTGTGGAAGTTGAGGCTAATCCGTAACTTCCTAGAGCCTCATTTTTCCATCTCTAAAATGGGAAAAACAGTACTTCCCTGGCTGGATTGTGGTATTAAAGATAAAAACTGTCAACACATATACAATGCTTGCTATGTTCCAAGTATTGTTCTAAGTTCATATGTTATGGGTTGAACTGTGTCCTCCCCCAAAAGATATGCTCAAGTTCTGACCCCTAATACCTCAAAATGTGACCTTATTTGGAAATAGGGTCTTTATAGAGAATCATCTAATTAAAATGGAGTCGGGGGCACCTGTGCTGACAGCTCAGCGCCTGGAGCCTGCTTCCGATTCTGTGTCTCCCTCTCTCTCTACCCCTCCCCTGCTCATGCTCTCTCTCTCTCTCTCTCTCTCTCTCTCTCTTTCTCAAAAATAAACACTAAAAAAAATTTAAAAAAAATTTTTTTTTAACATTTATTTATTTTTTGAGACAGAGAGAGACAGAGCATGAACAGGGGAGGGGCAGAGAGAGAGGGAGACACAGAATCGGAAGCAGGCTCCAGGCTCTGACCATCAGCCCAGAGCCCGAAGCGGGGCTCGAACTCACGGACCCGAGATCGTGACCTGAGCTGAAGTCGGATGCTCAACCGGCTGAGCCACCCAGGCGCCCCTAAAAAAAATTTTTTTAATGAAGTCATTAGGTTGGCCTAAGGGGGACTCAGACACACACAGACAGAAGATGCTGTGAACACACGGGGAGAAGATGGCTGTCTACAAGCCAAGGAGCACCAAGAGCTACCAGAAGCTAGAAGAGGCAAGGAAGAATCCTCCCTTGGAGCTTTTAGAGCGAGTGTGGCCCTGCCAACACCTTGATTTCCAATTCACGCTCCTCTAAGGCACCCAGAGTGTGGTGCTTTGTTATAGCACTCTAGGAAACTTATACAGCCTTTAATCCTGGCAGTAACTTAGGCGATAAGTACTATTGTTAGCCCACTTGATAGGTGAATTCACTGAGGCCCAGGGAGGTAATTTTCCTGAAGTCTCTCACCAGCAAGTGTAGTGGAGCCAGGATTCAACTCAGGAAGCCTGGACCCAGAGTCCTCGCCCTTAATCAGTACAATCTACTAACGCTAGTTCACCAGCGTATGAACTAGCGCTCCGTATGATCCGCGGCACTTAATAAGTCCATGAGAAGGGTGCTTCTGCTGCTGCTGTGCTTGCTATTATGCAATCTGGAAAGCTTCCACCCTCAAACACAGGATGGCTTCAGGGGCCCCAGTCGGTCCAGGTATAAGGCTGCAGGGGTCAGCCTATTCAGGAAGCACTTTAACGGGGGCAATGCATGGGTGGGCTAGAGGCCAAGTTAGACTCAGGAGCGCTCAGCACCTGAAGGCCAAAGGTCTGAACATTTGACAGGTAATAAATGCAGCAATAAGACTGATCAGCTTAGTAATGAGACTAGTTGCCAGTTCTGGGCCACCTCCTGTGTATCCGGAACGAGGTGCTTTATGTTTTCATTTTAGTCTCCCACATAGCTCTAAGGGATGGCTACTATTACCCTCATTCGCAGGTGGAGAACTAAGGCTCAAAGTAGGAACACAGCTGGTGAGAGGGCAGAGCCCCAGTTCAAAGCCAGGCCCCGCTGATTCAGTGCCCTCATGCTTCCCAGCAGCCGCTCCCCTCCAGCCACGAGGTTGCTTACCAGCCTACCAGGACTTGGTTGTTTTAACAGATATTGCCTCATAATCCAGGCCAGCTTCTAAGAGTCTCACCAAGGTAACCACATGGAGGTGCACGGATCTCCAGAAGGCCAGACGCTGCTGTCTTTTATAATCGACTATCATGCATAAACATTATCATAAATATCTCTAAAGAAGGGAATGCTGCCTGACAACAGATACTCACAAAGCAGAGAGGGATCATGCATTCCCTCCCCCTCTGGAAAAAGTCCAGCTATGAAAAGAGAGGCTCCCAAAGGTCTGAAATCTAGGGGTCTCAAGTTAATGGGTACATTTTAAAGACTGAATGTATATACATCACCTCAAATTGATGTGGCTCCAAGAAGTAACTATATACCTGACTCAGAACCAGGCAGCCTGAGAATCTTATGATGCAGACTTTTCCACTATTAGGCACCTCTCAGCACCTCTCCTTACGCATTTGGAGGCTCTAGAGAATAGTTTAGACCCTATTTAGATGGGTGAACTTTCAAAAAACTACCTGATACCCAAGAAACTTGAAACAATTAACAATGTATTCCTCAAAGCACCTTACAAGTTGAAACTTGTTTTAAGGATGACTTCCATTGGGAAATACATCTTATTTTCTTAACTTGTTCTAAGACAGAATTTGGTATGTTAAAGAAGGGGCTTCAAATGAAATATACAAGATCAAGTTAAAAGAAGAGCTCAACATTTGCACATTTTTTAAATGTATCTACTGATATATGTGCTAGACACAGTCATGATTAGAGTCTGAGTCACAGATATTGCAAGACCAAGATAACAGGCTTTGATTTGATTATGGTGTGAAATGTAGGGATTGCAACAAAAATAACCCCAAACGTTAAAAAGGAGAGATAGTTTTTATTAGAGACATTCACACTCATAGTTTTGAGGTCACTGGACTCAAAAAAAAAACAACAACGCAGTTTTGTTTTTCTGGCACATACTAGCTTGGTGCAATTATTTAACAACTAGAATACAGGAAAAGAAATTTTTTTTTCCTGTGTAAGGACAAAAATGTACGTTTTGGAGCCTTTATTTTAAACATTTTTTTTTATTTTTGGAAAGCTATTTTTTTATCAAAGCTCAAAGAAATTTCCAAACAATTAAATCTATCCTCACCTCCGTGCAAAGTTGGAAACAAGCCTGAATTAATTACCGCATTAAGACGGAACCTCTTTTGAGGTACATTCCCATTTTAGTGAGTAGCTGGCAGGGACTTCTAAAGATGGCAGGTGTTTGGAGGGAGAAACTTCTCATTCCTGGCTCGTACTCTTCCATGTGTGAGTGAAATTCAGCCAATACCTCTATCCTGAAGCCACCCTCTCTCTAGTGATAAAGCCCTCCGTGTCTCCCCACCCGGTGACATTAGATCGGTCACATCTAATGGGGTGGTTACTCTGGCATAAGACAGGCTCGAGTCCCCTCTCACACTGTCTGCCTACAGGCAGCGTGAGGCCCCTGTTTGCATTCCCTCCTCTTACCCGGGACAGGAGTTCTTGCCAGGGCATCAGGCTTCTCCAGCTCTTCAGTTGGGGCGGGGGTGACTGGGGCGGGGGTGACTGGGGCGGGGGTGGGGGTAAGGAAGGAGAGTTCAACTCAGTAAAGACAAAAACAAAAACAAAACAAAACAAAACAACAACAAAGGTACATTTAGTTCTTGGATCTAGCCCACATCCTCCAATCCAGCTTTTCAACTGGTGTAGAATCCGGGATGACCAATGGGTGACCTCTGATGCCAAGGGCCAGATATCAAAATATTATTGGATCGACCATTAATTCCAGAAACTGGTAAAGAATATCAAATTCAGCTGTTCAGGGGTGTGAGGTAACCAGCAGTGTCAATGGCTCAATCTTGTGTGGACCAACCCGTCTATAAAAATAAACCCGTCCCACCCCACCGTTGCCTTTTTTTTTTTTTTTTTTTTTTTTTGGTAGAAAGCAGCTGGAAGAAAACTCATTTTTGTCAACATGGTTAGCTTTGTTTGTCATTGCTGGGCTGTGTGAGGTATGATGTTGGTCTGTCCAAGTTCACTACCCTGGGCCAGGTATGGCCATAGAGAAGTGAGACCGACTTCCCAAGTCACGGGAGGAAAAACAGTTTAGATCATCGCTGTAGCCATAGGTTATCTGCTCCGATCAATGAGCACTAGCAATCAGCATGTAAATGGGAGGCTTTGGATGCCTCACCTAATGATTTGTGTATATAACTTTCCTCAGGTGCTCCTAGCATACATAAAATGTGTTGAAAGAGTTTGCCTTACTGATGAAAGAGTAACTCACATGAGCGGTTCATCCCTCGGCTAAGTGTGAGCAGTATCTTCTTGATGTACTGATAGTGTCCCAGGTCAAGGAGTAGATACCCCTGGAACAGAGGAGCTTTGTGAGTTAAAAACAGAAGCTCATTCAGGATGAGAACTGGCAGGAACTGAGGACCTATGGGAAGCATGTGGCCTAGGGGAAAGCGTTTTGGAACCCACCAGATCAAAGCTGGGATCTTACCCCTGCCAGGGGAGCTCCCACAAGTCACTTAACTTTAATGAGCCTTCATTTCCTCATCTGAAAAATGCAGATAATCACACTTTCTAGTAGGGTTAAATAATTTGGGTAGGTAGAACATTAGCACCCAGTAGGCACATAGTAGGCATTTGGTAGATGCACAACACCGCCTAAATCCCCCTTTAAAGGGCAATGCTATCTAGGGGCGCCTGGGTGGCTCAGTCGGTTAAGCGTCTGACTTCCGCTCAGGTCCTGATCTGGCAGTTCGTGAGTTCAAGCCCTGCCTAGTCTCTGTGCTGACAGCTCAGAACCTGGAGCCTGCTTCCAATTCTGTGTCTGACTCTCCCTCTGCTCCTCCCCTGCTCATACTCTGTCTCTCTCTGTCTCAAAAATAAGTAAACATTTAAAAAAGTAACCAAAAATAAAGGGCAATGCTATCAAACAGCATGCAGTTATCAATGGCTTCTAGGGAGAAACGTCTGGGCAGAGAAGAGTCTTACTTCGTCTTATACACGTCACGGTCTGAGGCAGAAGAAATAGAAAAGAGGCACTGCCATATAGATGCCTTGCTCTGCAAAGTTTGGAAGGGGTGAATCTCACATTCAGAAACTAACCATGGGGCTCATGACGGCTGAGATAACACCTTCCCCGTGCGGGGCGGGGGGGGGGGGGGGGGGGGGGCGGGGGAATGCCTGGCCCAACACTGCCCTCTGCTGGCGGTTATGAAACACTCCACCACCCACAGCTACACCAGGGTGATGCTAAGAGCCTCGTGCCTGTGCCAGCCTCTCATTTTGGTTTTGCAGGTCACGATGTGAAGGCACCCCAGAATTCTTAAAGCTGCTTGTGAAGATGCTGAACATGTTAAGAATCTGGGCCAAGGCAGGAAGCGAGGCCAGAGGCGCGGGGGCCATGCACCCAGGGGAGCCCTTTCAGTTGCCGGCACAGCAAAATCGAACCTGCAGAACCGGGAGAGATCGCGCTGTCTGAGCATTACTCATTTTAGTTCTCATGTTGTGCTTCCATGTCCTCACCCACCCTGCCTCCCATCCTCCTTGTTTTGCTTTGCTTTGCTTTTTAGAATTTTGCTTCTACTCTGTATTTTATTATCCCACCCTTTATCACCCTCCTCTTCCTTTCTCTTTGGGTGAATTCAGGTCAGGAGTTTTTAACCCCAATTTGCAACGGTCACTGCAGTGGGCATTTAACTTCTCCAGCACCCCTTTGTCCTGCCAGGAGCAGCTACCCCTGGCCCTTGGGAAACGCCTCCCCACAACACGCGGTCCTCGCAGGAGCTTATATGGCCAGACATGTGCGACTACAGTGAGTGGGAAGGAGGTGGCCGCCTATCCCAAGCTGGGCTAGAGCACCCCACTCCTGACTGCAGCGACAGGTGCTCCAAGGTCCCAGCTGGGCAGATCAGACACCTGCCCTTGCACTCCCATGCAGGAGAACCCATTCCTTTTGGTGGCCAGGCCGGGAAGAAGTGTTCCCAGTGTAAAGACGTGTTCCTTGGGAGGAGAAACTCAGGCTGCAATAGAGGCAAGTTTGGGCCACGGGAGGGGAGCAGCGGAGACGGACATCAATCCCGGCAGGGTTTCGTCCTTAGCTCTGCTCCCGGCCCCACTGCCATGTGCCTTTGGGCAGGGGGAGCCACCGGAGCCTTCTCTGTGTCTACAGCAGCATCCTTGGACTGCCACCACCTGGGTCCTTTACCATTTCCAGGTATCGTCTCCCTGAAGTCGTCACACAGGCTCTGTGTGCATTTCTGGCCACTTGGCCCTCCTCACTCTGAACCCACAGCACCTGGCCCCGGCCCTGGCCATTGAGGGCCCCACCTCAGGATGCTTTAGAGTGAGACCCTGGACCTGGGTGGTGCTGGGCTCTGAGCACCAGGCCCCAGCAGGGCTGCTTAGCCCCTTCCCCCAAGCCCGCTTACCCACGGCCAATCTCACAGTCGAGTTTGCGTTAAAAGTGCTCACTCGGGGGGCACCTGGGTGGCTCAGTCGGTTAAGCGTCCGACTTCAGCTCAGGTCACCATCTCGCGGTCCGTGGGTTCGAGCCCCGCAACGGGCTCTGGGCTGATGGCTCAGAGCCTGGAGCCTGCTTCCGGTTCTGTGTCTCCCTCTCTCTCTGCCCCTCCCCCGTTCATGCTCTGTCTCTCTGTGTCTCAAAAATAAATAAACGTTAAAAAAAAATTGTTTTTAAGTGCTCACTCGGAGCACCTGGGTGGCTCAGTCGGTTGAGCGTCTGACTTCGGCACAGGTCATGATCTCGTGGTTTGTGAGTTCGAGCCCTGCATTGGGCTCTGTGCTGACAGCTCAGAGTCTGAGGCCGCCTCGGATTCTGTCTCCCTCTCTCTCTGACCCTCCCCTGCTCGCTCTCTCTCTTTCTCTCTCTCTCTCTCAAAAGTAAATAACATTAAAGATTTTTCTAAAAAAGTGCTCACTCACGCATATGTGGAATTTGAGAAACTTAATAGAAGAACATGGGAAAAGGGAAGGGGAAAACAGTTTCAGACAGGGAGGCAAACCCATAAAAGACTCTTAAATACAGAGAACAAACTGAGGGTTGATGGGGGGGGGGCCTGAGGGAGGGGAAAATGGGTGATGGGCACTGAGGAGGGCACTTGTTGGGATGAGCACTGGGTGTTGTATGTAAGCAATGAATCATGGGAATCTAACCCCAAAACCAAGAGCACACTGTATGTTAACTAACTTGACAATAAATTATATTTAAAAAATAAAAAGTGTTCATGGGCCAAATATAAGTTTATCTCTTCTGAAGACCTTAGATAAAATTTAAAAGCTCTCTTCTATGGAAATTTTCAAATGTACAAAAACAGTAGGATGAACAACAACAAAGAACATTCTGCCTTGGTTTTACGTTTCCCTCTCCCACTGGAATATTTTTAAAGGAAATCCCAGACATCGTATCTTAACTCAAATACTTGTATCCTATTTCTTATACTGAAGAAATTTTTTTAATGTTAGTTAATTTATTTTGAGAGAGAGAGACAGAGAGAAGCAATGGAGGGGCAGAGAGAGAGAGGGACAGAGAGGATCCTAAGCAGGCTCTGCACTGTCAGCACAGAGCCTGATGTGGGGCAATCCCATGACCCTGGGATCATGACCTGAGCCAAAATCGAGAGCCGTACACTCAAAAGTCTGGGTCACCCAGGCATCCCTATGTTAAGAACTTTTTAAAAAATGACATTATTGTTTCACCCCCAGTAAAATAAAGGATAATTCTTCAATATCATCTGTAACCCAGCCCATGTTCAATTTTCCCCAATTATTTCAAAAAATGCCTGTGCAGTTGATTTCTTTGAATCAGGGTCCACACAAAACCACGTATCATTTTTTGGTTTTGGCTTTTAGTCTCCTTTAACCTACAAGAGTTCTCCTCTATTTTATTTATTATTTATTCTTTTTTTTTAATTGAGAAAACAGGGTGTTTTGTCCCCAAAATGTCACATATTACAGATCTTGCCTCTCACATCCTTGTGGTGTTATTAACATGTTCCTTTATCTCCTGTATTTCTTGAAAACTAGTATTTCAATCTAGAGGTCTGATTAGATTCAGGTTCAGGTTTTTTTAAGGCAAGACATAGATGGGACTGGCATTTGCTCTTACTTCATATTGTGTACTCATAGTGTCTGGTTATCTAACTCTTCGATGAGCTGGATCTGTGGGTTTGGATGGTGTCAGCCTAATCCATTTACTATCAAGTTTCCCACCAACCTTCATCTACTGATTTTAGCAACACTCACTGATGATTATCACCTACACCCATTCCTTTTAAAAAGGTTGCAAAATCCTTCCCTTCCTAAGTGAAACAATTTTCTGGAAACAGGTTATTTTTGGAATTTCTGTTTGGCCTGCATATCCCGTCTGATCAAGTGGGTGGATGTATCAGTTATCAATTGCTGTGTAACAAATGACCTCAAACCTTAAGTGATTAAAAACAACAATGATTTATTCAGCTCACAAATCTGCAGTCTGGGTAGGGTTTCTAAAGGAAAATCCTCTGCTCTATGCGGCATGAGCAGTGGCAGTTCAAAGGTTGGGGGGTGACTGACACCTGGGGGCTGGAAATACTTGAAGGCAATTGATGTCGGCTGTGACCTGAGCTGGGCCTGTCAGCTGCCATGCCACGTGTGGCCCTTCCACATCGCTGCTTGGCTTCTTCAAAAGCGTGGCTGCTGGTTCCAAGAGTGAGAAACCCAAAACAGCAAAGTGGAAATAGCTGGTATCTTTATGACCTGGACCCAGAAGTCACACAGCACCATTTCTGTCATGCTGTGTTGGTCAAAGCTATCGCTAAGGTCCATCTAGGTTCACAAAGAGGGAATACACAGAATGTCTTAGAGACATCCTGGTTTAAATACCCATTTCTGGAGTATTTGTTTTCAAGACACAATGTTAGGTGCTGTGAATACTAGATCAGTAGGACACGATCCCAGTATTGGAGATCCGCCCAAGGACACAATTGGTTGGTCAAGTCTGAGGGACACTGCAGTTTATAATTCTTTTAACTCTGAAGAAAGGAGATGACAGAGGCTCAGACTCTAGTGCAATTACAATTGAGTTCGAAATTAGGACAAATTAGGAGGAAAGGGCAAGATATAAAGAAGCCCTCTACTGGATGGTGAAAGAGGAAGCTCTTAGAAGAGGCCTTAAATACTTAAAAAAAAAAAAAAGGTATCAGTCGATCAGCCTATCGATTGCAAAATAATATAAGAGATCTTAATGCTTTAATCCTATGCCAACCTAATGAAATATACAAGATATTATATGCCTGCAACATACCTAGTAACAACCAATGAGAACCATATGAGAACAGAAGCTTTTACTGTGTGCCAAGCACAGTGCTCAGAGAGTTCCAGAATTATCTCATCGCAGCTGCACATTAGCCTTATAGAGCAGATAGTTTACAGATGGGAGAACTGTGGCTCAGACAGTTAAGTAAGTTGTGTAAGTTCCCCTGCCAGGATGGGAACCAATCTAGATTTAATTTGCACCCAAGAGTATTTAAAAATATTATTTTGGGGCGCCCGGGTGGCTCAGTCGGTTAAGCGGTCGACTTCGGCCAGGTCACGATCTCGCGGTCCGTGAGTTCGAGGCCCACGTCGGGCTCTGTGCTGACCGCTCGGAGCCCGGAGCCTGTTTCCGATTCTGTGTCTCCCTCTCTCTCTGTGCCCTTCCCCCGTTCGTGCTGTGTCTCTCTCTGTCCCAAAAATAAATAAACGTTAAAAAAAAAAAATTTTTTTTTAAATATTATTTTGTAATGGAGTACATGCCCTTGAGTTTACTGCTCCTGTCCTCAGGTACCATGGGAATTTCTCAGGGGGCATGAAGGGGAAAAGGTGGTGACACTTAGCATGTGACCGCACAGGCCCTGAAGTCCACGGAGCCCCACGCTGCAGTCTAGTTCCACCAATCATCCAGGCTGGTCACCTTGGGGGCCTCCCAGTTTCTTCATCTTTGAAATGAAGGTAATGTAGTCCATGCACCCCACCCCGCTAACTTTGCACTTCTGTGCACTCACTGGAAATAATCCACTCCCACAGAAGCATTAAGAAACAATGTGCCCTTTACTGAAGATTTCCTAACAATACACTGTGCACAGCACTTATGCAAAACCCCCAGGAGATACAGATGTACCCCTCTAGTCTCTCTTCTCAGTCTCTCTTCTCACCTGGCACCTCCCAGGACCCGTCTCTCTCCCATCCCTGACCCCATACTGCTCAGTTTGGGTTCCTGACTCCCTCCCACCCAGATACGTCCCCTTGCTCCCCAGGCCTCTTATTCTCTCTTTAACCTTGGGCAGAGGCCTTCAGCTCGTTACGAGTCTCAGTTTCCAAACCTGCAAACCCATACCTGTCTCCGCTTGAGTAAACCAGGATCTACACCCCCCTCAAAATCAGTGGAGGACTATAAATCACATGTTACCTTTTTCCTCTCACAGGGGATGACAGAGATACATGTAAATGAATTGCATAACAGTCACCGAATTAAAGGCGGCTATTAGTTTCATGATAGCCCTGCTCTCTTCCCTTCAACACCACTACTGAGTTGATGCCAAAGGCAAATGGCAGAAAAGCCCTTCATCTGGGGCTACCGCTGCAGAGGCGGGTGAGAACACCACTGGGAAAATCAAAGCCAGCTCTGAAATGGGAAGCTCCAAGAACAGACGAGGAAAGGTTGAGTCAATACCCCAAGGTTGGGTGGTTGTTAAATGGCAGAGCTCGAATCCAACTCCAGGAGTCTGACTCCAGAGCCAGCCCCCGGGACCACCCGAGCAAGGCTGTGCCAACTGTCATCCTCACCATCCCAGCTAACAGGCACCAAAAACGGAGTCTATGTCAAATAGGATACAACGTGCATTCCCAGTATTATGTTTTTAATCCTCACCCCAACCCTGTGAAGTAGATGGATCATCATCTTCTTTTTATCTAGGTGAACAGATGGAAACCCAGAGAAGTAAAGTGGCCCACTCAAGGTGACTAGGGACAGATCTAAGCATGCACAGAGGCCATCTCACTTGGGTTATGGCTCCTGAGCGGTATCCATGCTGCCTTTCCATGGGCCACAGGGAGCACATCTCCTTGTGCCTGGAATGGCAGGAGGGGAAGGACTCTGCTAAGGATCAGAGCTCTACGTACCAACTGTACGGACGTGTGATCTGTGAGTGATGAATGTTGTTACCTTGGGTACTCTCCGGCTGCTGGGGCCTAAAGAAAAACCTGTTAGAGTTTACTGAACCTTTTTCAAGGTGACTCAGTTAAGAAAATTTCGTGATGAGAATTAACATAGAGACTATGAAAACCTCAAAACATACTGTCTGCACACCATTTTTGCTGCCCAGGTCCTGATGGTCACCTGTGGGGGAAATGTGGGCAAGAGGATAGAATCTGGCCCTGAGAGACTCAGTCTTCAGCTATATCCTGAGGCTCAGCTTTCTCCTCTCTAAAATGGGACTAAAAGAATCTCACCCCTTTGCACCAATGAGAACCATATGAGAACAGCAAGTTAAGAAATCCTAAGGATGCACGAGTTAATAAATACGAAGATATTTGACAGCTCTATGACAGAAAGGTGTTAGAGAAACATGATGTGATATTTGTGTGTACAATGTGTGTGTTAAGCTCGTATATATTATCACACAGAGAGAGGTATGCTTCCTCCTAGCGCTAGACTGACTAGATTGTCAGACTAATGGAATGTAACCAGAATAGACAATTTTATTAGGCAGATATTGAGTATGTAGAAATAAGTGAATAGCTTTTAATTTTAGATTGCCAGCTATCGCACAGCCAATGAAGGACATTAAAGGTGAATATTATGAGCACAGATACTTTCCACCGTTGACAGGCATATGAGGAAAAACCTATAGGAAGTTGGGCAGGTTAGATACTCTGAAGGGCTCTCCCTTCTACAATAGAACTACAATATACAATATTACCAGATGCTAGATAAGATATACCAAACACACACACACACACACACACACACACACACACACACAGTGTTTAAAATTTTGCTAAGCTCACAGATGGTCCCAGATCAGTAGTATGTCTCCTTTCCTGAAGAAGCAACTGAACATCTTCTCTCAAGGAAAGTTCCAATTTAAGTCCTCAGATTTCCTACAGGCTAAGTTCAATCAAATATGAGCTTAAAAAAAAAAAGACCAAACACAGAGAAATAAATCATGTGGCACAGGAAGGTAGTTCTCAACCAGTATCTCTTGCTGGGAAGCAAATGCCCAGCCAACAATGACAGTTTCCAGCCACCCTTACGTTTAGATGGAGCCACGAATGCACTTTGGCCAACAGGAAGAAGGCAGAAGTGGTAAAAACTTCTAGGCCTGGTCCACAGACACTACCCCTGTGATTCTCTGCAGTCTCTCCCTACCCACTAGCGGGATGTTCATGCCCAGGGTGATTTTGGAGGTCACATGTCAAATGTGGCATAGCCTTCCTCAGTCAGGGTCCCTTAATGACTGTGTAGAACAAAGTCCCACCTCAGTCCACCAACTTGACATGATGTAAGTAAGAAAAAAAGGATCTAGAATGTTAAACCACTGAGATTTTGGAGTTTAAGTGGGCAGCAGTTAGTCTGACCTTAACTAACTAATCAGTTTGTGAGAGTCAGCAAAAACAATAAACTCAAATCTAGCACCAGCAGCTTCAAAGTTTGGGATTACCATATCTAGCATATAAAATGAGATCTGTGACATGTTTAATGTAAGAAAATCAAAACTGTCAAGGAACAAAAGACTATCAAAAGTAACCAGGCAGGAATTGGGGACATTAAAAACAGAACCATTTAAGTTAAAATTTTAGTGATCAGCTACTAGCAGAATAAACACAGCTGAAAAGACAGTGAATTGGAAGATATAACTGAATGACCCAGAAGTCAGCATATAAGGAAGAGAGATTAAAATATGACAGAAAGGCTGTAGAGGGTTTGAATGGTGGCTCCTCAAAAGATATGTCTACCCAGAACCTGCGGATGTGACCTTTTTTGGGAAAAGGGTCTTTACACGTGTAATTAAGTTAAGGATCTTGAGAGAAGATCGTCCTAGGTCACCCACAGGTCTTCATAAGAAGAGGAGAGGGGCGCCTAGGTGGCTCAGTCGGTTGAGCATCTGACTTCGGCTCAGGTCATGATCTCACGGTCTGTGGGTTGGAGCCCAGCGTCAGGCTCTATGCTGACAGCTGGGAGCCTGGAGCCTGCTTGGGATTCTGTGTCTCCCTCTCTCTCTGTCCCTCCCCCACTCCTGCTCTGTCTCTCTGTCAAAAGTGAACAGACATAAAAAAATTTTTTTTAAAGAAGAGAAGACCAAGTGAAGATGATGGCAGGGATCAGTGATGAATCTACAAGCCCAGGAATTCTGGCAGCACGAGAACCTAGGAGCGAATCACAGGCAGACTTTTCCACAGAAGCATCTAGAAGGAACCAACCCTGCTTACATCTTGATTTAGACTCTGGCCTCCAGAGCTGTGAGAGAATAAATTTCTGTTGGCTAAAGCCACCTAGTTTGTGGTAATATTTTAATGGCCACCTTAGGAAACCAATACAAGGACTAAGAGATAAGAAGAACAGAATGAGAGGTTCTAATTTACATCTAATAAGAGACCCAGAAGGAAGAATAGAGAGGCTGGAGAAAGATCAATATTATAAGAGATAATGGCTGATAATTTTCCAACTGATGAAATACATGAATATTTATTCAGGTAATCACAGCATATAAAAAAAAAGCAAGTTAAATTGTAATACCAAAATTCATATCAAAACAAACCATAGTGAGAATGCAGAATACCCCTCTCTTCAAAGTATATACCTGGGAGTAGAATTATTGGTCACTGGTAGAGTTTTACCCCAGATCATCATGGTTTATGCCCATGGTTCCAAAATAATGATTCTTAGCTCCTTTTTCATTCTCAAAGTGTCCTGACTGCATAGATTTTGAATGTCACCCAATCCCCCCATAAAGGCAAATAGCATCTACAGCAAAACTAAGTGACAAAGTATCCCATGGACCTCAAGGTTGAAGCCTTTGGGAACAACCCAACCAATGCTACAAACAGCCACATGGTCCAGCATGTGTGTTGGGCAGCACAGGGAGAAAACTTGTGACCTTCTTCTAGAATAATACCAACACCTTCAGACCCTTTTAAATACATTGCCCTCTCCCAACTTACAAGATACCTTGTCCTGATTTGGGATTTAAAAAAAATAGTATTCTTCCCCAAAAAAGGTTTAACTTGAATCTAACCATGAAAAAAAAAATAAGACAAATTCAAAATGCAGCCAGCTTATAAGATAACTGGCTGAGCTTCTCAAGAATGTTAACATTATGAGAATTCAAACAAAACAAGATGAAAAGGCAAGGATAATAGTCTTATAGACAGCAAAAATCATGGCAACAAAAGGTACTGTTTGAATCTTGATTAGAATTTTTATTTCAAAAAAGTCATAAAGGATATTTTGGGGGCAATTGAGAAAATGTGAAAATAATCATGGTTACATAGGAGAAGATTCTATACACGCTGAATTATTTAGGGGTGAAGTGTCACGATGTTGACAATTTACTTCCAACTGGTTCAAAAACAAAACAAAACAAAACAAAACAAAACAGAAACTGGTATTTCTCAAGTGAGAATGAAGCAAACGTTCTAAACGTGAACAGAGAACCAAATGAAGGCACATGAATACTCCCCAACTCCATAATACTCTCTGTATTTCTTCGGCTTTAAGATTTTTTATTCTAAAAATCTGAGAACTATCCATAGGATGGAATTCTATTCAGCAATACAAAAAACAGGAATAAACCATGAAACATGCTTCAATGTGAATGAACCTCGAAATTATTCAGCTCAGTAAAAGCAGCAGGACCCAAGAGACCATATATTGAATGACTCCATTTATGCGAAACATCCATAAAAAGCAAAGTTAAAAAGTCATAAAGTAGATTAGTGGGTGTCTGGGGCAGGGGAGTGACAAATGGGAGTGAACAACAAATGTGCGTGAGGGATCGGACCACCGAGATGAGAAGAGAGAACAAGAGGAACAAGTAATACTCTGAGGAGCCCCGGTGTGAAGGAACTGACAAAAAAGAGGTCAGTGGAAGTTACTAGAAGGTGAGATTGAGAGGAGAGAGGAAACTCAGAAGCCAACAGAGACAATCTCTAAAAAGTGGGCAAGGTCAAAAGGTAAAAGACCACAGAGATTCTGAATGATGTCGCTGGATCTTGCTATTACAAGGTCTTGGGTGAACTTAGGAAGAGCAGACATCCACATTCATCTACTTGCCCAACCCTGGTCTGAGTGGAGGCCTCCGAACAGTGTCCCTGCTTCTACTCTGACCCTAGTGGATTCCTAATCTCCATTATTTCTAAAATTAAAGTTCCTCTACTCAAAACCATCCACAGGTATTCCCTGTCCTCGGGATAAGATCCAAAGTCTGCAGGCACCATGACCCAGAGGGACCTGACATGGCCTCGGATCAGTTCAGATCCTTTGAGAAGGACAGTGAGCCAAGGTTAGACACACATAAAACATACCGGGGGAGGCATCTGTGACAGACATACGGGAAGACATGGGAGTAGGCAGGAAACTCCTTTATTTGGGAAGGACTGACATTTGTGAACGGAGATGGACAAGGAAAGGGTTGGGTAGAAAGGCCCTCACAATTCTAAGAAATTTGAGCCAGGCTGATGAGGGGGCCTTCAGCCAAAGTCAGCAGCAGCAGAATGGGCCTGCCCTCCGACCCCTGCCTTGCTCAGTCATTGGTCAGGATTGGCCTGTGAGAAGTGGACCTGTGGCACCAACACAGTGGTGGCCTGGGGGTTAACTATAAAATCTGGCAATCTGAGCAGGCTGCCGCACCATTTGTTACTTTTCAGACCTCATCTGGCACTCTCCCCGTCACTTGCCTCCAATATCCCCAGGGTGTGCCTGCCTCAGAGCTTCTGTCCTTGCTACTCACTCTGCCTGCAATGCTTTGCCCTCAGATATCTACGTGGCCAGCGCTCTTACTTTCTGTAGGTCTCTGCTCAAATTCCGCCTTATCAGGCAGGCATTTCCAGACCACTCTGTGTAAAAAATGGCACCGTCATCATTCTCAGTGCCCTTAACCTTCTTTAACTTTTTCCAGAGGATTCGCTGCCACCTGGCATTATTTATAACCTAGTTGTTGGTTTATTTGTGGCACTTCACAGGGACAGATGTTTCATAAGGGTGGAAACTTCACCCTGCTTTGTTCATGGGTGTCCCCAGTGCTCAGAAGAGTGTATCTCCAGGCTCATGGAAAGCACTGGATATTTTCTGAATGAACGATAAGGGCATGATGAACACCTCTTATGTCCACGTAGCAAGTGCTCTGAGAATATTTATTAATGAATGAATGAGTTGGGCACTTTCCAGGAGGTGGGGATACAGCGCTGAACAAGACAAAGTCCCTGATGTCGGGGAGCATACATTCTTTAATAAAAATAAAAGATTGATGACTGCATGCTAGAGCCTAATAGATCATTTGCAAAGCAGAGGTATCTTGTCATAAATTCCTTTAGGCTAACTTTAAAGGAACATGCTTTTAGGGGTGCCTGGGTGGCTCAGTCGGTTAAGCGGTTGACTTCAGCTTGGATCACGATCTCACGGTTTGTGGGTTTGAGCCCCACGTCAGGCTCTGTGCTGACAGCTTGGAGCCTGGAGCCTGCTTTGGATTCTGTGCCTCCCTCTCTCTCTGCCCCTCCTCCGCTTGTGCTCTGTCTCTCAAAAATAAATAAATGTAAAAAAAAAAAAAAAATTTAAAGGAACATGCTTTTATAGGAGACTATCCCAGGAAAGAATGTAACATGGCCCGTGGGTTGAACAAGCCCAGCGGTCTTTGTTTTTATCCGGGAGTTTATATTTTAATTCTAGAAGTCAAGCACTGGTTTACCTTGTGCCTGAAGCCTTTCCCAGTGGTGTCTCCTTATGAAAACGTTAACTGAGCTTGGCTTCTGTGAGCTAAATTCCGAAATTTACAAAGCAAACATTTTCTTAAAATACCAACCCAATTCTATTCAACAAAATCAAACACTGTCTGAGGTTTTTGCCCCAAGTGAAAAAGGTCATTTATTCACAGCCATTTTCGCTCTTCCCGATATTATCTAAAGAGGTGGGAACCCATGCTCTACTGGTGTCATTAGTAGGTACGTGACGAGAACCTTCCATACAAGCTTCAGCTTGGTCTTGCCACTCTGTGTTTGCTGCTGGTCGCTAGGCATCCTCTACATTGGACCCCAGACAGACGTCTCATGGAAGATGTAAAAGAGTTCAAAAGAAGCCACATGTGAAAACTGAGGCCATGTAGCTCCAGAGCTCTGAAAACTTATGAACAATGTGGTGCCGAGGAGTAGCGATTATGATGAGAAAAGATTCAGAATACACTGCCAATTAAATGGTGGAGACGTTTTAAAATAAAACCATCAGACCGCAAACACAAGATTCACTCTTAATCCCCTGGGCCCACTGATAAAGCCATTTTAGCATTTCATGTTTTCGCTTCTATTTCGTGATAGAAGAGGTACTGATCGCCATGCAGAAGTCAACCTCTGGCCTTATTATCACTTGGACTTGAAACCAAATCAACCTAGAAAGATTGATAGGAATCAAAAGGACAGATAAGGTGATTCAGCAGACAAATGTATTTGCCATTCTTTCAAAACTCAATTTCCTGGATTTTCCATCTGTGACCCACCAGGGTGGCCACTCAGCCTTTCAGGCTGTCTCGGGGGCTGAGGCTTGGAACCCAGCAGCACTGCGTGCCGAGCCAGCCTGCACGCTGCGCTGGGGAAGTACGTGGGGGCTGAGAGAATGAGTAGTTCCTCGCGGTCACACGGGGGATTTCTTCCCTTGGCTGCCCCTCTTTTCACCGCCATGACTCGACATGGGGATTACTCCAGTGAAATCAGAAGGGGATAGAGTCCATTAGATGTTTCCCCAAAAAGAATTAAACTTCATTCCTCTGGGAAATTGCTAGTGAAGGATGTGATTTTAACTAGAAATTTCTGGCCTGGGTTTCTAATCCCCCAAATCCTACCTCAAGTGAGGCCATTTTCCCTTTTCTTAAAATCGTAACGCCGAATCTTAACAGGGTGAATGGTGTGTGTAAAAACGAAATTCATGCCTTGGAAAGTAAATGTAGGGACACATGGCTTCAAATGCTAACCAAAGCTGCAGTTCTGGATTGGTTCAGTAGCGACGGCAGTGAAGAGAGAACACAAGGTCAAAGAGCACCACCTTTCCTTTGGCAGGAGCCAGGGTTGGAAAGTTTAGGGAGAAGCCCACCGGAAGTGATCCCGACAACAGATAAGAAAGAGCACCTTGCTGGGGGCATTGGGATTCACTTCCTTAGAGCTCTCAAGTCTCTCCTTCTCTCTCTCTCTCTCTCTCTCTCTCTCTCTCTCTTTAGAAAACAAAACAAAACAAAAACTTGAACCCACAAAGGCTTTGAGGCCACAGAGTCAAGATAGTGCCATGGCCCGGACTAGGACCTTGCTTCCCGCCCATGGCTCCCTCCACACAGATCTCTCCAAGAGACAGAGAAGTGACTAGGCCAACGCCCAGCACTGGGCTATTAATGTGGACAGGAAGGGACTCATGTGAGGGGAGAAGTGGTTGGATCTGGCAATGAACTGAAAAAATATTAAATATGGCTAAGCAAAATACGAGGCAATCCTATTTTGGCACAAGCATTGCCTTTTTATTTCATGTTATTAACAAATTCTTATTCTCCTGCTGACCACAAAACCACCTGGAAGTCGACGCGGGGCTAAAGCACGATACCTTCTACCTCACACCGTGTCGCCTGAGGGAACTGCTGTTTCTGAGAACTTTTCCAGATTCTCTGTTATAAATGGCTTAAACTCCCAAACCTGAGACCTCTGGGGAATACAAAAGCAGTCGTTTTAAATCACCACAGCACTGCCTTACTCACCCACTTGGAATTCACTGAAAAGGCAAACCGTAAGAGTTTTAAGTTGGGTGTCTGCTCGCCTCTGAAAATATTTGAGTTTGCAAGATACGTCATGACACGCATTTCTGCTTTGTATTTCTAGGGCCTGTCCTGGGTTGGGTGTGAACTGGCCTAGGGGAGAAGAGGGCAAAGGGAACCGTAGAGCCCTGTCCGAGGCGATCTTTGCCACTTCTGTTGGGATATTTCATCTGCTGTGAGACTGAAAACGCCCCTCTTGACAGCCTGGCCACAGGGCCTCCCTTTCTGTTGGGAGCGGGGGTAGGATGGGGAAGAGAGAAACTGGCCCAGTGTTTAAGACAAAGCGGATTCCAAGTAACTTTAAAACAGATACAAAGGGGCATTTACTGAGTTCCTACCGAGTGTCGGAGAGCGTGAGCGGGATGTGGGGCAACACGGCCTCCCTCCCCCCTGAGGGGCCGCCACGGCCTCCCGGGCCCCCAGAACCAAGTGTGATTAGAAGCAATAGTCCAGAGATGCATCTTGGTGGTCTGGGTCAGGATGCCAGATGTGTCTTATCAAAAGAGGTCTGTTTAAACCATCCCTCACAACTGTTCGGCCTCGGCCATTTGAGATAAGTAGCTAAGTGTCTGAGGCTGAATCCTCTCTTTTATACTCAACCCCAGAAGCGTTTATTGTTCACATTGTCCATTGAGACTCACAAAGGAGGATTTAAAAACATAGTTGCCCATGAGGTTGCTTAGTCTGGAGGAAGCCTGGAAGGGCAGTGACTCATGCGCTATGGGTGTCTGTGTGTGCAGGCATACGCCATGTGCATAACACAACTACGCGATCCCCGTCTGAGGGACGGACACTTAAATGGCCACACAGGACGGAGCTGCCCTAAGAGCCACTTCTTTGAGAGCAGGAAAGGAGAGGTAGCATGATGTCACGGGAGAGCACAGGACTTTGTACTAATGGTTCTACTCTTTATGGGCTTTGTGATATTGGGCAAGTGTTTTACTACCTCACAGTCTTGGTTTCCTCATCTGTAAAATGGGGGTAACTATGCCTACCATACAGGGTTTTATGAGGATTGACTGACTTAGTATTGGAAAGCACCTAGCACTGAGTGCTACAGGGTGTACAGACACACAAATACTGCAGACATCTGGGAAATGTACATTCTGCTCCCTGCTTGACTGAATCTGGAAGACAATGGGAGTGCTGTAGAGATAGAGGCCATCCGTTGTCTTCTCTACCGACCAGAAGCAGAGTGGTGAAAATGCTGAGTGACGGATGGAGGGCAGAAGTCCTCTGTTCTGGTCCTGATTACTCACTTCCTTGGCTAGGTGACTTCAGACAAGCTGCTTACCCTCTCTACCCTGAAGTTCTCTCTTGGGCAAAAATGCGCAAGGTGGTTATAAAGATCAATCAAAGGCGTCAAGATTAGGAAGAAAGAGTAACTGTCTTTGTTTGCAATAAACATGGTATTGTATATTCTTGTATGCATAGAATACAATGGAATCTCCAAATACTATTAGAACTAATAAACAAATTCAGCAGAGTTGCATGAAACAAATTCATGCAAGATCAACACCCCCAAACCAACCATGTTTTCATACACCACAAAAATAAAATTAAGAAAATAACTCTATTCACAACAATATCAAAAAGAATAAAGGGCTTAGAAATAGCTAACAAAAGAAGTGCAAGACTTAGACACTGAAAACTATAAAATAGTACTGAAAGAGTTTGGAACCTGAATAACTGGACAGACCTCCCATGTTTATGAATTGGAAGATGTATTGCTCAGGTAGATACGCTTCCTAAATTGTTCTAGAAGTTCAAAACAATCCCTAACAAAGTACTAGCTGGATTTATTTTTCTTTTCTTTTTTCTTTTTTCAGAAGTTGTTAAGCTCATCCCCAAATTCATTTGGAAATACAAGTGACTGAAAATAGCCCAAACGATCTTCAAAAACAAACACAAAGTGGAGGAGAAAAACACATCCCGATTTCAAAACTTACTACAAAGCTGAGTAATCATGACAGTATGGTCCTGGTTTAAGGAAGGACATATGGAATAAAACAGAGAGCCCAGGAATAAACTCTAACACTTATGGTCAGTTGCTTTTCAACAAAAGTGTCAGGAAAATTCAGTGGGAAAGGAATACTCCTCAACAAAGAGCTGACTACCTCACCCTATACACAAAAATTAACTCAAGATGGATCACAAACCTAAATGTAAGGGCTAAAAGTACAAAATTCTTACAAGAAAACACAGGTTGGGTGCCTGGGTGTCTCAGTCAGTTAAGTTTCTGCCTTTGGCTCAGGTCATGATCTCATGGTTTGTGAGTTCAAGCCCCATGTTGGGCTCTCTGCTGTCAACACAGAGCCTGCTTCAGAACTCCTGTTCCCCTCCCTCTCTGTCCCTGTCCCATTCACTCTCTCTCTCTCTTAAAACTAATAAACTTGAAAAAAAAATTTTTTAAACAGAACAAAACACAGGAGTAATCTTCATGATGTTGGCTTAAGCAATTATTTCTTACATATGACACAATACAAGTGATTAAAAAAAATCAATGAATAGGACTTCATTAAATGCTTTTACACTTGCAGCCACTCCATTAAGAAAGTGAAAAGGGGAGCCTGGATGGCTCAGTCAGTTAAGCACCTGACTCTTGATTTCAGATCAGGTGATGATCTTACGGTTGGTGGGATTGAGCCCCGCACTGGGCTCTGTGCTTACAATGCAGAACCTGCTTGTGATTCTCTCTCCTTCTTTCTCTGCCCCTGCCAAGCATGCTCGCTCGCTCGCTCTTTCTCTCTCTCTCTCTCAAAATAAGTAAATAAACATTAAAAGAAGAAAGTGGAAAAACAGTCCAACTCCTAAGAGAAAAATATTTCCAAATCGACACATACAGCCAAAATGTAGAAAGAACTCCTACAACTAATAATAGATAACCCAGTTTTTAAAAATGGTTAATGGAATTTGAACAGACATTCTTCCCAAGAAATTATCAAATAGCCACTAATTAGTCATTATGGAAATGCAAATCAAAACCACAGTGAGATACCACTTGACACCCACTAGAATGGCCTCGGTGAAAAAAGACAATGACAAGTGTTACTGAGGATGTAGAGAAATGGGAACCCTCATACACTGCTGGTGGGAATGGAAAATGAGGCAGCCGCTTTGGAAAACAGTTTGGCCGTTTCTCCAAAAGTCACACATAGAATTACAATATGACTCAGCAATCCTACCCCTAAGTACCTGCTCAGAAGAAATGACAACATATGTCTACACAAAGACTTTGTACGTGAATTGTCTACAGCGCCATTACTCACAACAGCCAACAAGTGGAAACAACCCAAATGCTCATCGGCTGGTGAATGGATAAACAAAATGTGGTCTATCTGTATAAAAGAATACTTCTTGCCAGTAAAAAGGAATGATGTGCTGATACAACATGGATGAACCTCAAAATCATTATTATGCTTAGTGAAAGAAGCCAGACACACACACACACACACACACACACACACACACACACACACACATCCTATGGTTCCATTTATATAGAATGTCCAGATCAAAGCAAATCTTTAGAGAAAGAAGGTAGATCAGTGGTTGCCTAATGTGGTTGCTGGAGGTGGCAATGAGGAGCAACCACAGGGTACGAGGTTTTTTTGGGGGGTGATGGAAACACTCGAAGATTATATGGTGGTGATAGTTGCGCATCCCTGTAAAGATACCAAAATCATTCAACTGTACACTATAAATGCATGGATTTTATGGTATGTAAAGTATACCTCAGCAAAACCATCAGTAATAATTTTAAAAGATCAACTGAGATCACATCTAGATAGATAGATAGATAGATAGATCCGTAAGTCAGCATATGCAGACTGAGTTAGATCTTCCACATTCCCAGCGACACAGGCAAATGTCAGCCCCCAAATCGTCCATGCAGAATTCACCTACAAAGCACTGTCCCTCCTTTCCATCTCCCCAGTGGTCTCCAAACCCTACTGCCATGTACAAGGCATCCCAAGAGAATGACTTTTGTTTCTTTTCTTTAATTCTTCTGCTTGATGGTACTGACCGCCTCCTATTGAAAAAATTAGTTTTTCCTTGGTTACTTTGACCCTCTTTGGCTCCTGATTTTCATTTTGAGTCTTTGCTAGAATGGTCTGTACTTCTTCCTTGTTTTCTTTGGTGTTTCTTTGTCTACATCATGCTCCCCAAATGTAAGTAAGGTCCCTCAAGGGTTTCATATTGACCTCTTTTCCTTCTCTTGCCATAATCTTCCCAAGGGGCCTGGTATGCTTGCATAATTCCCCACCTCTCTGAGGACAACTCTGAAATCTTTATCTCTAAACCATCATGACTAGTAAAGAAATCGCCACCCAGATAGATGATCTTGCAAGTGCCCAACGTATGAGAATATAAACAACTGACTTAGATACTGCACTGAGATATTTACTGAAATATTAACTAGCCTGTTCTCCTCCTATATATTCCCCTCCATTGTGTTTCAAGCAGGCATCAGGCCCCTTTTGTCCTTGGAGTTGGTCTGTGTTTCTGGAACAATAGCTGATACTGCTTGCTGAACACACTCCTTCCTCTGGGGCTTTTTATCATCTCAAACTGAGTTCCTTTGAACACACTGTGTACATGTCCCTGAAGGGGAGAGGAGGAAGGAAGGTATACATGCCTTTCAGGGAAGCAAGGAAGACAGGATGGGCTACCTAATTTGCAGGACCTAGTACAACATGACAATGTGGGATCCTGTGTCCATAAATTGTTAAGAATTTCAACATGGTGACAGTAGAGCATGAAAGCAAGCACAAGGTCCCTATAAGCATGGGGCCCAGTGTGACTTTATAGGTCACATACCCATGAAACTAGTCCTGGTGGAAATGTTTCCTGCAGACCAGGGAGAGATAAGAAGGATTTGCTGGTCTAATGAGAACAGAAAATGATGTACTGCTTGGTGGCAGAACTCCATGGAGACCACTGACATCCAAGAGACGCACAACAGGGGAGGCTGGAGTCAAGGCACAAGGTTTTCTAGCTCAAAGCAGCAGAGCCTGGTCTCTGGAGCCACATGGATTGACATGTGGGCAAGTGGTGGGAACCAGGGTAGACCAATGACAAGAGCTGCTGTCCCAATGCCTTAGGACCACATATGGCCCAGGACCATGGCCCATAACCCTAGACAAGGAAGAAAAGTCATCTCACAACCCACCACCCAGTAGTGACTGAGACTGAAAATCCACTGAGCTCAGTGGGACGGGAGTCAGAGTCAGAATTAGTTTTTTTCTTTTAATTGTGGTTAAATACACATAATATAAAGTTCACCATTTTAATCATTTTTAAATGTATAGTTCAGCATTAAGTACATTCACTTTTGTGCAACCATCCCCACCATCCACCTCCAGAACTTTTTCTCTTCCCAAACCAAAACTCTTTCCCATTAAACACTAACTTCCCATCCTTCCCAGCCCCTTGCAACCACCATTCTACTTCCTGCCTCATGAATTTGACTACCCTAGGCACCTCACGTAAGTGGAATCACATCCCATTTGTCGTTTTGTTTATGGCTTACTTGACTTATTATGTACTCAGATTCACCCATAGATTTAGGGTTTTAAGAAAATAAAGAAATGCACTATTTCTTGTACATTCGTGATCGTGAACTTGGATGCACCTTATACACAGATGAATTCATTGTTACCATAAGACTAGCTTGAATTCTTGTCTGATACTGAGACTTTTTTTCTCTCTGGTCCTCCACATGCAACCAGTCTTGCCCATTCTCTCTCCACAGAGCCTCTCAAATCCTCGAACCCAGGTTCCTTCCGGCACTGCGGACCTTACTCCCAGGCCCCCTCATTCTCACCCCAGACCTGGATGGCCGCCCCCAGACTCATACTGCTCAGTAATGTCAGAGTAATCATCCCAAAGCCCAGTCCTGCTCTCCACATGCTCCCCCTCATTTCCACGTCTGTCCCTTGACTTGTGTGATAATGTCCATCTTCAAGGCCCTTCCTCCAGGTTTCAACCTGTCCAAAACCTTCAGGCTTTACTTAAATATCAGCACCCCAGCGAGCCTTTCCTCTTCACTACACACTTTCAGAAATGGCCTCTGTATCCCCTGTGCCTGTTCTATTCTGTCCTGTGATTATACTTATTTCAACATATATTTGGTTGCTCCAGTTAACTGCATGCTCATCCAAGACAGAGGCCGTGTCCCGGCCATCTTTAGAACAGCAGCTTACTACGGTGCCTGGCTGACTCGGTTAGTTCAGTGTCCCACTTCGGCCAGGTCATGGTCTCATAGTTCGTGAGTTTGAGCCCCGCGTCGGGCTCTGTGCTGACAACTCAGAGCCTGGACACTGCTTCAGATTCTGTGTCTCCTTCTCTCTCTGCCCCTCCCTGACTTGTGCGCATGTGCTCTCTCTCTCTCTCTCTCTCTCTCAAAAATGAATAAACATTTAAAACAAATTTTTTTAAAGAAATTTAGAACAGTGGCTTATTTAAAATCGTAAATGTTCGATATATTCTTGCATAGATTATATTCATATAAAGCTGTTGCAGTTAGCAAATTCTGTGGTTCAGACAGTAAGTGGTAGAGGAGTAGCATATGAATGAAAATAAGTTCTCAAGGCATCATTCAGCTCTGAATGGTTACTATCTCTGGGCCAAGGCCTTTAAGAAGGGAGACATCTTGGGGCGCTTGGGTGGTTCAGTCAGTTAAGTACTTGGCTTCGGCTCAGGGCATGACCTCGCCCTTCATGAGTTCGAGCCCCACATCAGGCTCTCTGCTGTCAGTATGGAGACTGCTTCGGATACTCTGTCCCTCTCTCTCTCTCTGCCCTTCCCCTGCTCATTCTCTCTCTCTCTCTCTCTCTCTCTCTCAAAATAAATAAATAAATAAATAAATAAATAAATAAATAAATAAATAACTTAAACAATTAAAAAATAATAAAAATAATAAAAAAGAAGAGAGACATCTTTTGGCTCGGGAGAGAGAAAGATGAAAAGGAAGCTGGCACGTGGGCTGGAGCAGAGGCCTGGGGGTTCCGGGGAGGATGAAAGAGCCCTTCCAGAAGTAATAAGCAGTATAAGCAAAGGGAAGGACTAGCAGTTCCCAGGGAGGCCTCCAATAAAAACAGGGAGGTGACAAGGGAGAGGTGAAGAGATCATTCTCCAGAATTCCATCCCAACAGGGGTTTCACAGCTGGCCAACCGGCCCCTGACCATCCCCTGTGTTTGAAGGGTAGGAACTAGTCCGATGTCCACTGAGGGAAACCCCTGAGGTGAATTTTCAAGACACCCACACAGCTGGCGACTCATTGCAAAAGAACAAACAGGCAGTAGGATTGGGTAAATAGAGTCATTTTTGTTTTTATCTGATTATTTTAGCTTGTAGCTAGATGTTGCAATACATGCTGATGCAGTCTAAGTGATTTCTTTGGAACGTGATTCTCTTATCTGTTCCATGAGAACTTGGTGAGATTATTTAAGGAGCTTAAAGAATAGGAGCCAGACTTCCACGATCATCCGTGGCACCGGGAAGTAGGGAGGATGGTGGGGAGGAGTCCGAACACCACCACCTCCCATCTTCCAGGCGGTTCCACCTCCTCCTTGATCAGATCCTTGATGAAATCTACACAGATTCGAATCTTCTCTGAATCTCCTTCCATTTCCGCCGAAACCTCCTGGGAGATGTGAACAAGGAGGGAAGAGAAGGGAAAGTCCCCCAGGCAGGGAAGCCCCGTGGTGAGTGAGTGGCAGGCCCAGAGCAAAGCTGGGAATGCAGGCAGGGACGTAAACCGGACTGACAGCTGGCAGGAAGGGGTGCAAAGGACGCCTGGGCTTCTGTCCCTGTGAATTTGAGGGAGGCTGGCCTCGGACACCTGTGCTTGGTGAGGTTCTTCTTCTAGCTGGGTCTGAAGCTTAGGCCTCAGTCTCCTGTTCTGCGCAGTGAGGCGATAAATGCACTAGCATTTCTACGGCTGCTTCTGCTTTTTACATTTTGTAATGCTGAATGCCTCTGGAGGAAATTTTGGATTGGGATACAGTGGGTTTTGTTACATACTCCCCAGCTCATTCCACATAGTTTTCATGCTATATTTTACACTGACAAATGCATGCTAAAATGGACTGTGAACGTACAGGGAGGGGTGTCCTGGTCTGGGACGAGGCCAGCTGGCCAAGCTGCAGGGGAGGGGGCTAGACTGGGAGTAACGGGAACGCGGAATCAGATGCACCCACAGAGCCCAGCGAAAAGGCGCCCCAGGTGCTGGGGAGTGCGGGACGACAGGCTGACAGTGGCAGTGGTGTTGCTCTGGGCCCCGGGGAGGAGAAGCACATCCAGTGTGAAGGCAAAGGAGGGAATGGAGAAGCCTATGGAGAGCGGCCAGAAGGAGTCCAGAATCCAGCGAGATCAAGGCAGGCCTAGGAATGTGCCGGTGGTTTGTTAGACGACAGTGGAACCTTAGTATGTGAGGTTCAGCAACGAAACTCTAGGGTCTACCGAAAAGATAGATAACATAAGGCTTCCGCAGTGGGGTCAGACAGAAGTCCAGGTACCGGCCGAACCAGCGAGGTCCAACAAACATGAATCGGGTGTCTCTTCTGAGCAAGCACTGGGCCCAGAGTCAGGGACTGCCCACACTCCACCGCCCTCAAGCAAGTGCAGACCAACAGCAGGGTGGACTGCTGTGTGGACTGGCTTTGTCTACAGGGGCAGCTCGAGGGACCCACCTGGGGAATGGAAAGACTTCAGACACAGGTGGGGCCTGACAGACTGCCCTCAGTCCTGGTTCTCAGAGATGCATGGCAGTTCCCATGCAGCAACAGTGTTCAAAGAAGGATGACGACAGTGGCCTTGACTATGGGTCCCCTGAGCCCCGGCTGGTGGTTGTAAGCCTGCAATACAGACTGGGAAAACCAGACCAAACCACACAGCACTGCTTTATGCCCACTAGGCTGCAAGGCATCTTTTTAAAAACTCTCTTAATGTGAATACATTTCTCTAAATCACAAGGGCAGTGCAATGGGCCAAATGCTAGTCTCCCTGAGAAATTCCTACACTGCAGTCTGATGTCCACTGTGATGTCATTAGGAGGCTGGGGCTTTGGGAGGTGATTTAGGTCATGAGGACGGAGCCCTCATGAATGGGATTAGAGTCCTTATTAAACAGACTCCAGCTAACTCTCTCACCTTCTTTCTTTCTGCCATGTGAGGGTACAATGAGAAAATGGTCATTTGCAACCCAAAGAGTACCTTCTCCAGAATCAGACCAGGCTGCCATGCTGATCATAGACTTCCAGCCCCCAGAACGGCATGAAATAAATTCCTGTTGCTTGTAAGCTACCCAACCTATGGTTCTTTACTATAGCAGCCTGGAGTCAAACAGGGAGCTTAGTGTTAAATTAAAATGTCTGACTACTCAACCAGAGATGAGAAAGCTCCACTGGATATGGATATATTTTTAATTTAATATTTTTAATAGAGAAATCATATTGTTCAAAAAGGCAACAAGACATCTCTCTCCCATCTTTGTCTCTCTCTCATCTATCTCTAATAGGGAACCATGGTTCTACTTTCTTATGTGTCTTTAAAGACCTGTTTTTCCCCTAACTGGCAAAAGTCCTTGGCTGGGCCCTAATGACAGTGAATGGTGCTGTCTCCCATCAGAGGCTTCTTGTTGTCTCCTGCCTCCTGGTGGAGCCTGGCTGGATAGAGGGCGGGAGAGAGGTTGCCTTTACACCTTGGAGTGCCTGTGACCAGAGACTGGGAGGACATGTGTGAAGAGTTTTTTTTAAAAAAACTGACCCCTTGGGGGCACATAGGTGGCTCAGTTGGTTAAGCGTCCAACTTTGGCTCAGGTGGTGATCTTACACTTTGTGAGTTTGAGCCCCGCATCAGAGCCTCACTACAGAGCCTGCTTAGAATTCTCTCATTCTCTTTCTCTCCCTCTCTCTCTCTCTCCCCCCCCCCCCCGCCAAAATACATAAATAAACTTTAAAAATAAAATAACTGACCACTCACACACAGTACATGGCCTGGCCTCTGGTAACATCTCAAGGTGAGTGACTTAGGGGCCTTTTTCAGGAGTGTAGACCCTGGTGACCTCTCTGAAGTGCCCTCGTGGCCTGACGTGGCCTAGCCTCACATCTTCCCTCTTTGGTGGACTCTTGGTGGGTTGTTTTGCAGGCCAGGGGTATACCCTAGAGAGGGCCCACCCCCATTACAAATGAGAACATACCAAAGTCTAGAAATGGAATTCGCATGGCCAATGAGGGTGGACCAGACATGCTACCCTTGAGTAGGTTCCCATTACCTTTACCCCCTACAGGGGCAGGGGCTGGAGGGCATGGGAAGCATTTTCTAGGCTGGGCCTATGGTCTGCTACTGAATGACTAGAAGCCCCCTATTTGAGGTTTTCTCCCAAACACCCACGGTTTGTTTAAGGTTTCTGCCCTCAACCATTAAGGCAGAATGTTTTCCCAAGCCCACCTGAGAAAGCCAATCCTTATACAGACATATAATTTTTCAGGGAAGACTAGACATGCTGCAGAGCCAGTGGGCTAACATATTAGACTTGTGTGCGGAATATGGAAGAAGAGCCAAGGCCGAGGGATCCCTCAGGCAAACTCCGTGGGTGGCTTACCCACTACACCCATAGACGTGGGGACCTCCGTCTGCTGCCTCCCACCTCCATCAGGTCAGGGTCCTTGTCAGGGGCCATCAGCAGCTCAAGGGGTGAATGAACTGCAGACTACTTTTCTCAAATGTGAAAAGAGGTCAAAGTGGACTCACTGTGACCATAACAGGGGAAGAATGCAGAATGCCATCGAGACCCCCCTCAGGTCACCCTTTCCCTCCACCCCACCGTGGCCCCTGAGAATCTCCTCTGAGCCTCATGACTATTGCCAGCACCTAGAACACAGCACTTAGAACATTCCCAGCACATACCCAGTGCTCTTTAAGTGCCCAGCTGACCCCAGGGCTCCTGTCTCCCCAGGTCTGTCGTCTTAAAGCTGTGGGAACTCAGGACTAGGAAGGTGATACGACTTATCCAACATCCCGGCGGGCCATGGCACACTCAGGAGAAGAAATGTGCCACCCTGACTCCCTTCTGAGCTCTGTCTGGTCTCCCAGTGCTCTCCATCCAACCTGCTTCACATCAGGCATTTTCGCTGGGCAACATGGGAGGAATACACAAGGCTGCTTGTACCCGGTGACTGGGCAGGGAACCTGGTCTCCTGGCATAGCCACAACACATTCATGGCCCACAGCACCCAGGTTGGGACACCTTGCTACAGACACTTACATGCAGTCTCACGGTGACCCCACTCATCTCCCTGCTATACAGCTGGCAGCCACAGAAGCTCTCGCCCTTAAAGCCAGGCCCCCCGGGGAAGTGACTTCATCAAGAGTAAAATATCTGTAGTATCCCCGACCAAAAGTCTGTTTGTGATCTCAGCCCGAGCAGCCCTTTGTCCAAATGA
The DNA here is from genome assembly GCF_028018385.1 of Neofelis nebulosa. Lineage (NCBI taxonomy): Eukaryota > Metazoa > Chordata > Mammalia > Carnivora > Felidae > Neofelis > Neofelis nebulosa. Next base: position 15,914,813 of record NC_080784.1, read on the forward strand.
GTCCTGGGCCACATGGTTCCGTGACCTGTCTGCCAGACCCTTTTTTCCTGCTGTGGAAATGGCTGAAGGTAGGAGTCGGTTATGATGAAGCACAATATCCAACAAGAGCCAAATGCTACACATGGGATCCAGAGGAGCCCCAGACTTGCCCCAGGTCCTCGCCTGGGAAATGGTGGACACAACGGCCCTATTCATGGAAGGGGACTCTGAAACTTGAGTATGTTTAAAGTGTCTTTGAAATAAATGTTAACATGCTGACTCAGGCTCCCTCCGAAATAATTTTAAATGTCCTCTAACCCATTTTTGGCATATCATTCATGATGAAGCAGGTATTGAGAGCAGCATGGTTCAGCCAAACTCCCAGAAGCCTTGGCAGGAGGCATATGGTCCTATCAATCAACACTGGGGTCGGGGGAGGGGTGGGGGAGGCCAGCCATGGTTTGAAGACCGCAGTGGCTCAGTGTGGGTGAACCTTCTGGAAAAGGGTTTGCTGTTATTACAATCAAAAGCTTTCACCACATTTTTAAGCTTTACCCACTACCCTAACCATTCCCTTCTTTCAGGGGGTGACGTTCCAGCAGCTGAATGCCATATAACAAGAACTCCCTCTCATCACCATGGAAGCCAAGAGAAACATACTTTTTGAAAAGTGGCACTTTGGTGCAGAGAGCTCTGCTGATGGCAGCTTAAATAATGACGTGCCAGGAGAGATTATTTTTATGAATTCCTGGAACACACTTTTTTCTGTGAGCATGAGCCGAACAGTCCTCTGCACACTTCTGTTGCCCTCTACTTTACCTAGCCAGCCTGCGTCTTCAGGCAGCGTAATCAGGACACCTTATACAGACTGTAGGTTGTTTTTAAGTTAATTTATTTCTTTTGAGAGGGAGGGGGACACAGAGAGAGGGAGAGAGAGAATTGCAAGCAGGCTCTGCACTGTCAGCACAGAGCCCAACATGGGGCTCAATCCCACAAACAGTGAGATCACAACCTGAGCTGAAATCACGAGTCAGACCTCAACCGACTGAGCCACCCAAGCACCCTCATACCATAGCTTCAAGTTGAAACGTGGGAAGATGTGGCTAAGTGTCCCCGGGAAGCAAGTGATGAGATGTAGACAAAGCTCATGCAGCTGGGAAGACAGATTTAACTGTGCATCCGTCAGAGATATCCTCCCCAGGCTTGGGGAAGGCAGAGAGATACGAAGTCCATTTACTGTGGGTCCACTGGGATCCACAGGAGCAATTTCTCCCTTTTACCCCCATGGTTATTCTTCACGTTTGTGGAACTCTCCTTTAAGACACTTTCTCCGATCCCCTGAAGGGCCAACTCCAAGTGAATACCCTACTCCAATGTGAAATCTATTCTGGTGAAAATTTACTTCCCCAAATGGACAGCCCTCCAAACTTTCCCCGGTGTCTGCACACAGGAGACCCAGACTCCGAATACCTCCTGCCTGTGGAGCTGATTCAGGCTCCCTTCCTTTTAGTTCCTCCATGCCTTCTCATCGCCCAGCCAGCAAGTCTTGCCACCAGGATGCTCTTCAAATTCAACTCCTCACTTAACAGCCCATCACGAAGAAGAGATGCTTGAACATTTGAAGTGGAAAAGGAAGAAAGGAGGAGTTTACTGGTTCTTCCAATTATTTTCCATCAACTGCATGTGTTTGTTTGTTTGTTTGTTTGTTTGTTTTAACAAATCATCTCTGTCTAGTCCTTCCACCCACAACCAAGTGGTGAATGGGTTCAGCCCCTCTTCACCTGCCTGGTTGTGCTTCTCTGATCTGCTTGTGCCTATGGCCCTCACATCTCACAGTCTTCATAGATTTCTTCTTTTCTTCCTTCAGATCTGGCTCAAGATTCACCTCCTACTAAAAATCTTTCCACTCACCTCTCAATGTTTAGTTCTAGATGCACCTTCTCCCTGGAAATGTTCAAGTCCATTGTAACTGCCAATAATACTTCCCTCCCCTGAGTTGCAGACACTTATTTCTATGCCCTTCCTTTTCAGTAAGACCCACAAGCTTCTTATAAAATCCAACTAGTATCCATTCAGTGTGTGGAATACACTGCATCAGTGCTCCAGATAATTCCCGCGCCCACTGTCAGAGGATTATGCACCCTTGACCTCCTGGCAATATAATTTGCTTTGGCCAACGGGATGAGGGATGTGACATGTGCCACCTTGAGCAGAGGTCTTAAGCACCACCACGTCATTCTGCCATTTTCCCTTAGCCACACGAACAGCACATCTCATCTAGAAGTTGCTTTTTCTGTCTGAGTCTCAAAATGAAGAGGAAAGTGGGGCAGAGTTAATCCTTAAACTCCACGTTCATGAGTGAGAGATAAACCTTAGTTGTAAGCCTCTGATACAGCTTGTTACTACAACATAATTTAGCTTAATCTTAGTTCTAAAGTGTGTAATAGGTACAGTTTTTGTAATGGTGGCTTTACACTAGGTGTCTCCTTCTGTCCTCCAACAAGCCTACTGGCTTAGTTTTACTTTCTTCATTCTACCGATAGATAATATTAAAACACAGAAGAACCTATTCCAATTCTGAAAGTTAAAAGGGGACAGACTAGAGGAAACTAGGTCTTCTGCAGCAAACTGACAGCTCTTTCCACTACATGATGCATTTACGGGTTGAACTGTGTTCCCCCAAAACATCCTATCCCTTGGTACCTGTGAGTGTGACCTTATCTGGAAACAGATGTACTCAAGTTAAGACGAGGTCCTGAGGGTGGGCCCCCATCCAATATAACCGGTGTCCTTGGAAGAAGAGAAGAGGCACACGTAGAGGCACACAGGGAGAGCAGCATGTGACGACTGAAGCAGAGACTGGAGTAACACTTCAATGCATCTGCAAGCCAGGGAGCACCAAGGATTGCTAGAAACACCAGAAGCTCAGAGAAAAGCACGGAAGAGACTGTCCCCTAGAGCCCTTAGGGAGAGCGCAGGCTCGCCAACACCTTCATTTCAGATTACCAGCCTCCGTGGTTGTGAAGGAATAAACTGTTGCTTTATGAAGGAATAAACTGTTGCCACCCTGTTTGTTGTAACCCATACAGCAGCCCTTGGACACCAGCACACCATGGCCACCTCGATTTGGGGGCAGAACCCACCGGAAACTCTCTGCACGTGGGGGATAGAAAAAGTCTGTCTAAGGATAACTTCATTCTTCTGGTCAGCAGCCTGGTGTCACCATCCCATCTGTATTTATTTCCAAGAGCTGTCATCACACAGCACCACAGGCTAGGTAGCTTAGACAACGGAAATTTATTTTTCACAATTCTGGAGGCCAGAAATCTGAAATCAAGGCATTGTCAGAGTTGGTCTCTCCTAAAGGCTTCTCTCTTCTGCTTTTTTTTTTTTTAAGTTTATTCATTTATTTTGAGGGGGGGCAGGGGCGGGGGGGGGGAGAAGAGGGAGCGCACAAGCTAGGGCGGGGCAGAGAGAAGAACAGACAGAATCCCAAGCAGGCTCCGCGTCATTAGTGCAGAGCCCAATGCAGGGCTCGAACCCACAAACCGTGAGATCATGATCCGAGCTGAGATCAGGAGTCGGACGCTTAACCGACTGAGCCATGCAGGCGCCCCTCTCCTTGTCTTTTAGATGGCCGTCTTCTCCCTGTGTCTTCACATAGCCTTCCCTCTGTGCCTGCCTGTGTCCTGATCTCTTCTTGCAAGGACATCAGTCATACTGGTTAGAGCCCACCCGAATGACCGCATTTTAACTTAATTACTTTTTTAAAAACACTCGTCTCCAAATGAGGCATTGGGGGTAAGGATTTCAACACACACATTTGTGGAATTCAGCCCACAGTGCTATCTCCTGTTTTCAGATATCTAAGGAGACTCATGATGCCTGTGTTCACGGCCTGGCTCCTTAAGCAATCTGGGATGGGGGGCTCAGAACATAAGGATGGCCCTGCCAGACCCGTCCCAGGGTCTGACAGCCAGGACCACATGACATTTGGTCTTCCCAGTCCTCTTACAGATGTTCTAGTGGTTCTGAACCGTTTGCCTTGTTCAGGTTTCACTGTTGCCTCTGCTTTCTTGGCTTCAGCAATCTTGGCGAGAATTAGGTTCTCTCTTGGGCTTTCCTGATGGCTAGTGTTCTGGTTAAATCTCCTCTCAACACCCCAGGCCTTGGATTCCCTACTTCGGCACAGCCCCCTCTTCATGGCTGACTCTCCTTTCAACCCTCTTGCTGCCCCAACCTTACAGTCAAAATTCAAAACAGAATGGATAGACATATTTTGAGATACCTAAGACTATTAGAAACAAATAGTAATCAGTTCACCTAAATGGCTGTTAACTACTTTCCTAAAGCAAAGCATAATTTCAGTATTTTCTCCTCCTTATTGGTTTAGGAGTATCTGGAACCAAAAGAATAATCAACAAGTTCCCTGAAACTCTGAATGTTTTAATCATTTTTTAAATAATTTTTAAATGTTTATTTTTGAGAGAGAAAAAGAGCACGGGAGGGGGAGGGGCAGAGAGAGAGGAAGACACAGAATCCAAAGCAGGCTCCAGGCTCCGAGCTGTCAGCACAGACAGCAGGCGGAGCTCGAACTAATGAACTGTGAGATCGTGACCTGAGCCGAGGTCTGACGCTTAACCAACTGAGCCACCCAGGTGCCCCTTAACCATTATTTTAATGCTGCTTCACAATAATAAATTTTATTTGAAGAAGACAGGATAGATAAACCATGGTGCAGAGATGGAAAATTAAGGAGAGAATGACCGCATCGTGTGGGCTCTTCAGTTAGAGGGCAAGAAAGGCAGATCCACTACAGTGACTTCAGGAAATAAATCTGAAAAAAACCAGTGGAGCAGACCTTGGGTCTTTCTGGTTAAAAGCATTCCAGCCAGAAGAAATGGCAAGTTGAAGTGTCCTGAGGTGGCCGTGTACCCCGAACAGGTGAAGAAGAGAGTCAGGAACGAGGCTGGAAAGGGTCGGGGTGGCCACATGGGTTCTCAGAGAACTTCAGATTTTACTTAGTGTGGAAGCAGAGTCTCCGGGAGAGTCTGAATGGAGGAGAGACACGATCGGATACGTGCTGTAGAAGGACTACTCTGGCCGTCTGTGGAGACAGGCAGAAGGTAGGGCAGAGAGGTTGGAGGGAGCAGGGGCTGTTGGGGAGCTCTGGGCAGCAGAGGGTGCAGACTCCAGGCATGGAAGTAGAGGAGGACGGGCTTTGCCATCCAACTTTCTGAAAGTACAGCCTACTCGGGCTGAGGCAGAAAGGGAGGTGGGGAAGAGGTGGAGGAACAACAGAGGGGACCAAGGGGACAACAGAAGGGACAAGGAGCCGTGGGTAAAACAAGAGGAACCCAAGAAAGCCGTCCAGAGGAGGAGCATGGTCCAGCTAAGCACTGTTCCTGGGCCAGAAATCAAAGCCTGAGGATTGACCCTTGACCACGAGGAGGCCCTTGGTGAAAACAATAGTGGGATTGGGTTTTGAGCAGGGGAGAATGAGAGGAGAAGTCGAGGGCGTACCAGACATCATGCATTCCAGGAGCATCTCAGTCTGGGGAAGCTAACATGCTGGGGTGACTGTCCCTGAGCAGATGCCGATCTTCAGAGAAGGGGAGGAGAGGGAGCCCTGGAGGCCGTGTCCACGCTGCTTATGCTGTGGGTGTGCAGGGGTCTGCAGGCAGCCCAACAAGTAAAACCTGAATTCTCCAGAAGACTGAGGAGGTGGGCTCTTCTCAAAACATGATTTCTCAAGTACTTTCTGCGTTGATTTCCGTTGGTCCAAATGACGGCCGGTTTTGATTTAGATCAGCTGTTTTCGCAAAGGCAGGGAAAAGCATGCTTTAACCTGCCATCTCCTCCTCCAGAATGTTGGATCCTTGATATTTGGGGAGAATTTGCTTCTGTGTAATTTCTAGGAGTGCAATAGGAAATATGTTGGCACAAATATCAAAGCTAATGGTTAACATCCTTGGTTTGGCTTTGATCCCAGTAGAAGATCAATAAAGCACATTTATTGAGGCTCTTATTGCCTTCTGGACTGCTCTTGAGGAGACTTCAGTCCCTGGGTCCCAGGTCCTATGCACAACTTCCTGGGAACTCCAGGACTGGGGTCAGGGCCCTGCTAATTGCTGTGTGAGAATCTGGTCCCTGACGCCTGCTCTCTGATCTCGGTCCCGCTACTGACAATCTTTGGTGTCTGGAGTGAAGTGCCCAACCTCCCTGTACTTTATTTACTAGTTTTTAAATGCTGAACTGATAATAACAGATTGCAGAGCAAATTAATTTCAGCATATGTTTGTCTCTTGGTAGATTATGTTCAGTGAAGATTAAATTCTAGACCAGTTTCCCTGCTACTCAGAGCATTTCTGGACTACATTCCCCAAGTGCTTAATCAGGAGTGTTCAAGAATTACAAACAAATGTTGCCATTGGCCTTGACAAAATGATGCTAAGTTATGCTGCCTTAAGACTACCCAGCATTTTCTCTTACCCATGGTCTGGATTGAGCAAATCACTGCTTTTCTTCCATGGATTTTATGTTAAACTTCACTTCAATGTGGATTTACCTCACAGAGAAGAGCTTTCCAAAAAGATCCACGGTCAGAGAGATTAAAACAGAAAGCAGAATAGTTACACTGTGGTTGCGTCTTAACCAAGATTAAGTTGATTCAGACACAGCTCTTTGGAAAGAGAGCTTATGCATAGAGTAAGATATAATGATATGTGTGCCGTGCTTGTGGCTGTTTATTCCAGCTCAGAGCCCACCTCTTTCAAAATACTTCACATCCGACTCCAACTGAAAGAAAATTCTCCTCCCTTCTGGTCTTCTGTCGCATAGTAGGAAAAGCACCCACTGGTCCTTTGTGTATTCGTCTGCTAGGGCTGCATAACAAAACATCACAGACTGGGCAGCCAAACAACAGTTCTAGAGGCTGGAAATCCAAGATCAAGGTGTCAGCAGGTTTGGTTTCTGGTGAGGCCTCTCTCCTTGGCTTGCGGATTGCAGCCTTCTCATTGTGTCCTCACATGGCCTTTTCTCTGTGTACATTTATTCCTGGTGTCTCTTCCTCTTTTCAGAGGGCATCAGTCAGATGGGATAGGGCCCCACTCTAACAGCCTCATTTCGACTTAATCGCCTCTTCAAAGACCGTATCTTTACATATTTTACATTCTTTTTTTTTTTTTTTTTTTCAACGTTTTTTTTTTTTATTTTTGGGACAGAGAGAGACAGAGCATGAACGGGGGAGGGGCAGAGAGAGAGGGAGACACAGAATCGGAAACAGGCTCCAGGCTCCGAGCTGTCAGCACAGAGCCCGACGCGGGGCTCGAACTCACGGACCGCGAGATCGTGACCTGGCTGAAGTCGGCCGCTTAACCGACTGCGCCACCCAGGCGCCCCATACTTTACATTCTGAGCTACCAGGGATTGGACTTCAACACATAAATTCTGGAGGGAAACAGTTAAGCCCTTTGCATGCATTTTGGAATATTAGTAGGTACCTGATGTGTCTCTCCTCAACCTGACTGCAGGCTCCCTGGATGAAAGGCCCTGTTTTAAGATTCTGTGTATCTCCTGCAATCATTGGCTTGATGGGTCTTCCTGACACTATTGAATGTTGTTCACATTTGTCCTGATGCAGATATATTTTGAAGGAGAAAAAAATCAGCCACAGCAGCTTCGTGTCAGTGACTGGGCTAGATGATTTCCCAGATTGCTTACAAATCCCGTGACTGTTCATGCCCCATCACCATCCGTGTGGCTTCACAAAAAATTCTCCTCTCTACAGAGTTTTAGTCATTTGCTTCATTTCTTACAGTCAGACCTCCCAAGAGGTGCCAGTCTTAACTTTGGCTAATTCCCTATGCATGTCTGCATCTGGCAGTCCCCGAGATCCTGACCTGACTCGGACCTGGAAGCCGAGGAAACGGGCTCAGGGCAGTGCAGTGGGTTGCCTGAAGTTGCCCCAAGAGGACTCCAACCAACTTTTTCCAGCTCCAAGGCCAATACCCTAATATTCCTCATTATGCAAAAATAAGAACACCAAGGGCTTTATGTCTTATGGGCAGTAATTTATGTAATGAAGTGAGATCATAGTCTCTCTTATGAATGCTGATGAACCTTATAACAGCATATCTTTTAGTACCAAAAGGATCCAGCACACTTCTTTTGTTGATTCATAAAATGCTCAAATGCTCAAACCATATGTTTAAGTACAACTCCCAATGGATATATCCTTCCTTAAATGAAAAGAGAGGAATTTTTCAACATCAGGTGGGACAATAAGCATGATATTGGGAGGAGTAAGTAATCTAAATGTAGCCACGAGTCGCTTCCAGGGCGCTGGAGATGATACCAGCTTCGTGGCCTGGCACCTCCCAGAGGTGCCTTCTCTAAGCCATCACGCTCACCCGGTAGGTACAAGACAAATCAAACCCAGAGACATGTGCAAGTGAACATGAGCCTTGCTAGACACGTTCTGTGTACGATATCACTTCTATAAAAGTGGGAAAGCCAGTGTAAGCATCGAGTAGGCTTTCAAATGAAATAATGCATTCAACATCTAAAACTTTGTAAGCGTAACGTGTATGGAGCCCTTGTGGCTTCCTCGGGGGAGACTGAAGGTGAGAATTTTGCCAAACGCCAACGGGCACTGCCCATCCCACCACGGGAAGGGCTCTTCTGTCACGACTGGACAAGTGGAAACACCCCGAGCTTGAAAAGAAGGTTCACCTCTGCGTGACTGAGGCCCCGCGACCATTATTCCCCGTGCCAATATCAGGACTGTGGGTCCGACAAACAAAAGGCCATGTCCTTGGCTTGGTTTCTCTGGGGAGGCTGTAACGGTCCCCTTTTACTCACTGGAGGCTGGCTTTCTCGAATGGATTTTGTTCATTTTCCACTCAGATTGAGAAAACTGCACGCGGCAGTTTATGAATGGGGCCTCCCAGCAAGTCTCTGAAGGACAACGGGAGTGGGGGTGGCCTGCATGCGGGAGCCTCCCTGCACAGAACTGAGGTCGGGCTGTGGCACACAATAACATCTATGTGTGACCCAGCAGCCTGCAGACCTACTCCCTGCGAGGGGAGACACATGCCAAGCAAGGACGAGAGGACTTCTGTTCATCCTTTTTATCTTACACTTGCTGGTTGTTTGTGGCGGGGGCGGGGCGGGGGGTGGGGATTAAAAAGAAGCAAATAGATTCCTTGTTTGTGTGTCATCTGGCTTTTTTTTTCTCCCCATGCTTTCATTTCTAACTCTCCAAAGTATCTTCCCACCTTAATTTTATGGCATTTTTATATACACATGCATCCAGGACCCGCGCAGGAAGTCAGAGATATCAGTTTGTCTTCCAGACTCCTTTGGGTTTGCCGCTGCATGGAGATCCATAGTGAGATACAAGAGTTCTCATCCCCTTCCCATGAACATGATTTATAGAGTTCTCCCTGTGCTCAGAGCATATAGCTAAATCCTGCATAAGCAGCAATCACAGTGCATTCTTAACAGCCTCCCTGGACAGTTTGCTAAATTCTTTCTGAGAGCCTCTCGCTGGCCCTTACAAAGATTAGCTAAAAAACAAACTGGAGGCTGGGAATCCAACTGTGTGAACAGAAAGTATGTTCCACTGCACTCATAGAGGATCAAGTTTGTGGAATCACATTGGGCGTTCTGGCTGTCCCAGATGAAGACCAATTAGGCAAAAATCAGCTTTCCCAAACCCAAGCGCACTCTGGGTTGACTAGGGTTGTTTTCTTTTGTTTTGTTTTAACACATACTAAAAGTTAAAGGTGGGAATCTCAACTAAGTAACATTTTTTTTCTTCCCCACGTCATTTTACCTGGTCCAAGAAGACAAAAGAGGGGCCAGCGGCATTGCTAAGTAATACTTCAATGTACAACCTAAAAATTCTCTCCCAGTAATCCTGGAAAGCCACGTATAGTTTTCAGAGTCTAGCACAATGACAAACAAGCTAAAACACCTCCAGGATGACAGATGACTGCAGAGCAAAGGGACAGAAGGAATTTGGTACAAACACACAAGGACCTGTTGACTTTTTAGCCTGAACTTAGAAAGTACGGAGTTAACCAGAATTTTTGTTTGTAAAACAAACACCTACTTTTAACATCCTCTATTCATGTGGTTCTCTGTTCTCCACATGGAGAATTCAAAACAGGTCCTTGGGATAACTTTTGGAGAACCACACTACTGTGGAAACAAACAAAAAAAAGTCTCAGCCAAGAACTTTGGTGTCCCAAAAGACCAGGGAAACCTGAGCCTTTAAATAAGACATTAATGCCAGGAGCTAACCGTTCCCTGTTGGGACTCCAGCTCCCTGCCCCCCCCCACCCCCCGAGCTCCACCAGCCAGAAGAGGACACAGTACTCACCAGTCATTAGGGTGTAGTAATTGGGGTAAGAGAGACTGGGAAAGTCTGGGGTCAAGTAATCCACTTTCACTCCCCTGCTCACAATCTCTTTGAAACCGGGCAAAGACTCCAGGGCCTCATCACTGATGTAGTCTGAGCGAAAACCATCCAGCAGAAACACCAGGAGCTTCCGGCCAGCCGAGGCTGGCCGCACCAGGCTGAGCGCGAGGACCAGCAGGAGGGCCCCGAGCTTCGCTGCCATGCTGCCAGGAGCCTGCCCGCTCGGCTGGCACAGCCGTCCCCTTGCAAAGACTGAGGATGGAGAATCTGTAGCTATTCTCTCTTCTAGGGGCTGGACCTTGACTGCTGGCCTTCCCGAGCCAAGTTCACTTTCAGAATTTAAAGGTACAGCACCCCCTTTAAAAAACATCTATGCTCGCCCTTTACTAGAAAGACCAGAGACTAACTCCTTTGGGTCTCCAAACAACCCAGAATAAACACCGGGGAAGAGAAGGCAACATTATTATTTTGGGTGAGTGTTCCAGAAATACAAGCACCCACAGATAGGTAGAATTTTAGAAGATGACAGAAGTCAACACTAACTTTGCAGTTGGGCTAACCAAAGGGTGGGACCAAGGAGAAGAACAATCTTTTAATTTGCTGCTATCCCACGTCTCTGCCCCACTTAAACTCTCCTACTGCCCTTTTTGCTTACAATTTAGGAACATGAACCTCCTAATTCGGTATATAAACAAGAGATGATAAAATTAGGTGGGCATATTTGTGAACTTTTCAGCAGTGCCTCTGTCACGCAAGCATTTAGAAACAAATTACTTGTCAATGTCTCAGCCACCTTTTTCCTATGCATCTATAAAAAAGTGCTTATTGTTGCATTCTTCAAGTTGTTGGTGTTCAAACCCATATGGAGGAGGTGGCGCTCAGCAGAGCTGTGGAACTAGAGAAAAAGTTCCAGAGTTGAACAACAGGGGGTCGCTACTATCACAGGGGTCCGAGGTAGCCCTGCCCCAAGACAGCAGCCATGAGATAGAGAGCAGGAGGACCAGAGTCCGCGATCACGTGGGCTTCATGACCAGGAGGATTGGGCAGAGGAGGGACTCGGAGGCTGGCCAGGAGGTCAGGGAAGGGCTGCAAGGCGCAGGTGGGCTAGGCCTCCATCCAGATTGCCGGGGTTCCCCAGGGTGGGTCTTTCACTCGGCAGAAAATTAAGTGGAAAGGCTTATTAAATGTGCTTAGCCCATAGCAAGAGCTTAACAAATGCTAGCTCTTATTAGCATTACAACACTGCTCAGATTCCGCTGCAAGGCCCAGGGCAAAGCTTTACAGGGACCTACGGTAGCCAGCCACCAGCCACCCGGATCTCGGATCTCAGTCAGTTTTAAAACGCCTCCCCCACCCCTGCCCTCGGCCTGTGCCTTCTCTTCTCCTGTACTACTGCGTGTAGAGTCACGAGATCATTTCTAAACTGCGCAGCAAAAGAGGAAACACATCGGCCCAATTACCATTCCCGCTTCAGCTGACTTAGACAAGGCTCCAACTTCATTTTTCCAACAAAAGCAGTGATTTTTACAATTAAAAAAAATAAGAACACCAGGGGAGATTTTTCTTAATGTTTGTTAGTTTGAAAACATAATGTTATTCTTATTTCTTTGAGCTGTGGGTTATTACTGTTATTCTAAACAGAACAAAGAAGAAGGGAAGGGAAGGGAAGGGAAGGGTAGAGAAGGGTAGGGAAGGGAAGGGAAGGGAAGGGAAGGGAAGGGAAGGGAAATAAAGAGAGAAAGGAGATGGAGGAGGGAGGGAAGGTGGGCAGGCAGGAAAGACAGAAGAGAGGGGGGAAAAAAGGAAGGAGAAAGAAAAGAAAGGGGAAAGGTACTGATGAGCTGATGGTCTGTGCAGGCAGTGATGACACACATTAAAGAGACTTTCCTCCTGTCCAAGGGTCCAAGGGTCCAAGGGTCCAAGGAAGCAGCAGACAGACACAGTTAGATGCGCTGTCAGTTCCTGAGCAGTTCCAGGGTTGTGGACTGCAGGGTGGTGGTGGGGCGGGGGGGGGGGGGGGGGGGGGGATGTAGTAGTGTCAGCCCATGTGATTTGCCTTGGGGTGGCCCCGGGGCTCACTTGGGGAAACGTTAAGGACTCCAAATTGTCAAGATGAATATAAATGGGGCATCCGCATTCCTGGGCCGCCATTAAGAGACACAACCCAAAATATGGCTCCCTGAGTGTTCACAGATCCCCAGAGTTTCCCAAGGCTCCACGGACAGTGCTGTGAGGTATCTGGGCGGGGACACTGCTGATGTGCCCTATATTGTTTTACGATGATCTTATTGCTTTACGATAATGTTTAGACAGTTTCTCTAAAGTTCTAGGTCAATAATTTATTGGAAATAAGTATCTTAAATAAACATACCCACATAGGAAGAAAGAAACAAACACATGGGATGGAATTCAAACTAGGGAAATCCCAGCATTGCCTACAGTAGGACTCCTCCTAGTCTTCTACGTTCTGGTCTGGAAAAGGTTGGAAATAAAAGGTAAAAGGCAATAGATGAGAAAGTGTGGTTAATGTTAACTGCCCAAAGTCTTATGGTCCAAAGTCTTACATGTCTGTTATCTGGATGAGATTACTGGAGGTGTCTATCAACACCTAATACTTAACAGAACTTCTTGGTACTTGTTTTTCAAAGATTGACAAGGCTGTATGGTCATCGTCCACAGGGGTTGAACACAGACAATACAGAAAAATGAAAAATCTCCTCTAGAATTTAGAACCACCTTTGTGTTGAAAGCTTTGTGTAGTTGCTAGTGACATGCATGAGTTCTCAGGAGTATGCTGCCCAGATCTGTCAGTACTCTGGTGCCTCACCTCCATGGAGAGAGACAGGTGATATGGAAGAAAAGAGACCGAGGCTTTCAGAAAGAAGACATGATTCCGTGGCCTGGATTCTGGCATTAAGCAATTGTGTGATTCTGGGGGAGCTGGCCTTTCCATGCTTTAGTTTTCTCCTCTGAAAAGGGACAAAAACTTTAAGGTCCTTTCCAGCTAAGGATCTGAATAGACATTTTTCCAAAGAGGACAAACAGATGGCTAACAGGCACATTAAAAGATGCTCAATGATCACTAATCATCAGGGGCATGCAAATCAAAACCACAGTGAGATATCACCTCACACCTGTTAGAATGGCTAGCATCGAAAAGATGAAAAATAACAAGTGTGGGTGAGGATGTGGGGGAGGAAATAAAATCACTGTCTCAAAGAGACAGCTGTACCCTCACGCTCACTGCAGTATTATTTACAATAGCCGAGATATGGAAGTGTCCATCGATGGATGAAAGGATAAAGAAGACGTGGTATGTATACATATATACATATACAATAGAATATTATTCAGCCATGAGAAAGAAGGAAATCCTGCCATTTGCAACCATCCAACATGGATGGACCTTGAGGACATTATGCTAAGCAAAATAAGTCAGACAGAGAAAGACAAACAACTGTACATTCTCACTTGTATGTGGAATCTAAAAAAAACCAAAATCATAGAAACAGTAGAGTGATGGTTGCTGGGGGCTGGCGGGTGGGGGAAACGGTGAGATGTTGGTCCGAGGGTACAGATTTCCAGTTATGAGAAGAGATGAGTAAGTTCCAGGATCTAATGTACGAATACGGTGACTATAATTACTTGTATACTCGAAAGCTGTTGAGAATGTACATTTTCAATGTTATCATCACACACACACACAAGGGTAATTATGTAAGGTGATAGAGGTGTTAACTAACCTTACTGTGGTAATCATTTTGTAATATATATGTGTTTTGAATCAGAGAGAGAGAGACAGAGAGCATTCTGGAAAGTATGACCGTTAAAGGCGAAAAGGAGTCAAAGGTGGTATTAAAGAAAGTGCATACAACAATATTCTATTTGTTCCTACCAGAAAAGTAGTCTTTGTCCACTTTTTAAATGCAAAAGGTCTCCAGGAACATACTCCCTCTACAAAAGGCAGATAACTAAGCAAGAATATGAGTGGAATATCTAGAAACTATTAGTCTGAGTCCTCAGCTCATGCTTTGGCACAACCTGCTGTTTCAAGGTGAGGATCAGGGACCCTCTCTTTACTCCTGTTAGCAGTCACCGAGCGGGAACCACTATCAGCCTTCGGACAGAGTCCCAGACTCATAGCTACTGTGGTGGACGCCCGGTCTCACTCTCTAGAGTACAGACAGGGTTGAACCCATCCCACCAAAATTCCAGTCAGTAAGACTGGGTTATTAATATGTAGCTTTTAAGGTTCCTCAACTGATTTTTGGTCAAAAGCCAGGCTTGGGAAACAATGCTGACAATGACAAGCAGCAGTGGGTGACCGTGAGCAAGGTCATGTCATTACCAGGTTTGCAGTCGAGAAAGCAGGCTCTGGAAGCCGTGTGGAGACAGTAACAGTGTGGGTAGAAGCAAGAATGACAATACCCACCCGCCTTGATATTAAGAACTCTAAACACATTAATTCATTAAGACCTTTTGATAATTTTGTAAGGTAGGTATTTACACCTCTCAGATACAAAGGAAATCGAGGTTCAAAGAACCCTAATGTCAAATAGCCTGAAGCATCAGAATTGAAATTCAAGCCCAGGTGTCTTTTATAGTCTTGTATTTTGGACGGAAAAAAATTCAATTTTTGAAATTAGGAAGAAGAATCAAAGCCTTTGTGAAAGAAAAGAGAATAAATCCTGAGTATCTTTCATTTACCTTGATTAAACTGAGCAAATCAAATAGAAAATTACCACCATAATACTAAGGAAATAAATGTCACAGGCAACATCCACTGATGGAGGCTAAACTTAGTGGGAGAAAGTAAGGAAGTGTTCAAAAGAAGGAAAGGATGGGGCACGTCAAAGGGACACAGGAGCCAACCTGAAAGGGTTCTCAATGACCAAAGCCAGAACAATCTGAATCATAAACTAAGCAGTGCAATATTGGCATATTAACCCAAAGTATAAAATAAACGTATAAATCCATACCAGTATAAACAAACAAATAAATAAATAGTATGTATAACTAACTAAATAAATAAATAAACAAACGAACAAGAGAGAAATGACAAATGTTTGTTACAAGAGAATTCCACATAATTCACATTGATAACCTCAGTCCGGGGGTGGAACTTGATCGAAGTTAGGCCAGACCTAGAAACTCACTTCCAAAGAATAGAGTAAGAAAAGGGAAAAATAACTTTGCAGTGGAGAAATGTGCCAGAGAGGACATTACCCAAAGTGATGAAGGTTAACATTACCAGTGATATTGTGTGGACATCATGTACCCCTGTCATAAGATCAGATAGATACTTTGCTCTGTGGTATTCTTTCCAAAAATCCAAAGCTCCAGTCTAATCATGAGCAAAACACCAGACAAACCCAGATTACAGGATAATTGTCAAGTATTCCTTAAG
Organism: Neofelis nebulosa; assembly: GCF_028018385.1. NCBI lineage: Eukaryota > Metazoa > Chordata > Mammalia > Carnivora > Felidae > Neofelis > Neofelis nebulosa. Next base: position 15,930,625 of record NC_080784.1, read on the forward strand.
AATGTCAAGGTCATGACAAACGAGGGAAGACCAACACAGTTACAAATTAGAGGTGGTTGAGGCAACATGACAACTAAATGCAACATGACATGGGGGTCTGGATGGGCTCCTGGAGCAGAAAGAGACATGAAGGGGAAATTGGAACATCCAAGTTAAGTCCTTTAGGTAATAGTGTTGTACCAATGTTAGTTCGCATAACTGTACTCTGGGTACACACGATGCTAACTTTCCGGGAAGTTAGGTGAAGGCTTATGGGAACACTCTGCGTTACTTTTGTAACTTCTCGGTAAGTCTAAAACCTTTTCAAAATTAAAAATTAAAAAAATTAAGTTGAAACTAGGAACCTAGTCATCAATAACAGGAATCTCAGGAAGAGAAAAGTGTTTTTTGACAACACAAAACAACAGAGTAACAGCTGCCCTTTGTTTAGAAGCTGGGAGGGAAGGTTACCTCAAATACACGCAGACGACTACCAGTCCGTCTACGCTGACTCTGCATCCTGGCGTGGTAACATGCCTAAGTCTCCTTATAGAAACAGGCAAAAAAGATTTTCCATAGCATCAAAAGATTTGTTTCACTGGTTTCAATAAGAGAAAGCTTGTAACCCTGCAACCAAAAAAGCGTGTAAGAGAGATCACTGCGCTGTTCGACTCTTGTGCGCGAACGCTGGTGCTATATCCCTCCGAGCCCTGGAGACACGCTCACGTGTCTGTTTGTACGAGGATAAAGGTACACAGATATTTCTTGCAGCAGTGTCAGTAATAATAATAGAAAAAAAAAATCGGAAACCATCTAAACATCCACTAACAAGGGTAGGAGCAAGTGATGTCAATATTCGTATAACAGGACATTCCACAGCTGTTCAAAGGAATGAACCACAGTGGTTCCCTCCTGGAACCCATCTGCAGCTTTGCGTTCCGAGATGTGTTAGCTGTGGTCACCCGTGCTCGGGATGCAGATGGTCCTCCTTCTGACGGTGTCAGAAGGTCAGCGGTAGCCTGGCCTAACGCTGTGTCACAACACCCACATCACTCACCTTGCTTCATCCCACCATGCAGGCATCCTGCCATGCCCCAGCATCACGGGAAGGAGGATGATACAGGACAATAAGATATTTTGAGAAAGAGAGGGACCATATTCACATATGCTTTTATTCTGGCATATCAGTGTTCTACTTCGTTATTATTGTTGTTAATCTCTCACTGTACCTAACTTATAAATTAAACTTCATCAGAGGTGTGTATGTATAGGATAGAACTTAGTACACACAGGGTTCAGAACTGTCTGTGGCTGGTTCTGGAACGTATCTCCTGCAGGTAAGGGGGGATGACTGGAGACTTAGAGGTCTAGTTGTTGGATAGAGCTCAACAACGTTGAATGGGAAAAACAGGCTGCAGGTGGATACCAACAGTATAAAATATTAATATTAAAACATGCAGCACAATATATAACAGCACCAATATCAGGGGATTTGAAAATACCAAAATCAGGACTGAAGTTTCCCCTGGAAAGAAGACAGAAGAATGAAATCAGAGAGAATGACGCTGGGGGTTCTGACTTGGGGCTGTGATATTCTATTTATTCAAAAAATAAACCAAAAACAAACAAACAAACAAACAAACAAACCCTGCGATGTATATATTTGTGACAAAATGCTACAGTTTCACAAACCTGAAGGCTGGTACGTGGGTGTCGTTTATATTATGCTCTTGGATTTTCTGTAGGCCAGAAACATAACTTTTTTTCAAAAAAATCAGCAGGTCTTGGTGATTAATTGAACATGTGGGTGGTAAGGGAGAGGGAAGGGTCCTGGATGAATCCCAAGGTTCTGCCTTAGATGACAGAGTGGTACTATTTGTCAAGATCGGTACTGTAGAGGAATTGCCATCTTTAAGCAATCACCTCGTCATATAAATCAGAAAAAAAAAAAGAGAGAAGTTAACCTAATTCAAACCATGATCCAAGGTAACAAAGGAACTTTATCTTCAAAATAGAACTAGGGAAGTGATCTCAGCACACCCATCAAGAATGAGCAATTCTGAGTCCTGGCTCAAATACTCTTGTACAAATGACCTAATGTTCCGTCTTTACGTCTTTGCTGGATAAATAGAAATCATCATGTATGCAGAGGGAAGTAAAATGAATCATTTAATAATTATGCAACAGTCGAATGTAAACACTCACTTAAAGCCGATTGAAACTGCTCAGTGTTGTTGTTGTTGTTGTTGTTGTTGTTAAGAAAACTGGAAAAATGGTTAGTCACAGCAGTGAGTATGTTTGAGTTTACATTAACCATGTGGAATACGAAGGGACAATACAGTAGCATGTGACTGAAAATGCCTTGACAAAAAGTTGCCACATCTTCTTGGCTGTGGCCAGATGGGAAGGACTGCTTTGAAAAAAGGAATTAGGACCACGGAATTACAGGGCTATAAACTAGAAGGGACTGCAGAAATAATCCAACTGTAATTTCCTCATTTTGGAGAAGAAAGAGGTGAGTGTCGACTGGGTAATGGGACTTGGCCAACAGGAACGCAAAGCTAAATAAAGGCAGGGTTATCTCCCATATTAATGCTTTTTAGATTTCCACTTTATTTAGTCTGTGTCTCCTTCCACTCCACTCCCTTTTATTGTTTATTTGTCTATCATATATTTATTAACTGCTTTTACTGGGTCAGGTCCACAATCCCTTATTTAAAACTCTTGGGGCCAGCTATGTTTTGAAATTGTGGTGTTCTTCTGATTTGAAAAGGTAACATGGTGCGTATAGACTATGTTATATAAATACCTGCAGCATCTCCAGCATCACTCAATAACCAAGTCTGTTAACATTTCTATAGAAAATGTAGGGGCTCCTGGGTGGCTCAGTCAGTTGCTCGTCCAACTGTTGATTTCGACTCATGTCATGATCTCAGGGTCGTGGGATCGAGCCTCATGTGGGGCTCCTCACTGAGCATGGAGCCTGCTTAAGATTCTCTCTCTCTCTCTCTCTCTCTCTCTCTCTCTCTCTCTCCCTCTGCCCCTCCTACTCACTCACGCTGTCTCCCCAGCCAAAAGAAGAAAAAGAGAAAGAAAAATGTATATACATTCATGCGAAGGGGGATAAATAAATAAAAACCATAAGTAGCTTCACATTATATTAAGGTGAGTATATTCCACCAAGTTCAGGTAAGATCAGGATTTTCCCTGAGTAAGTTAACAAAATCTTTAAGTTTTCAGAACTTTGTGAACTCCAGAATTATGGATAGGGACATAAACTTGATATTTTGGAGAAAACTCTAAGTGTTATTAGGTAAGGATACATACTCTGCTCTCAGTCTGTGGGGCTTGGTGAGGCCTTGTCAGTGTAGAGCATTGTTAGAAAGATAGAAAGGACAGGCCATCCCTATGTCCTAATAAAATGCTCAATGCCATGAGAAGCTATAGAAGGTAAAAGTGCCTAGAAACAAGCACGAGGGAGGAATGAGTTGCTAATTTGGAAAGCCACAAACATGTATGTGATTGTCAATAAAGATATAATCACCAACTACCTTTGCTTACCTTTGCTCTGCAGGATATTAGTTTAAATCTCAGCAAAAGACTTTTGTCCTCTCTTGGACAGACCAAGCCCCTTCTAAGAATTCTCTTCTACATAGCCTTGACCAGTCCCTAGCCTCTACTGGAGGGTGGCCTTTATGTCGATCATTTTTGTGTCAGTTGACTCTGTCCTGTGACCTAACCACAGCTTATTGGTCAAGGGGGGGCCCTTGACTCAATGGCAACTAATCTAACAGCTTGTGTAGGCCTCATAGGATACCATGAACATGGCCATAAGTTTCCTTCCTCTGGAAACTGCCACTTGGATTGGTGTCAGAGACATATGTAAGCTGAAGCCATGAAGAAGAAGAAGAAACCATAAATGAGCAGCGGAATCAAGATGGAAGAGAGGAGCAAATGAAGAGAGAGAAGCAGAAATAGATGTGGAAGATACTGTATATCCGTAAAAGAGAAACAGGATGTCTCCAGTCCTACTTCTGCCTTGGATCCTTGTCAGCTCCATTTCTAGTCCATGGTCTCCTTCCAACGAACCCCGTTCTCATAAGGGGATCGGGGTGGGACTCTGACCTTTGTACCAACAACCACCACTAAGGCTACTAGGTGCCAAGTCACACAAAGTACCTCTTTCCAGTCCAGGGTCTGACTAGTGGCGTCCAGAAAGAAGTTTCCAGTTTCCTTCCTGGAGAAATGTTCTTTCTTATTTAAATTCTAGTTAGTTAACATACAGTGCAGTATCGGTTTCAGGAGCAGAATTCGGTGATTCGTCACTTACATACAACACCCAGTGCTCATCGTAACAAGTGCCCTCCTTAGTATTCATCACTCATTTAGTCCATCCCACACCCACCTCCCTCTATCAACCCTCAGTGTGTTCTCTATCATTAAGAGTCTCCCAGGGTGCGTGGGTGGCTCAGCTAGTTAAGCATCCAACTCTCGATCCCAGCCCAGGTCTTGATCCTCCGGGTCATGAGTTCAAGCCCCTCGTTAGGCTCTGTGCTGGGCATGAAGCCCACTTTAAAAAAAATAAATAAATAAAATCATCCCTTACAGCTTGTTTCCTTCTCTCTCTTTTTTTCACTTTCCCATATGCTCATCTGTTTTGTTTCTAAAAGTCCACATATGAGTGAAATATGGTATTTGTCTTTCTCTGACTGACTTATTTTGCTTAGCATGATATACTGTAGCTCCATTCACACTGTTGCAAATGGCAAGATTTCATTCTTTTTGACGGTTGAGTAATATTCCATCGGATATATATACTACTTCTTCTTTATCATTCATCAGTTGATGGGACACTTGGGCTTTTTCCATAGTTTGGTTATTGATAATGCTGCCATAAATATCGGGGTACATATACCTCTTGGAATTTTTGTATTCTTTGGGCAAATACCTAATAGTGCCATTGCTGGATCATAGGGTAGTTCTATTTTTAACTGTTTGAGAAACTCATTGAGAAACTTTAAAGAATGTTAATTAAGTAGCTGCCTGAACCAGTTCAAGTGGTGCCAGAAGTGGCTCAGATCACCTAGGGGTATGCTCTCTAGGCCTATGTTTATCCAGTCAGAAGGTCTTAGGCTTGGTTTGACCCAAGCTCTCCCTTTATTTGAAGGGTCTGACCCAAAATGTCCAGCTTTCGGGAGCCTCTTCTCTGAAGATATACATGGATTGAAGCAATCTGCATCTATGCATTTATTGCAGAGTTCATATTGTTAAAAACAGAGACTATTTTGAACACCAAATGCTATCATTATGCAAAATTTGGGCACCACTTCTTTATGTTACATAAGAGCTAAATCTATATTTCACAGAGAATGGATATTCCAACCCAATGTATGCTGCCTGTGACAGAAGATGAATTTCAAATTTGGTTACAGAAGTAAGTAGAGGGGTGCCTGAGCGGCTCAGTCGGTTGGGTGGCCAACTTCAGCTCAGGTCATGATCTCGTGGTTCACGAGTTCCAGCCCTGTGTCGGGCTCTGTGCTGACACCTCAGAGCCTGGAGTCTGCTTCAGAGTCTGTGTTTCCATCTCTCTCTGCCCCTCCCCTGCTCACACTCTGTCTCTCTGTCAAAAATAAATTTTAAAAACATTTTTAAAAATTTTAAAAAAGTAGAACTTCTATTTATCTTTTTAAATGTTTTTTATATTTATTTTTGAGAGAGAAAGACAGAGCATGAGCAGGGGAGGGGCAGAGAGAGGGAGACGCAGAATCCGAAGCAGAGTCCAGGCTCTGAGCTGTCAGCACAGAGCCCGACACGGGGCTTGAACTCGTGAACCACGAGATCATGACCCGAGCCGAAGCTAGACGCTCAACTGACTGAGCCACCCAGGTGCCCCTAAATAAGTAAAACTTTTAAAGAACCTGATGGGCTGTCATTTCTAGGAACATGATGGACTATATACCAGGACTGACCTGCTCGATGAAAGCAACTAAAACAAAAACAAAAACAAAGTGATTTCTTTAAAATATTTGTAAAATGCATTAATAATGTCACAAGAAAGAAAAGCTTCACTGGGGCCTAAAACCAAGTAAACACAAGAAGGCAGACTGGTCAGAATGCAAAATTAGCTTTGCACGTCTGCTTTTTAAAGTGCCACTCCCAGCAGGGAACAAGAGACAAATCCTAGGCCAGATAAAGATGAAGTGGAATCGAACGGAATCATAAAGATGGGAGTCTAAGGAACAGATGAAAGACCATCATTAAAAACAAAACAAAATAGGGGCGCCTGGGTGGCGCAGTCGGTTAAGCGTCCGACTTCAGCCAGGTCACGATCTCGCGGTCCGTGAGTTCGAGCCCCGCGTCGGGCTCTGGGCTGATGGCTCGGAGCCTGGAGCCTGTTTCCGATTCTGTGTCTCCCTCTCTCTCTGCCCCTCCCCCGTTCATGCTCTGTCTCTCTCTGTCCCAAAAATAAATAAAAAATGTTGAAAAAAAAAATAAAAAAATAAAAAAACAAAACAAAACAAAACAAAATAAACCATCGCCGCCACTCTGAGAAAACAAGAAAGGAAAACTGCCTTTCTTGAAATTCTGGTGGGTGAAAAGTCCATGATAATTCTTAATGACAATCTAGCCCCTACATGAGTTTGCATCCCAATTTACGCTATTACAGAGGGAGACACAGAATCCGAAGCAACTGCCAGGCAAAGAATGTGGCTTCAAATTACCCCAAGCTGATAGTGCCCACGGGTACCTGGAATTAGTAAATGCTAATCCTCCCTGAAGAAATTCACCTTGAACTTGAAACTCAAGGAATTCCCACCTATTCCAGGAATAGAACCTAGAGTAAACACACTACACACACACACACACACACACACACACACACACACCCCTCAAGGAAACCAGGCATTTGGCTGAAAGGCAGCAGAAACAACAAACAGAAAAATCAGATATTGGAATTATCAGCTACACAATACAAAATAAACACATTTGACATGCTTAAGAAATAAAAGGGGATGAAAAATATGAGCAGGGAGTAAGAAAAGATTTATAACAGAAGCAGACATGAAAAAGAACCAAATAGAAATTCCACAACTGAAATGTAAAATAAACACAATTCCAAACTTAGAGGAAGTTTTATGAAAGATTAGACAAAGCTAAATAATGCACTAATGAGCTGGAAAAGAGAGCTGAAAAAAATATTCAGAACGCAGCACAGAAAGAAGAAAAGAAAGGAAATATGAAAGAATGGTTAGGAGACTTGGAGGAAACCAAACATTTAAGCAGAATTCCTAAGGTCAAGGAGGAAACGGGACAGGGTAATGTTTGAAGAGATAACTATGGCGACTTTCCCAGAAGTGACAACTGTCAACAGCCTTCTTTTTTTTTTAATTTTTCTTTTACATTTATTTACTTTTTTTAAATTTTTTTTAATGTTTATTTATTTTTGAGGGACAGAGAGAGAGTGTGTGAATGGGGGAGGGGCAGAGAGAGAGGAAGACACAGAATCCAAAGCAGGCTCCGGGCCCTGAGCTGTCAGCACAGAGCCCGACATAGGCTCGAACCCACAAACCATGAGATCATGACCTGAGCTGAAGTCGGACGCTGAACCGACTGAGCCACCCAGGTGCTCCAACATTTAGTTACTTTTGAGAGAGAGAGAGAGAGAGAGAGAGAGAGAGGGAGCGAGCATGAGCGGGGGAGGGGCAGAGAGAGAGGGAGACACAGAATCCAAAGCAGCTCCAGGCTCTGAGCTGTCAGCACAGAGCCCAACGTGGGGCTCAAACTCGTGAACCATGAGATCATGACCTGAGCCGAAGTCAGAGGCTTAACCGACCAGGCCACCCAGGTGCCCCCTGTCAACAGCCTTCTGATTGACGATGCCAAGTAAGTTCCAAACAGGTAAATAAAAAGTAATACTTATGGATAAACCCAGAGGGCATTATGCTAAATGAAATAAACCAGACATAGAAGGACAAATACTGCATGACCTCAGTTACATGTGGAATCTAAAAAAAAGTTGAATTCATAAAAGCAAAGAGTAGAACAGGGGTTGGTGGGGACTAAGGGGTGGGGAATATGGGGAGATGTTGGTCAAAGGCAAGAAACTTTTAGTTACACAGGATGAGTAAGTTTTGAAGATCTAATGTACCGCGTGGTGACTGTAGTTACTAGTACTGTATCGTATACCTGAAATTTGTTAAGAGAATAGATCTTAAGTGTTTTCACCACACACACACACAAACATGATTATTACGCGATGTGATGGATATGCTAACCAGCTTGATTGTGGTAATCAATTCACAATGTTCACCCATCTCAAAACATCACGTGGTACACTTTAAATGCATACAGTTTTTATTTGTCAATTACACCTCCATAAAGCCAAGGGCAGAAGAGAGTAATAGACATGTAGGCAGATCATAGTGAAGTCACAGAGCACCAAAGACATGTTACAAAGCAGACACGGTAAAAAGGAGAGATTACCCAATCAAACAGAAAGGAGAATAACAAAGTACTTCTTGACAGCAACAATAGAAGCCAGAAGACAATGGAGCAACGTCATCAAGGTACCAAATAAAAAATAACGATCAACCTAAAATCAGGGGAAATAACTTTCAATAACGAGAGCTTTTGCTCATAATGAGAGGCTGTTGACGGTTGTCACTTCTGGGAAAGTATTTGCAGGCAACTAAAGACTGAGAGTTTGCCTCACAGACTCTCATCAAAGGAAACTCTAAAGGATGTGCTTTAGACATGGGGCAAGTTTCCCAATCAGGTTTAAGATGTGAGAAGGAATGAAAAACAAAGAAATAATGAATATGTGCCTAAATCAAAAGAATTTGGTAGAGAAAACAGTATTGATAGCAAGATCTCATGGGGTCAAAATTAGAAATAAATTTAACAATTATATATCAATTGAAGAAGACCTAAGGTCATGTCTTTGATTCCCTTTTTAACAAAATATTTTTTAAGTTTATTTATTCATTTTGAGACAGACAGAGACAGCACAAACAGGGGAGGGGCAGAGAGAGAGAGAATCCTAAGCAGGCTCCATGCTGCCAGCACAGATTCTGATACGGGGCTCGAACTCACAAACCATGAGATCATGATCTGAGCCGAAGCCAAGAGTTGGACACTTAATTGACTGAGCCACCCAGACACCCTTGTTGGTTTTCTTTTCAACTGAGTGTGTCATATTAAATTTTGTAAGTATGGATTTAAAATATATAAGTGTAAGCTAGTAGGAGAGAGGGGAAAGTGAAGGAAAATAACCAATCCAAAACAAGAAAAGGGAAAGAAAACAACAGAAAAATGTTGAACAATAGGAACATCATGGGCAAGAAAACATGGTGACAGAAAAATCCAGGTGGACTATTACTTACGACCAATGCTAGGACTAAATTCTCCCTTTAAAAGCAAAGGTTATCAAATTGGATTTTAAAAATATAACTATATGTCATCTTGATGAGGTCCCAATAGTTCATTTTTGCTTTTGTTTCCCTCGCCTCCAGGGATATGTCTAGCAAGAAGTTGCTTTGGCCAAGATCAAAGAGGTTTCTGCCTGTGTTCTCTTCTAGGATTTTGATGGTTTCCTGTCTTACATTTAGGTTTTTCATCCATCTTGAATTTATTTTTGTGTATGGTGTAAGAAAGTGGGCCAGTTTCATTCTTCCACATGTCGTCATCCCAGTTTTCCCAACACCATTTGTTGAAGAAGCTGTCTTTTTTCCATTGGATATCCTTTCCTGCTCTGTCAAAGATTAGTTGGCCGTACATTTATGGGTCCATTTCTGAGTTCTCTCTTCTGCTCCATTGATCACTGGGTCTGTTTTTGTGCCAGTACCATACTGTCTTGATGACTACAGCTTTGTAATATAGCCTGAAATCCTTCTGCACAGCGAAGGAAATAATCAACAAAACTAAAAGGCAATCAACGCAATGGGAGAAGATGTATGCGAATGACATACCGGATAAGGGATTAGTATCCAAAATCTATAAAGAACTTATCAAATTCAACACCCAAAAAACAAATAATCCAGTGAAGAAATGGGCAGAAGACATGAATAGACACTTTTTCAAAGAAGACATCCAGGTTGCTAACAGACACATGAAAAAATGCTCAACATCACTCATCATCAGGGAAATACAAATCAAAACCACAGGGAGATACTGCCTCATGCCTGTAAGAATGGCTAAAATTAACAACTCAGGAAACAACAGATGTTGGTGAAGATGCGGAGAAAGGGCGATACTTTTGCACTGTTGGTAGGAATGCAAACTGGCACAGTCACTCTGGAAAACAGTTTGGAGGTTCCTCCAAAAGTTAAAAATAGAACTACCCTATGACCCAGCAATTGCACTACTAGGTATTTATCCAGAGGATATGAAAATGCTGATTCAAAGGGGCACATATACCCCAATGTTTATAGCAGCACTATCAACAATAGCCAAATTATTTTGGAAAGAACCCAAATGTCCATTGACTGATGAATGGATAAAGAAGATGTGGTATATACATACAATGGAATATTACTTGGTGATCAAAAAGAATGAAATCTTGCCATTTGCAACAACATGGATGGAACTAGAGTGTATTGTGCTAAGTGAAATAAGTTAGAGAAAGACATATATCGTATGATTTCACTCATGTGGAATTTAAGAAACAAAATAGATGAACATAGAGGAAGGGAAGGATAAGTAAAATAAAAAGAGAGTAAGGCAAATCATAAGAGACTTTTAAAAAAAAATTTAAGTTTATTTATTTATTTGGACAGAGAGAGCAAGCAGGGGAGGGGCAGAGAGAGAGGGAGAGAGAGTATCCCGAGCAGGCTCCACACTATCAGCATGGAACCCGATGTGGGGCTCAAACCCATGAACCGTGAGATCACGGCCTAAGCTGAAATCAAGAGTCAGACACTTAACCGACTGAGCCACGCAGGCACCCTGTAAGAGACTCTTAAATACAGAGAACAAATTGAGGGTTGCTGGAGGGGAGGGTGGGTGGGTAGATGAGCTAAATGGGTGACAGGCATTAAGGACAGGACGGTGCTTGTTGGGATGAGCACTGGGTGTTACATGTAAGTGATGAATCGGTGAATTCTCCTCCTGAAACCAATACTACACTACATGTTAACTAACTTGAATTTAAATAAATACATACATAAATGAATAAATAATTGTATGCCAATTATAAGAATATCAGTTAAAATATAAGGCTATAGTAATGTTGAAAATAAAAAGGTAGTACATAGATTCTAGACAAAAGTCAACAGATGTAGCTATATTAAAACCAGACAAAATAGAGTTTAAGGAAAAATCACTAGAGAAGAGAAGCTGCATAATAAAAAAATTTAGTTTGCCAGGAAAACAGATCAATGCCAAACTTCTAATAACTTATAATACAGTCTGCAAAAATACAAATAACTAACAGAATGATGAGAAAATATAAAAATCTACTCTACAATGGGAGATTCCAAAATACCTCTCCAAATAACTGACGGTTCAAAATCATTAAGGATGGATGTTTGAATAGCATAGTCAACAGGAATCACCTAATGGACACATACTTAACACTGCACCAAACAAGCAGAGAATTCATATTCTTTCCAAGCACACGTGGAACATCTGTGCAAAATGGGCCCAAAAAAACTTACTCAACAAATCTCACAATCTGATACCACACAGCCCATATTATCTGGCCACAACCTAATTACATTTTAAATCAACAGTAAAAAGATAACTTTCTAATTATTTTTCTAATGATAACACTCCGGATTACACATGTCTAGCCACAAAGAAAATGTTGAATAATTCATGAATAAAGAAGAAATCATTATGAGAATTATAAAATGTTCAGCTTGGAATGATAATATTGATATACTACATGATAAAATGTGCAGATGCAGCTAAAATAGTAGTTATAGGGAAATTTATAACTTTAAACATTTATATTATAAAATAAGAAGGTTTAAAAATGAATACTCTAAGTACCCAACCTGAGAAATTAGAACTAAAATAGAATAACCCCAGCAAAAGCAAGAACAGAGAAATAAAAAGAGCCAAAATTAAAGAAACAGAAATGAACACAAAACAGATCAACAAAACCAAAAGTTGGCAAGCTCAATAAAAAAGAGAGGGAAAGAGAGCATGTACACAATTAGGCAATAATAGAAATGGAAAGAGAGACAGAAGTACAGATCCTGTAGTGATCAAAACCTAAACAAGATGTCCTGAACAACTTAATGTCAATAAAGTTGAAAACAGAGAAAACTGCCACATTTTTAGAAACTTGTAACCTACCAAAATCGACTCAAGAATATTTGGTTCTTACCGGTGGTGAACAAAGTAAAACACAGTGAAACACAGTAAAAAAAAGTCTATACTAAACTTATAGACTTGTCGGATCACTATGCTAGACCCCTGAAACTAATGTAATATTATGTGCCACCTGAAAAAGGAAAAATTAGGTTATAATAATACCAGAAATTAAATAATAGAGGTCAGACAGAAAATAGACACTATAACAGAAGCAAAGATGCTAAAAATCCATGCTATATAAAATTTGAAAAGGACAATAAAAATCCTTATATATTATTATTTTTTAAACTGATAGTTCTGTTCACCAACAAGGCCTAGAAGCAATGTCATCTTAGTAGCAATGAGTTTGGGGGGTAGAGGCAATTAAGTGGGGGTGTCTCCCCACTCAAGCTCAGTTGTTTTGTTTTTGTTTTTTTTGTTTTGTTTTTTGTTTTTTTGTTTTTTTTGGATGGTCTCAAGGTAAGTGCTACTTGGTAGCAAGAGAAATAAATGAACTGAGCTCTGAGGACAATGATTTAAAGACCAGCATCTGCAGGTAAAATAATTACATGTCAGTCAAGATCCTTGACTGTGGTTACTTGTTCATGACATTGACAGACTAAAATAGATTGACATCTTTTTATATTTTTAAAAGAATTATACTGCCAAAGAAACCACAAACCTGGCAAAAGCCTGTGACAATTCAAACCCATAAATCATTCCACAGGCCCTTGAAAATGTACAGACAGGAATTGGGTGGTGAGCACCATACAGCCTAAAAAAGGGAAGACTTGTCACACCTGCTTCAAATGTGGCCAAAAAGGAAAGTAGACAAGAAGGAACCTTCCAGAGAAAGAACTGGAGCCAGAGAGGATGGTGGCCAAGGGAGTTTCTTCCAGAGGAGAGCTGGTGTTGCCAGGTAGGCTGATCACAGAACTCACTGCACATCACGACAGCGAGATTACTCTGTGCAAACCCTCCCTGCAGGACCTGAAGGCCGCATACAATGGCTGCTGTGTGTTTCCCTTCTGCCATATCCAATGGGAGTCTGTACTGTGGTGGTCTTGTTCCTACTCCACCACGGGGGAGGTAGGCAGGCAGACAACTTGTCTTTTGGTTGTTGGACCACAAGGAGGCCCAGTTGGACCTGTTCAAAGGACTCTCCATCACCCGGAATTCCTGGACCATGAATTGGATGGCACTCTGGTTTGTTTCCCTTTGGGGACAGGTGTATTTCTTCTCCGTGTGAAGAAGGGTGGGCATGAGGAAATCCGTAGCTAGAAACGTTGACTGGAGCTGGAGCTACTCAACTGTCCTCTGACGTCTGGTCTCCTCTTCTTCAAAGTTTCAGCAAGCATAGTGCCTCCCTAGCTAGAGACCCTCTTTCCCAGCCTCCATTGCAGGCAAGAGAGGCCAGGTGACTAGATTTGGGATATAAGTAGAAGTTACATCTCCTTGAAGGCAAAACTGTTCACTCTGCACTTCTTCTTTCCACCTTCCCATGGAAGGAGAAAGGAACAGCCACAGTGGATCCAGAGAGAAGAGCTCCATAGCTGAAAAGTCCCACCAGCCTGAATTCCTAAATGATCTTGTGAAGCAAGGCCAGTCGGCCATCCCCAACCCTTTGAAGGTTAACGAGAAAAAGAAGAATTATCTTCTATTTTGTTTAAACCATTCTATTTTGGCATCTCTTTGTTATGACAAAGAGATGGGCCTCACACTTAGATACTGTTTCCATATAGCCAATATTTTAAAAGAATATACATTTTGTTTGCAATGCCTTTGATCCTCATATATTTTTACATTTATCTACCCTGTTTTCTATTTCTAAGGCATGGCTAAAAATAACAGGACTGGCTTCTCAAAGATTTGTTATAAATTTACAATCACAATTGAGGCCCTTCTACCTCCTCAAACACATTAGCAACATGGCACATCCCTATCACTAAGAGTGGTCTTGCAACAATGCTTCCAGGAATGAATCAAAAATCTCTGTGTATACGTGTGAGAGAGAGGGGAGGAAAGCATGTATTATTATCTAATAAACCCTCAAGCGCCTGAAATCCATCACAGGGAGCTTTGGGCTAAAGTCATTCTGTTTCATTCCTACCGGGTCCTATCTGCAGTCACTATATTTCTGACATGACTCTCTGATCTCTGTGCCTGATATTTCTCCATAGTGCCTCAATTGGGCTCATGTGATGACCATAGTAGCCATTTAACCCACAGAAAGCAACCTCCTTATTACAGAAGTTGCGTTTTTTAAACTATGAGATGTCAGGAGCAAATCTCAAGTAAGGGAACTCAGAACTCTCTAACAGGGAAAATGTACTTGGTTCCCATTTCAGAACAACATCGTCAGATGACGCAATGTTGCAACAGGGCTTGTCTGGGTGAGCAGCGGCCACTATTTTAGACCCTACATGACAGCACTTGTAGACTTGAAATCTTTGAGATTCGATGCCTTTACATAGTGTAAGTTCTTTAAAAACAAAACAAAAACAAACAAAAAAACTTATTTTGAGAGACAGAGAGAGAGCTCATAAGCACAAGCTGGGAAGGGGAGGAGAGAGAGGAGAGAGAGAATCCCAAGCACTGTCAGGGAAGAGCCTGATGTGAGGCTTGATCCCATGACCCTGGGAACATGATCTGAGCTGAAACCAAGAGTCTGATGCTTAACCGACTGAGCCACCCAGGCGCCCCTATAAGTGTAAGTTCTGACAATTTATTGGACATCCTGTCCACAAAGTTTCCCTTCAGGGAGAAGAGACAGAAAATTTTTTTAAATTTTAAGGTGCCAGTGCGTAAGTAAAAAGGACCCTTGCCTTAGGAGAGTATGGGTGACTATGGAAGAGGGAGCCAAGGGGATGATGGCGAATGCTGATCACTGAGGCCTGTACTAGGGATGACTGTGGGAATTTCCCCTTCATTGTCCACCTGGTAGGTCAGCCCTGGATACCGTTTTTAAATATAAACAGTGTTTTCATCCATCTACACCCAGAGACATGAGAAATGGCTTCAGTTCTTCAAAGAGTTGTCTCCCTCTAGTGGCCAAAGATTTTTCTTAAAAAAGACTCGGGCCGTAACGCAGCCTGGGTCCACTAAGAACACAACACCTTTACATTCTTGTGGAGGATGTGTAAATAATCCTTGAATTTGGAAATATCGTTATCGCATTTCATTTTATAAGCATATTCACCATAAATCCCGGAATGATAATATCAATTTTCAAAGGGTTATTAGGGGAACTAACCTGAGCTCATTAAATAAAATCAACAGGGGAATGTTGTGATGTTGCAGCTGGGAGGCAGGTTAGGCTCACTCGCTGGTGAGACAGTGGCTTTGGCACAGTAGCATAGAAGTAAAATGGCAAATGATTATATGTCACAGACCCTCACTATCATTCGCAAATAGTTGAAACCAAGAACCTTCAAATCTTCAGAGGTCAAGACTGTGGCTGTAGGGACTGCTCCTGACAAAGTGGGGTTGCACTGGGGTAGACAGAATAATGGCTCTCCCAAAGATGTCCTTGTTCTAATTCCTGGAACCTATATGTAAGGTAGGTTCCGTGGCCAAGTGGAATTAATGTAGTGGATGGAATTAAAGTTGCTAGGGAGGGGCACCTGGGTGGCTCAGTCGGTAAAGCATCCGACTCTTGATTTCAGCTCAGGTCATGATCTCAGGATTCGTGAGATCAAGCACCGTGCAGGGCTCTGCACCGACAGCAGGAAACCTGCTTAAGATTCTCTCTCTTTCTCTCTCTCTCTCTCTCTCTCTCTCTCTCTAAGCCTCCCCTGCTCACACACACTCTCTTTCTCTCAAAATAAATAAATAAACGTTTTTAAAAAGCTGCTAGGGGGAATTTCCTGGACAATGAAATTATAAGGGTCCTTGAATGTGAGAGAGGGAATAGAAAAGAAGTTAGAGTGATGTGTTGTGAGAACTAGAAGAACCTGAACCAATGTCTCTGGCTTTGAAGAGGGAGGAAGAGGGCACGGGTCAAGGAACCAGAAGCTGGAAAGATCAAGGAAATGGATTCCCCCCGAGAGTCTCCAGAAATGAACACAGCCTTGCCGACACCTTGATTTCAGCCCTGTGAGATTTTAGATTTCTGACATCTAAAACTGTAAGATAATAAATGTGTATAAGTTTTAAACCCCTAAATTGGTAGTAACCTGTTACAGCAGCAAAGGGAAACTGATACATGCCCTAACTTCTTTCCTGGAGGAAATGCGAAATACCGTCAGACCTTGAATTTATCTATTCAGAAATGACCTGCTGCTAAGCCTTGTCCATGGGCTCCGAAGACTCAAATCTGACTGAGATTCAGGTATGAGAACATGGACCCCCCCAAAGAGGACACTTATTCAGTGCTCCTTCCCACATTGAGATGGGATGGTCCTGACATTCTCCCTAAGGCTGGCCAGGAGTGAGCACATTGGCAAGCTCCATAGGTGTCTTCTCTTACAGAATGAGAGGGTTGGACTAAAAAACCTCGTTGGTCCCGTTCAGCTCTACAAATTCTATGGAACTAGAGTTCTCAGATTTTCAAGCGGATGATAAAGTAACACCGATACTTTTGTTTCTGCAATTCCATCTGTTCCATGCGGACTTGCATCAGAGCAAGAGCTGGGGCTTCTGGTAGAAGTCTTTTCTAGCCATTTAGCTGGATGGGCACCCCTGCTCCCTGCTGTGAGCAGGAAAAGGGGAGAAACCAGTGGATGTTCTTCCACATTATCCCTAGTCACACCCCCCACAAAGGGCTTTCCTTCAGCTTCTCCTGAGCCCGCAGGAAGGTAGCCACCACAGGCTCACAAGTTCACACAAGCTGCCCGAGGGAAAGTGTGAGCACAAGTGCCCTGCATCCAGACAGGCTGCTGGGGACCGAAGGCTCTGAAGTAGGGGACGAAGTTTGTGGCCACTGTGCACGGCAACCTTCCGGCTGAACCTTCCCTCTGGAACAGCATTACACCTTGGGCTTCCTTAACTAAGTCCCCAATAAGTTGGAGGCTTTGGGCCTGCGAAGTGTGGTACTGTATTTCACTAAACTCCAAGATGCCAAATCACCACCGTTGTGCTGATTAAGGGTTTCTTAAGGGTGGGAGGTTCCCAGAATGAGTTACAGAAACTTTTATTTCCCAAGCTGGCCTATGCACCACGACAGCCGCACATGAGGTGGGGGCTGGGGCTCCAGCATGGTTTTTGTGAGGAGCCTCTGCCATTTGCTTTTAGCCGTCTTTTTTGAGGGCTTTGCGGTTGAGATCTCACTCTGCCTGCACGGTCGGTAAATATCCTTTGCCGGCTTCATTCCAGGCTTAAAATCAGTGGGGAAAAGTTTACTCGTGGGCTTGAGGCGACTGCATCTTGTTTCTATGGAAACCCAGGCTGCTCCATAAGCCCAGCTGTACATTCCTACTGCCCAGCCCCTTTCACGGGCAACTTTCAAGTAGACTGTCCCCTTCCCTGGGTAATAACTTTTGACTTTCAGAAGCCGAAGTGGCTCCGTGGGCGCACCCAAGCCTGACCGTAGAGTGCTATGATTGACTGGCAATGCCTGCCCCAGACGTGGGCCACATGTTCCCCCTGAATTAAACACTGTATGTCCACTCCAGAGCAAAGCAGTGCAATCAGTCTGTCATTCACATGGGCTTCTGGGAGCTCACATCCAGGGATCAAGCAAGAACGTCACAGGAGTTGCTTCTGATCCACCCAGGGCACAGCAGCCCTCTAGAGCCAGGTTCCCCTGGGGCATGGGACTAGTGTCCCATTCCTTCTGTCTGGGGTAAGCGCTGGGCTTGTCTTGAGCACTTGATATAAAACATTCAGAGGTGGCCCCATCCTTAAATGGGGACCCATTCTGCAGAGAGCAGGGGCAGAGAGTATCTGATTTCCCCTCCTTGGAGCTTGGGACTCCAGAAATAGTAATTACAAGTTTTGTTGTTGTGAGGCAGCTGGGTGGCTCAGTCGGTTAAGTGCCTGACTCTTGATTCCAGCTCAGATCACAATCTCAAAGTTCATTAGTTCGAGCTCCACATCAGTCTCTGCTCTGACAGCAAGGAGCCTGCTTGGGATTCTCTCCCCCTCCCTCCTTCTCTTTCTCTCTCTAAAAATAAATAAATAAACTTTAAAAAAAAAAAGGAAGTTTTGTTGCTGCTGCAAGCAAAGGAAAGCTGGCTTGAATGAGCTCAGGTGAAGTGGAGACCACCCTCGAGAGGCGTGGAGATAGCCGACTCCCTCCAGAGGGGAACAGGAAGCAGCTAGGCCTCAGAGACAACTGTCCCAGCAGGACCCTCCCACCATCTCTCAAGTCTACTTCACTCTGACATTGGCTTTAGACTCTCCCACTGGCTCTTCTAGGTAAGTAACCTGTCTTGGTCAGCTCCCGGGCCTCCTGTTCCCAATCAGTGCTGCAATCCTCCCTTCATTCCAAGTCACGAAGTCCAGGGAGGCATTCTTATTGGCTGGGCTTGCACAGGTAGGCCCTCAGGACCGACCACTTGGACCAGGGCTGAGACAGTCTGACTGGCTGAACTTGGGTACACCTGGATCACGTAGCTCAGGGAAGGCACAGGCTGGGGACCCACAGCTGTCTCCTGAGGCCCAGCACTAAGTATCAGAGCTCCTCATAGACAATGAGGAGAGTGACCACGGGTTACCCCTCTATGCAACCACCACCCCACGAGTCAGGGCTGGGCACGGGAAGGGGGATGCAGCCCTCAGCTTATAGGGTGGGTTAGAGGGGTCAGAATCACCAAATCCCAGAGGCTTTAGGGAAAGGAAGTATTTCCAAAACATGGAGTCTGAGGCAGGAGCATCAAACAAGAGTAGTAATAATCATAAAAGAAGAAGTAGGAGTGATAAGAAAAATAATACCATTCATCGAGCATCTATTTTGTGCCAAACATATGAAAGCACTTGACATGTACTATTTATACCTTTATAATCCTGTGAGGTGGTGCCATTAGGCCTATTTTGCAGTAAGAAAATTAAGGTTCACCAGATAGTAAGACACTCTCCTATAGCTTTTCTATAAGCACCAGAAGTGGTTTGAGAAAAAGCCTTTTTGGAGGGATCATGCAGAGCTTCTGGATGGGGAGGTCTGTTAAAAAAAATAAGCCAGCCTGGAGAGAGTCAGTGTAAAACCTAGGAAATTTTTGTTGGGGCCGGGGGGGGGGGGGGGGGGGGACAGTCCTGATTCACCTGTTGTTCCAACATCTGTATTACTAGCACTTCCTTTCATTCTCAAAAGCAGTGATGTGCTGATCAATGTTTAAAAGCAGGTCTTGGGGCGCCTGGGTGGCGCAGTCGGTTAAGCGTCCGACTTCAGCCAGGTCACGATCTCGCGGTCCGTGAGTTCGAGCCCCGCGTCAGGCTCTGGGCTGATGGCTCGGAGCCTGGAGCCTGTTTCCGATTCTGTGTCTCCCTCTCTCTCTGCCCCTCCCCCGTTCATGCTCTGTCTCTCTCTGTCCCAAAAATAAAAAAATAAAAAAATAAAAAAAGCAGGTCTCAATATAGATACGTGTGGATATGTATAGATAATATGTGTATGTCTGATATGTGTATATCTGATATAACACAACATATGTACGTCTGATACAAAGGATGTGTACTATGCAATCTACAAATAGTAATATACACTACACTTTGTTGAAAATTCCATCTGTCCAATTAATTCTCAAAGAATGCTTTTGTTGGTTTTTGCCAAAATCTTATATTCTTAGCCAACCTACAGGTTTGACCACGATTTGACCAATGGAGTTGCACTGTTTTCCCGCTCAATTGCTAACAAAAACTGCTCATTCTCTTCCCTATAAATTTATTGTAATTAAATCTAATAGGTGACCCACCATTGAACTATTTCTCTTTCTTGTACATATTACACTCAGAAATTCTAAACAGAAACTTCTCTCAGCTTCAGTGCTATGATTGCAATAGTGCCAGCCATATTCATATAGTTACAGGGATGACAACATTGTCCAAATCTGCATTATTTAATAGCAGCTGTATCTGACACCTGGCTCCAGAAACTACAGAAACGTTAAGCAGCAGACTCATTGCTTGCTGCCAGTACGAGCCAGCCTAGGCGTGCCACTGAGACAGTGCCCAAGTCCAGCAAGGTATCACAGCCCTGCCCTACCTTTAGGAGAATATTTCCAACCGTCCCTCCATAGCTGCAATGCTGGTGACTGTCACATTATGATATTAGGGACCAGCCAGGCAGAGGGAGAAAGGAAAGGTCCACGGGAGAGGCTCTGCCTCCCAATCCATGACCTGGGATCTGGGTTATGTGGACCCTGCAACTTTTAAACCGTTCCTCACTGATGAACAGATGCGGGGGTGGGGCTCAAGGACAACTTAGGAGACGCTGCCCCTGTGAGCTAAATGAACTCATGTAATTTTCTGGGTGTGCCGTTTCTCGACTTTTTACAACCAGGGAGTAAATGTTCTGACAACTTCCCTGCGCCTGGGAACAATCTGACGCTGTACTTACAAAACCAACTTTATTTCACATTTCTAGAGGCTTTGTAGTGCAGGAAAAAGTGACGCCCAACTTGGACACTTAGGTAAGTAAGGTCTTCAATCTCTCTCGATACCACTTCTTTAGCTAGAAATAGCAACAGCACTAATACTTAATGCACAATCTTGTGCTTTCATTAATTGGAGATGCTTTAATGAATTAATTAATTGAGAATTAAATGAGGTAACATACATGAGGGAATCCTTGGAAACTACAAACGTAAGACACTACCGCTGTTATGCTGTTTAAATGTTACTAACATTTAAAAGTAGTGGCATCAGTAACTACAGCCGACAGAGCTGCAGTTATAGGTCACACGGGAACATGGGAGAAGGAAGAACTGGGTCTTTGTTATGTTTTGAAATTTCCTGTTCATGATTAGGACAGAGCAGAGATATGAATACTTCAGGAGGCTCAAAATTAAAAAAAAAAAAATCCCCACTATTCTAGACTAAAAGCTTAATGTTCTCCAAGTTAGTTTTTCCAATTATTTGAGGTTTTTTTTTAATGTTTTTATTTATTTTTGAGACAGAGGCAGAGCATGAGCAGGGGAGGGGCAGAGAGAGAGGGAGACACAGAATCCGAAGCAGGCACCAGGCTCTGAGCTGTCAGCACAGAGCCCGACGTGGGGCTCGAACTCACGGACTGTGAGATCATGACCTGAGCTGAAGCCGGACGCTTAACCGACTGAGCCACCCAGGTACCCCTATTTTAGAATTATTCTAGGCAAATGAATAATGTTCCATATATAATACTCCCATACCATTACCCACCTTTACATTCCCAGTTCTCAGTTCAACAATTTTTCTACGGAGCCCGTCCTCCAGGTCAGACACTGTACTAGGTTTGGAGGATTCCTGTCCTTGAAAAGTTCCTACTAAGTCTCTTTCTAAAAACTAAGAATATGTAGGTTTTTATGTGAACCACGACTCACTCCCATCATGTGATGTCTGAGTGTTCAGGTGTAAGGACCTTGTCACGCCAGCCCTCAACCGAGAGGAAACGCTCCGTCAACAAGGAGACACTGGGGATACAAGAGAAGGACGCAGTCTCAGCTGAACGGGACCTCCGTGTGCCGGAGCCTGCACCCTCAGACGTGGAACAACGGGAGAGGCTAGCTTCTGAAAATGCCCCAGAAAACAGGGCGGCCAGCAAGGCGTTCCGTGAAGCAGAAGACTGCATTCGCTAAGTGTGGGGGGTTGTGGGCTTGCTCGCTTGTGCCTTCATTCTCAGTCCAAAACTGAATGCTGTCGGTCTTCGCTTTAGCTGAGGCTAGTAATGCAAAACATCAAACCAGTAATTTGCTTTAACTGTGTCACGTTAATGGACTGTAAACTGACAAAAGGACTCCTTAACATTCAACAGCTTCTAGCTCAATTTGAAACAAATAAAAAAACATTTAAATGTAAATCTAGTAGGTTTATAATTATTGCCTAAATAAATAGACTTATCCCCTAATGAACAGGCTACATAGCACATGTATTTCTAATCCTCAATCAATCACTACCGAAATAAAGGTCACTTGGTCACTTACTTTGGAGAAGACTTTTTTTAAGCATTGTGTCATAATCACTGATGGGAGGGAAATTGAGCCATATGCTTCTTCAGCCTGGGGAACGTTCATAATCTTTGGCCCAGTAATCTTCTCTCTAGGAATCCAATTTAAGGAAGAAATTAGATATATGGAAAAGATTTACATACAATATGTTCACATGAGTGCTATCATAATAAAAACATTGGTTATAAAATTATATTTTGTCAACAGACTTGAATATTGAGAAACCATTAAACGGCATGTTTTCAAAATGTTTTAGGAATATCTAATGTTTACAAAAATAAATAGGGTGTAAAACTTTATAATGAATAAAATGCCATATATAAGATAATACTATATTTATTATGTATTTAATAATACATATATAGGCACACACCTATCACATAGAAAAAAATCGGGAAGAAAATACACTAAAAATACTAATGGTAGTTTTCTCTACGTGGTGGGATTATGAGTGGCTTTTATTTTTTAACACTGCTTTTCTGTTTGTTCAGGTTTCCCTAATAAGCCCGAAGATTGGCTGAGAATAAAGAATATGTTGGCCAGGTTGACACATAGTTCCTATGACAATTATACATACAACTGTAAAATAATAAACTGACATCATTTTTAATATCTTAACATAAATATCTAGTGGCAAAAAAAAAAAAAAAAGACCATGATGAAAAATTTGCCTAGTAAAGAAAAGTAAAATGATAGGGGAAAGAATCATCCAGAATTCCACCCGTCGGAGGGAAATGCGATCAATATCCCGTGACTGACTGAGTGGGTGGGTGGCTTTGCGCTATGCCCTGGAGTCCTACATTGGCCATGGCTGTCACCCTGGAGAGTAGGGACTGACTGGGTCCTCCCCTCCAGGTGGGGGACTGAAACAGAACCCCCTTCCCCACTTGAATCAATCCTTGTGCATTTGAGACTTTCATGTAATACTCCACTTGAAGAAAGGCTCCATGGAAAAGCAAGTACTAAGAGAACTGGAGGCCTCACTATTCAACCTCCTCCCTAAAGCTAAACCCTTAGGTTGTTTCTAGTTTTTCTCTAACACAATGGCAGATTGAGGATAATGATCATTTTCTAAAGCTCTTGATGTGCCCAAACCACACAGACAAAGGTCAACCAGTTTATACTCCCATCAGCTTGGTCATCTTACAGTACCCTTACCTACACCAAGCAAAAAAATTTTTTAATTTGTTAATTTGATATATATATATATATATATATATATTTTTTTTTTTTTTTAAGGTTTATTCATTTTTCGGAGACAGAGAGAGCATGAGCCCGAAAGGGGCAGAGAGAGAGGGAGACATAGAATCCGAAACAGGCTCCAGGCTCCGAGCTGTCAGCACAGAGCCCAATGCGGGGCTCGAACTCACCGACCGTGAGACCATGACCTGAGCTAAAGTCAGATGCTCAACCGACTGAGCCACCCAGGCGCCCCTTGTTAATTTGATATATTTAAACTACAGTCTCTCGTTTGTTCTTACCCATCTTAAAAACCATTTCATCTTCTTTGACTACCTCTTCCAAGAACTCTTCCATCAGCAGAATCCCTCTGAGGAGGATGTGGACACCCCCTGACTGAAGTGCCTGGAGCTGTCCACGCAGCTTGTGCTTGGATTTTCTTCTCCCTAGGCCCCAGGTCAGCCACATGACGCTACTTCAGAAAGGGCCAAACTTGTGGAGGAAGTTTCCCTCTGAGAAATGCCAGGTGCCAGATCTAACATCCCCCTTCCTTCTGAAACACTCTCCAGGACCACAGAATCTTGGAAGTGGATGATGCCCTGAAGAGTAGTCTTCCTTCGGCCTCTGGTTACAGAGATAAAGGCTCCGAGCCCTGTAGTGGGAAACAAGTGTACCAGTGAATGATAGAGCCAGGACCAAGACCTGGGTGTCCTGGGGGTCTTAGCCCAGGGTTCTTCCCACCGCCAGCCTCCAGCTGCCTCTGTAACCATCAAACAGCAGCCAGAGTGAACCCTGATCCTTCATCCTATCTGATCACTTTCTAGGAAGGGTGTGTCATCATCATCCAGCTGGAAGAATAAATCACAAGGGATCCTGATCCAGGGGGTGAATAGAAGCTGAAATCTACCTCAAGCAGAGGGACAGAAATTCAAAGCAGAAAGAAGACAAATTGGTAGATGTTCCCCTGAAACTGGCAAGTTCCTAGAACTCAACTTTAAAGTCAGCCTACGAATGACCACTAGGCGGAGCTCTATTTTCAAAATAAAGTCTTAATCTTTGAGCTATGAACTGGCTTTCAGCTCAAATGGTTGAAAAGATCAGCTTAGTGCAAGGATTTGCTCACCAAATCCACTGGTTCCCGTCCAGATTTTATGCCAATCTAAAGTCTATAGTCTGTAGTGCCCCCATGAGCTAAACCTTTTGGTCCCTCGATTACTGTCTTAAAAGTAAATACAATGGATGTGTGTGTGTGTGTGTGTGTGTGTGTAAAATAAACCTGAACAGAGAAGTTACAAAACATGTATTTATCTCGGCAACAAAGAATTTTAAATATATATTTAAAATGTATTCTAACATATGAAATATATATTTTATATTATGTAAATACAATTTAAAATATACTTAATATATATTTATGTGTAATTATATTCAGATATATTTAAATGTGTTTTAATATACAAAATATATGTTTACTGCATTCTATATAATTGCATATGTTATATATTTAAAATTCTTTCTGCTGTTGAGTGATAAATACCTACTTTGTAACCCCAATTATACATAAGATATCTATATATTTATATGTATTGTGCTAAATATATTTTATATTATAAAATATTTTAAAATACATATTTGAAATTTTCTCTGTTGCTGAGTGCTAGATACATACTTTGTAATTTCTCTGGCTGTTTTCCCTGTAATAATCACCAAAAACCCTGAACACACAGAAAAGCCTTTTTATTGACCCATTCAAGGCATTTAATTCTATGTTTCCCTAGTGCGTATCTGTTCACATAGAGTTGAAAATAGAAAAGAAAGGGAGGGATTAAATTTAAAGAGAAATAGGCATTGGCTGATGTTCCTTGCTGAATTAGGGCAGAAAACAAACAAAAAAAAAAACAAGAGTCTATTGTACCTACGAGGAAGAGAGGCTTTAAATAGTCCCAAACAAATATGAAAATATAACAATCTTCTTGTAATTCCCTTTAGTGCTAGTTTTAACATACAGATTGAGGGGTGAAAAAGGCATATATTTAGTACTCCTTCCTTATTTATGCTGCTTTGAGGAAAATCATCTCAGCATGAAACATAAGAAAATAATAAATTGGGAGGTTTTCATGAGATCTGATCAGCAGCCCTAAAATGCAACTTTTCTCAGCCTCCCAGGAGAAAACAAAAAGCAAAATCACACACCCTCACCAAAACCAGGCTTGACAGACAACCTCATGGAAGATTCAGACAGACTCCATTAACTACAGGACAGAGGGAGCTGGGCGGGGAAAACGCCTACTGACATGCTCCTTGTCAAGGCATACTTATCCAGGGTTTCACTTCTGGAGACTGAGGCCACTGAAAAAGGTCAGAAGCTGTTCCCATATATCCCCGCAGGACTGCGGATCCGAACTCTGAAACAACCAGAGAGGCACACAGGTGCTACTCTTTGAGATAACGAGTTCTTGGTGATTCCACTGCCCATCCCATGCTTCTTTTAGTCTCGGTCCATTCAGACGTAGGAACTGAGAAAACACCAAACCGTGCAGAAAGGAGGAGGAACCGAGGGTAGCTCATCACACTGGAGGAAAAACAGTCCCCACAAGTAAAGTTCACTAAGTAATAGAAGAGTGGGAAAGAAACCTGTTTAGCAGGATAGAGGCACCTAAGTTTTCCAGGCACTTCTTGGATTCCAAATACAGTATCAGAGAACCAATCAGCTAGGAGGAGCTGGAGATGTGGTAAAACAGAACTTCTCGGGGTGAACATCGGCCGGGAACTGGGAACAGGAACTTGTGATGTCCCTCTGGCCAGCGCTCAGAGAATGAGACTGCACACAAGCAGATGTGACCACAATCAGCTTGCTCTCTCTTAACAGACACCAACTGTATACAGATGCCACCACGTTCAAGGATGAGTAAATACGGGGGGTAGGAACCCTACAACGGGGAGCTAATTGTAAAAAGCAACAGAAAATAGGAAAGGGAATTCATCTTGATGATCCAGTAGAATAATAGCTCTAAAAATAATAAGTAAGCTACAGCAGAATCCACAAGATTCAACGAACTGGCATCCTCTATAGGACATAAAAAGATATTACCTCTATTTAGCAAAAGCAAAAAAAAAAAAAAACCAAAAACCATAAAGAATAAGTGGAGATGAAAATGGAGTGATACAAGATAAACTAATACTTTCCACAGATAATTATGAACCCAACATAAGCCGAGCACTGTGTTAGGAGTGGAAAGCCCAGAGATAGGAGAAACAGACGTAACCTGCTTTTGCTGCAACTTATACTTTGATGAGATTCACAGACAATAAAATAATAAACAAATAATTTAACATGTGATAACTGCTATGCAGAAAACCAAAAGGGCGCTGATTTAGGGAATAATGGGGGGCACCTACTTAGATAAAGGCATCAGGGAAGGCTCCTGGAACGGGGTGGTATTTACTCTGAGCCAGCTTTGAGAAGAGCAAGTAAAGAACATTACTGGCAGAGAAAGCAGAAAGCAGCTTGCTGTAAGGTGAAAAAAGGATTCTGCCTGCTTGAGGAACCTAAAAAAGAGCAGTGTGCGTGGTGAACAGTACAAGATCAATTTGGAAACACAAGCACCGGTCAGTCACATAGGACATTTACTGCCAGGGAAACCATTTTGGATTTTAAATATGAAACAAAGTTACTGCGTGTCAATACATATGGATGTGTGTGTGTGTGTGTGTGTGTGTGTGTGTGTGTGTGTGTATTTATGTGTATTTATCTGCATACATACATACACATATACATATATATTTAAATACATATATTAATTACTACTGCATAGAGAATGGACTAGAGACCACAGAGGAAGCAAAAAGATAGAGGGTCTCAACTCAGGGAAGAGATAACAGTGCCTGGAACTGAAGTAACGATGGACAGTAGGAGGGAGACGAATGGGCAGTTTAAAGAGGCAGAGGGCAGGGGCGCCTGGGTAGCTCAGTCGGTTAAAAGTCTGATTTCGGCTCAGATCATGATCTCACAGTTAGTGAGTTCAAGCCCCATGTCGGGCTCTGTGCTGACAGCTCAGAGCCTGGAGCCTGCTTCCAATTCTGTGTCGCCCTCTCTCTCTGACCCTCTCTCCCACTTGCGCTCTCTCTCTCTCTCAAAAATAAACATTAAAAGAAAATTAAAAAAAAAAAAAGAGGCAGAGGGCAAACTCCCGGGATGCAGAGGAAAAGGGAGCAGCAGAGATCAAAAAGATAAGAAAGATGACTGAGAATACAAAACTCTTTTCTGGATGACTGGTATTTCTAAAGGAGAAACCACAGCAATTGAATGAAAATGATGAAGATAAAGGGATATTTTCCTGAAACAAACAATACCCAACTCTAAAAATGTAAAAGTTCGTCCTTTTCCAAGGAAAATTAAGAGTACAACTGCTGGACATTTCCTTGAGAAATGCCTGAATTTACAAAATAAATAATCAGATTTGTTCAAAGTTATCTGTAGAGAAAAATGTGAAATCAGTGTGGCTTTGGACTTTTGTTCCATAACAGGAATTCCCAGAAGGCCGTAGAACAACATCATAGCAAGTACAACTCAAGAATTCTACAACAAGCTAATATTGCTACTCATAAGAGAAAGGACAAAAAGGTATTGTCACATCTGCAAGGGCTAACAAAATGGTACCCACAGAAAAGTTACTCATCCCCCTGTCTAAAAAGGGATAACTCAAAAATGGAGAAGTTATGCTACGGAAGGAATAGGAACATTTTAAATTCAATCATAGAAATAAGTCTGAAAGGATGTATTAAATATATTTTCTTTTTTTAATTTTTTAATTTTATTTAAGAGAGAGAGAGAGAGAGAGAGAGAGAGAATTAATCTTAAGCAGGCTCCATGCTCAGCACAGACCCCAGGATCCTGAGATCATGACCTGAGCTGAAACCAAGAGTCAGACACTCAACTGAGCCACCCAGGCACCCCAAATATACTTTCAAAATTAAGAGCAAATGAGTATGTACGTTGTACATCAAAGAAAAGTTATACAATGAAAAAAAACATACTGCTAATAAAAATGTTATCTAAAATCCCACTTATTGACAAGAATCAGGAAACGTGAGTGAAATTTTTGACAGTAAGTGAAAATACTCTGACTTGTTTTGGTGCATAATTGCACAATTGTTTTGAAGAAAATGAATAGGGTGATGGTTTAGACATGGGGCAGGGAAGAGACCTACTTAGATGAAATAGCCAGGGAAGATCTCTCTAAAGAACTACAAGTTCCTTCTCTTCTGGAGCACAGGTGCTCTGAGAGGACAGAACATTTATATGTTGGCCTCACAGTATTTAATTAGGTACAGAATTGACCCGGTTGGAAAGACATCACACAACCAGAACTCACAGCCAATACAGAAATGAAAATTAAAAGCACTTTATTCCTTAATCAGCTAAACAGAGCAGACAACTTCTCCCTCATCTTTTTTTTTTTTAAATTTTTTTTTTCAACGTTTTTTATTTATTTTTGGGACAGAGAGAGACAAAGCATGAACGGGGGAGGGGCAGAGAGAGAGGGAGACACAGAATCGGAAACAGGCTCCAGGCTCCGAGCCATCAGCCCAGAGCCTGACGCGGGGCTCGAACTCACAGACCGCGAGATCGTGACCTGGCTGAAGTCGGACGCTTAACCGACTGCGCCACCCAGGCGCCCCAACTTCTCCCTCATCTTATAATTGAAATAGGGTGATACTTTAGTGAATATGGACAGAACTGTTAGCATATCATTCAAGTTAAATGGGTTTAACTTTATTCTGTATCTTGTCATTATAAAATTGAACTGAGTATCTTCTTATAAAGAAGGGCAAAGAGCTTTTCTGGAATACTGAAAAGTTCATGTTCATAGTTTCAAGGGCAATTGGCTTAGAACCATCACACCATGAGTATTTTTTATAGGAAACTACATTGGTTTAAATTTTGGTTGTAGAACTTTGCTTGTTCTCTTAAAATTGTAAACAGTGGGGAATTCAATATCGACTTAGATCAGAAGCGGGCAAACTTTCCCTGCAAAGGGCCAGATAGGAATTATTCTTGGCTAAGCAGCCATATAAAATACATAGATGAATGGGTGCATCTGGCCAATAAAACTTTGTTTTAAAACTGGGGAGCAGGCTGGATTTGGCCAGGGGCCATAGTTTGCCCACCAATGATTTAGATGATTCTACCAAACCAGTCTTCTCAGTTCGTGGAACTTATTTCTGTAATGATCATACTCCCTGACCTGCCTCAGCCACTTTCATGATCATACCCTGAGGCACAACCACACCATTTCTAATAACTGACACTCCTCCATAACCTCAATCCGTCTGGCCCACTCATGGACCACCACTCTGATCTTTCCTCCCTACCCCTCTAGAACCCAGACTCATAATCCCTTGACCCCATCAGGTCCTTCAACCCACTGGTCCTGCCCTCTCTATACTGTCCTTCATACCTGGCTGTCCTTCTGCCCTCCCCGCTACAGACTTCAATCCCATGGGAAACCATCACCGTCCCTCCTTTGCATAAACTTCCGGCTCCCTCCACCTTCTTTTGCTCTGTCACTCACTTGGCGAAACGACAACCCTATTTAAATCCAACTCTCCACATACTGTGGAGCTCAATGTGCCTGGAGGAAATCCCAAAGCCACACTGACTGGCCCTTTTAATTCATGACCATAAATCTCAAGTGAGTATTTTCTGTGCCATTTTCCTAATGCGGCCAGTCTCCCACTCTGACTTCACACCTCCTCCACCACCATCACGAGCCCATGACAAGGCTTATCATTTCACTGCATGACTAGAAGCTAGAAGAATAAAACCTCTACAAACACATGCCAGCCAGCCGGGCCTTCCCTCTTCACATTCCTGTCTTCTTCACTCGTGTGCTTCACTCGTGTGCATTCTAGACCCCATGACCTCTTACCTACTTAAGGACCCCAGTCCAGCAATGCCCCCTTCTCTCTCCAAGGTCTCTACTGAATCACTACTAGGAGTATTCAAACAGCTGCTATGTCTCCTATCATCTAGCTATCAGTCATTCTGGGTGGGGTTGGGGGTGAGAGTGGGTGGCAGGGCAGAAGTCCCTGCTCTGAATAGGAAGGGCAAATCGGGCAGAGCCAAGCTGTCCTCATCCAACAGACAGAACCAGGGCAAAGGAAGATGGAAACCACAGCGTAGCCCCAAGACTGCCCCATTCCCATCCCTCTAACTTTCCAGGCAGGTTCTGAAAGAAAAAGAAGTCCAGTTGGTGCCAGCTAAATTCACTTGAAAAGGCAAAGAGCTTAGTCTAGTTTCCAACGGCCTGGGGACTGTGACCTGAGCCCAACTCAGCCTGGGAAGAGAATTTAGATGCTTGTCAGAGAAGCATATGCTCACTCACTTCTAAGCTCCTGAATTTTATGGCTCTTTTTCTTCTCGTTCTATGGAACAATCTTTAGGAAAAAATTCCTAATGGTCTTGATCGAAATCAGAGAAAAAGGATGCTTTTCTTTTCCAACAGTTGCACCAGAACAGCTCAGGTACTGCAAATGCTGTGAGGTCAGGCGTGATGGCTGCTGGATCTGGGAGGACATGCGGCACACCCAGGGGGACAGGGGAGGCTGCAGGGAAGGGTAGCGGCTTGGGTTGAGCTCCTTCTCACTGGCTTGGCTCTCCCATGCTGGAAGGAGGGAGGGCCTTTCCAGTCCCAACAGAATTCCAGAAGTCAGTTTACACGCTGGGAGAGAGGAGATGGGAGCCCATCTGGTGGTCTGTGCATGGCATGGGGAATCCTGTGACGTCAGGTGGGTAGAGCTGACTCCTGGAAAAATGGCACAGTGGGTAAATCAACCATTGTCACGTGTAGCCATGCCCTGCTCAGGACCTTTGGGCATCTAATCCCCACTAATTCAAGGCTTCGGGCCAACTTGGGCATCTTATCGTGGTATCTCACCGATGCCTGTCCTAGCAATGCCCATGTTTCAGATTTTCCCAGACCTTCAGCCTCCTTCCACCTCTGGATTCCCTGCTTCCTAAGTACATAGAGCCTACTTGCCAGCTGTGCAGCAGTATTCTGATACAGTCACCACAGAGTCCAAAGAAGTCCTTACTGCTCTTTGTGTAGGATAGCTGGATTTTTGGTAGATATACCCAAGAGAAAACTGAGGAGCAAACTGAAGGCTGAGAATTTCTGGGTCATTTCCTCAGCACTGGATAGTCACTAGTGGGTTTTAGTCAACCCACGCAGAGGCTCTGCGACTGCCACATATAAATGTCACAAAAATAAGAGATGCACTTTCAACATCACCTACGGCCCTTCCAGACCGGTAACCATGGCAACACCAGCGGCACCCTGAAGAAGGGTGGCGGATTCCTCCAGGCCCTGACATGGGTTCCTTCATCTGTCTCCCCCTTCCGCTGTTCTACTCCTTTTTATTTTCCTCTTCGCCCCGTTGATTCTTTCCTGACCCTCATATTCTGGAATTATTTCTGCCAAACAGGTGCATGCCAGAATGTCAGCCCCCTGAAGGCAGGCAGGGTTTTTTTCTGCCTTGTTCCCTGCTGTGCCTGCTGTGTCTAGGACTGTGCCAGGCACACAGTGGGTGTCCTCTTTGGTGCACGAATGAACGAACGCACTAGGAAGCTAAGAGCGTTGTCGTCATCGCATTTTTATAACCCACCAGGGTTACAGGCCGAAGCCCCCTGCTTTCTGGATGCCTCACAGGGATATCAACAATAAGTAACGATTTTCTAGAATCTCACCCTTCCTCCAACAATAGGTCTCCACCGAGATGAAAACTTCCTTTGCGAATCTCTATTTTCGAGGACGACCCACTTCTGAGCACGGCCAGCTAAGCCCAGAGGCAAGCTCGGAGACCTGGGAGCCCACGCGGCCTTGGGCGTGGGTTTCCGGACAGAATCTGCACACGGGCCTGGGAACACTACTGGACTACACAGCTTCTTCCCCCTCGCTCCACGCTTATTCCACATGCTGAAACCGCTCAGCCGAGACCCACGTCCCGCCCTCTCTAGTGAAAGTCGTCAGGCGTGGCTGTCGTAAAATATGGCTACTGTAAAGGGTGGATGCTGTAAAGCGCGGCTGTCGTACTGGCCAGAGGAGTCCCCTTCCTCTCCATCGCAGGGTGGATTTGTTCTGCAAATGTGCCCGGAGCCGCTACCGTGTAGGCGCTTCTGCAGCCCCGAGATGCACACGCCGAAGGGGCGCAGGGTCCAGTGATGGTCCCCGAGCAGACACTCCACGAAGCACTTAACCGTGCGTTTGCTCATCGGATCCCCCGAAGAACCCTCGGGGTCACATGCTGTGGTTAGCCCCTTTCGCAGATCAGGGGACTGAGGTTTAGCTAAATCAAATGACTCGCCCACACCACACGTTATTGAATGGAGGACCCAGGACGTGAACCCGCAGTCTGCCTGGCAAGAAAATGTGTTCTTTTCTGCAGACAACTCCAGGTGAGGGTGACAAGAGTTAGGCACAGTGCTTCAGCTTTGCGCTCCGCGAAGTCTTCACCACAGGCTTACTTCGGGAAAGACCTGTCTCAGTTGTGCACACCTTGCACATCAAAACAGCTGGGTAAAAATGTGTTTTGCTCATGCACCCTTTGTTTTAAATATGTAGGGAACTATAGCACAAATGAGTGTTTGTGAGCGGTCTTGGAAATGTAAATATAATGTATTTTTGTTTCTGAGTTACAACCCACTTACAAGGGGCATTTTGGTCTTTAGCCTGTTTATTGAATCAGGCACTTTTCTGAACTTTTTTTCTAAAAGAGAAGGAAAGGAATGAGCATTATTGAATGTTCATTAGATGCTACCCACTTTACAGAATGGCTCCATCTAATCCAGCGGCCCAAAGGGAGAGAGGCCCTTCCCTCATTTTAGAAGTGAGGGAACGGAAGCTTGACCGCGGATGGCAGAATCGGGATTCCGACCCAGTTCCAGTGCCAAAGCTGCGCTGTTTCCGTGGCCCCTCTGAGTTGGCCGGTGTCCTCCGCATGTGGCGCCTCCAGGGATGGGCTGAAAGTGGGCGGTCACTCCCCCAAATGCTCCCGCGGGGAGGAGATATCATGTGGTCAGTGCCCAGCACAGCACAACCCTAAATATCAGCTGTATGTGTTGCGTGAGGCCACCCCCCCAGAATCAAAAGGAATGCTGCTTTAAAAACTACTGTTGAAGATATTCAACATGAAAGGGAACCACCACAAGCCAGTGACGGACAACTTGGCCAAACTAGCCAGGCTCCCCCGAGCCCACTTCTCAACTAGGCCTCAACCTTGGCCTATAAAGACCTGAACAAAACACCAAAATAGTGTCTAACGGCTCAAGGCCACATCCCTAGGATGAGCCTAAGCCCCCGCTTAAAGTGCTTGTCTGAGAAAGCTCAAGGCCACCAAAAGAATTTACTGTTTCCCCAGCCAACACTTGAAGGTGGGGCTCTCATTCCCCCTTCTCTGTGGAAGGGTAGGGGCCCAACTTTGATAAATTCCAGTTGACAAACCCAGATGGGCTTCACATGCACCAACCCCCACTTCTCACTTTTTGTTATTTTTCACTTCCCTGCCTCTGTTGAACCCCGCTCAGCCCCCTCCGTGTTGCCTCATTCCTTTAGAATGCTCGGCTATTTCTGTACCAAAGTTGAGTTCAGTCCACACTGGGCTTTTCCCTATGACGATGGTGTACTACCGATTAAAATCTGTCTTTACCACTTTAGTGTCCAGCTCTGTTCACCTTTGACACTAGTCAGTTGTGGCAAACAGAGCGGCACCCGCCCCCCCCCAGTGATTGTCACTGTTAATACTCCCCTGCCCCCCACCCTAGCTGCTGTCCCCGCTGTCCCAACCCCAACACTAGTCTCAGCAGTCACTCCCCCTTGCCCCCCACTTGCCGCCTTCCTCTGCCCTTCCTCCTGGGTTTATACTTCACATTTCCAGGACAAAAAATAACAGTTGTCTAGAGTTGGGCTGTGGCATGAAATAAAAAAGTGTTTGGGCCAGATGGGTGTTCAGGCTACTGAAATAGTGCACCCAAGCCCTACTCTTTCACATCTGACGTAGAAGTTTATTAAGGGGATTGGGAGAAAGCACACTTCTTAGAGCCCAAGAATTGGGTGCTGCCGGGAAAGGAGACATTGCTGGGAACCAGGGCCACCATGCTTTGGTGCTGTTGGAGCAGCTTCTGTGGGGGTCAGCACCCACCCCTGGGGAAGAAGCAGACTCTGGTGAGGAAGGAAGCCACGCTCCTGGGCGCTTGGCCACCTTGCAGGGGAGGAATTGTTCAGGGCTGGCTTCTTTGTTCAGTCTTAGCTGCCCCCTCTCCAAAACCACTTCATGTATCTACGAATGGGGTGTCAACTGGGAGTTTCCATGGGAGTTGGGTGATTTCCAGATGGCTCAGGGTTTCCTCCTGAGCTGTGCACAAGACCCAGTGTATCGAATGCTTTTAAGTTTTCAGAAGAAGAGTCAGGTGTCTCAGATTTTGTTGCCTTTAGTTTGTGACGAGTGTTGAGAACATATCCCAACATGTGAGCCAGTCTCTTCTTTATGAATTTGGGCCAGTACTTTGAGTCTCTAGACTAAAGAAGGATGTTCATCTGTAATGTGAGTTTTTTGGAGTTAGGACATCTAAAGTACCTTTAAACTTTAAAATAATATTTGAACAATTTACGTTATTTATGTTTTCCTGGCACGATGCTGGGCAAACAATGGTGGCATAAGAAGTTGAATTATGGAACGAGGATATGTGAGTCCTGGAGTATTCCAGAAGAAGTAGGGAGAATTTGACTCCAAAAGCAGTGAGGGAAAAGTCATCACCCATCTCAGCAAAACTTTATTAAATTACAGTAATCCCAGAAGCTGCTTTGTCAAATTTTTTCATCTTTTTCTCTCCCTTCCCACACTTGTGAGCTCTTCTTTCCCACCCAAGAGAACCTCTCTTTGCCTTAGCACTAAGCTTTTTCATTTCTGCAACCCTACACATTAGTACTAAAAGGGAGGAAGAAGAGGGGAAGGTCTTCCTGTACTTGTCTCTGTCATATATGAATCTCTCTTTTAATGTTTATTTTATTTTTGAGAGAGAGAGAGAGAGACCGAGAGAAAGAATGTGAGTGGGGGCAAGGTGAGGGGGGCAGAGAGAGAGGGATACAGAGGCTCTGAAGCAGGCTCGGTACTGACAGCAGAGAACCTGATGCAGCTGGACTTGAACTCATGAACTGTGAGATCATGACCTGAGCCGGAAGTTGGACACTTAACCAACTGAGCCACCAAGGCACCCCTGTCCTATATGAATCTAACTGCACCTGTAATGACATCTTCTCAAGAGATGCTATTTTACTTAAGGAGGAATATAAATCTGTGACCTTTCATCACAGAAATGCATTAATTTCTCAAGGGATTTTAGATCAGTGCATTGGATAGATGCACATTAGATAATGTGCATTGGAAATCCTCTGTAGATCCTGGTAAAATGCAGATTCTAATTCAGTAGTTCTGGGGTGGGGCCCAGGATTCTGCATTTGTAATTAGCTCCCAGATGATGGCCAAAGTTCCTGATCCTTAGACCTCACTTTGAGTGGCAGGGTTTAGATAACCTCATTTTTTTTTTCTATAATACCCCTGGAAATGCTGCAGTGAAATTATTAATATTATTTTTATTGTTGCATTGACTTTTGAACTCACACTTCTTGGCTTTTGAACTCATGGTCCTGAGCTCTTGGCAGCTGAACATGTTGCTTCTCACATCCATTAAATATTTTAAATATGTATATGAAATTACATATTAAAATTTTTCTCCCAGAAATTAATTTAAACTCTGTTTCTGAAACCCTACAGGCAGTGGCCAGGAAAAAGTCAGCAAAAAAAGGCCATCACTTGGGGCGCCTGGGTGGCTCAGTCGGTTAAGGGTCCGACTTCTGTTCAGGTCATGATCTCGTGGTTCGTGGGTTCGAGCCCCACGTCGGGCTCTGTGCTGACAGCTCAGAGCCTGGAGCCTGCTTCAGATTCTGTGTCTCCCTCTCTCTCTGCCCCTCCCCTGCTCATGCTCTGTCTCTCTAAAATAATAAACATTTAAAAAAAGAAAAAAGGCCGTCACTGTGTCCCCCAGAGCCCAGCTGTGGCTCCTGTGGACAGCTGCACAGTTTGAGGCATGCTTTGATTGTTCATACAATATGTCTCTCCAACAGAGAACTGATGGCATATCCATGAGAATATTTATTTCCCACAACAGCCCACTAAGTTGATAATAGCATTCCCATTTTACAGATGCAGAAACTGAGGCTCAGATTAAGTAAAGTGCAGCAAGTTACATGTCTGCTGAACTGCGATTCAGACCTGGACCAAATCCACCCTCTGGTGGAAGAAGAGGCTTCTTCCACCCTCTGCCTAGCCCCTTGCCTTGCCGTTCCCTCCTTGAGTGTTCCAGGAGCACCAGAAGCCCTGGGAACAGGACTTGGTTCTCTTAAACCCTGGGAGAAAGAGAAGAATCCAGGGGAAATGAGACCTAAAGCTTGGCTAGTGGAAGAAGCAAGGTACAGGGAGGACACAAACAGGACAATTGGTGGGAGAATGTTTGTTTGGTGCCCAGCATTTATTGTACAGACTTTCTTCTGCTCTTGTTTCTATGAGGGATCATTCAAGGTACTTTCCAGCAACTGTTTTAGACTCTTGTTTTGATGAGCAGGAATGATAGTGGTTATGTGGGTGGTGGGAGCCCCCTTTCTCACTTTTCTTGCCTTCTTTCTCTGCCCTGAGACCAGGGGCAATGAGTCACCCATAAAATAGTCAAAGAGTGTGGCAGGCCTGGACAATACCCAGGCTTGTGTTACCATTTCTGTATAATAACTACTCATGCCTCCTACCCTTTAGCAACATGGGTTGAGGGCTTTGGGGGGAAAAGCAGATATCTTCCATAACCATGACATCTTTGCTCAACATTGACCATTAAATGAGAGTTTTGCTTGTGTCTGCAGTAAGGTAGTCCATCTGAAAGCAGATTTCTATTGGGAGAGCTATTTTTCTCAAGTTTTTAACAGGTCAAAAACCCAATTAGATGACTCAGATCATTTTTCCACACAGGTAGAGAAAAATCCCCCTGTCCTTTGATGACAGATAAGCTGGTTAGGCTGTAATTCTTAGACAGAAGGATGCTGTGACATGAACGAACTGGAAAGCCCAGAGCCTATCCCTTCTGGAACCGAGGGGCTGCAGGAGGAAAGGAAGGAGATAGATTAAGGAAGACAGAGCAGGAAGAGAGGAGCATTAGAAACACCCAGATCACTGAAGGGAACCTGGAACCCCAAGATTGATAGTCCATTTCTCTGGAAGGGGAAGTTTCAGGTCCTCAGAGAACACCAGCCTTCAGCTCAACACCACATCCAAAATGGCACGGCAATGGCAAATGGGTGAAAGATAAACCCAAGGCAGGGCTTCTGGATGTCCTGGGCCTGCACGTGGCATACTGGAGTGCCAATAGTCCCAGGCGTTCCAAGAAGGGAACACAGCCATGCTGAGAAAGCCATCAGCTCTCCGGGATCTGGGATCACTCCAGCAAAGCCTTGGGGACTCTAGACCTCAAGATCACAAAAAATGGCCAGGTCCCCAGACTCCCACGGGGGCTGTAGCACCTCACCCCCAAAGGGCTGGATGAGAACAGCAGCCCCTCAGGGGGACCGAGGCAGAAAGCCGTCCAACCCAGTCACCTGTTGCTATAGTCTGGTGTGTAAATGGTGGACACAAAATGAACCCAGCGGGCTGCTCCGCCATGAGGTTGTACGAGCCGTAAGCCTCTTCCGTAACCAGGTGAACAACCTTGACAATTCACGCCTGTTGTCATGGCATAGTTATTAATAGTGCTCACCTTCTCTCAAGCTGTAAATTGATTGACATGAATCGTTGTAAAATAAACATTATAAAGTGCCTATAGTGATTCCATTTATTAGTGAGGAATATAAGTCACCTGTATGTCTAAGGCATCTTTGTGCCTATGCATCTGCAGACAGCATGTGTAGGACACTGTTTACAGTAGTTACCTGGGGACTGGGCGGAGACATGGAAAGCATTACACTGTTTTCATATGCATGGCTGCTTGTACCAGGCATGTTTTTTTAAATATTTATTTATTTTGAGAGAGAGAGAGAGAAAGCATGGGGTGGGGGGAGGGGCAGAGAGAGAGGAAGAGAGAGGATCCCAAACAGGCTCTGCATCGCCAACACAGAGCCCGGTGCAGGGCTCAAACTCCCGAATGGTGAGATCATGACCTGAGATGAAATCGATAGTCAGGTGCTTAACCAACTGAGCCACCCAGGCACGCCCGCCCCGCCCCCCCCCCCCCAGGCATGTGTCTGTAAAAATGAAAAAAAAAAAAAAGTGTCTCATTTGAAGGATGAATTCTAATGGTCACTCTGTTCAGAATATAGGTATCATCTTGGAGAGAAGCCAGGGAGGGCAGTGGAAACTGAAAGCCTGAGCATCTCTGCTAAAGGGACTGAGCATTTTTTAAAAAACGGGGACAGTTTATGTTATTGCAAACAGACTGAGTTCCCCAGATCATTCTAAACATAGTCTAGTTTGTTTTTCCATGGTGGGTATGGGCTCATGAGGAAAATCAGATCAGCCAGAGAGAAGTAGAAACATTTGCTATATCCGTCAGTAGTTTTGTGACCATGCTACTGTTGAATTCTGACTAGTAAACCTGAAAGATTGGTTACTCATTTTTTGCAGTAGACAGAAATTATACTATTCTTCTGTGAGAGCATAACCTGCTTTATTTCTCATTTTAAGGCTTTTGCTCCTGGTCCACACCCAGGCCCGTGACCAATGCCAGGTTCCAAGTTAGGAGAGAGCAGCAGGTCACAGAGTACAGTCACAGTACCCTCAGCCTTCAGGAGGTCAGGTAAGGCTGGGCAGCTGCCACCGCCCCCCAACCCAGTCAGTTCCAGTCTGGAGACGTGTCTCCATTGACCCCAATGACTGCATACATGTTAGCATTTGCTATGTGTGCCATGACATGAAGAAGATTGGGAGGCACCCATGAGCTCTATCGCACAGCAAATGAGATCTTGGCAAGTGTTGGGATGTCAATAGAAGTATTATTACCCCCAAAACTAAGAACACTGTGATACAAGTTGCCTTACCTTGTATAGACTCTCAAGGACACTTTCATGACCTCGCGACAGCAGTTAGACCTCAGAACCTTCCTCCTGCCCTATCACATGTGGCCCCAAAGCTAAACATAAAGGGAGACCCACGGTCTGTAGAAGTTGGCCATTGAGGAATCCCTCCAAGACCAAACTCTTCCCTGGTGCCCCGCATTCCTCCCTGTAGGAGGAAGATGTACCTGTGATATGTCACTTAAACTTTATACTGGGGAGAGGGAAAGGAAAACTGACATTTACAGAGTTATGAAAAACCAAAAATGTATTGTTCATACATATGTCTCCCATATATGCTACACAATAGGCTAGTCTTTCAGTCTAATCCTTCAGCTACTCTATGATACGCCATATTTCATCAACTCTAAGACACATGTTTCTTCCCCATCATTTGACATCTCTGAAACTGAGAACACCTTAAAATCAACAGCATCTCACGATCATCGTCCACCAAGTAGCAGTCATGATACAGTTACCATCGCCTAAAAATGATAGAACATGAGAGTCAACAGCAAAACTTGGAGTGACTTGGAGGAAAGTCCTAGAAATAATCTAATATACTTTCAACTGTAGGAATCTAATTACTGTGAAGAGGAGGCGGAGGAAGTGGTGAGTCAGACAG
Organism: Neofelis nebulosa; assembly: GCF_028018385.1. Lineage (NCBI taxonomy): Eukaryota > Metazoa > Chordata > Mammalia > Carnivora > Felidae > Neofelis > Neofelis nebulosa. Next base: position 15,970,926 of record NC_080784.1, read on the forward strand.
TTGTGTTCAGCAACATTTCTGAAGGAGGAAAGGAAAACTAGCCAAGGCTGCATAACTGTAAAGCCAGCTTAAGAGTCAGACCAATGGTTTTGGTTCTTCAGCGGATTATTTTAAGAAATCGCTGCATCGCTCATGTTTAATGTCATGTAGGTCACTTCGTTGTCTAATGCGAAGCACTTTTGTTTGACTTGCTGTCTACTACTGGGTAAAAGTTTGTGTTTTGTGGAGTTACATGTTAACTCATACGTTTTGTCTGGTAGAGATCCAAATGACCTTTGTCCGTTAGAAAAGATATCTCGAAAGTATATTTTATTACCCTGTAGGACATTAACCAGCTTTGTTTCTAACCTAGCCAGCTTATTCCAACATATTTTTTCTTTTTTTTTTCCAGTTTCATTATTTTTAAAAATTTGAGTATAGTTGAGACACTCCAACATATTTTTCCAATGCTCATAAAGCCTTTGTTCCTGTAATTCTCCAAACCAGGTGTTAAGCTTTGACAGTTGTTTATTCTGTAGTTGCATGAGAATCTTGTTTTTTTTAACTTTTTGAAATGTGCACACATCAACAGCTAAATGGAAAAGTGATTCAAAAGAGTTAGGCTCTGAGGGTGCCTGGGTGGCTCAGTCGGTTACGCATCCGACTTCGGCTTAGGTCATGATCTCGCGGTCCATGAGTTTGAGCCCCACGTCAGGCTCTATGCTGACAGTTCGGAGCCTGGAGCCGGCTTCACATTCTGTGTCTCCCACTTTCTCTCTGCCCTTCCCCCGCTCATGCTCTGTCTCTGCTCTGTCTCTCTCTCAAAAATGAGTAAACATTTTTAAAAAATTAAAAAAAAAAAAAGATTCTTGATGTTGGCTCAGGTCATGATCTCACAGTTGCATGAGTTCAAGTCCAGCATTGGGCTCTCCACTGACAGTGCGTGCGGAGCCTACTTGAGACTCTGTCTCTCCCTCTCACTCTGCCCCTACCCTGCTCACACACTGTCTCTGTCTCTCTCAAAAATAAACTTTCCAAAAAAAAAGAGGCTCTGAATATAAAGAAGTTTTTGGAATGCCTTCACCAACTTGTTCTACATTTACTTTCTTTTTTAGGCTATGTACAAGGTGATTAATATTCAAAATATAATTAAGGGACACCTGGATGGGTCAGTCGGTTAAGCATCCAACTTCGACTGAGGTCATGATCTCCCAGTCTATGAACTCGAGCCCCCATCAGGCTCTGTGTTGACAGCTCAGAGCCTGGCACCTGCTTCAGATTCTGTGTCTCCCTCTCCCTCTGCCCTCCCCCACTCGTACTCTGTCTCTCTTGCTCTCTCTCTCTCTCTCTCTCTCTCAAAAACAAGTCTAAGAGAGGACTTTCAGTAAGCTTAAAATAAAAATTCTAAGTGGTAAGTAATCATGGTGTCATAATTTAGTTGAGGGTGGTACACAAGGGAATGAAATAAATGTAAATCCAACTATAGCAGAAAAGGAAGTCATCTCCAATTTCATTGGGGGTTCAGAAGGAAAAATAACCAAATGTCTCAATCCCAGAGGTGTGGACTACTAGACCAGACCATTTGAAAGGCGTGGAATTAATGGAATGGTGCCTCTAAATCACTCTCCCGTGTGCCGTCAATGCCATAAGTTAGGATCAGGACTGTGGCCCCAATGGGCTGACAAGTAACCTTAGAGTATCAACATAGGAAGCAGAATGGACTTGGATTGGGTTGACACGATGGTTTCTTTACAGGGTAAGTGTTTTCTAACACAAAGAAAATTTGGATTAATATGTAAATCAAACTCATTATTCATACTATTGTATTGTGTTACAGGATAATCTGTTTGCTTGGAATTTAACGTACCGATCGCGTGAAAGATAATTTGCCCTATTGAAGGGTCTGACTATTGGGCCTTGTGATTCCAACGTAAAATGCGTTTTTGAAGAGGAATCAGACCTATAAACACAGAGAACAAAATGATGGTTGCCTGAGGGGTGGGCCGTTGAGCAAAATGGGTGGAGGGGAGAGGGAGACACTGGCTTCCAGCGTGGAATGAATAAGTCACAGAGATGAAAAGTATAGCACAGGGAATACAGTCAGGGGTATGTACTAATGTTGTATGTGACAGATGGTAACTACACTTGTGAGCACAGCGTAAGATCGAGAGTTGTAGAATCACTATGTTGTACCCCTGAAACTAATGAAACGGTGCGTGTCAACTATACTCACAAAGTTTTATTTAAATGAGTTTTGAGTTTTTTACACTTGATGATTTCTTTCAATGTTAATTTATTTTTGAGAGAGACAGAGCACGAGCCGGGGAGGGTAGAGAGAGGGGGAAACAGAATGCGAAGCAGGCTCCAGGCTCCGAGCTGTCAGCACAGAGCCCGACGTGGGGCTCGAACCCACAAGCCATGAAATCAGGACCTGAGCCGAAGTTGGACGCTTAACCGACTGAGCCACCCGGGTGCCCCTACACTTATGATTTAAAAAATAATGACATAATTTTTTTAAGTTGGGAAAACAATATTGGGTCATTTCAGCAACTTAAACTGCCTTATTTATAGGTTTGTTTTATCTGATTTTAAAAAGTTATCTAAAGTATTTGGGGAAACTTTTCATTCAGACATGGTCAAAAAGATACCCGACTATAATAAGTTTATAAAAGAAATTACAGTGTTTGAAGAGGTCCCATGACAATCTCAATTAGCCCCCTTAAACATTTTAAGTGGATTTTTCTCATTTTATTTTTTAATATTCAGGTTTGTTCTTAAGTTTTTCAGTTGCTGATTGACAGACATTCCCAAAGAGTATCTATGACTGAGAATGTATTTTAATTCTAAATAAAAGAGTAAGTTTTGGAAGTTGAACTTAAAACCTAAGAACTAGCATAGTCTTTAAAGTTTGTAACTTCTGTAGGTCGAATATTGATTTTTAAAACCAAATCGTCTTTGAATAATCTTTTCTACAAATTAAAGGATCCCCCCACACACACACCCCCGAATTCACAGCGGTGCCCACGCTCACTTTGGAGTGGAACAGGCCTGGTGTGGAGGCAGAGGCTGGGCCAGCCCGGCACGATGCACCTTTCTGAACCTCCGTTGCTTTACAAGAAGCCACTTTTCAACAGATGACAGCTGTTCTGTTTAGGATCTGTTCTTCCCCTCACGGCACGTTTTTATTTCCCTTTCAGTCCTGAAATTTCAAACACTGGGTGTCAGTATTGCTCAAAAGCACAGACCTATTCTCTGAGAAAGGGTGTAGTTTAAATCCACTGACATCTCACCCAGGAAAGCTTCTAAATAGGTTTGCCAGCTTGAGCGCAGAAGACAACTGGTGCTCAGATCTCTGAAGCTGGCCGGCGGGCCCCACCAGCTCTTCCCCCTGACCCTGACCGTCTGCGGTTCTGCTGGGCGCGTGGGGAAACAGCGACTCTCCCACCCCATCTGCCCCTTCCCGTGCCAGGGACCCCTTGTCATAAAACAAATGAGGGACTCTGGATTGTTCGTCCCCTTCCCTAAGAGCAACTACAATGTGCAGGTGTGAAAGCAGGGGGACCAAAGGGATTTGAACACAGAGTAGAGGAGAAATGAACAGTGAAACAAATGAGTTGACCTCGGGCTCACGGTTCCTGGAATCATTCCCAGGTGCCCGACTTTCCCCTCCAGGATCAGAAATGCTTTTTCCTTGTTTCTCCCCCTCTTATTCTTCTGCTTCTCTGCCCCCAAGCTCAGGTAGAGATTTCGATCTGTTTGGCTGATAACTTGTTTTGTTTTAACTACAACCACCTAGGACCTAGGACCCAGATTATTTTCTCTCTGGGTTTTCAAATTAGACTCTTTATCCCGTTGTCTTATCTTAGTTCGTATCTTATTTTACTGTTCTTCCCACCCTCCACCTGGAGAAAGGGCATGAATTCACTCAGGTTCTGGTGCTGCCGGGGACAGGAAGTTACTTAGAAATAACAACGTTGTCACTTGTGAATATGGAACCCTCTGGTCATTTTCTTCTCTCTCTTCCTCTTTCTTCCTTCCCTCTGTTCCTTGTCCATAATGTAAAATCGAGCTATTCCATTAAAGGGTTTTTAACTCTCACTTAATTTTCTAACATTCATCTTGACTTTCAAGGGAGACTCACTACTTTATGTGGCATGCCTTGTGCTTTCATGACTATGAGCCAGTTCCTGCATTAGCCAAAGAAAAAGGGACTTGCGGGTAGTAACTACCTAGTGTTGCCCCCAGAATGTGGCCTGGTGCTCTGTGCTCTTTACGGGAAATGAAATGAGCTAAGCCTGGAATACATGTTCACTCTCCAGCAAATCAGAGGTGCCCCGTGCAGTTGGGGATCACACTGTAGTCTGCAAAGACCTTCTGGCAGGAGGAGGCCATCGCCCTTGTTCTGACAGAGTCCCTGCTGAAGCAGCTACAGGGAAGAGACCAGACCGACCGTAGGCTGGACCGAACCAGCGAGGGCTCAGAATCTCCAGGTAGAGCTGAGCCAGCTCCAGTGTGAGGTGAGACAGATCCGACCCTCAGCCTCTCCATTAGCACCCTGCTCGCTTCTGCTTTCCGCTTAGCTGCCTTGCCAAGGCTTCTTCCTCAAGTTCTCTGGCCTCCATAGTTCTGCCATCTGAGCAGGACCATCGTTGCAATCACTGAGGTTGTTTGACTTTGGTATTAGCCTTTAAAAAGCTTTTTGGCTAGCCCACTCACATTTTGGAATCTGACATCTCCGCTCTGGGCCCATCAGTTGACAGGTATTTAATAATGTACACACTATTTGGTATCCTGCCTTTTCCCCTTGATGTTGTTGTGAACATCTCCTCTCCACTATTTAATAGACGTCCCAATATTGTTTTGATGCTTGTGTTATAACACGTCACGAGGCGTCTTATGATGTATTCCTTGCTGCTAGACATTTTGGCCAGTTCCACATTTTCACAACTAACACCTTGATAAGTATTAGTGTCACAAAATCTTTGCAATCGTTTTTTAAAACACTTTTTTAATGTTTATTCATTTTTGAAAGACAGAGAGCCAGAGTGCAAGCAGGGGAGGGGCAGAGAGAGAGGGAGACACAGAATCCGAAGCAGGCTCCAGGCTCTGAGCCATCCCCACAGTGCCCTATGCGGGGCTCAAACTCAAAAACCTCGAGATCATGACCTGTCGCTTAACCAGCTGAGTCACGCAGGCGCCCCATTTTTAAACAGTTTTAGAACACACACGTAATAAATGAATACACACTGTTGGCAACAACGTAAAACATTACAGATATGACTAAAGTCCCCATTAATGACCCGTCTAGTCACCACCACTCTTACAGAGATAACGACTGTTATTGGTTGGTGCCTACCCTTCACTTTTTCAATGTGCTTACGTATATTTCCATGTAAAGTATATGGTGATGCATGGTATTATTATTTGTGAGGCGGGGGGTGGTACACAGATGCTCTCATGCTGTCTCTGTTCACTGGACGGAGTATCTTGCAGATTCTTCCGCGATAGCACATGGCGATCAGCATCCCTCTCCGTAACTGCTGTGTAGGGTCCCATAAAAAAGACAAACCACTGTTTACTGAACTATTGCCGTGTTGTTGGGTATTTGGACTCTTTCTAGTTTTTTGCCAAGACCAGCAGCGCTACGTTAGATCTTTTCCTCAAACACACGTGCACATGTTTCTCTGAGGAGATTCAGAACAGTAGGACTGTTAGGTGGTCGAGGAGGCACATGCCTTGTTTGTGCAGATAGCGTCAAATTGCCCACTGGCGTGGCGGCACGGAAGCACTCCCTCCAGAGACCCAGTGAGGGCGTATGTGGTGCACAACCCGACCCACGCTTTATCTGAGCAAACTTTGGGTTGTTGCCGCTCTGATTAAACATGGTATCTTACTGTGTTTTATATGCATTTTCCCGATTTCTAGTGAGATTAAGGATCTTGTCAAGTGTATTGGCCATTTTTGCTCACATTCCTCAAAGTTTCATTGCCAGGTCAAAGCATATGCAGTGTGTGTGTGTGTGTGTGTGTGTGTGCATGTGTGTACGTGTCTATATTTCTGTAGCTATCTTCTGTACCTGTGTATTGATGTATGTGTGATGCTGTCCCTTTAAAGGTTGTTTTTATCCCCAAATGCCCTTCTGTGATAATTGAACCAAATGTATACTCTCATCACAGAGTCTATCAACTCTATTTTTTCATACGGTCTATAGCACAGAATTCTAAATCTGTTGTTTTTGTTCTCTTTGACAATTTGGTAGGGAAATATAGCATCTTATTTAGTTTAAGTTGCTTTCATTAAGAGCATGTCAGGGTGCCTGGGTGGCTCAGTTGGTTGAGCATCTGACTCTTGATTTTAGCTCAGGTCATGATCCCAGGGTCATAGGATCAAGCCCCACATCAGGCTCTGTGCTGAGTGTGGAGCCTGCTTAAGATTCCTTCTCTCGGGGCGCCTGGGTGGCTCAGTCGGTTAAGCATCCGACTTCAGCTCAGGTCACGATCTCACGATCCGGGAGTTCGAGCCCCGCCTCGGGCTCTGGGCTGATGGCTCAGAGCCTGGAGCCCGCTTTGGATTCTGTGACTCCCTCTCTCTCTGCCCCTCCCCTGTTCATGCTCTGTCTCTCTCTGTCTCAAAAATAAATAAACGTTAAAAAAAAATTAAAAAAAAAAAAAGATTCCTTCTCTCTCTCCCTCTGCCCCTCCCCCAGTCTCACTGTCAATCTCTCTCTCTCTCTTAAAATAAATAAACACTAAAAAAGAGAGAGAGAGAGAGAGAGAGTTAAGGTTGTCTACTTATAATTTGGGGCATTTTATATCTCTTTTTGCGTGAATGGCTTATTTATTTCTCCCATTTTTGTGTCGGGTCAATCCTCTTTATTTCTGCACGGATTTATAAGAACTCTTTATAGACCTTAAGAATATTAACCCATGTCTGAGGACTCAGTAACCTTAGGATAGTTCAATAAAAATAATATTCCTAATATATAATATGCATTAATATACCAATATAATAATATAAATTCCTAATAATGTAATAAAAACCATAAATAATAGTGTAAATTCCTTACAGTATAATAACATTCTGCCGTGGACGGGTGCCTCTGGGAAAGTCCACTTGGGAGATTAGAGCCCCTCAAACAAATAAATATAACTTTTTAGAAGACTGCCCTCCTTCATTCTCCATATTGTCTCCTTACATATAAAGGTGGCTGAGATCGTGTCATGATAAAGCAGCAGACTGTGTTTGAGTGTGATGAGACTCCAGATGCTCACTGTTGAAGGATCGATAGGTGACGTGTGCCAGGTGGTCCCAGGTCCCAAATGCCTGGCCACTCTTCAGAGGAGCCAGGACCACTTACGGCCCCAGGGCTGTCCTTGCTGTCACACGGGCTGGAACATGTGGCTGCCACATCCAGCTAGGGGGAGACCTGTAACCCTTTACTTTTCCCTCTTTTGGCAGTTAATCCTCCCTTTCTCCCCATTAGAGAAAGTTTGCCTTGATTTTACTTGTTTCTTGAAGGGCCGTATTTTCTAGGGAAAACCTCACTCAATGAGGAGTTGAAGAACCTATCCATGGTGTTCTCTCTAGAACTAGAAAGCTAGTTGGTAATGGAATGCACACAAATGGCAGACGGTCTGTAAACTAGACCTAAGGTGCACTAGCGAGCTCCTTTTACAGCCCTGACTCTAGCCTGGAATCATCTGCTGTGGGTTCAAACCCCAACCTCAGCTTGGCCGATACACAGCTTTGACGCGGGGCTCAAACTGCTAAACGTCAACTCTGTCCTCTGTAAAATGGCAGTCATGTTAGTACCCACTTTAAGGCAGGTGTGAGGATTAACTAGATCCTGGCCTAATAAGCATTTTACGTGTAATAGCTCCAATCATTATTTTTCCACTTATTCTCAGAATTGAGACCGATATCTGTGTGTGAATTACACTTTCCCACGTAGTACGAAGAGGCATATTAGAGCATATAAATTTCTTCTAAAACACCATAGCTATAAAGGAGACCAGTATGGTTAAAAGGACCTTTCTTGTTTGTCCTGCCTGGATATGACATTAGGTTTTAAAAAAAAATCTCCCTCCAGTTGAGGAGTCTAGCAACCCTGGATTACCCAACAACGGTTACTATGGCTGCAAAAAGGAAGCAGAAAGACCTCACAGCAGTGTTTACCAAAGAAAAGGGAGTCTGTGGCTCCGGTAGTTAACTAAATGACTGTGCTTATGTCCTTGAGACCGGAAGACAGGAATGACTGCAAAACACATGGAGACACGTAGCCACGCTCTTTCCACGGACATTACAGGACGGACTCAGTGCACCAAGAGAACCCCTCCGCAACTCCGTCAGTATCTCCCCAGATGGAAAAGTGGCAGAGAGCTCCTTCCTTCAACACTGTGGTGATTTTCTGTCCTGAGTTCCACTGTGTTCTATAGTCATGTCTATGCTCTCGGCCTTGGAGAGACGCTTCTTCTCATGAAGTGAAGACTGATGATTCATACTGGCCCGGATTTCTGGATTACTTGCAAGAATTGTGCAAATAGGGAGAAGATTTCATAAAGTCACTGATGCTTCCCTGACCTGTGTAGGGCTGTTCTCAATGATGGTTGGTTTTCATCTGTCAAATGGGGATATGGACAGCTATTAAGATATTGACAGCGCAGATTTGGCTTTGAATTCTGTCTCTACCCCTTAGAGAGTGTGTGACACCTGTTATTTAATATCTCTGAGTCTCAGTTTTCTCATCTGCAAACTGAATGTAACACTTATGTTGACTGTCACACTTACACTACAGGGTGTTGTGACATTATCTATATGTCAGTGAGCAATGAGCATCATGTATGGAATACAGTTGCATTTGGTGGTTGATTGGGATGTCTACATCCTAATCTCTGGAATCTGTGACTGTTACCCTGCATGGCTAAAGGGGTAATTACACCAAGACCCTTAAAATGGGGCAGTTATCTTGAATTCTCTAGGCTGGCCTGGTGCAATCCCAAGGACCCTTACCTGAGAGGTAGGAGATCAGAATGAGTAGTAGCAGAAAGTGATGTGACCATGGAGGCAGAGACTGAAGCCATGTGGCCACAAGCCAAGGAATGCCGACAGCTTCTAGAAGCTGGAAGAGGAAAGGGAGGGACTCACCCTGGAGTCTCCAGAGGGAACTAACCTGGCCAACACCGTGATTTTATTCCCACAACACACACCTGACCTCTGGGACCACTATAAGATAATAAAATTGTGTTGTTTTAAGCTACTAAGTTTGTGGCAATTTATCACAGCAGCAGGAGGGAACTAATACAATTTTCTATAAACAGTGGCTTTTATTATCGAGCATGGTAATGTTCATTCAAAATGTGGAGGGACCCCTGGGTGGCTCAGTCGCTTGAGGAAGAGATGAAAACTTAGAGAAAAAATGCAAAGACTGAGGAATACTGAGGAAAAAGCTAGCTTTGAGGGTAGATCCAGGATAGTAGACATATGATTACGGATTTACAGTCTCTTATCTGAAAACATCGAAGCCAGAAGAAGTTTGGGAATTTAGATTGTTTCAGCTTTTAGAAATAACACTGAATATTATATATATTTGTACGTATCTATGTATTTCTGTTTTTATGTTCATTACATATATTTCTTACATACATTTTACATTACATACATTTATATAGTTATAGTACATACTATATAATATCCCCAGAAGGATATGGAAAGTACTCAGAAATCAAACATTTTCAGCACCAAAATATATGGAATATTCACACACTAGTATTTTTTTTTTAATTTTTTTAAGTCTATGTATTTTTTTGAGAGAGAGACAGAGATAGCACAAGTTGGGGACAGGCAGAGAGAGAGGGAGAGAGAGAATCCCAGGCAGGCTCTGTGCTGACATCATGGAGCCCGACAGCTGGGCTGGCTGGCTGGCTTGAACCCACAAAACCATGAGATCATGACCTGAGCCACCCAGGCGCCCCTCACACTAGTATTTTTTAGTAACTAAAAGTAGTCTCACCTCATTTCAGGTTATGTTTTTCCAATAAATGTGTTGGCTGGAAATTTATTTATTTATTTAATGTTTATTTTGAGAGAGCGCGCGCGCAGGCATGGAAGGGGGAGGGGCAGAGGGAGAAGGAGAGAGCGAGAGTGAGAGTGAGAGCGAGAGAATCCCAAGCAGGCTCCATGCTGTCAGCACAGAACACAACTCGGGGCTCAATCCTATGAACTGTGAGATCATGACCTGAGCCAAAATCAAGAGTCAGACGCTTAACCAATGGAGCCACCCAGGTGCCCCTGGAAATTTATTTTTCAAAAGGCGCACACACACACACACACACACACACACACACAAAACAAAGCAAAAACACAAAGATACGTTAGATAAGGGATTGTGATCCTCTGTTAGAATTTCCAGTACAAGGAAAAGGTGTCCATGGAGAAGAAGTAACCATTAAAGTGGAGGGAAATTGTCCTTGGCTTGAAGAAAAGCTAAGTCTGTAGTCTGAAAGAGTTGGTTTAAAACAATCTATGCAATGTATTAAATACGAGGTGCATTCTGAGGCCAGCAGTGCCCCTGCCTGGAGCAGAGCAATGAGATTCTGAGCTCCAGGACAGAACAGCTGGTGCCTTCGGAGAGAGCTCTCCAGAGGCATGCAGACACTCCCCCTGGAGACCTTGTTGGAACACTAATGAGAGCATACCTGTGAGGACGTGAGAAAGTCCGCCCAGAAAGAATGCAGGCAGCATGACTATCCTGGCCACAGTCATGCCCATTCAGTTGCAGTACAAGAGCAGAGCTGAGTAGTCAACACAGACTTGTGACCCTAAGCCTAAAGTATTTACTATCTAGCTTTAAATAGAAAAAAAAAAAAAAAAAAAAAAAAAAAAGTCACTGCCTCCTGATGTAAGGGATAAAAATACTTTTGATTTTAAATTACCTGGGCTCAAATCCCTTTTTCATCACTGTGTGACCTTGAGTAAATTACTCAGTGTTGTCACCCTCAGTTTTCTGTCTGTAAAGATGGGCATAATCTAGTTACCTTCCTCATACATTCATACCTGACTGAAAATGCTCAGAACCCTAACTGGCATCACAGTGAAATAAATCAATGAATAGTTTTGTTTTGTTTTGTTTTTAAGGTTAACCTTTCATTTAGAGGCAGACAATTTTCAGTTGCTTTGGGGTTTCCATCGTAAAATCAGCAACGTGACTTATCTCATCCCAAGTATGAGTTCTCTCTCCCCGGCTTCTATATTGTAACTAAGGGAAGTGGACCAAAATGAGATTTTTTAGTACTATTTTTACAAGCTCTCTGTATAGGCACGTTTTAAAATCCAAATTCACATAGTCCCTGACATCTTATACTTAAACCGGATAAAACACTTCTCCAGGGAAGATCCGATTTCCTTACCTCTTTGTCCCTTCCAGGGCAAAGCAGAGGCTCTTCCATTTAGGAACACTCGATAAATGTTTGGGATGGGCGAATGGATGCAGGGAGGGGTGGATGGATGGATGTTATAAGTCATTTCATTGAGGAGACACCGGGAACAGTTCTGTGAAGTGAATGCACAGAAGGAAAGGCACTGGTTTGCCTGCCACCCCCTCCCGTCCCCCCCACCTCCTCCTTCACTCACTGCCAACAAAGCGTAAGGCTTTAGCAAAGCTGAAGTTCACAGTTCATACATCTTTGCGGTATTTTTGAGGGGTCTGTCTTGGCTTTGTTTATTTGTTGGCGGGTTTCGTATCTCTGGCTACAGAGGTTGAGGATATAGAATTCATGACACGTTGCCATTATCGGTCCAGACAAGGTCTTTCCTTTGGTTATTTATTAGCTTTTACTGCTTACTTCCCCATAGATAACCATTGAAATGCGTTTGATTATGAATTTTTGTTTGTGCCCATTTAAAGAAAGTTGTGGGTGTAGGCATGTATCTTTAATTGACCTAAAGCCAACTGCGTCCTGTACCTCCTGCCATTTCTTACCCTTTTCACTCAGCACTGCCTTCGTAAAATCCAACCGTGCTGTCGCGTGTATATCCATTCCACTGTTTTGTTTTTTTTTTAAGTTTATGTATTTATTTTGAGAGAGACAGAGACCGTGTGGATCGGGGAGGGGCAGAGAGCGAGGCAGAGAGACAGAGAAGCCCAAGCGGGCTTCAGGTCACCAGCGCGGAGCCTGACACGGGGTTTGAACTCATGAAACTGAGCTCATGACCTGATCGGAAACCAAGAGTCAGACACTTAACCCACTGAGCCACCCGGGGGCCTCCACTCCGCCGTTTCTAAGTATTCCATTGCGTACAACCGCACATTAGACTTGGTGCTCTCTGTATTTTGTTTTCCTAGGGTATAGTGGAAAGTTATTGCCAGTTTAATCAATCCTGTTTCCACGGTTTGCAAAAAGATTAGGCACTCCGTCTCCTTGACCGTGACTGGAATAGGAGTGAGCCCCTGGGGGGAAAGAGGTCAAGGAGAGGACAGCCTGGGTGTAGGAGCAGCTCCATCAGCCCTGGTTGTCCTTGGCCACTGGCCTAGCCTCTCTGTTTTCTCACCTGCAGCAGAGTCAATAATCCCGGCCACACCTATCTCACGGGGCTGATAAGAGGTTTAGGAAAACAACAGGTGAGAAAAAAAGACTCTGAATAGGGTTCCTAACCACATATAGGGAGTCAGCCCTCGTGGTCCCTTCTCTGGCTGGCACCCAAGCCCGACAGGTGACTGGAAAAGCAAATGCACCCACCCCCGTGCCACAAAGAAGCATCATTCCACTCTGAAGGTTGTGCAGTCCACTAAGTGTTCAGTCCTAGGCAGACTTCTTGTGTCCCCCCTGGTCACACCCCACCTCCTCATGGGGTGACCTTCCTGGGACTCCACAGGGAGGTATATGCTCCCTCAGGCAATCAGTCCCAACCCCTGTTTCCTCCTAATCTTCTCCAGTCACCTTCTCTCCTCCTCTCACACCCCCTGCCATTATTTCTATTCTATTCACTTGTTTACAACCTTGTGCCTGGGAACAGAGTCCCTCCAGGTTTCCATCCGTAGGGGTAGCCCACAGGAGAGAATCCTGGCTGGCTTTTGTGACTATTAGCTCACTCTTCTTCCACATCCCCTCACCAGGAACAACAACAAAAACATGAATTCTACGTTTCAACCAAAAAAAAAAAAAGCCAAAGAGTACACCCAGCGGGGTAGGTGCGGTCCCAGCCTCTTAACTCCTTTGTACAAAGATCTAGAGCCACTTCCCCTGGGGGCCCTGTCTGCTCAAGGCAGAAGGACTTCAGCCAAATCCACTCAGCAGCTTTTCTCCCAACCGGCCCCCTCTCTCACTCTTGCTCCCTTTTTGCTCAGCGCTTCCCAGAGGACTGGCTTCTGTGCTTCCCGAGCCCCCGCTCCGGTGTGTAGTGTGGCCATTGTCATTCAGTATTACTGATTGGCTCGCAGGTCTGGCTTTCCTCCCAGACTGTGAGCTTCCTGCAGGCTGATGCCAGTCACGTTACTCTCCGCGGACACCTGTGAGACAATACATTTCTGTTGCGTAAGCCACCCAGTCTGTGGGTTGAGCTTGAAGGGAAGTGGGTGAAGATTGAGCTAATAGTCACAAAAGCCAGCCACGATTCTCTCCTGTGGGCTACCCCTAGGGATGGAAACCCTAGGGCTGGCAGCCCTAGGAAACTAATACAGGGGGGCAATCATGTCTTTATTCCTGCATGTTTTTTGTATGTTTGTTGCCACCGCATCCGTAGAGCTTAGCATAGCAACTAAGGCATAAGGAGAGCTCCATACATTTTTACTGGTAGAAAAACCTGTACTCAGGAGAACAAAGAGGAGATGTGCTTCCCCGCACTTGAAGGTCGCATAATGCGATGGAAAACACAAGAGAATGAGAAAGACCGTTCAAAGTGCATGCTTAATGCCAGGTCAGACACATGGGCGGTTGGGCTATGCGAGTGCCAAGCCCTTAACTCAGATAGGGTGGGCAGTGCTGGGCAGTCATCCCAGAAATCTCCCATAACCTGAATCTTGAAGTAAGAGTTAGTCAAGCGGAGAAAGAGAATTGGAACAGAACGAAACCAAACGGCAAGAGAAAACATGGACTATATGTGGACCTCTGAGATAAGCGGGAGCCTGAACATCAGGGGTCTGGTACAACCTGCTGAGTCTGAGAACCAAAGAGTGCATTTAAACGGGGGAGTAACGTGCATGGTCAGGCTTAGTTCTAGAAACTTCTCTCTGGCAAAGTGAGGATACATTCCAGGGAGATATGGCTCACCACCAGGAGGTTCACTGTTCTCTGTGAACATTAGAAATCGGAGGAATTCTTTATCAGTCCTCAACGTCAAGGGAAGGCAGCACCCCCAGGGCTGGGCCTCACCGGGAAAGCTGGGAACATATATGCACTACCCCACAGACCAACTCCTATTTTGTCCTTTTAATGGGCAGTAATATCCCCTCACCAGATGTGTTGTGCTACTATTTTTAAGTTCAGGCAGTCCCCACCCTCCTAGAATCTGCCTCTAATTCTTGGAAGTTGGGGTAAAACCACATGTTTTTCATCATTCCTCAAAACCACTAGCTCAAAGCACATACGTAGTTCTGTGACACAGGGGAAGAGGCTGTGGACATCTGTGTTGTGTTTCTGTTCCCATTCATATTTCTCTGGTGTATTAAAGCCAAATTGCACCAGGCTATAAAGACCATCGGGGAGAATCGGCGGGCAGACAGGATCCTGAAAGAATAAGGTTCCCCAGAGAAACCATTCCCCAAAGGGGACAGGAGGCAGCGGAGAGGCTCCAGATCCCGGGCCATTCCCTTCACGGCACGACACACATATGGGGTCTGATCAAAGTAAAGTCTACTTTGGGCCTGTCTTCTTGTTCTCATTATTTCTATCACCTCTCAGAGGACACGTGGTTGCCCTGAACACCGTGCTCACGACAGGAGGGAAAGCTGGCTAACACCACTCATCCTGCAGGGTGGGGGAGGAGAGCCCACTGGCAGGGCCCGCAACCATCAGCAGAGGGCTTCTCCAACACTGTTCCAGCCCAGCCCGGGGCCCCACAGAAGCCACCTGGATGGGCACAGCCTCAGCACTGCAGGTGTTTCCAGTACTAGCGCCCCTGCAGGCCCCACATGCCAGAGGACACATCTGCTGACCTTTAGATTACGACAGGGGCCGGTATTGACATTCGCATCAGCACATTAAGGCAGCCCGTGCACAGAGGCCCTGCAAGATAGCTACAGAGCTGGGGCTCTCTGCGGAGCCCGGCTGCCACCAGTGGTGTGGGTAGACCCTGGCTACATGGAATTTCCCTGCTCTTCTGGATGGGTTTTGATGGGCTTTCCTTTCACTTCCTCTTGTAGACCTCCGGACAGTGTCATTACTGATGCAGTGGATTCCATGTGTCCTGTGTCACCCCAGCAGGGCTTGCCTTGCAGCAGTGGGAGGCTTTGTCCCATGCCCAGAGGGGCACCTCCTAGGAGTGAGGGCTAGGGGTGCCCTCATCGGGCCCTGGGGACCCGCTTTGCCGCAGAAAGCTGTTGAAGCCTCTCACCCCTGCCCACCTCACAGGATGCTCAGGGGAATTCAGCAAGCCATGTATTCTGAGCCCCGGGAGATGGAAAGGAAGGAAGAGGGAGAGTTGGAGCCCTACAGGTCAATGTTATTAGCGTTGTCAGGGACAAATATGTAGATGATGTATGGCAGCAGAGTGTTGAGACAACAGACCCTCAACTTCAATGTCATAAACTTACAAAGCGGTTTTTAAAAACCTGAACTGCTATCAGTATTCCAGTTGAGATATTTCACATGAAAAAACAATCAAGATTTCCATCTCATCTCAGATAAGAAGACATAGCAACACTCTCTGCCCCTCTAACTGCGGGTCAGCAACCAGCTCCAGCTCGGAAGCGGCTGTTCCCTCCCAAGGGACCCATGTTCTCCAATCTGCCAGAATCCCACCCGGTCTCTTGTTAACAATTTCTATTGTTGCCTGGTCCCTACAGGCATTAGAGTTGGTGGGATCATGCTTACTCAGTGGACCCCAGGAATCCGATCTGGGGAGTGCCGGGCCAAAGCCCATTCTGGTGACATCCAATCCTCCGGCATGGGGTGGTGATCCTGTCTGCTTGTCCTTCTCGCAGAGGGCCGCCATCGGCTTTCCAGCCCTTAGGAACAACTGCACAGAGAACACTACAACTGTGAGGGAGGAAGACCCAGCCACTTACAGTCCAGGCAAGAGTGCAGGTCTCGGTGCAACTTGCTCTAAGTCCTTACGGAGCCAAGAATCGTTGCTTCTCTCTTTGTACCGTCTTCCATCAGTGCCGCCAAAAGGGGGCAAAGCCAGAGCCCCCAGGACAGTGCACAGTTCCATCTGGTTAATGGTGAGGGCCCCGTTAAGTGGGAGCAGGCTGCCCCAAAGAACAATTTAAGCTTGATCTCTCAGGAAACGTCTGCTCGTGATTTTTAAGGGGTCAGTTCTCCAGAATTTTTCCTATGAAATTATTTCAAAACAACCAAAGACTGAAGATTTCGCACCTATTGACCTCATGTCGTGTATCCCGGTGTTTGAAGACACTGCAAAGTGCAGCCCACAGTAACAAAGGCTACAAATTCAGACTCTGATAATCAAAGATGGTGGGGGGGAGGGGAGGTGGTTCCCATAAGGCTAGAACATTCGGCCTGCTGTGGGCATGAAAGAGGCCATGAGAAAAAGAAGAACTCGTTACCTTCTGTTTACATGGGTGCACAGCGTGTCTGTCTTGCTTGGCCTCGAAAGAGTAACAGAACCACCAAAAGGTGCCGGCTTTGGGAAATCCCATGTCTTCTCCGATGCTGACTGAGAAGGGCAGCAGACCCTCTGCCACAGGTTTGCTCCCTGAGGTCTGCTGACCGCAAGCCCAGGCTTTAGGGACCATCGCCTCACCCTTATTTAACAGCCTGGCACGAGGATAGGCATATGGCACTTCTGCTAATACCCTCCCTCCCTGTTTCTTCACCCACCCAACCTCCCCACTTTACACAGCTAACACAACACGGAACCGTTGAACTGGAATGTCTTAATGGAACGGGATGGCAGCTCTCTGTGAATGCACGGAGAATTCCGAATATCCTGAAGTAGGAGAAACACCACCGTGATCTCCAGGGTACAAGTAGCAAGCTGCCCTCCAGACCCTGGGGTCTTACTGAACTCCTACCACCTAGAATCCTTTAAAGCATTTCTTGGTTCCTCCAATTTCAGACCCAAGAAGCCAGGCTCAGAAAAGCCTCAGGATTCTTTGTCTTACCTGCCAGAGGCCCACTTTCTGAATTCTGAAGACCCGTTTGAGGACCCACCCCTTCACAATAACTCACAACCGGCAAGCCCGTCCATGTGGAAGACCGGGTGTGCCCGGTTGGACCATGACATCATTTTTAATTTCTGGACTAAAACCGGATAATCACCTCCAGTGACAGAACCCAGCCATTTGTCCTAGAGACTCATGTGCGTGATGTGGGACCCTCGCTGTTCAATTAGAAACATAGTTCTGCCGTGGCTGAGGATATCCAAGCTTTCATGTGAACGGAGGGCTGAGTGTGCTATTGGCTTCTTCGCCCTGAAGAACTTTCGTCAGCTAATTCAGCGAAGTGTGGCAAAGCCCTGTGCCCTGCTCCTTCTTGAAGCCATACTCTCCAGTGCAGTAGAAACGGACTCCTCAGAATAGCAGGAAACATGTGGGATTTACGGGGTGAAGATTGGAGTTCAATCTCCTCTGCAATTTAAATTCTCTACAGCTCACTTTCCTCACCTGTCTGCTCTCCCTATCCCGTGTGAGGCTCAAATGACCTAACACCAGCAAAGAACTCCATTGTAAATTCTCATATAAAGTTAGTTATTAACTAGTACTGAGAATGCATGGAAATTTCTGTGAGATGATTTATAATGATTACATACGTGCCAAGCTGGCATGCACAGCCTCCTGAGACGTTCATTCTTTGGGTCTGCATTGTGTCTCTCAAGTCTGATAAATGTTTCCGGGGTTAAAAGTCTAGTTTCATGGGTTGCCAAGAAAATAAGGCCAACTGGCAAAGCAGTAATATCTATTGGGAGACCTTTTAGAGAATCCTGAATAAAGAAGGCAAAAATTAATTTTTTATTTCATTATTAAATACTAAGTGGTTGCTTATAATTATTACAGATAATTATTTTTCATTAACTTTAATCATATTATTAGTTACTTAATAATCACTTGCAATATGCTTATTAAAATAATTATAATTATTGATCAAATAATAATTAATTCTGCCATGTTTGTTAATGAATGAATGATGAAGAGGGTGTTGGAGGCTGTAATTAAAGATAAAACAAAATCAGAGGGAGAAGGCAGTTCATGTAATCAGACTTCCAGAGAACTGTAAGAATCCATATCTTGGAACTAGAATACACATTTTCTTCTAGAATGAATTCTCTGCATAGGTGTTTTAAAGCTTTAAATAGTTTTATCTTTTTTTATTTAAGTGTATTTATTTTGAGAGAGAGAGATGGGAGGGGCAGAGAGAGAGAGAGAGAGAGAGAGAGAGAGAGAGAGAATCCCAAGCAGACTCCTTGCTGTCAGCATAGAGCCCAAGTGGGGCTTGAACCTAAAATCATGACCTGAGCTGAAATCAAGAGTTGAAGCTTAACCAACTGAGCCACCCAGGTGCCCCATTACCTGATTTTTAAAGAACGAATAATCATTTGTGTAGAAATTTTATTTAAAAAAATTCATGTTCCCTGGGGCATCTGGGAGGCTTAGTCGGTTAAGCTTCCAACTCTCAATTTCAGCTCAGGTCATGATCTCATGGTTCTTGGGTTCAAGCCCCACTTAGGGCTCTGCATTGACAGCTAGGAGTCTGCTTGGGATTCTCTCCCCCTCCCTGTGCCCCTCCCCAGCTTGCTCACTTGCTCTCTCTCTCTCAATCTCTCTCTCTCTTTCTCTCAAAATAAATACATAAACATTTTTAAAAATTCATGGACCCCAAAAATAATCAGCTGCAAACATGTTATCAGGTGAGCATTTTCTCATGACACAAAATTTAGGACATAGAGAACATGATTTCTCCAGGATACGGGGAAAAGTTGAAGCCCTGGGCACTCAGGAAATTAATTCAATCTGGAAATAAGGAAATCATTCCCTATTGCCCTAGGTTACCTGTTTATTTAAAAAAAATTTTATTAAAATTTTTATATGTTTATTTATTTTTGAAAGAGAGAGAGAGAGATGGAGCTTAAGCAGGAGAGGAGCAAAGCGAGAGGGAGACAGAATCTGAAGCAGGCTCCAGGCTCTGAGGTGTCATCAAAGAGCCCGATGCAGGGCTCAAACCATGCAATCATGACCTGAGCCAAAGTCGGCCATTCAACCTACTGAGCCACCCAGGCGCCCCTTAAAAACTTCTTTTTAATGTTTACTTATTTATTCTGAGAGAGAGAGAGAACAAGGGAGGGGCGGAAACAGAGGGAGAGAGAGAATCCCAAGCACAGAGCCCAATGCTGGGCTTGAACTCACGAACCATGAGATCGTGACCTGAGCAGAAATCAAGACTCAGACACTTAACCTACTGAGCCACCCACTCACCCCCAAGGTTACCTGTTTAATATGAGGGCTAAGGCTTTCCACCAATATCTGTGGAGGAAACTTTTATTAAGATTTTCTTTTGCCCTGATATGTAGTTGCTTCTGGGAGTCCTTAAATTCCTTGAGAGCCCCTGCCTGGGGACAGGGGGCCTCAAGTTCAAGTGACTGTGGGAACTGAGGGGCTGGAACAGGAAAGGAAAAGTCTGTCAAGGTGGACAGAAGGATGAAGGAGGCAGGGGACTTAAAGGAGGATACATGAAAGGATTCAAGGGAGCTAAGGGAAGATCAAAAGTGGTACAAAGAGGAAGGAGGAATGGAAGTGATGTGAAGGGAGAGGTCTTAGATTAGTCAGTCCGGGGAAGCCACCAAAGTTCCAAATTATCCCGAGTAAAATCATGCCAGCGAGACATTAGCACAGTGGCGGTGAAACATACAGTCAGGAGGGATTTATGAAGGGGAGGTTCAGCTGACTGAGAAGTTCCTGTAGAAAAAGGATCAGGAGGCGCCTGGAGGGCTCAGTTGGTTGAGTGTCCAACTTCAGTTCAGGTAATGATCTCACAGTTTTTTGAGTTGGAATCCCACTTCGGGTGAGCCCAAACCTAGCTCTGGGTAAAACACAAGCCCCAGGTGAGCCTGCCTCCCTCTCTCTCTCTCTGTCCCTCATGGGATTCTCTCTCTCTGCCCCTCAATCGCTTGCACCCTCTCGCTCTCAAAAATAAATAGAAAGGAAGAAAAAGAAAGAAAGAAAGAAAGAAAGAAAGAAAGAAAGAAAGAAAGAAAGAAAGAAAGAAAGAAAGAGAAAGAGGAAGGAAGGAAGAAAAGGAAAGAGAAAAGAAAGAAAGAAGGAAGAAAAAGAAAAAAGGAAAGAGTCTGAAAGAGAAAGAAAGAAAAGAAAATTACTAAGAGGAGACATTACAGGTAGGGGATTCTTGCTAAATTGACTTAGGATTCTTGCTGACAGCAGACCAGGGTGGTCAGATATCAAGGGTGGGGGAAGTCACTAAAGTGACTTAGCAGGATTCTTGCTACAACTGGTCTAGGGAGGCCAAAGACAGGGCCCACTGGTGAGGCCCAGTGAGAAAGAGGGCTCAGAGGGGCCTGGCTAAAGTTTGGTCAAGAAGAGTGTCTTTGCCAAAGGCCGCTGAGTGTAGTATTTATGATGGGGTTTTGGCTGGTGTTAACAGAGCTGACACTGTGGCACTTTCCTAGCAAATCATAAAACATCAGGTCATGTAAGAGTTTCGGAAAGAAAATGTTGGAATTCAAATGAATTACTTGAGGCAAAAAATCACTTCCGTGGGCAGATTGCACTGATGAGCCGGTGAAGGAACCAAGCTCTAAGCTCTTAATGCATCACCTTTGAAATAGGGCTGATCCAAGGCATAGGTGTGAGGAGACAGGCCTGTTTGTCTACAGGCAGATTCTGTCCAAGACTCCAGACCACGGAGACAGGAGAGAGAGGGCTCTCTTAAGTCCAGAGCCCAGTTGTAGGTCTGGGTCCCCCATCCCCTGACTGGGCTCTGATTAGAAACAATAAAATGTCTTAACAGAAATGCTATAACGTCTGCAATGACCCTCAAAGGACTTCAGCATAGGCAGTGTGGGATCAGTCTCTGGTACAGGTGCAGGTAATGTTGAAAGACTCTATCAGAGGATGAATATACACACTCCGGGGAACGTTTGTTGGAATTTGAAGGAGTATCAGATGCTCTAGAGGCTGCTAGAAAGCACTTCCCCTGTCTCCACTCCCCATAAGAACCAACGGCTTTGTTGTTTAGCATAATGGATCTTAGAAGTAATGGTCATTGGTGGCATTAATGATGTTCAAGATACATGAGTTTGTTGAAAATACTGTATCAGACACTCCTGACCTTACTTAAAACAGGGTATTATCGGGGCGCCTGGGTGGCTCAGTCAGTTAAGAGTCTGAATCTTGATATCAGCTCAGGTCTTGATCTCAAGGTCATGAGTTCAAGCCCCGCGTTGAGCTCTGAGCTAGGCACGGAGCCTACTTAAAAACAAAACAAACAACAACAAACAACCCAAAAACAAAACAAACAAGTATCAACAGAACTGTTGATAATGCATGCCCTTCCCAATGCAATCTCTGTTTTAGGATTTGAAACCAATCTGTATCCACAGCTTTGTAGGAAGTTTCTCTCACCTGACTCTGACTGAACGTGGAGCTAAATCTTGCTGTTAGAATGTTGTCACATCTGCCTTAAGCGAGTCTGTTATGCAAGGAATTTGTCTGAGAGCCAGTAGGACAGAGAACTGTACTTCACTGAGTTTACAGAACTGGTTGTACAACTTTTTCATGCCTGCTGGCTTCCAAATGTTTATTTTATGGCCAAATTCAGTCTGAGACTTGCTTTCATTGTAACAAAGCACCTGGTAATGAAGTTCAGAGGCCCATAAGCCCACATACGAATGTCTGTGTCCCTTAGTTTAACGAGTTCCCCCCAAAGCTCCAGAAAGCAGGCACGTATTGTTAAGGACCTTTGTTGTAACAGGTGTTGTTATATTTCTAGGACCTTGCATATTGGTTCTTCACCATTAAACCCTTTTATAGCAAACCTCCCCAGCCCGTTTATTAGAAGGAGTAATAAAACTAACTAAATGGCATTGAGCTAGGGGTGAATTAAAAGAGGACACGCTGCCACTCCAGGAACCATTTTTTTTTAATGTGTGTGTTCCTGTTTGTATGTTGGTGTGTGTGGATGAATCAGTTCAGCTTTTGAATGATACTAGGATACCAGGCTGGTGTCCTGCAGCCAGCAAAAGCCCCTTGAGGCTACCGTTTCTCCCCTCTGGCCTGATTCCAGTGTTCTTTTTACATCATTTCAAAAGGCACAGAAAACCTCCCCGCTCAAACTTACTTTTGCACTATTTGCTGGTCCTTTTAATATCGGTACGTGCTGCCACCCATTGTGGTCTGCTTCTTTCTTTGTTCCCAATCTCACATCTTTGTACCACGGATACACCAGTGTGGGACTCTCCGTCTGTGTCCATCAACTTTTGTTTTGCTAAGTAAGAAGATGCTTACTTCTGGCTGTGGAGTGCGCCGTGAAATTCCTTTGGGGAACCCTGCAAATAAAATAAATAAGACCATCAGGAGTCTTTAGACTTATTAAAATTCCAGACTCTCTAAAAACAACATTTCCTGTCTAATCTTAACGTTAACAAAATGATCAATTGAGAGCCAACATGTGATTTGGGGATGAGCTCTTTTGGGCATTATCTGCGTGACATTTAGAATGGCCAAGTCATGGTCTACCTTAACTGGTCAACGTGAAACTTCCATTCTTCTCAGATGCACTTATAAATATCACATAAAGGTGTGTACGTATATGTGATGTGTGAGGGCTCACCCACCACAAAACAGCAGAGAAAGCTGATAGAAAGTCATACCATCAATTTAACTTCTTTTTCGCTCCTGGCCTTGCACTTAGCTTTGTGACCACTCCGAGAACAAAACCAACAGGAACATATGGTCACACAAAATTGTCATGTGTTGAATGATTCCACAGAGGTGTTACTGGACAGCAAAGTTTTCAGAAAGGGCCTTTGCTGTTTGTTAGTGGCAAAAAAAAAAAAAAAAAAAAAAATTCCTTGAAGGGCAACTACCTCTTTAAAAGCCAGAGGATGGGAAATAGGGAAGGGAAAAGGCTGTGTGATAGGAATTTATGCCAATGGAATGCAGACGAGTTGTACTTATAAGGCCTTGTACTTGTCCAGCTGGGAGTGGGGCTGTTCAGGGAAGCCAAGGAAATGGTGTGCTTTTGGACACAGCAAAATCCAGTGATCATTCTTGATAAAAGCTTGTGATATTTATCATCACGTTTGATGTAGTAGAACGATTCCTGGAATTTGAATCAAAACTCTGGGTGGGAGGACCTAGTTCCTTAACCATTCTGAGCCTAGAGCTTTCTTTGGTTAAATGCAGATAGTATCTCTCACTGAGGTGGGCAGCCTAATCAGAGGGGTAAATGAAAGTTTCTATGCCAGTACCGGGAACATAGGAGATCCTCCATGAAGGTTAGTGCTCCTTTATTAAAATCAATAATATAAGTGTACTTTGTGTATAGCCTTAGTTAATTTTATGTTTGATTCCCAGTTACAAAATCTTTGAGGGTTGGGACCTTTTTTTTCTCTGCAAAAATTAATAGCAATAAACATAAAGAATTGATGTGTATTAAATTTTTGTTAAATGAATTGCACTTCTTAAAAATACGTTAAAAATGCTAATATAAGGCAACTTCCTCTTACCTCTGGAGACAGCCTGGAGGTTATCTTTATGACTCAGTGAAGAAAACCCCTCTGTACTGATGGGATAGCTGAGCTGAAGTTAGGAATTTAGGGAGTAACAAGAAATCCCCTCTCCAAATATAAGTTTGTAGAATCCCTTTCTCTGTAGTCTAGGACAGGAATCAGAGTGCAAATATTGCTCGGCACCTAATCAAAACACAGGCTTCCCCTTTGCTCTCACTTTTAACGCATTGGCACCTGTGCAGGAAAAGAGCAGAAAAGGAACGCATACTCTGCAGGCTTCCATGGCCCCTTCTGTGTTCATCTGTAAACTGGAGGTTGGAGAATCCCTGCACGGAGGCATGCACACAGCTGACTCCTCCTTGGGTACTGGCCTGATCAACAAACAGTATGTTATATACTCCATGAGGGCCACATGGTTGAACTTGGGTCTGACAAAATATCTTGTCTTCTGGGCTCACCTAGAATCCTCTTAAGGTCAGGACGGCCAGTTGTAGTAGCCCTAGGTCACTGACATCAGGAGTCTCCACGTTCCTTTGCCTCGACCAACTGGTCACCCTGAGTGTTGTAGAAACTAGACTTATTCTGGTTCATAGAGGCACAAGTTCTCCATATTACTCTTTTTAATATAACTTCCTTCACTAAAAATGAGGTTGGGAAAGTATTTTGAAGATTAAATTCTTGAACAGGCCCTCAGAATCAGGAGGTTCCCAGTATTTCTGATGTTCTTTCCATTTTTCCAGAATCAATCTCCTTTCTCCACTTACCCTGTCATCTCTGTCATTAAAACGCAATTCTCGGGGCACCCGGCTGGCTCAGTTGGAAAAGCATGAGACTCTTGATCTCAGGGCCATGGGTATGACTGCAACCTTGGGTGTAGAGATTACTTAAATAAATCAACCTAAAAAATAAAAATAAAATATGATTCTCTGTTAATTCCACTTGTCTTTGCCTTGGGACCACCTAGCCTGGGGTTTGGTAAAGTTTTTGACTCCATGACTGTCAACCATTTGTCTTTCCATTATTCAAGGACTCGAGCTTTCGCTGCATTCCCCCTATACCACTAACCGAATTTTATAGATGAGCAAAACTGAAGCTCAGACAATATATAACTCAACAGATCTAATTTCAACATCTAACAAAAATAAACTGACTATAATCCACCTATGATTATGGATCCCTTTACTTTTTTTTTTTTTTTTGGACTATTTTGCTCTTAAATAGACTTTTCCAGCTATTCTACCTAATTAGCTGCCAGTGTTACTCGTCTAAATATCTTTGTTATTATTTTCTCTAAGTCGATATACCATCAGTTCAAGAGGAGAAGAATAGGTTTAAGACTGGAGATTGGTAATATCTGTTCAGGGGGTCAAGCCTTAATCACAAAATCTCCTATATTTTGAATGATACGATAGGGGAGATAAACCTTTCTTTTTCTCTACCTTCCCACATTCAATAGCTGGAGGACCTGCAAATAAAGTTGACAGAAGACAGATTAACAAGAAAAAAAAAAAAACAAGAACAGATTTCGTTATATCAGAATGCACTGGAGTTCACAAAGAGACATGATTCAAGGAGGGAATTAGTATTTGGGGCATATGCGCACACATGTATACGTATGTATGTATATATGTGTGTATATATGTATATATGTGTGTATATATGTATACATACACACATATCATTTTAGGCGAGACAAAGGAAAAGGAGTTGGGGGTTTCTGGCGGTAACTTATGGGAAGTTAAGGGAAGGAAAAGTAAATAGGGTTGTTCAGAAAGGTTTGTCTTGCAAATAAGAGTCACCTCTGGGGCTCAGAGTTCTCTGGAGTTCTTGTCTTGATAGGGCAAGAGACACGCCTTTATAAATGGAAATTTATGTTCTGCTTTTAGACTGGGAGAGGGGAGAGAGCTAATTTCCTTTAGCTCAAGACAATCCTTACACCAAGGTGGCACATTTGGGGGTGGCGTGCTTGGTTTTCTTCATACCCAAGAGCCTGAACAGGTAGCACTGATTTGGTATTGGCACACAGCACCCCCATTGTTATTTCTGTTTCCTGCAAAGGGGTATAAGCTCCTTAAGGGGAGGAGAAATGGTTTCTTTAGTTTCAAGTTCGTAGTGTTCCCACTTAAAAGCTACCCTTTGTTCAGTGCCCATGCTACGTCACGTGATGTGGATACGTTCTCTCCAGGACACTTCAAGGTAATATAAACATCTCACTTTATAGATGAAGAAATTCAGGCTCAGAGAGGTGAACTGACTTACTAAAATTATTCAGCAAATATATAGCAGAGGACTCAGGCCTAGATCTGTGTTTTAGTCAGGATTCTCCAGAGAAGCAGAACCAAAAGGATATGTGTATACAGAGAAAGAATTTTATCCAATGGAATTACCCCCACGGGACTATGGAGGCTGGCAAACCCAAATCTGCAGTTGAGCCAGTAGGCTGGATACTCGGGAAGGAGCCAATGCAGTTCAAGCCCCAAAGCAGTCGGCTGTAGAACTCCCTCTCGCCTGGGGGAGGTCAGCTTTTGTCCTGTTTGGGCCTTCAACTGTTTGGATGAGGCCCATCCACACCATGGAGGGCAATGTTAATCACATCCAAAAACACCCTCACAGAAACATCCAGAATAACGCTGGACACATAAAAGTAACTATCAGCATCTGTTAACAGCCAGTTCCACATTCATTTCTTCTTATTATACATAGGTTCTTCTCAAACATGGGTTAATTGAGGGGCACCTGGGTGGCTCAGTCGGTTAAGCATCCCACTTGGGTTCGGGTCATGATCTCACAGTTTGTGGGTTCGAGCCCCGCGTTGGGCTCTGTGCTGACAGCTCAGAGCCTGGGGCCTGCTTCAGATTCTGTGTCTCCCCCCTCTCTGCCCCTTCCCATGCGCACGCTCTGTCTCTCTCTGTCTCTCAGTAATAAATAAACGTTAAAAAAAAAATGGGTTAATTGGTGACCTTGAGTCAGGTTCAAGCCCTGCACACTGCTCTTGGGCAAAAGCTTCCCCATCTTAGGTGAAATATATAATCAGTTCTATGTAAAAGGTCTTATTTACAAAGAAAATCTTTAAGGGATTTTCTGCCTCCTGAAACGTAAAAAGCAAACCTTATATGAGTGGTTATAAAGAACACAACCATTCTCTAAGCATCTTAGCCACAGAGCCAGCTTGAGAGACCTCCAGGTAGATTTTAGAAACCCATCTAATACAAGGAAGTAACAAGAGGTTAGGTTGTTATATTTAAGCAAGGCCATTTTATTCTTACTTTCTGAGAGAAGAGCAAAGGAGAATAAAAACAGGCCGATCACATGCTGGGAATCGATACCATGTGTAATGAAGTTCCCCTAAAGTCGCAGTTATATTTTAGCTTACTTTATATAGCAATTTTGCTCTTAAAATATTTAAAAATTTTTGATTAAAACCAAAAAATGATGGCTTCAAATAAACCCATTCCCCAGTCTTTCTGTCATTCTGGAAAGTTTCACTGGTGGGTTTGAGACTAGAAGCTGAGTGGTACGGTCAGTAGAAATGGTTGGGGAGGGGATGTCCAGCTAAAAGAGGAAGTTTGCAAGTGATCTGGGATGGAAAAGCTTTGGAAACATAGTCTTGTCTGTTCTTTCAGCAAAAGGGCCCTGCATGGAACCCGATGGCCCAAGGCATCCAGTATTTTATTTTCATTTTGGTATGTTTATATCAAGGTAAAATACACACAACATAAAATTTACCATTTTAACCATTGTTAAGTTTACAATACCGTGGCATTAAGTGCATTCACAAGGTTGTACCACCAACACCACCATTGCCAAGACTTTTGTCATCATTTCAAACTCTGTACCCATTAAACAGTAAGGCCCCTAGTAATTTCTGATTTACTTTCTGTCTCTAAGAATGTGTCTATTCCAGGTACCCTACATATGCAGAATCATACGGTTTTTGTCCTTTTGTGACTGGCTTCTTTCACTTGGCGACATGTTTTCAAGGTCCCTCCATGTTGTAGCCTTTATTCCTTTTTATTTACAACTTTATTCCTTTTTATGGCTGGATAATATTCCATGGCATGTGTATACACCACATTTTGTTCATTTCTCAATCCGACTTATTATTTGAGAAGATGTTCACCGAGAACAAAAAGGATGTTTTCTCAAAGGATAAAAAGACATTCCTTTCTGTTGAACAGGATGTGGTAGGCAGGTATCAGTGTGAGGTACGTAGCTAAAAGCACATGGATAGCATTGCCTGGATTGGCACGAGAGCCCAATAAAAATCCTTCCCTATTGCCTTAAATAGGTAATCCTAGTTTGCTAAGAGTTTTGGGGTTTTTTGTTTGTTTTTTTGTTTTAACAAGAATGGATATTGTATTTCTACATACTAACAACAAACCATTGAAATTGAAATTATAAGAAAAAAACACCTTTGAAAATAAGATCAGAAATATTTAAGAATAAATCTCACACAACTAAAATATCTGTTCACTGAAAACTATAAAATACTGCAGAGAGAAACTAAAGAAGGTCTAAACAACTAAGGAGATGTATATCATGTTCTTAGAAAGAGGACTGATCCAACATTGTTAAGATGAGCATTCTCCCTGAAATTGGCCTCTAGATCCAGTGCAATTCCAATCAGAGTCTCAGCAGGTTTGTACGTGTGTGGAAAGTAATAAGCTGATTCTAAAATTTTTATTTTTTAAAATTTACATCTAAATTAGTTGCATATAGTGCAACAGTGATTTCAGGGTAGATTCCTTAGTGCCCCTTACCCATTTAGCCCATCCCCCCTCCCACAACCCCTCCAGAAACCCTCAGTTTGTTCTCCATATTTATGAGTCTCTTCTGTTTTGTCCCCCTCCCTGTTTTATTATTTTTGTTTCCCTTCCCTTATGTTCATCTGTTTTGTCTCCTAAAGTCCTCATATGAGTGAAGTCATATGATTTTTGTCTTTCTCTGACTGACTCATTTCACTTAGCATAATACCCTCCAGTTCCATCCACATAGTTGCAAATGGCAAGATTTCATTCTTTTTGATCGCTGAGTAATACTCCATTGTGTATATATGCCACATCTTCTTTATCCATTCATCCATCGATGGACATTTGGGCTCTTTCCATACTTTGGCTCTTGTCGATAGTGCTGCTATAAACATGGGCGTGCATGTGTCCCTTCGAAACATCACACCTGTATCCCTTGGATAAATGCCTAGTAGTGCAATTGCTGAGCCATAGACTACTTCTATTTTTAGTTTTTTTGAGAAACCTCCATACTATTTTCCAGAGTGGCTGCACCAGCTTGCATCCCCGTGATTCTAAAATTTTTATGGAAATGTAAAAGACCTAGAATAGCCAAAACAAGTTTTTTGTTTTTTTTTAAAGAGCTGAATTTAAAAAGAAGGGGATTAATATGACTAGATCACAAAGCTTACTATAAAGGTACAGTCATTGAGAAAGAATAATTTTGGCATGAAGATAGACAAATAAAGTGAGGGAGCATAAGAAAAAGTTGAGACAGGGGACAGGGGACCCACACATGAATGGAGAATCAATGTTTTACAAAGATGCAAAAGCAAGTAAATGGAGAATGAGTCTTTCCTATTTTTCTACTGTGTCATCTCAACAAATGATGCCAATGCAATTGGTAATCCATACAAAAAAGAAGCTCAATCCATACCTTGCACAATATACAAAAACTATGGATCATACAACTAAATGGAAAACCTAAAACTATAAAACTTCTAGAAGGAAATATTTTTGATCTTGGGTTAGATCTCTTACATATACCACCATAAACATGATGCATTCAAAACAAATTGATTAACTTTAACTTCATCAAAATGTAAAACACCTGCTCTTCAAAAGATGCTATTAAAACAGACAAGTCACAAGCTAGGAGAAAATATTTTCAAAGCACATATCTGAAAAAGGGCTTATATCCAGAACATATAAAGAATTCTCAAAATTCAATAATAAAAAAACAAATCCGATTTTTAAATGGTCAAAATATTTTAACAGACCCCTCACTGAAGAAGATAAAATAACTACATGAAAATATGATCGACAGAATTTGTCATTAGAGTAAATTAAAAGCATAATGAGACACCGTTATACCTTATTAAAATGGTCAGAATCTAAAAGACTGAACACAACAAGTTTTGCGAGAACGTGGAGGAATTGAGCCCTCACATACTGCTAGTAGGAGTGTAAAATAGTGTTAAGTATTTTGGAAAATAGAGTGGCAGTTTCTTAAAAATTTAGATATACACCTATTATATGATCCACTCATTCCACTCCTAGATTTTACCTAAGAGAAATGGAAGCATATGTCCCTACAAAGACTTCTACATGCATGTTCATAGAAGCTTGATTGGCAATAGCCCAAAACAAGAACCGACCCAAATGTCCTTCAACAAATGAATAGATAAACACGCTGTGGTGTTATCTGTGCAAATGAAATAGTACTCGGCAATGTAAAGGAATAAACTGTTGATGTATGACAGCACAGACGAATGTCCAGATTATGCTGAACAGAAGAAACTAGAGAAAAAGATGCAGGATGTGTGATTTCTATAGATAATTTTGGAGAGTACGAGCTAATCTATAGTGGCAGAAAGCAGATGGGCTTTACTTGATGGGGGCTAGAGATGGGGGAGGACTCACAGAGGGGCACAAGGAAATGAAACTTTTGGTGGTGATGGATGCTCATCATCGCAGCTGTGGTGATGGTTCTGTGGGTAGCTACATATGACAAAACTTCTCGAACTGTACACTTTAAATACGTGCACTCAAATACTGTACATTTTGCCATATGTCAATTACGCTTCAATAAATCTCGAAAAAATCCACCACTTTGTGCTCCACACACTATTTCCAGTTTAAAAAGCCCCTTCTGTGGTTACTACCACATTTATTGGGTGAGAGACCCTATATCGATGTCAAGTTACAGCTCACAGCGGGATCATCGGTCCTTATAAGTGCCTGTTGAGAAAGGCCAGGCATCTTCAAGATGCGAAAATGCGTGAGGAAACTAGATTGGAGGCAACTGGGGAGGCAACATGGATACGTGGAAGGTAAACAGGACAGATGTGGGTTCAAGTTGCAGTGCTGCTGCCCACAGCAGAATGACTTAGAGGTGGCTTCTTAATTTGTCACAGTATATCAGCTGGGGGTACTTGGTCATGAGCATCAGAAACTGATTCAGGTAAAGATTTGGAGCAGATAACCAACAGCTCCAAAGCATCTCAATGGCTGGCAGAAACCAGATCTTAATAGTTTTATCCAGAATTTTCCTCCCTCTGGTCATGAATCAAATTCCAGAGACAGAGCATCCAATGGGACCAGTCCAAGTCACATGCATGCCCCTTGACCAGGAGGGGGATGCGCATCTTCTTAGCAAGTACAACAGAAGGGATTTGGAATGCTATCAGCAAATGAAGGTAGGATAGAGGCTTGGTGCAAACAACAAATGGCACTTTATCAGTTATATATTGCTGACTATAGATTTAGTGGCTTAAGAAAATAACGATTAGGGGCACCTGGGTGGCTCATTAGGTTGAGCACCTAAGTTTTGATTTTGGCTCAGGTCATGATCTCATGGCTCATGAGACTGAGCCCCAAGTCGGGCTCCGTACTGACAGACAGAAGCCTGCTTGAGATTCTCTTTCTCCCTCTCTCTCTGCCCCTCCCCCATTCACACGCTCTCTAGCTAGCTCTCTCTCTCTCTCTCAAAATAAGAAAAAAGAAAACAGTGATGATTTCTTATTTCTCATAAATCTGTGGGTCACCCGGGTGGTTCGTCTTCTAGTTTTGTCTGGCTTGCTCACGTAGTTGCTTTCAGTGAAAGGCAACTTGTTGGAAGGTCCAAGATGGCCACACTCACACGCGAGAAGTGGGTACTTGGCTGTCAGCTGGTGCATTTTGTTTCTTCTCCACACAGCCTCACATCCTCTAATAGGGCTATACATGCTGCTGTTATAGGCATTATAGGACAGTGGTCCAAATGAATGAGGGCAGAACCTGCCACACCTCTTGAGCGGGGGCTCCGGAACTCACATGCATGTCTCTTCTGGCACGTTCTATAGGCCAGAGTAGGTCACAAGGTCCTCACAATTCTGGGAAGGGGGAGGCGGTGAAGAACTAAACTGCACTGCTGCATGGGAGGGACGGCTAGGTTACACTGCAAAGAGCGTGCATACTAGAGAGGGACGTTTAGCCACTAAACAAGCAACCAGTGCCATTAAAATATTTTCCTCATTATGAAATTAGACTAATAACTAAATTCTAGAGTTATTTTGATAATTAAATATAATAACATATTTGGGAGCCTTGACATATAAAAAACACTTGGTGAAAGCATACCTGTTATTAATGTCATTAAAGGTTAAGGTTATAGGGGCACCTGGGTGGCTCAGTCAGTTAAGCATCGACTTCAGCTCAGCTCATGATCTCACGGCTCATGAGTGTGAGCCCCACGTCAGGCTCTGTGCTGAAAGCTCAGAGCCTGGAGCCTGATTCAGATTTGGTATCTGCCTCTCTCTCTGTCCATCCCCAATTGCGTTCTCTCTCTCTCTCTCTCTCTCTCTCTCTCTCTCGCTCTCTCTCTCAAAAATAAATGAACACTAAAAAACATTCTTAAAAAAAAACTAAGGTCAGAGACAGGCCTCCCTCAAGGAAAATTTCTTCTTTTAAAATACTTGTGTTGTTGGGGTGCCTGGGTGGCTCAGTTGGCTGAGCGTCCGACTTCAGCTCAGGTCATGATCTCACAGTTCATGCGTTCGTGGGTTTGAGCCCTGTGTCGGGCTCTGTGCTGACAGCTCAGAGCCTGGAGCCTGTTTGTTTCGGATTCTGTGTCTCCCTCTCTCTCTGCCCTTCCCCTGCTCATGCTCTGTCTGTCTGTCTCTCTCTCTGTCTCTCTCAAAAATAAATAAAAATTAAAATAAAATACTTGTGTTGGGGCAAATGGGTGGCTCAGTTGGTTGAGCACCCGACTCTTGGTTTCAGCTCAGGTCACGATCTCACGGTACACGAGATCGAGCCCCGAATCCGGCTCTGTGCTCACAGCGCAGAGCCTGCTTGGGATTCTCCTTCTCTGTCTGCCCCTTCCCACACTCGTGCACACTCTCTCTCAAAATAAATAAACATTAAAATAAATACAAATGATAGAATACTTGTGTAACTTCTTTTCCGGCTTGGTGGAACCTGCAGGACATACGGCAGGAACTGAATTTTGCTAAATTTGGGGGGTAAAGTGCCGCCTATCCTTTCCTTTCTGTAAATTCCAAAATACAGGTGGAATAGGGGATTAAACACATTGAACCGGTACTGTGGTTTGCCTTCAATGTTTGTGTTTAGTTTATATGTGTCTACGTCGGTCAGTGTCCAGTCAGCAGGACAGAAACTACTATAGGAATTTCAAACAGAGTGGCGGCTCACAACATGTGAAGGGCTGGAGGAAAATGAAAAGGAAGCTGAGATCATTCAGAGATCAGTAACAGCAGGAAGCGACTACCATCCCAAGGCTGAATGAGCCCAAGAAAAAATGGTGTGATCCAGAATCCGCAGCCGCTCTGCTGCTGAGGCTGCTGATATACCCACTGCTCCACTGCTCTTGTCGGGCCACCTTTCAGGAAGCCAGGAGGCTGAACTCCCACCCAGGGTGGCCTGTCACTGCTGCTGCTGCCTGAGCCAGAGCCAGAGCTCGGGAACTCTGCCCTGCAGAGGCTGCTGAAGCCCCCCTGGCCCACTGCTGTTGAAACTCTACCACCTGAGCACAAACCCACATTCACCTGCTGTCGCCAAAGCCTTCAGCAGACATGGAAGAAAAATTGGCTTTTTCTCCCACCTCCCACTGCTGTCTGCCCCACGGGTAGAAGCTAAGTGGAAGCCAGCCCGCTGGGGAGTCTGGGAAGTGTAGTTCACAGGCTTCCGGTCCCTCTAGAGAAAGGCGGGTAGGGTGGGAATGGAGTCAAGAGCCGGCAAAGAGCAAGCAGCCCAGCGTATGAGTCACACACAGATGTTTCACGTAGCGCCGCTGTGTGTACCTCCAGATGTTTTCTGTCTGTGGGTCTGTGGGAAGCAAAGGGAACATATGTTGACTTGTTTCAAAACTTCTCGTAGAACGCTATCATGCCACGTTTAACCATCTGATAATCAAACCCCTCTCCCTCGCGGCCATTTACTCCGTTCCTCCTTGGGCTTTGGCAGGGGATGTGTAAACACTGGCAAAAACTTGCATTTCACACTCACTGTGCAAGATACCAGGGAAATCTTCCTAGTCTCCTGCCTCCTACCCGCTTGAGAGCGTTTCATTAAATACCCGATGCCTGTGTACATTGTATGGGACCGCTTATGCGAAGGGACAGCAGAGCCCTTATTTTGCCTTCAACGGGTCCCAAAGGTGCTCCTGGTTTTCTCTTCAAAACTGTCATCTTTTATCAGTGATCGCACATGAAGGGCAACAGAATGTGCCACCCCAAAATATGACATAGCACCCCCAAATATGCTGCTTCAGTGAGTTTTTCTTTACATTTTTTATTATTTTTTTAATGTTTATTTATATTTGACACAGAGAGAGACAGAGCGTGAGCAGAGGAAGGGCAGAGAGAGAGGGAGACACAGAATGTGAAGCAGGCTCCAGGCTCTGAGCTGTCAGCACAGAGCCTGATGCAGGGCTCGAACCCACAAACTGTGAGATCATGACCTGAGCTGAAGTCAGACACTTAGCCAGCTGAGCCACCCAGGCACCCCACTGCTTCTGTATATTGATTATTTTGAGCTGTAAGCAAATACGGGGAGAGGCTTTCTCTGAACTCCCCTCATCTGCCTAAAGGCAGATACTCCAAGAGGAACTCAGTTGTCATAAATCCCCTCCTGTGAGTCTCATCAACCTGGGAGAACTGACTCTTGTCACAGGAAAGGAGCCTAGAAGTCAACCCCGCACCCAAACTAACTTTGTCACAAACTGTCACACCACCCATCTATTCTTCCAAGGGCCCATTTGTCTTTCCTAAAAATCATTTCCTCTCTCCTGAAAGGCCTATATTCTCCTTCCCCTTTCTCTATTAAGATGGCTTTTAAACCCAAATCCTAACTCACTTGAGTTGTTCATTTGTCCCTGAGTATCTCCCACACACATAAGTATACATGTAAATGCATACACATATACATTATATTAGTATATACAGGTATATACAGGAGGTATACATGTTAATGAACATCTGTTTTTCTCTTGCTAATCTGTCTGCTATCACAGAGGTCTCGGCTAAGAACTCAGAAAGGTAGAGGGAAATTATTTCTCCTCTCCTGCACACATGCAGTCTGGATGCACAATAATGCTAATGAGCTAGCAATAACTGTCCCTTATGAAACAAGGTCATTTCCCCTGGACACCTGAGCACAGACTTCTTTAGACTATTGGATTTTCTCTTAGGTTTATTGAGCCCGGTTTTCCCTTCATGGGCACAAATCAAGCTGCTGCCTGCAAGACCAGCCCTGGAAAGGAGACGGGTAGGACAAGTGTGATAGGGCAGAAGACACTCTGACAAATGAGGCTTGGTCGGAGCTCAGGGGAACTCTATCCTGACGCTGGAATTGGCTTCTCAGGTAAAATCAGGTCACACTGAACAGTGAAGGCGGTTGTAAAAATGGAAAGTGAAGCAAGGCTTGTTTTGGAAGTGGCCATCCCTGGGACCTCGAGGTAGCTTAGATCCCTGGCTGGGGCTCCCGAAGGGGGTCCAGCTAAGGCAATGTCAGGGGTACAGCTGCACATGGGGCATTTCGGGGTGCACGGATGGCACATTACAAAGAAGTTTAAAGATGGAAATCAGCTCTACTGCTTTCTCTTTCCAATCCTGACAATGACCTTCTAATATCATGTCCTTTTTGGGAAGCGGGGAGCTTGGGGGACCTCAAAGCTGGGGATCAGCAGAGCCAGATTCAATGCCCTGTCTGTTCCACCCACACAGAAATGTGAACAAATCCCTGTGACTGGCTCCCCCTAAGGAGCCTGAGGAACAAGCCTCCACTGAGCGTTTGTCGTGTGCCAGGCACCATGCTGTGTGTTTGACACGCACATTATGTATTTTAGTCTTCCCAAGTACCCTGAATGGTAGGTATTGGTGCGCCCATTTTACAGGGAAGGATCATAAATAAAGTCTAACATTGTAACAATACACAGAAGACTCGAACCCAGGTCTGGCTTATTCCAAAGCCATACTGTTTCCATGACAAACAGCCTCTCTCTTTAGAGAGAGCACAGCATGGAAGAGGACTGGGGGTGGATGACTGGTGTGGACAGATGTGTGTGGAAACAGGAGAGGGGAGAGCCCAGGTCTGGAATGACCACGCACGCGTCACAGTTGCCTTACCCCTCATGTCCCCTCTTCCCTGCCAGCGTCTCTCAGTGGCGCACACTACCTGGGCCACTTCCTTTTATTTTTTGCCAGAACCCAGTATAATTTTGAATTTGGGATCCCAGACGAATGTTTCTGCTGATCTCCCCCACAGTGGGGCCCCTTCCCTGCCACTTTCGCTGCCTACATCCCAACCTACCAGCTCTAGGAGTAGGGCCTTTCATTCTACACAAGGCCTCCTCCTTCATAAGGCTGTAAATACAGCTGGGCAGAACCTAAGCCTGCTCTTTAATTGCTATCCCTGAAGACCCATGACATCACTGTGCACCCAGGGGATGGTCTCTAAATATCTTCTGACCAACTGAAAAAACACATTAACCTTTAAAAAAAAAAAAAAAGCCCCAGCATTTTAGGAAAAGCATAGCCACTCAAGTCAGTTTCATGGGGCTCACTTTGGGAGTTGCAAGCAACATTTTGAATAGCTACAAAGCATGAAGAAGTCAGTGGCATTGAGCAAAACGAAAAAGTAAACTAAAATATGTTGCCATTTTTCAAAAATCTCTTCCTTTTAAATTTGGTGTCACAGGACAGTATTTCCTGCCTAGGCAGCTTGGCATGTCCTCACCCCACATACCCTGCTCCCCTGTGAAGAAGAAAAAAAAGGAGGAAAAGGAAATCTTGTGCTATTGGGAAATTGCTGGCTAAAATTTCCTTCTATCTCAACACTTTGTCCTCCTAACCCAGTTCTGAGAATGATCTCAGTGGTCGAAAGGTTTACACATTTAAAGCCAGACAGAACTCAGAAATAGACGAGGGAAAGAACACGAGATGATCTGGTCAGAGAACAAGCTATTTTAGACAACATCGTCTATAGAAAAATGGTTTAAACACCATTTTATGAAAAAGCATTACGGGGAAGCAACTAACCAGGGATTTCCTCTTGGCAAGGAGTTTGGTACTGCTTTTGGTATGTCACATCCTCCACATGTCTTTCCAGCAGGTGACTGAAAAAGCAATAATGGTGCTGGGGAAATTCTTCCATTTCACAGCAGCCACAAGACAGACCATCCCAAGAGTCTGAAAAGATGTATCCCCAGCGACAATTTCTTAGGAGGTTTCAAAGACAGATTGCTTTGGGGAAAAAAATAAAATAAAGACAGATTGCTTTGTTAACTCTCAGTGAACTCCATAGTATTTTCAAAATGCTGCCTGCCTGCCTTCAATTTTACTTCCTCTTTCAGCTGTGGAACAGCAAACCCTGTTGCAGAAATTACCTCTCCTACTGTTCCTGAGTCTTCAGCTCCAAATAGGAATGGATGGATGGATCCATGTGCTCAATACTCTGTCTCTGGGACCAGGAGCTCATACTTGAAGGGGCTACCTTACTTCTCAGCACTGTCCGATTTCTGTTGACTCAAGAATCCACCCAGAAATCTGGAGAAACGTCTCCGGTAGAGTGACACCAACTGTCCCTCCTCCAGTTTATGCACCGGCCACAACATACAGGAAGGAAGTCACAACTTAAAAATATAATTCACACAGAAGCATTGGGCCAACATTTAAATCTTAATCTGAAGTCTCATGATTCCCACACTGACATTGGAGAAAGATCCAATGTCATTAATTGTCACACGGACACCTTAGACCATCTCCTCTGAGCTGGGATCATCCTGGGAGAGCTGCCTCAGCATAGCCGGTGGAGTGCCCTCTGATGAGAACTCTGCCCATGGCTGGATTGGAGTCCCACATCCATACTCCCCTATGTTGTGGCTATGTCCTTGTGCCTAGTGGTAAACTCCCCCCAGGCTTTATGACACGTCCAGATCCAAGGGGATCTCCTCAAGTTCCACTTGAGAAGGGTTTTGGAACTTGCCTCCTGACTCTAATGATAGGTGCAAAAAGCTTGTCATTGCCAAAGAAGCATTCATCAAAGTCTCTGTTCTTCCACAAAAGGATCCAAGTAAGGCTTCCTCCACTGGAGCCTGCCCACCAGACAGAGGTCCAAAGGCGTGGTCTGGTCACACTCAGAGCCCAGGAGGAAATTTCAGTGTCTCCACCCAGAGATCAACGGGATTTTAATCCCTTGAAGTCAATGGACTTCTCCAGATTGCCTTTCAGTAAAAGGTCTGTTCTGACTTCTGATATGCATATCTATTTTCATTTTTTAGATCACTTCCCGGTAATAGCCAGGACTCACAGATGACCGACTCCTTTTATAACACCCCAGTTGGCCTCAATTCCTCCCCAATGCCTGCTCCCTGATGGTAAGGTTCTGCTACCCAGAGGTCAGTGTGAGGCCAATAGGAGAGCCATCTGGCACCCAGGACATGGGAAGTCATCCTTTTAATCCACTGACCATCTGGGCCTGTTAAGAGGCCTGGGTCTGTGGCCTGGTGCTCCGTTAGAAAAATTGTTTTTCTGAATGTGGACTCCAAATCATCACTCCATACAAATGAAGTAAGATACCTCGCCCCAGATATGCCTTCAAGGTACTTCTCCTTGACTCTTGGTACACAAAGACCCTACTCAACCCTTCTCCCTGCCTGGCTGATGTGAATTGTGTATTTATCAGCCGACCGAAGTTCTTTCCATCCTGGTTTCGCAGTCCTCCCCTGATCAGTGTTAGGAGTTGCATAAACAACCTTATCTTTTGGCAGCAGTTTTGAAAAACATGTAAGTCCTTTTCTTTTTCCTCCAGTGCTCCCCCGCCCCGTGCCGGGTACTGTACTGAGCTAGTGCTGACTCTCTAGACTCTTCCCTGGAGCATTGTCCTGGAATATAGTAGGTGGAAAAAAACCACCTGATCATGTTGCTAATCCAGTGGGATGATGGGAGTTCATTTCTCTGTGATGTTAATTGAAGGCCAAGGTCCACACTACTTCACGTGCCTCTTTTAGAACACCAAGGCCAATATCATTGTCACTGCACCAGTTTATCATGGGCCCCCTTGGAAGCAGGTGGGTGTGGCCGGACAAGGATTTGCTGAACAAGGGGCAGGCAAATATTGACACCTGCAGTTGCTGCTCACGGGCGGGCGGGGCTGAGGGCGCTGCACCGAGAAAGCTCCCCCCATAACCCTTTCCTCCTCTTGCTTTCCACAGTCCCCATTTAAACCTAGTTTAATCGATCCTCTTTTTAAAGTCTTCCAAAGGAGGACTGATAATTGCCCTCGGAAGAGCTCCTTAATGCGTAATTTAAATCCAATTCACTTACATATTCCATCTGTGCCTTATCGGCACTTACTAATCCATTGCGCGGAACTCATTTTTCATTATTATTTCTTGAATACGTGACTGGAAAAAGTTGCACACACATCGCTCATCCTCCAGTCTCTTTCTGAATCTTGTGATCGTGACAGAGCACCCCCTCTAAGTCACATTTACAAGTCCCCCAGCGGCCTGCCTTCTTTTCCGGGTTGTGTGGCCTCAGTTTCCCCCGGTTGTCCTTGTGGCTCTCTTTTGAATGCCCTTAAGGACTTATTTCTTCTCTGACTGGGCATGCTGTGCGGCCCAGACATTAAGCCATCACTGAGTTACTTCTGAACGAACAGCAGGCAAACAGGCAGGAGAGACTCTAGAAAAGCTGTGATGAATGCACGCTCTTTTGGAACAAAGGATAAGGCCAGCCCCAAGTCCAGTAGCACAAACAGGACAGATCTGGCAACTGGCAAGGACAGAAGCACCACACAAAGATCTTCTAGGGTGCACAGTGAGGAGCCCGGGGCCCTTCCGAGCGCAACTGTCATCTTCCAATTTAGAGGATGCATTTGAAGGGCAAAGCGGGGAAAGAGGCACCGAGAGGAATGTGGGCAGGAGGAGGAGGTGGAGGAGTGGGGACCGACCCCACAGGTCAGGGAGGATGAAGGACAGACGTGGGGTAAGAGTGGCTCAGGCTGAGAAATGGGTACAAATTCATTGTACACATTAACATACAGGAGGTTCTAATATCTGTCTGTGGGGTGTGCATTTGAAGGCCACCTCCCCACCCTATGGTGACTTTGTTGGTGAGGCTTTTTCTCTCAATGATACCTGTGATAGGCAGAGGCACTGAAATTGTGGAAGGACCTTGTGCTGGAAAAGTTGGAAAAGCGTGCATGTCTAGAACCTGCTCTTGTACATTTTTATTTCCTCTAAGAGTTCCAGGGCCACAAAATCACAGGAGGCTGACGTGAAGGGGGAGTTACAGGGGCGAGACAGCTTGAAGGATGCGTGAGGAAGTCACAGTGTACGTATGCGGGAGCGTAGGGGTGGCACTGCCTCCTTGAGAGAAGCTTCTTGGTGCCTGCAGTCCAAGACCATGAGAAACAACCCCGAGGATAGGAGGTCTGCCACCTGCAGCCATCGTGACTGTGCCAGCCGCTGGTACTGGAGCCAAACACAGTTCACCAGGCACACCCCAGGTTGGATGGTGCCGCCATTGTTCTTCGCTCCGCCTGGAAGTTACTCCATACCCTCCACAGTCTTACCCATTCTCAAGGCTCTGCTCAAGGCCACCAGCAGGAGGCCTTTGCCACCACACTGCCACCTTCATTTAAATTCCTAGCGCTCACTGTTTCCACCAATTACAGTCTGCTTTTGCTCAATTATTCCAAGCAGATCACCATTTGGAAGCAATGATCAGCAAGGGTTTCAGAGTTAAATAGAAAGTTTTAGCACCAAATGAAAACTCGAAGAAAATCTGAGACTCCGAGCATCTTGCCAAAGCGTCTCCCATTAGTGCAAGTAGGAACTGGTTTCATAACTTCAAGAAATTGGACTTTCCAATATGTCTAGGGAAGTTGTAAGTGGAAATGAAGAATTTGCAGAGACATTTCCTCCAGTGCTTAAAAAGAAATGATTGACCAAGAAGGCTATCTCAGGATTGTACTTAAAAAAAAAAATGTTTATTTTATTTTTGAGGGAGAAACAGCATGAGCGGGGGAGGGGAAGAGAGGGGGACAGAAGATCTGGAGCTGGCCCTGCGCTTAATAGCAGTAAGCCAGATGCGGGGCTCGAGCTCACAAACCATGAGATCATGAGATCACGACCTAAGCTGAAGTTGGACACTCCACCAACTGAGCCCCCCAGGCGTCCCAAGATTGTACTTTTAATTTTCATGAAGCAGATCACTATCAGAAACAACTGCCCTATGAACGTTCCATTCTCAAGGAGAAAGCAAGAGGTAAATGCCATGCCAGCAGAGATTAACTGTACCAGTATTTTTATTGGTGTTGTTATTGTTTTAGTAGTGCTCTGATTCTAAACTCCATAAGCTTTGAGTGATTTGCCACAATCATACTTTCACTTAGAGCCCAGTTACTTTTCATGCTTGATTTTACAGACAGAAGCATTTGTTGTTGTTGTTGTTTTAGTAGGGGAGGATACATATATCGCATTATAGTAGAAAACCCAATATTTGACAATTTCTGGCTACTGACCCATCATAGCACCATTTTCTGGATTTGTGTCTCATTGAACTTTGCTGTTTGTATTAGTTTCCTATTGCTGCTGTAACAAATTACCACAAGATCAGTGGCTTAAAAAAAAAAACACAAATATCTTATCTCATGGTCTGAAGAGGAGAAGTCCAAAACAGGTCTTACTGAACTAAAATCAAGATGAGGCAGAGCTCTGTTCCCTTTTGCCTTTTTCAGCTTCTAGAACCTGTTTTCATTTCTTGGTTCATAGCCAACATTGGCCAGTCAATTCTCATATTGCATAACTGACTTCCTTGCCTCCCTCTTTCACATAAAGGCCCCATGTGATTACACTGGGCCAGGCTGGATAATCCGGGCTAACTTCCCATCTCAGAGCTTTGATTTTATCATATCTACACATTCTTTTGTTGTGTAAAGGAACACATGCACAGTTTCCAAGGATTAGGGTGTGGACCTTTTAGGGACGCCATGATTCTGCTACCACTCTGTTACCCTTCTGTGTGTTCGCGCTTCCTTGAATGCCTCTTTGTCTTTTTATTCCCCACAGCAATTGCCCAATTCAGATACACATAGGGTATTTTTAAATTAACTTTCCTTCCTCACTCTTGATTTGAATAACACCCAGGTGTACTCTCAGGCATGGGTTGAGTTGACCCAACTACGGCATCTTTCCTACCTTCCTGCTGGGATACAAAGGTGATTAACTATTGCCCCAATTTTCAATAACTTTGCCTTGCAAGATGTTCAAGATGACTGGTCAGCATCCAGGCTTTTAAAAACATGAATAACACATATATCTAAAGATAAGAATAAGTGCAAGACAGGATCAAGCACAGTTTTACGGAGCAAGGAGAGAGCTGGAATTAAAGGAGCAGACAACCAAGGAGAAAGAGAGTCCAAGTGGGTCCATTCTCTCCACATTTTGAATAAGGTCTTGGGGAAAACTGAAGTGAGTGGGGGCAAGATAAAGTGTGCAAAGATGTAGCATAGACATTAGAACCCAAGGGGCACCTGGGTGGCTTAGTCGGTTGAGCATCCAACTCTTGATTTCCACTCAAGTCCTGATCCCAGGATTGTGGGTGTGAGCACATTGGGCTCTGTGCTGAGCAAGGAGCCTGCTTAAGATATTCTCTCTCTCTCTCTCTCTCTCTCTCTCTCTCTCTCTCTCTCTCTCTCTCTCTCTCTCTCTTTCCCTCCCTCCCTTTGCCCCCCACCCCTACTTGGCACACTCTCATGCTCTCTCTCTCTCTCTCTCAAATTAAAAAAATGAGATCCTTAAAGATATCAAAGTATGTTTATGCTTAAATATATCCCAAGAGCAAGGAGTACACATTTTATTTAAAGCACTACAAATAAAATGTTAAAATGTAGAGACTCTTGGAGGGAAGGG
Source organism: Neofelis nebulosa (assembly GCF_028018385.1). Taxonomy (NCBI): domain Eukaryota; kingdom Metazoa; phylum Chordata; class Mammalia; order Carnivora; family Felidae; genus Neofelis; species Neofelis nebulosa. The sequence goes on from NC_080784.1 coordinate 16,013,907, forward strand.
GAAGGCAGGAGGGACTGATATAAGCAGTTCCTCCGGTCTTTCGCTTTGTCAGTCAGCTGCTGAGACAAATCACGGTTCCATGGACATGTCAAATTTCTCTCCATCTGCCCCAGAGCCCCTCTCCAATACTGTAGTCTTAGGATATAGTCACATTTCCCTGTACTTCCCATCTCCCTGTATCTAAAAGCACGATCTCCTCTGCCTAGTGTCCCCTCTGGTCTGCTTCATCTTTCCAGGTTTAGCTAAAACACAACCAGACTCTTCTCGATAAGTAAAGATTTTTCCCACTCCGGGACCCCTAGGGCACTTTGTTTGCAAAGTGCAGAGCACCGAACACGTGTGGCTTCAAATTCTGCAACACAAATCCACACAAACCGCTAAAAGCAGAATCCACGTGGCTGCCTGTATTTTCCCAAGATAAGAAGATCACAACATCTTCCATCCAGGCCCTTCCGGAACCTTGCCAATAACCTGTCAAGGCACAAAGTCTAACTCTGTTTCATTTGAGTCTGGGCAGGGTTGTGGCTTGACTGCCACTGATAGAAGGCAGTGGAAACGGTGCTGCATGACTTCCAGATCACAAAGGCATTCATCGAGCTTTCGTCTTGCCGCGGAAGCACTTAAGCTTTGAGCCCTGAACCTCCATGTTAGCAGTCCAGCCACCCTGAGGCTGCCGTGCTGTGTGGAAACCACACCACATGGAGAGGCCCTGGATGGGTGCTCAGTCCACAGTGCTCATCTTCAAATATCTCATCCCAAATCAGGGACCAGATATGTGAGTGGAAGGAGTCCTCAGATCACTTTGTCCCCCAATTTCATGTCACTCCAGACATTATGGAACAACCCTAAGTGCTATGGGGCTGGGAGATGGTCCCTCCCATGATGACGGCACAGACGGATGAGGTCATGCTGGCCTGGCTCTCACTCAGCCAAGACTGTCTAGGCCCCCAACATTATGGAACAGCCATTCCCACTATCTCGATTCCAAAACCACACAATCCATAAGCATAATAATAAAGTTGTTTTAAGCCACCAAACTTTGGGGGTGACTTCTTATGCAGCAACAGTGGCTGGGGTACCAGGTATGAACTATATAGGTATTTTCACTGAACTTACAACGGTAAGTAATCAGGGGTATCCTGATTCAGAGTTATGACCACAGCCATGAAGTCATCAGATAGATGAATGCCCAGGAAAACTAGGGCAGTGTCAGTGGATTCTCCAGTGCTGGATGAGAGAAAAACATTATGAGCATCACTTCTAAGACAGTTTTTTTGACTTGAAGCAAGAAAAGATATTTGGGGGGAGTCTATCACTTCTCTAGAAGAGAAAAGTGAGCAGAATTTGGGTGCCTACAGACTGCTGAAAATAGGCACAACTCCCTCCCCAGGACCCCTGGGTACACTGCCTTCCTGCTCTAGGGAAGACCACCACCCAACTTAGGCAGGAGGGGCCCCTGTGGGAGGAAAACAGCAAAGGACACATCTCAGACAGGTTAGGGATTTCCAGGCAGTCGCGGTAATAGTCCTTTCTGTTGTTTCTTATATATGTCTTTTTTATGCCACATTGTGGGTCACACACACACACACACACACACACACACACCACAGCTGACGGTGCACAGGACTTCCTGAAGCTTGGACAGAGTAATTGTTGCTGGGAAGAAAAGGGAAGTGAGTTTTGCCTTCTGTGGCTGACATGTGAGAGGCTGGGCAAACTTCCCAGTCCAAGGAATCTCTGTGACAGGCTCATAAAGGAAAGGAGAAAAATCCCCACAGAAGTTGCTGAAGTGAAAGTGAGTTGTCCAAACACGGGACCCATTCATTATACGGGGAACGGCTGAAATGAAAAATAAAACTTGGGAGACTTTGTAACGTCTTGACAGTTAAGTAGACGTCAATCGATATTGTTAAGACATTTAGGAATCCAAGAAATTACTATTAGGACTATTCTTTTTCTTTGCTTAAGACAACTGAATAATTTTGCATGGACCAGGATGGGAATATGAAGTTCTTGGATGTTTCAATCAATCAATCAATCGATGATTACTGAGCAGGAAATTCCAAAACTCTTTGTTTGGATAAAGAAATTCCAAGAAAGAACTTTTTAAAGTCTGTAGTAAATGGATGTTTCCTTCCGTATTAGCTGTGATTTATTATGCATTACAGGTCTACTTGAGGCTCCAGACGTATATTTTAAATATCAGGCTTTCTTCTTCTTGTCCTAAAAGGTGTAATTATGAACTGAGTATTGGCTTAAGGGACTTCAGTCTTTCTTAGTGTAATCACCTGCCCAACATCCTCAATTATCTGATCACTAACTAGTCCAATCTCCAGTTTACCTATGGTGACATTCTGGAAAAAGTCAATTACAGATCATCTTGTGTTAGTTACAATGGTGCTGACTGTTATTACACATAAACCCGCAAAATACTATTATTGATTTATATAAAATATACAATTTTACTTATGAAAGTTATGTCCCACTCATGTAGAGTCCAACTGACGCAAGGCTCCACTCTGCACAGCCCTCTAGGGACCCCAGCTGAGACAGCAAACGCATGAGTGTCCTCAACACATGGCTCACAGTGCTGTCCATGGCACAGACATCCAACCAACATACAGAACACAGGGAGCAAAGCGCCTTATTTTTATAGGCCAGGCTTAGATGTGTTTACATGACTTTTGCCCACATCCTGATGGCCAGAGCTCATCACATGGCTCAAATTAGATGCAAATGTTTCTGGGCGATGCTATCCCTGGCTGACCATCCGCTTCCCAGCAACACAGAAAGGGGCATAGTTCTTTGGTGAACAACCAACACTTCTCCACCCATCTCATTTACACCGTGGATGCTACCCATCCCCAAGCCTATGGGGTAGTGCCACACACTATTATTTGAAGTCCAGTCACAACAGACCCATGCTTTGCTGCCTTGGTCTGCATTATATTTAGTTTGGAGAAGTGCTATGGAGCTGGCAGACGGTCCCTCCCATGACGACATAGCACAGATGGATGAGGTTGTGCTGGCCTGACTTGCGCTCAGCACAGCGGTGCTATGACCTTTCATATTTTCCATGTTCCTTCACCCAAGGGGTTGGAGGAGGACCATATATGGGAGGCCTTGTGAAGGAGAGTGTTCCTTCCATCCTTAATGACAGATAGACACATTAGCATGGCGGGTGCCTGCAGGCCAACTTTAAGAAGCCAGCACTGGGCATCCAGAAGATTTGCTGTGGAGTGCCTGGGTGGCTCAGTCGGTTAAGCGTCCAACTTTGGCTCAGGTCATGATCTCACAGTTTGTGGGTTCGAGCCTTGGATCAGGGTCTGTGCTGACAGCTCAGAGCCTGGAGCCTGCTTCGGATTCTGTGTCTCCCTCTCTCTCTGCCCCTCCCCTGCTAATGCTCTGTCTCTCTCTGTCTCAAAAATAAATAAAACATTAAAAAAAGAAAAACATATTTGCTGTGAGATTAGGCCTTGGCCAGGATTTCACTTAGTAATAAATTCTCTTATTCTTTTGTAAGCAGCTACTAATAATGTAACGCCTGGGGCAAGCGAGCCTGTATAAAACCCTATTCATTTGCATAATAAACCGGCCTGCTGTGCGGGCCCATCACCCTCCTTCTATGTAGATCTAAATTATTTTTAAAGTAACGGCAATGTAAACTATCATGGACTGTGATCCCATTGTACTAGGCACTGTACAAAGTCCAGGACTTCTATAATAGTAACAATCATTCTGTAAAGTAGACATTGGTTTTGTTTTAAAAGGAGGTACCTGGGCAAGGTTAAGTAGGTTGTTCAAAGCAAATGATGAGTGGCTGAGCTGAAATTCAACTCCAGAACTATGTAACTCTAAAATGTGTTCAGGGGCGCCTGGGTGGCTCAGTCGGTTAAGCGTCTGAACTTTGGCTCAGGTTGTGATCTCGTGGTTCTTGAGTTCGAGCCCCGCATCGGGCTCTGTGCTGACAGCTCAGAGCCTGGAGCCTGCTTCAGATTCTGTGTCTCCTTCTCTCTCTCCCCCTCCCCACTTGCGTTCTGTCTCTCTCTCTCTCAAAATAATAAGTGAATATTAAAAAAAATTTAAATGCGTCCTCCCTCCACCATGCAGTGTGATGACGACGGCCAGCCCCCCACTATCACGCCATGAGGTGCTCACCACCAGCCAAGAGCAAATGCTCTGCACACACCAGGCAAACACCAGCCCACTCCCCGCTCCATGGCAAGACTCACCCACATAAGGCTTCTCAGACTGCTCGGGGGCCTGTCTGGGGCCTTCACCTTGACAGAGTAGCCCCCACGTACAGCAAGTTCGGTGACAATGTATTCATTGCCAAGTGAGCGTTCCTGGCCCATAACCGTGCACAACGAGAGCGTAGGACCTGTGGCCACACCCACTCCTTTCCAACCTTGCAAAGGGCGAGCTGCCGAGACACCACAGCTGTTCTGGATCATCGTGTTCAGGTGGACATCATTACAAGGCCCTTCACGTGTCTGCTTCCCAGTCAACAGTCAGGTGTCCCTCCTCTGTCTCCAGCGATGTTACAAAAGCAGCACTGATTTAAACAGTGACCAGCGGGTCACCAAGAGAGCCTTTTTGCCCAGCCACAGAATATTTTAAAAGATAGTGAAGCCAAGAATCTGCATCACTTAACACCTTCTCCAGTGGGACAGGTGTGTGTGTTCCTTTGGAGAAGTCAGGCAAAGGTAGAGCATTTTGATGCTGGGCACAAGAAAGAAATGAATGCTGCAAGGTCCCTTGGCACCAGAATTAAAATAATGACGTCACTTATCGCAGTACCTAAGATTGCCAGGTCCTGTGCTGGATGATTTACACACATCGTCTTATTCAATCTCCACAAGGATCCTACAAAGGCTAAAATGTTACTATCTCCATTTTACAGAAGGAAGGTTCAGTGAATATGTCACGAATGGCAGCAGCAGAACTGGAGGTTTGTCCGTCTGTCTCTAAAGCCCAAGTTCTCTTCTCTGAACCAGCCCACCTGGAGGTCCCAGAGCTGTCTGCAAAGAATGCCAGCCAGAAGGAAATCCTGACATGGAGCGGAAAGACATTCCAGGGCCCTGTGGCAGTGCTTTTGTTGTGCAATTACAAGAAAGGGAACACGATGTTCTGAAATCGCACAAGGAATGTAAACAAGACAGATGGAATCTCAGAACTGGTGCTAATCCCTTGCTGGAAGTTGATTCCAGAAAAAAGGTCTTTTGTATAGCATTTGACTAGGTAGATTGGCCCCTCAAATCCTGAAAAAAAAAAAAAAAAGTGCTGAGCTGAGCACAATGGCTGAGTTTTGCAAAGGTGTATGCACTTCAGATAGTTTATTTCTTCCTAAGCAAGTGGTTTCCTTGCTTCTACTGGATCTCAAAGGAGCTAGTTAAGAATTCCCAGGAAGACGAGAATGAGCTTTTAGAAGGAGAATCCCAAAGCTGACATTTGTTGACAAAAGTAACTTCACAAGGTTTGAAGGAATGATCTGGGTATTTCTCAGTGAACCCCAGTGCCACCCACTTAAGATCTGTAACCACTTATGGGGACAGCGGTGGGATGGAGTTATGTGAAGGACCCCTGCCACATGCCTCTTCATATACAATGAATAAAGAGATCGAGGTCATGAACTCCCTAGAATTGTTTCAGTTGCGTCAAGTGAAAACACTCACATGTGAAAATGCATGCATATTTTGTCACATTTTATTTGTAACTCAAGCTTTAGGAACTTACAGTAGAAATGAGTTCATACCATGTAACCATTTATTGAGTATTCACAATGCGTCAGGCCCTCCAGGTAGTGTCTCACTGAATGTTGACAATACCCTGAGAGTTTGTGGACGAAAGAATTCTCATGCCCATGCTATAGAGGATGAAATTGAAATTCAGAGAGGTTAAGTGATTTTCCCAATGTCAAATGACAAAAATAAAACCGTGCAATGACTTTGATGTCCTTTATTCACGGGGAAATGACCCATGCATTGGGGGAGGACAGCGCTTCTCAAGCAGTAAAAAAGCATTCTTCCTGAGGGAGTTGGGGCAACAGCAGATTTTTTAGAGCATAAGAAACGGCAACTCAGAGAATCAATGGCCAAGAGGGTGGGGACTTCCTTATAAAGCTCAAAGTTCCTATTTTCTAGGCTAAGGTAAGGCAGAGCTGAGTTGGGTGATTGTGACTGGCATAGGCTAGGTTTCTGTGACAGTGACACATTTCCCTTAAGTGCTACACACTTAGGTTTCGATTTGTGTGGTGGGCCATGCCACTGCGGAAGCCTCGATTTTGCAGGTCCCGATATAAGAATTACGTTTATCATTGAAAAGGAAGAAAAACGGGGCGCCTGGGTGGCTCAGTCAGTTAAGCGTCCAACTTCGGCTCAGGTCATGATCTCAGGGTTTGTGAGTTGGAGCCCCTCATCAGGCTCTGTGCTGACAGCTCAGAGCCTGGAGCCTGCTTTGGATTCTGTGTCTCCCTCTCTCTCTGCCCCTCCCCTGCTCACACTCTCTCTCAAAAATAAATAAACATTAAAAAAAAATTTTTTTTAAAGAAAAGGGGAAAAAAAAAAAGAATTACCTTTATCACCAAGAACACAGAGGTAGTAAGTGGCTGAGTCCAGATTCAGACCCAGGTCTTTGCTTCCAAAGACAGGCTCTCTATCAGTTCTCTGAATAAGACTTGAAGTTTTCTAGCACGGTTGTGCAACAGGTCACCCGAGAAACTATAGGACCTTGCTTGGCATCACTTTGAAGTTTCTATTCCACCAAAGCATCTCAGGAATCCTTGAGAGTAGCAAAAAAAAAAAAAAAAAAAAAAAAAAAGGGTTTGTGTATGTATTCAGAGGTTGCTTATTTTTTACACATAGCCCTGTCTTACCCGACATTGTTCACTTGCCAAAGTCCCCCCAAGTCTACCATCCGCCATATGAAGTAATACATAATTTCATCGAACCAAAAGTCACTTCTTTTGAGCTCTAAGAATTTGCCCATCATTTCCCATTTGGAACCTACAGGAGCTATATTAGCTCTGTCTGAAGATCTCCTATAGCTCAGTCCTCATGGGTTCTGTCGAGACTATAGTCATTAACAACTTACAGTCTCGTTTCACTGAGATCTCTGTTAAGTGTTTTGTCACAAAAAGCCCACAGATAAACCTGTATCCCTAGCCTTTGGAAACCAAACTTTAAAAAATATATTGACGTCACTTCTTTGTGTGGTTAACCTGTTAGCCAGACGAGTCCTCTTGTAGGTGGGGGTGTGGTTCTCCTAAAGGGTGTAACATTCCAACTGTTAATCATCCTGGCAAAAAATAAATTCTGGGACAGGAAATAAGGACCTGGGATTGAGATGAAGGGATACAACTTCCTCCTCTCTGAAGCCATGGCTCGGTTTGGGCTGAGTTTGAGGATGGAGGTGCCCCAGGGATTTCTGGCAGTAGGGATGAGCTGCCCCTGGCCACAAGCCATGAAGACAGCAGGACAGTGGTCTGGTAAGAAACCCCAGCGCAGATGTTAGTTATACAATATTTGTAAATTCATTCCAGGGAAATCTATATCAGTATGTATATCATTCTCTCTCTCTCTCTCTCTCTCTCTCACTCTTTCCAGCTCTGGGGCAGGGGATATATATATATATATATATATATATATATATATATCCCCTGGGATATATATACATATATGTGTGTGTGTGTGTGTGTGTGTATACATATATATTTCATCAACCACATATGTATGTTTCTTCCTTTATCTTTGAAACTTGAGTGAAAACTTGTTAAATGCTATAAGGTTGTCTCAGTGATGCCATGAGGAATTAATGAAAATCCAGGCACATGCAGTTGGTAGGCAGAGTACAGAACAGAGTGGCATCCCCTCCCTCAAGCTGGTAGCAGGAGCAGTCTCCAGAAAAGGCCAGGTGCACCCAGTAGATATGCCACTCTCGGAAGGGTCAATTGCCATGTGACCAGAAGGTCAAGATGGAAGACCCCGAGAGACCTACCCTTGAATTCAGGTCAGACTGAATTCAGGTCAGACTGAACCTCGGGAAACAGTCCCCGAGAGACCTACCCTTGAGTTCAAGTCAGACAAAACCTCGGGAAATGGCCATGAATGTCCAGCAAACAACTGTGAAGACAGCCAGTGTCTTGCAATAATAGAGCCAGGGGCCATGTCATCAGGATCGTCCCTTGGCTAAGTTGTGTCCTGCCAAGGACAACCAGCCAAGGGGGTGAGTTGGGGTTGAAACCCAAGCTGTCCTTCACTTACCAAGCCATGCACACTTGCATGGGGCTGCATCTACCTGGAGGAAGTCGATGCATGTTTCCAATGTTCAGGAGTGTTGCAGGCACTAGGGCAGCCCAAACACTACTGTAGTTTGACTTATACGTTAAGAAGTACAGCTCTGGAGTGTTGTTAACAGAATGGAGTTCAAGTTGGGGTGAAGAGGACTCAGGCCCACTTGAAGTTACTGTTGAAACAGGTTTCAGTAGAGAATCGTCATGGGGGCTTGGGCAGTTGGCCAGAGTGGTTGGCATGTCTCCTGTCACAGAAGTGGGAGGGAACATGTATATAGTGCCTTCAGCCAGTATCTGCAGTGCAGGGTGCCTTGGGCGGGCATTCATATCTACATGTCACCAGATCCAGGACAGCTGACCACAGTGAGCATGGGCAGACAGAGGAAGAAGACCTGTGTTGCACTGTGGCAGCCAAGAGGTCTTCATAACCTTATGGAAGACCCGAGAAACGCCTAGACTTCTGTGGGTGGGAGTCAGAGCAATGCAAATCTGTGACTTCTAGTAGGATCTCTATCCCAACTCCTACCACCGTCAGTAGCACAGGCTAGGAATTATGGCTTACATCTAGGGGTCTGTTGGAAGGTTTCATTTATATGCTTGTCTCCCATGAAAACTAGAAGTTCCTTGGGTCAAGGATCGTGTTACATTCATACCTGTATCCCCGAATCCCTAGTGCCCGATATATAATAGATACTCCATCTATGTTTATTGAAAGGACAAAGGACAGAAAGCTACAGGGTGTGGTCACCGCAGAACTGTGCAAGTCATGTTCCCACTGACTGATTCCTAGCTGCACGCCCATTTGTGCCACCCAGTCTGATGCTACCACAGGGCTAAGGTGCTCAGAAAAGGCTAAGATGTGGGAGATCGGCTGTACCACTCTCGACAACCACACTTGAGCACACTCTTGACTCACCAGCTGCCTGAGCTAGCCAGTTCTCTGGCTAGTGAGCTGGGTATGCACAGTCTGCTGAGCTGGGCAAGATGACCAACGAGAGGAGAGAGGGCACAGAAACCTGAATGTCACAGACTTCGCTGTTTCTTCTCTCTTTAAAGATAAGAACGGACTGGGTGCTCTCCTCTCCCAACTCCATGACCAACGTGCCAAAAGAGAAGAAATCGTTGGGGGATGTGGTTGGCAGGCTTGGCCACAAACTCCTAGGTTCAGCTACAAGTTCCAGGAGACCCAGGCATGAGGTTCATGTTTCCATTAAATGTCTTCTCCCCGTTCAGTCAGGAACTGTGAACAAACTTCTCTTTCCGACCTTTGTTCTTGGTGCCTGGATAAGTGGAGAGTTAACATTTAAGTGAGCTGATATAAATGGCTATTAATTTACTTTAGCTGAATTCAACAGGGGTTTATAAGCAGGAGCTATGCACACAACTCAACGCATCAGGGGACTTTTTAAAAAGTCTAGGATATCAGAGCCTTCCACTAACTATCCCATTACAAAAGCAGAGCAGAGCAACTTTGGGGAAAATATAGAAAAAAGCTAGGCAGGATGTGATCAAGAGTCCCCATGAGTGGCCCAGTCATCGGGAGGTCTGAGAAAGATCACTGTGGGCAGGAAAAGCTCCCTGTGGGCATGAGCCAGATGGGCAAAGCTGGGTGAGTTCAGGGAGAAGAAGGGAAGGGGGGAAGGCATTTCAAGCAGGTAGAATGACATGAGCAAAGGCTTGGAGGTGGAATAACTGATACCTCAAAAATGTTTCTCTTGGGAATAGGGACCAAAGGGAAGTAAGACTGAATGAGTTGGTTGCAAACAGATTAAATGCTCCACAAAAGAGTGTGTACTTGACCATATACTCAGGCCAGCATTTGCTAAAATATTCTCACTGGAATCCTAGCCTTGCAATCTTGACCATGAGATAAGAGTTCCAGTCAAGTCAAAATCATAGTCCCAGCAATCTTCCCATTAGGCAGTTCACACGGTGCATAAATATAGTAAGACTGAGTGCAGTCCTGCAGTAAAGAAAGAAAATCTGTTCCACTTGGTTGAAAACCCTGTTAAACATGAAAAGATGTTCAACATCATTAGTAAATAGGGAAGTGAAAATTTAAAACATACACCCTATTAGAATGACTTTTTAAAAAAACTGGCAATACTAAGTACTAGTGAGAACGCAGAGCAGATGAGACTTTTGTAATGCTGCTGGTCAAGGTGCAAAATGGTGCCACAGCTTTGGGAAATGGGCAATTTTGAAAAATAAAGTCAAATACATACTGTCTTAGCTTGGGCTACCATAAGAAGCTTCCATAGGCCGGGTGACTTAAACAACAGAAATGTATTTTCTCACAGTTCTGGGGGCACGGTCGGTTTGTGGTGAAAGCTTTCTTCCTGGCTTGTGGATGGCCACCCTCTCTTTGTCCTCACGTTCAGGCCGTATGTACGCTTACCATACAGCCAGAAATCTCGCTCCGAGGTATTGATCCAAGTGGGAAAAAAAAAAAAACTTACATTCACAGCAAACTAGGACACAAATGCTCAAAGCATTTCATTCATCATCACCCACAACAGGAATCAGGGCAAATGTCCTCGGAAGGGGACCAGAATATGCCACCCCAAAATATGCCACTTTGGGGTAAAGATGATTTGGAGCTACAGCCAATTGAGAATCAAAGGATGAAGAAACAGGCCTTCTCAGAGCCTCCCCTATCTGATTAAGAACGGAAACTTCTGAGAAATGAGGGCTGCCGTAAATGCCCTCTCCTGGGCGAGTTTTATGGCCACAAAGCAGATGGAAAGTCGGCACCAAGATGGACCTACACAAACAGCCTTTACTAAATAAACCTTATCTTCCATTAGTTTCCCCATATATTTACCTTCCCACAATTTACCACCCCTAGAAGCTCAAACCCTTTCCGTTTTTCTTATTATAGCTCTGCAAATTTATTGCCCTTTTGCTAAAATGGTGGATAAGCTTTAAGGTCTGCCTGCCTCTTTAGGGTTTTAATTTCATTTTTTTTCTAACGTTTATTTATTTTTGAGTGAGTGAGTGAGAGAGAGAGAGACAGACAGACAGACAGACTGCGAGTGGGGGAGGGGCAGAGAGAGAGAGACTAGAGAATCTGAAGAAGGCTCCAGACTCTGAGCTGTCAGCCTGATGCGGGGCTTGAACCCACGAACCGGGAGATCATGACCTGCGCAGAAGTAGACATTTGACCAACTGAGCCACCCAGGCTCCTGTGGGGTTTTGATTTCTGTGAAGCCCTTCTTATGCACATATGAAATAAACCTTTTTTTCTCCTGTTAATTTGTCTTTTGTCAGTTCAGTTTGCAGGGCTCCAGCCACTGAACCTCAGAGGGTAGAGGAAAAAGTGTGTTTCCTCCCCTCCACAGTTAATGAATGAATGGGTGAACAAACGGATACATTCATACAAGGGAATACTGCTCCACAGCAAAAAAGAATAAACTACTGACACATGCAGCCATATGGTTGAATGTCAAGTACATTGTATGAAGGGAAAGAAGCCAGACTCAAAGGCTACATATTGTATAATACCATTCATGTGACATCCTGGAATGGGCAAAACTTGTAAGAGTAGAAAGCTGCCAAATGGCCACCAAAGTCTGGGAGTAGGGGAAAGGTTTACTAGAAACCGACAAGAGGGAAGTTTTTGGAGTGAAGGAAATATTTTACATCACAGTAGGGGCAATGACTACACAACTGTGCGTTCGTCAAAACTCACAGAGTTGAATGCACCTAAAAGGTTAATTTTACTGCATATAAGTTATGTCACAATCATTTCTTTTAAATGAGGATAAAGCAAAAAAATGACACGGAACAAATGCCGAACAAGGGGGGAAATGCCTATTCACATCCCTTGGAACTATGTTTACATGGAACACAATTTGTAATTGGGGCTTGAACTCATAGATGAAGCATTCCGACAGTCACACCAGGATCCCTCATTCATCCCACAAATATTTAGTGAGTTTCTACCCTATGCATTATTCTAGATTCTGGCGCATTTAAGAGCACAAGCAAATTAAAAATAAGAGGCTTGGGGCGCCTGGGTGGCTCAGTCCGTTAAGCGTCCGACTTCAGCTCAGGTCACGATCTCGCGGTCCGTGAGTTCGAGCCCCGCATCGGGCTCTGGGTTGATGGCTCAGGGCCTGGAGCCTGCTTCCGATTCTGTGTCTCCCTCTCTCTCTGGCCCTCCCCCGTTCATGCTCTGTCTCTCTCTGTCTCAAAAATAAATAAACGTTAAAAAAAAAAATTAAAAAAAAAATAAGAGGCTTAATTCTCCCTGTTAAAAAATAAGGGGAGACGCACTTTCCCCTTCTCCCTGTCCTTTCAGTTTCTTTCTCTGTTCCTTGCACTGCTGTGGGAGAAAATGCAGAGAAGGACATTAGGGAATATAGGGAGTAGGACTTTGTCATTGTTAGTGTGGTGGTCAAAGAAAACCTCAGTGAGAAATTGAAGTATAAGCAAAAACTTATAGCAGATGAGGAAGAAAGCCATGAGGCTATCTAGGGGAAGAATGGCCTGGTCAAAGGGAACAAGTAGATGCAAAGGCCCTACGGAAGGTTGTGTACTTGATCTCTAAATGCTCAAATTTCACTGCCTCCCTTCTTTTGAGAGTTGCTTTCTGCCCATCTGACCCACTTGCCATGCTCACAAAACCAAGAGCCACCCTTTCTCCACCCGCTCCAAATAGGCGGAAGGAACCCAGCCCTTGCTTATGTTTATCTGCACTTGACTCTTTTATGGTGATTTGATCTCTTCAGTATCTTCTCTAAAGAGAGCCAATAATCCCACCTGTTTGAAGGCATCCCCATCCCTTCATCCCATATCAAGCAACACGAGATGCTATTTCCCCAATTCTGAGATGCTACTGATTGTAAGATGCTCTATCACTTGAATAGAAGCCTTTCAGTGGGAGAAAGAAAGGAAAGAAGGAAGTAAATAAAGAAGTTAGAAAGAAAGAGAGGAGGGAAAAAGACAGGGAGAGCTTGGGGAGCTAAATTAACTGTATATACTCTTAAATTACTTTAGCATTCACACATCTGTGCAATTATATGCTGCTATCGTTTTCCTATATACCAGCAATGAACAGGGGAATTTGAAAGTAAAAACATAACACTGGGGCTCCTGGGTGGCACAGTTGATTGAGCATCTGGCTCTTGATTTCGGCTCAGGTCATGATCTCAGGGTCATGGGGTCAAGTTCTGTACCAGGTTCCACACTGAGTGTGGAGCCTGCTGGAAATCCTCTCTCTCTCAAATAAAAAAACAAAACCAAAACATAACACTATTTATATTAGCACCCTCCAAAATGAAATAAAAATCTAACAAAATATGTATAAGATCTATATGAGGAAAACTATAAAACTCTGATAAGAGTATTAGAGAAGAATTCAATAAATAATAAATGGGGAGATGTCTTATGTTCACGGATGGAAAGACTCAGTATTTTCAAGATGTCAGTTCTTCCTAACTTGATCTATAAGTTCAATGCAATCCCACTAAAATCCCAGCATGTTATTTTGTGGATACCAATAACCTGATTCTAAAGTTTACGTGGAGAGGCGACACAGACTATCCAGAATAGTCAACACAGTATTGAAGGAGAAAAACAAAGCTGGAAGATTGACACTATCTAATTCAAGTCTTCCCACAAAGCTACGGTAATGAAGAGGGTGTGGTATTGGCAAAAGAACAAACAGACCAATGAAACAGAACAGAGAACCCAGAAACAGACTCCCATCAGTATTGTCAACTGATCTTTGACAAAGGAGCAAAGTGATACAATGGAGAAAAGACATGGTCTTCTCAACCAGTGGTGCTGGAACAATGGATGTCCATGCACAAAAAAACGATTCTAGACACAGACTCTACACCATTCACAATTACCAAAGCTTAACTCTGGCTTCTTTCATAATCAGAGATTAAATATTCTTCCAAATCATTTTGTACCCCCAGTTATTTCATAGCCTGGTGGGGACCGGCTGCTTTTCAGCCATGCTTAAGAGTTTGGCCTCATTAGCACACTTAAGATTGACAATATAATTTGAAGGCATCATGGAGAATCCTAGGGGTTTACTGGCATTTCCTCTTTGGTTAAACTTATAGTTTTGTTTTTCTTTTTTTTTAAGGATAAACATTAAACAGCTTCTAGTGAAAGTCACTAGAAATTTTCTACAGATTTTGAATTCTGAATAACAGGGGTTTTTTTTGTTTTTTTGTTTTTTTGTTTTTTTGTTTTTTTGTTTTTTTAATGATGCATGAAACGGTCACAACAATTCCCCCCAGCTTTGAAAACTTTTTAACTCGTTCTGCGTGATGGGGCAATTTCTTTTTTCTTTTTTTTTTTTTTAATTTATTTTGACATGTAAGAAAAATAGAGTGAGTCTTAAATTAGAGGAAATACGGCAGTTTTCAAAACTCACAAGGCCTTGAGAATTCTATTGAGCCCACAGAGCTGACACCGTATCCACCAGCTGAAAAGTTGTGCCTTCCTCCACACTTTCTGCAATCCCAACTCCCGCTCCAGCTCCAACCTTGGAGATAACAGAATTCAAAGCACAGTTTGGAGGGAAAACCAATCTGAAAAGGAAGAAGAAGACAATAGTGAACGTTTATTTTAAACTTCCTGCCTGAAATACCATGAGACTAATTTCTTTCAGATCGGACTTTGTTTCCTGAGGGCTCAAAGGCAAATGTGTATTTTCGCGGCTGTGCTAAAATACGAAGGCTCCCTTTTGTACGGCCTTGAACCTCCCTTGAATTAGCTGTTGTTGAAGCACCAACTCACATCTGATACAGGAATTAGGACTTAATCCTATAAAAAGTATTTTTTTGCAGTTTTGTGTGCAACATGTATGGTTGTGTTTGTTTGGGGTGTCTTTTGTTTCTTTTTGAGTAAAATTATAAAGCAAAAACCTTTTCCTCATGGTTACTAGCTCTCATACAGCAAAGCCCCTCCCTTCATGTTTTAGCAGGAAGAGCTTTGCCTTGCTGCCTCTGAAAAAAATCTGGAAATACGTGACATGAACGTACATGGGAGGGCAAAGCCAAACCAGGCCAAGATTCAGTGTCTGGAAGAAGGAGTCACATCGCAGGGGCTCAGTGCCTCTCTCACTGACAGCCAGCCCCAGGGTGAGAATACAGCCTCTCGCTGGTGCCCGCAGCCCCGCAGACCGACATAAGAAAAGCAAACAGGACCACACGCCTCTGCCATAGCGGCCCTTGGTTGCTGGACAGGAAAGAGTAACATCTCTACTGGAACAGCTAGAAACCCTTTCCTCTCATTTCTGGCCAGGAAATCTTCCACATTCACTGCAAGATATCCCTTACTTTTTCGGGTTGAATTATCTTCTGAGAAAGGGCCTCATTTTGCATCACCCACTGTCTCTGCATGCTGCATCTGGAGGTCCTGGACTTTCCTGGCCACTATCAAGGCACAGGCTGAGCAGTCCTGCTGGAACCGAATAATGGGGGCACCATTACTGAAAATACAAAAGTTCATGTAGAAAAACAGACATTTGGGGGCACCTGGGTGGTTCAGTCCCGGAAGCCTCCAACTTCAGCTCAGGTCATGATCTCGTGGCCCCGTCAGTGAGTTCAAGCCCCGCGTCGGGCTCTGTGCCGACAGCTCAGAGCCTGGAGCTGCTTCGGATTCTGTGCCTCCCTCTGTCTCTGCTCCTCCCCTGCTCGCACTCCGTCTCTCTCTGTCTCTCAAAAGTGAATAAACGTTAAAAATTTTTTAAAGAGAAAAAAGAAAAAAGACATTTGATCTAAATACAAAGTCAGCACTACTTCACGGTGATACATAAATACATTTTTGGTATCCACTTATGTTAAATAGCCAACTTCAAGTATGATCTTTTTAAAAAATCTTTTCTAATCTTTATTTACTTTTCAGAGAGGGAAAGAGAGAGTACAAGCAGAGAAGGGGCAGAGAGAGAGGGCGGGATACAGAATCTGAAGCAGGATCCAGGCTCCCAAGCTGTCAGCACAGAGCTTGACGCGGGGCTCAAACTCACAAACCGCGAGATCATCACCTGAGCTGATGATGTTGGACGCTTAAACGACTGAGCCACCCAGGCACCCCTACAATCTTCTTAAAATAACGACTAACTTCTGAAATAGATGCTGACAGTCCTTTAGTAGGTTTTGTCCACAGGTTTTCTTGTGGCCAGTCCCTGGCTGGATGGTGAATGTCACAAAAATTTAGTGTAAATTACATGTTCATTATAACTTCCCCAAGAATCAAAAAGATAGTAATAATTTTTTTCACTAAGCACGTACTTTTTAAAAAAGTATATTGTTCCCCACATTGTTTATTTATCAAACAAACAAACAAAAAGGAATTACTAAATATCAGAATGAATAGTTGTGGATTCAGACCATACAGCGAACGACAAAACCACTGCAGGAAGAGCATTCGGGGCATTTTGTATTTGTGCTACGGAAGCCACGCTCAGCTTTTGTTTTCTGCACGTATTTCACGTACGACCACCCTGTAGTTTCCCATGTTTGCCACTGACCTTGCTGAGTGGCAATGTGATGCTGCCATCCATCTCACAGGCCACAGCACAGACCGCAGGGCACAGCTGACGGGCACACCGAGTGATCCGCCTGAGCACGAGCAACAGACCCCCCTTCAGGAGATCTGGAGACTTAAAGGAGTCACCGATCCTGAGACACAGGTGTCTGAAAGCCTGGTGTATGTTAAGCTGCCCACGTGCTGACCTTCAAAAGGAGATATTAGTTATGCTGTGTCTGGAAAAGGTCAGGGATACGTGTTAAAGTGAGAAGGGTTTTCACTGCACATGCATCACATGCAATAAAAGCAGAGGTCTACCAAACTTAACCCGGGTTCATTTAGTGTGACCATAAAGATGAATATATGATCAAGTTTTCAAAATGATCCATGTTCATTACATTTGAAAAGAAGATATAATCTCTATTATTAGGGCATAGTATTAAACATATGTGCACAAGTTCTACCTTATTAAGTTGTTTAAAACATGTATATCTTTATTTCCTTTGTGTTAGACCTGTCATGCTGCGTTTGTGGTGCTGAAGTCTCTATTTTCTCTCTTCTTCTATTCTCGTCTCATGTAATTTCTGCTTTATGTTAGTGGTGGCTGTATTATTTGGTGCATAGATGTTCATCATTTCTCTTCATTGCAAATTGTGGTTTTCAGCCTTAAGTGTATTTTTTGTCTCATTTAAAGGTTTTTGGCCTGAATTTACTTTAACCGATATGAGTCACTACCCTTTCTACTGTTTTTATTTTTATGGTGTGTTTTTGGCCATTTCTTTATCTTGGGTCTTTTGAATCACTGTGTTTGAGGTGCGTCTATTAAATATAATACGGGATCTGCTTTTGCCTTGTGAGCTAATTTGAGAATTGGTTCATTTGTCCCTATAGCAAGAAAAGAGAAGACACCAGAAAAGTCCATTCCATTAACTGGTTTGTCTTACATGTTTAGTCTCAAGGTGATCACATTATGTTTTAATCATGCTTGTGTTATATTTACTGTCTTCCCTTCTTCATTGGGCATATTTTCTTTGCAATTTCTTTGTTCATTGCTTTTGACATTTCAGAATGTTTGTATGTCTGTTCCAGGGGTTGTCTTTGTATTTGTTCCACTGACAGTGCCCTTAATCTCCCTTTTTTTCTTACTAAGGCTTTGCCGTCTGGTATGTTCATTTGTATCCTTCTTCACTTATCTATACAACTGTCAATTTTACTGTCCTACCTTGCTGTTTCTTTCCCTCCCTCCCTCTCTCTCTTTCTCTCTCTCTCTCTCTCTCTTTTTTTTTTTTTTTGGTTGTATTAGTTTTACTTTTCCAGAGCATAAAATATAGAGATACTACTCTTCAATCCATATTCTCACCCTCGTTTTAGTCTTAGCTATGCAATTAAATATATTACAACATAAATAACATAATAATTAATTAATGCTAATAAAATAAAATAATATAATAAGATTACATCATAAAATACATTTTCACTACTAGTGCTTTTGCTAAAGTTTACCAATTATCTCTTGGTTAGATAAAATTCATCCTCGGGGCGCCTGGGTGGCTTGGTCAGTTAAGCGTCTGACTTCGGCTCAGGTCATGATCTCACGGTCCGTGAGTTCGAGCCCCGCGTCGGGCTCTGTGCTGACAGCTCAGAGCCTGGAGCCTGCTTCCGATTCTGTGTCTCCCTCTCTCTCTGACCCTCCCCCATTCATGCTCTGTCTCTCTCTGTCTCAAAAATAAATAAACGTTAAGAAAAAAAAATTTAAAAAAAAAATTCATCCTCTAAAAGAGTCCTCTCTGGCACACGTATACAGTATTCCCTGAGTTACTGCATATTGAAACCATTTCCTTTAACCTTAATATTTGAAGGTAAGCTTGGCTGGATAGAAAATCCTTGGCTCACAGTCTTTGTTCTTGAGCCTGTTAAAAGGCTGCCCTTTATTGACTGGCTTTATAAGTTGCTCATGAGAAGTCTGATGTCAGTTTAATATTCTTACCCTTATAAGTAATTTGACCTGTTAGCTGGGAGGCCCTGTAGTGGACTAAATAGTGACTCAAAACAGGTATGTCCTCAGCCAAATCCCTGGACCCTGTGAATGTTGCCTTATTTGAAAAAAGGGACTTTTCAAATGTAATCAAGAATTTTGACATTAGGTCATCTTGGATTACCCAGGTGGCCTCTAAATTTAATGAAAAGTGTCCTTTTTTTTTTTTTTAATGTTTATTTATTCTTGAGAGAGAGAGCACGAGCAGGGGAGGTGCAGAGGGAGGGGGACAGAGGATCAGAAGCGGGCTCCGTGCTGACAGCAGAGACTTTGATGCGGGGCTCAAACTCACAAACTGTGAGATCATGGACCTCAGCCGAAGTCGGGCACTTAACCGATTGAGCCACCCAGGTGCCCCAATGACAAGTGTTTTTTTTTTGTTTTGTTTTTTTTTTTTTTTTGACAAGTGTTCTTAAAAGAGAAAAGGATGGGATGTAAATTTGAGAGAGGAAGTGAAAGAAATGCACAGGGATAAAGAGGAGAAGGCCACATGAAGACAGACACTGAGATTGGAGTGATGTGGCCATAAGCCAAGAAACACTTGGAGTCACCAGAGGCTGAGAAAAGCCTAGAGGATTCTCTCATAGACCCTTCAAAGGGAACATACTGACACCTTGATTTTGGACTTCCAGACTCCAGAACTGTATAAAAATAAATTTATGTTGCTTTAAGCCACCAGTTTGATGTAAGATATCATCAATACAGGTGCTGAGGATTGTGGGTATGTGTGTGTGTCTATAAAATCTCATGGTTCAGGGGCAGCTGGGTGGCTAAGTTGGTTAAGCGTCTGACTTCAGCTCAGATCACGATCTCATAGTTCGTGACTTCGAGCCCCACATCGAGCCCCTGTCAGCTGTGCTGACAGCTCAAAGCCTGAAGCCTGCTTCAGATTCTGTGTCTCCCTCTCTCTCTGCCACTCCCCCACTCATGCTTTGTCTCTCTCTGCCTTTCAAAAATAAATAAAGGCAATAAAAAAAATTGTTTTTAAATCTCATGGTTTACCCAAAAATGCCTCAAGTTCTTTCTGGAAAATTTCCCTAGATATGTAGTGAGCCTTTTAAAATATTGATTTACAGTTTTTCTTATTTCTGCAGTTTTCTTGGATTATAGTTATGTTTCATTGCTTTGTTTTCCTTCTTCAGGAACTGCTATTCCATATGTTGCACTTTATTTGCCTATCTTCCATTTCGATCACATTGTCTTCCACCTCGGCTACACCTTTATTTTATTTTCATCTTCCTGATCATTTAACTGCCCTTGTTCAATGTTGAAATCATGCAACATCCAAATCTATTGTCTTTTTCTTTTTTTAATTTTTTTAATGTTTATTTCTTTTTGAGAGAGAGAGAGAAACAGAGTGCAACGGGGGAGGGGCAGAGAGACAGGGAGACACAGAGTCCCAAGCAGGCTCAGGGCTCTGAGCTGTCAGCATAGAGCCCGACACGGGGTTCAAACCCATGAACTATGAGATCATGACCCGAGCCAAAGTTGGATGCTTAACCGACTGAGCCACGCAGGCACCCCTCTGGGTTCTTCTAATAGCATCTCTTTATAGAGTTAGGTTGATTTTTTTTTTCTTTTGCTGAGCCATTTTTAACAGAGTTCCTAATTCAAGAACACTGTCAGCTGTCC
This sequence comes from Neofelis nebulosa, assembly GCF_028018385.1. Taxonomy (NCBI): domain Eukaryota; kingdom Metazoa; phylum Chordata; class Mammalia; order Carnivora; family Felidae; genus Neofelis; species Neofelis nebulosa. Next base: position 16,034,357 of record NC_080784.1, read on the forward strand.
GTGCCGCAGGGTAAAATGTCTCTGGGGGACAGTGATGGGGAGCAGAGCCCTCAGGTCTTATTTATGTGTCATTTCTGCAAGATCCTAAGTTTTCTTCTTAGTTCCTTCTTTTCCGTTCATTGCCAGGTCTCTAAGGTGCACCGCCCTTTTTTGGTTTACCTGATTCTCCCACAAAGTAAAGCTTTCCTGTAGCGGCTATTTCTGGTTCTGTTCACTTTCAAGCACCTTCTCCCTCACTGTGCGGTAGACATTTCACTTAGTTTTAAAACTTGCTCTTTCTGTGAGTGTTTTTGTCTACACTACAGCTAAGTGCTCCCTGTCTCTTTACTCTTTTTCCTGGAGATTTTAAGTCTCTCTCCCATGCTCTTACCCAGGTTATAGTGACAAGTGATAGGAGCTCTCTTGGGATACAGCCTTCATTTCTCTCCTTGTTGGTAATTTGAAGTTTGGGGTATTCTGTCTCTTCTCATGCTGACGTCATGGGCTACGGGTGGTACTCTTGTGCTCCTGTTGAATTTAAGTCTGTATGAAGAGACTCGATTTCAGGTGCTTGCACTTATCCTCCAAATATGGAAACTTGCTTAGATTACTGTTTCTTCACCCTTTTAAACCCATTTTCTCTTTTCATCATCCCAAAAATCTCATACATTATTGAAATGTTTATAAAATTCAAAACAGATGAAATCCCATAACTAGAAACAAGTCGAAGCAGTGAGACAAAGCACTGTTTTCTTTCTAGACACACACTTTCCCCTCCCCAGAGTCTGGTGTGTGAACATTTCCTTATCCTCTCCTTCAAATCACTGAACTGAGCAATTTCCAGAGCCATTGTTTTAGTCCATTCAGGCTGCTAAACCAAGAATACCATAGACTGGGTGGCTTATAAACAACAGAAATTTATTTCTCACAGTTCCGGAGGTGGGAAGTCTGAGATAAAGGCATGGAATGGCTGTTTTTTGCCGTGTCCTCACATAATGGAGGGGAGGAGGGAGATTTCCAGAGCCTCTCTTCTAAGGGCATGAATCTCATTCATGAGGGCTCTACCCCATGACCTAATCACTTCCCAAGGCCCCATTTCCCAGTACCGAGGAAAGAGTCTTCAACATACAAATTCTGGACAGACACAAACATTCCATCTGTAGCAGCCATATTACTGGATCAAGATATTTGGCCATGCTGTTTTCATGCAGGAACATTTGGATACTTCTAGACTTATGTCTTTTTTAATACCTTTGATTTCTCTTTTTCTTCACTTTTTATTGTTTTGTC